>NC_056630.2:4967500-5590000 GCF_002870075.4 Lactuca sativa | reverse complement strand
ATAATTTATTGTTTTAGATTAATATTTTTTTATTACTAATTTATAACAAACAAATGTGTAGTGATTTATTTTATTGTTTGAGTCAACTACACATAACAGTTAAATGTAATTATGGATTCCATTACCTTGATTACGTCGTTTAATATTCCATTTCTTGATTGTCGTATTCAATCAAACCAAACGGGCCTTTAGAAATGAGATAAATGGGAAGACTTGATAATTATATTAATTAATAAATCAATTAACAATGTAACATTCAAATCACATTCTAAAATATTTGTGACTGAATGTTATGATTTATTTATACCGGGATTCAAGAGATGCAGCATGCATTTGGATTCTCGTCTGAGAAGAGTTGCGGTGGTGGGATTCTTTCCATCACATACAACGGCGGATACTGATGATAATACATCACCCTTTGCATGTCAACCAACTCCATCTTCTCTCCTCCATCCTTCTTCCCCTCCTCCTTCTCTCCATCAGCACCACCACCACCACCACCTTCCTTCTTTTCTTCTTCTGGTGGTTTCTCTTCTGGTTTTGCTTCTTCCGCTGGTTTCTCCTCAGGTTTTGCTGCAGCCTCTTCTTCTTTGGGCTTCTCAGCTGCTTCCGGTGCTGGTTCCGCCGCTGGCGGCTCTGGTTGTGGCACGATCTTTGCTTGCTTTTTTGTACGCCTATACACATACTCCACCAGCTTCTCACCATCCATACTTCCTGTGACCATCACTTTACTTGAACCCACTTCTGTTTCCACTGTTCTCACCCCTGCAAATTAAATTATTCATCTCATTTCATTTAATTACTTTTGAACTTGAAAAAGAAATAATATTTGTATTACTCAAAATCTAATAATGACTTACACGTACCTTTCATTCGGAGGATCTTGCGTTTGAGTTGCAGAGCACATGCTTCACAATGCATGTTGACATTCAACTCGACTGTAATTAATCCAGGGACTTCAGAGGCAACGACTTGAGGAATGGGATCACCTTCGTTAGCAGGAAGAGGAGACAAAACTTTGGCGGTTCTTTTTGTTTTCTTGGTTATTTTATCACACACTGCTTGCGGTTCCACCACTCCTTTTATCGTCACTTGGTTCTTCCCCATGTCGATGTCCAACCCTACAACTCCTATATATAAAGTATAAACATACACACACCGCATTTAATTAATGGAGTACTCTGATAATAATTATTAAGACACACACTGAACTACTCACACAGAGTATAAATATATATATACATACCTGGAATTCTCAAGAGGGATTTCTCAATCTTTTTGGCACATCCAACACAATGCAAATCAATAAACAACACAAAGGGAGCTGGTGGTTTTGGTTCTTCTTCTTTTTTCTCTTCAGCTGGAGGTTTCTCCTCGGCATTTTCTTCTTTCTTTTCCTCTGGTTTTGGTTCTTCTACCTTCTGTTCTTCCTGTTAGAAATAGAAAATAAAAAACCAGTCAGACTCACATCAGATATATCCCAGATCACATTCTTACCCATCTACATCTCACTCAAATAAACCCGAATTCAGTACTCACCACTTTCTGTTCTTCACCCATCGTCCTTAATACAGAGAGAGAGAGAGAGAGAGAGAGAGAGAGAGAGAGAGAGAGAGAGAGAGAGAGTGAATGAGAGAAAGAAAACAGAGAAATATATAAGAAATGATTTGAGAATCTTAAGGATGGACGGTGAGTTATTATCCTCAAAAAGCAAAACATTGACATGGCAGAGCACATGCAGAGCCACTAACTCTTTATATATAAAAATTTCCATCTTTTTGGGTTGGGACTTGGGATCCATCCATGGCCACAAAACTTAAGCAGAGGGAATTCCAAGGAATCAGAATAGACTTATTTATCGGAAAAGTAACTCTATATAATGGCCTTAAAAGGAGAAACAGATAAAATAACCCGTTGACACTCTCACGCAAATTAAATTGTTACATATCTTGTGATTTATTAAAAGGAGTATTAATTATAACTGCTTAATTACCATACGCATTTTTATAAAACAACAATTAACAAAGAGTTAATTAATTAAACAGGTTCTAACAATGTACATTATAATATCAGGATAAGTCCCATCGTCAATCTTGAAGTTAGAAATTTCCCAACTCACACGGATGTATAAGTTTTTGTGTTAATAGCATCAGCATGCATGTTCTGTTTCATCATTTCTTTAAGTATGTCACTTCAAATCTGACTAACTTTCAAAAGCTATGTGACAATTTATGATACAACAGTTGGCTAGTATGATGAGCGTGAAACTAGTCGAAGAATGAACGATCACAATCTACTGAAAAAACCGGTAGTTCAGTTGATGTATGAATGGAGAAGGAGTAGTCGGGCTAAAGGTAAGAACTTTAGTTTTGGAGGGATGCCAAAAGGAATAAAGGATTACGTGTAAAGATCTTCTTACTTGAAACTTGGTCACACATGCTACATTATTATTTAATATTTTCTTTTTGGGAAATAAATTGGTTTATTTAATTAATATGTGGTTACCTAACCTACCATCTTTTGTTTTTGATGTAACCAACTTGATTGAATCTCGACACAAAAAGAGTGGTCAGATATGGGGTTCCCCACTTGGGATCTGCAGAAATTTAACTTTCTTACGTGGGGATGAATATTGTACACATAGACTTGCATTTGGATCTACATAACCTCTTTGTGTAACTTAGTTTATAAGAGTAACTAAACTTTATTTCAATTCAAAAGGGTCCGGATCAAGTACCAATAATAGAAACAATCAGACATGTGGACGTGAGTCAGCATGGGACACCAATGTTTCGCCTCAATACAAAACTTTTTTTTCTACATTTTACCCATCAAATTAATGCTTCCATTTTTTTTTTAGAAGTATACTTTCTTGTGACACCCTCAATATTATTCTTTTTAAGGATTTTAATTTAAAAGAATGCGTGGGGGCCAGAGAATTGGAATAATTAGAGGCTAATTAAGAAGATTAGCATAATCTTGTAATCATTAATTCAATTCCTTTGTTTTGTTAGTAACCAACCACTAAGCAATCATACTTAACTCAACCACCATTCATTCAAGTTTTGGCACTTTTAAGCATAAAGAGTCCAAATGGATGGTTTTTATAGTTAACCATATCAAACGGTAATAATAATTTGGTTTTGATGTGAGAAATCTACCAAACCTCTGCCGAATAGCACCTGCCTATGTTCCTTCCTGTTCATAGTTATCAACAACTGTGTGTAGAACAACAATGGGCAAAATGATTTTTTTTTATTGGTTGATGTTGTATATATAAACAGATGAGAGTACAGAGAGATGTGACCATAAAAAAGAAGATTGAAAATGTAATACTCCATCTAAAATGGTGGAGTAAATTGCCCTTCTTACACATATCCTATAAGTGGGTCAAAAGTCAAGTTGACTTCTCCTTTCCTGTTACTTGTAGAAAACTCCCATGGACATTAAGTATTAAGCCACATTCTATACAGCTCCATTCAAGATTCACCTAAAAATTAAGATGCAACGAGAAAGAACATGTTCAAGACAAAAAGGACATGTATTGCTCTATATACATTTACATCATATCCCAATACACAGAATCTTTTAGCAAATGTCATAATTGAACTTATGAACCTATTTACACAGTGAAAGGGATTTAATGTTGACTGAGATATAACTCTGCAATAGCAGTGTGTAAAGCTGCACCAATGGGAAGAACATCTTCATCAAGAAAGAAATAAGGAGAGTGTGGTGAATGAACTGAACCAATACCCTCATTACGGATTCCAATTCTAAACATGACTCCAGGAATCACTTCCTGATAGAAAGCAAAATCCTCACCACCCATCACCTTCTTAGCCACCTTCCACTACAAGGATCGTACACTATGCAGACGACAATTTTAAACCCTGTCCAGACGACTTGTCGTCGCTAAAGCCTATACCGACGACATGTGGTCTGTACAAAGTCGTCGGTAAAGGTGTCGTCGGTATAGCATGGTCAGTCCAGATGACATGTCGTCTGCAAAGGGTCGTCGGGATTGATTTTCGAGGAAATAAGAAAAAGTTTTATTCGGACCCTATAGAGACGACTTGTCGTCGGGAAAAGTGTGAGGCTATAGAGACGACTTGTCGTTTGGATAAGTGCAAGCGATAGAGACGACTTGTCGTTTGGAAAAATGAAAACCGTTTTTACAATCGGAAAGCTATACTGACGACATGTCGTCTCTATAGCCTTTTTTTTTAATATCTTCCACAGGTTTTGTTATATATACCATTTAAAACAAATCCAAAAGGGATATTTGCAGAATAATATAAACATAAGATAACATACCATTAAAATACAAAAACACTTAATAAACATAACATACCATTCAAATTCTACTACATAACAAAATAACAAAAAAAAACAAGCTTTTAACAAACATTGTTGTCATTATCATTCTACTTTTCCTCCTCATCATCATCATCACCACCATCATCAACATCATCAAACAAAATAACAAAAAAAAACCAGTTTTTAACAAACATTGTTGTCATTACCATTCTAGTTCTCCTCATCATCATCAACATCATCATCACCACCATCATCAACATCATCATCATCCTCTGCGAGTTCATTTGATGTTTCGGGGTTATTTTGTGGAACCATATTGGGATTAAACTGGAATTGTGACATTGGTTGTGGTTGGAAGTTTGGAATGAAAGACGCGAAAGTGTTATTAAACATTTGGTTCATTTGTAGCATTTGTTGTTGCATGATTTGAATTTGTTGGGATAATACAGCAACTTGGGGATTATCTGAAGATTGGGATGTGGAAGCTTTGGAACGTTTGGTATGTTCATTTGAAAATAAATTATTGTTGATGCTTGGTTTCCTTCCAATTCTGCGAATATGCCCACGTCTCTCACCGAGGGCACGAGCGAGGCATTGTCACTACAAGAAAAAAGGCCTTTTACGACGCGCAAAATACGACACTCATTGATCTATATTACGCAAAGGAGAGTGACATTAGAAAAATGTCATCTCTTCAAAAAATTTTAGGATAGAAGACACGCATTATTGCGCGCCCTTAAATTAGTGTCTAAAAAAACACGGAGGGCACCTATAATAAAATGCGCGTCGTCTGGATGTCGCTTTATATTTTTTAATGGAACGCGCGTTCCATCCTTTAATAGTGGGGGAAAGGGGGAAATGAAATTCTGAAAAAATTAAAAACCCCGCCAAGCTCTCCTCTACCTTCTTTCAATCGTTCTTCTCTCTTTCTCTCTCTCTCTCTCTCTCTCTCTCAATCAAATACCAAAAATCGACTATTGTTGGAACTAGGGTTCCGGTTCTTAGTGAAATCGAAGGTTTTTTGGTCACCAGGCCATGAAATTGATCAAAGGGGTACAGTTTTTGGAACCATGACTATTGTTGGAACTAGGGTTTCAGTTCAAAAACCCTTCATCTACTTCCCTCGATCTTCAGTTCCTCAAGTACTTTCTTAGCCTCTCAATCAATAGAAGAGCTATATTACAACTACAAATTTAGAGTGATTTCCATATCAAGTAGAACAATAGCTCCATTAAAGTCAAGGTCTCGAAACTCCATGGTCAATCACCATCGTTGGTTACTAACACCACCATTTGTATAAAAACCCTAGAACCACCAGGCCACCCTTTTCCTCCATCCATGTCCCTCCTTTCTGTCTATCCCTAACAGACCACTGCAACATCACATTCACTTCTCCTGGCATGCGACTGCGACTCCCAAAAGATTTAGTGTTATGCTCGATGCTTCTCAACAAAATCGATCGAGGTGTCGGCGCTCCTATCTCATAGAGATTTAGGGATTTCTTGGTTCAAGGTATCGAATCTCAGACATCAACGACTTTTTTTGATGACCCGGTCAGATAAAGACGTTTGATGAACTAAATTTGTGTATCTGACTCGGAAAGCTTAATCTAATCGGGTAAGATGGAAAAAATCGACTGACTGAGAAAGGAGGAAGAAAGGGAGAAGGGTTTCCAATTATACCCTTGCCCTACCAAAGGAAGAAATCAGCGACTCCATCGTTTCTTCTCCTACTTCAACGCCAATTTTCTTCTCCCGCAACAACCAATCGTCGACGATCCTCTTCTCATCTGTTCCAATTTTTTGAAGTCTCCTTCCCCTTCTCATCAGGTACGCTTCTTCCTTTTTCCTCTTCTCATCAGGTCCGATTTTTTGATAATATATAGGTTTTGATTTATGATTTTTTCTGTTGAACATGTATGGTTCTTCATTGAATTCTGAAAATTTCTCAAAGAATTTAGGCCCTGTGTTCAATTTCATCATATTTCTTTTGTTTTAGACTTGTGCTCAATTTCAAGGAGGGAGAGAAACCTGCGATATTTGTTGCTCTTATTTTCTTGATTTGCACTTAGGAACCATTGGTGTTACCAGATAGCAGGTTACCATGTTCTGCTGTTAAACTTTTCACCATTCCTAATGAATTAAAGAATACTAAGAATAAATGACAGTATCCGTAAGGTCGGGGTGTCACATATAAAATATCAGGATATGAAAGTCACATAACTTATTCTCTCTGCAATAAATGAAAAAGCACCAGTCAAATATATATATATATATATATATATATATATATATATATATATATATATATATATATATATATATATATATATAAGAATCAGTATAGAATATTAATGCGGGAGTGTTTGTAGCTTTTTGGGTGTGCATATCTTGGACCATTTGGGCATTTCTACCACTTATTGTTGGATAAGTTGTTCAAGGGCAAAAAAGACACGACAACAGTTGCCAAAAAGGTATCCTAAGAACCTTTGATAATAAGGATAACAATGGAAATTTACAATCTTACAACTGAATTATATGACACCTAATTCGCGATTTGATCTATATATTTGTAGGTGTTGCTTGAACAAGTGACATCTTCTCCATGGAACAACTTGATTTTTATGCTTTACTATGGGCTTGTTATCGAGGGTAAGGTCTTTTTGGTTCCTTGTTTGAATAAATATGTTGACTATAATTATTTTAGTAGATAAACGATTATGAATTGGTTTAATGCTAATGGGGGTGTTTGGATGTATGATTTGAAAGTTATTATTTTATTTTGAAAAATAACAAAATCATGAGTAATGATAGAAATAAGTTTTTCTATATAATCTGTAAATAAGTTTTCTTGCATTTAACCTTTTTAAAGTTGATATCATTTTTCAACTTTAAAGTCATATAATAATTTATGGTCATGTATATATATGCAGGAAGATCATGGATCCAAGTGAAATCTAAAATCAAGAAGGAATACCCCACAGTACAATACGCAGCATGGACGGTAAATCCATAATTTCAGTTTTTACTCATATTTTTATAAATTTCTGTTGTACAAATCTTTTAAAGAAATAGCAATTTGTTTTTAAACTATATGAGGTACTATTTTTGAGGTATTATCATTCTTCCAAAGTATAATTGCTTGAATCTTAGCAATGTAAGTAAGCCTCCTATTCCTGGATAGCTGCCACATCAAGTTGCTTGGAGATGTGGGGTTCCAGGTACAGTTTATGCCAATGGGTTCGTTTTTCATATTTGCAGTGCTTCCAGATACTTGCAAACTTATAGAAGAGTGGATATCTACACGTAAATTCAGCAAATATCCAATCAAGGTAGAATGTTTTTTTTTTCTTTTAACTTATTTCTAATTATATAAGGATGTGTCTTTTTCACTTTGAGTTGTATATTAACTTGGATAGTTAAAAGTTTATTTTTTTTGTGGACATCTTCAGGATAAAGACAAACTGATTAGCATCACTTGTTTTTCTCTTAAATTAACAACATCTTCAAGATACTACTCAATTTCTTCCTCCCCTAAGTAAGTTTATTTCCATAATCTTGATTTTATTTATTAAAATAATAATTCAAGAATAAATGTCAAGATTTCATGGAGTAGAGCACATTATTGCAGGGCAGGACATCAAATGTAAGTTTCAATCTTAATTTCATCTCCAAATTGTTGATTTTTATGAAAGATGAATAAAATTTGACAAATATTATCAGGAAGAATGTTGAGATCCCAATTCTTCAATCTAGTGCAAGAGCAAAAAATTTCAAAATAAAATCATTTCTTGTGAAGTTTTTTGTGTATTATTACAGTTTGTTTGAAGTTATTCTTGCATTTACCCCATTTAGTAAATGATAATTTATTTACTTTTCTTTATACAGGCTAGGACATATTTTGATTCAAATGACACTGGATACACAACCATTGGAATTGTTGAGGAATTAAAGATGAGGACGAAAGTACCCTCCACATCACTGAGTTGCCAGTTAGAAGGTGGACACAGGAGTATAAGGAGTTTTTGGAGGTTGCCTCAACTGCTGGAAAAGATAAGAAACCTTTCATAGAGTTAGATTATTATACATAATTATAATATCCTTCCTTTTCATATTTATTTATCTCAAATTTGCATTATTTTTTAATAAATTTGACAGGGGAATGGTTTAAGTGAGATCACAAGTCACAGGTGTCGTACATATTGACTTTTGATCACATTCACTCTTTTGTTCATCAGTATACTTCCTACTTGATATCCTCATTGATGTATGCATTTTTCCCTTCAAATAATCAAAGCCTTTTTTTCTTTTAGTATTAATATGGAACATAAGCTTTTTGTTTCAGGTTCTTTCTGAAGCTAAGAAAATAATTGATTCATGTATGGCTGCAAAGGTAAGTTTTGTAACATCTTGTATTCAAGAAATAACAATGTACTTTCCACAAAAAAATTATAAATTATATTCTTTGAAAAAAATTGCTAGATTGGTAGGTTTAAAAGTAGAATGTCCTAATAAGAATTAATTTTAAATGTAGAATGAAAATGACAAGTGATTTTGTGTTGTGTTTACAGGGTTGATGAAAGCGAATAACTCTGGAATTAGAAGAGGAAAAGAAAGCTCAAGCTAAAAGAGATAAGATGCTACAAATGCAAGTGTTGCATTCTTCATTTAAATTGTTAATATGAAACACAGTAGATTAGATGAATGAAAATTTATATATTGTAAGAAATAGAATTGTATGACATTAAATTTTATGCAATGGATTGTATTTTTTGTATATGGTATTTTATTTCTATTATGAGACATTAAATGCAAATTTCACTTAAAAATTAATAAATATATAAATATATATTTTTTAAACATTTAAATTTACGATACGCAAAAATGTGTGTCATCTTCATTTATGACATGGCCTTTCTTGATAGGGGCTTTCTTGATACGCATTGCGTGTCATTAACACGCGCGTCGTAAGGTTACGACACGCGAATGCGTGTCGTCTTCCTTTATGACAGGGCCTTCCTTGATACGCATTGCGTGTCGTAAACGCGCGTCGTAAATGCGCGTCATAAATGCGCGTCGTAAATGCGCGTCGTCTCTCTTTATGACAAGGTCTTCCTTGACACGCATTTGCGCGTCGTCTGAGCGTTTTACGACGCGTAATGAGTGTTTAGTGTGTTCTTCATTTAACTTTTCGTTCTCCCCGAGTTGTGATTGCATCACCATCTTCTCCCGTGGAATGTTTTCCTAAAATAAAGAAAACAATAAAAATACATTAATTAAAAATAATAACTAAATTTATACACTTAAATAATAATATTATACCTTAAACTAACTAAAATAATAATAAAATATTTATCAAACAACTTATTAACTTTATTTATTACTTACCCAAACTACTTCCGCTTGGACATACCGCCAATTTTTTGCCCTTTCCCGCCCAGTCTATACCGACGACATGTCGTATGGATAGCCTTTCTAGTCAAACATATATGGTCAAAGTTGGAACATGTTTTACCGACGACGTGTCGTCGGTATAGCTTGTGTTTTGCAGACGACACGTGTCGTCTGGATAAGTGACGTCGGTATAGCTTGTGTTTCTTGTAGTGTTCACTCCCTGTGAACCAAGCAACATTGATCCCACCATGTCCACATGCTTCTTCAAGCTCTCATCATTAATGGTAGCTGGATGTAGAGGGTATTCATCCTCCATCATATCAACTGTACCATTGCATATATGAACAGCTGCCTGTTTTTCAATCACCTCCTTCACCCGTTGTTGAAGGTGTTGCAAACCTTTAGTAGTGAGACTCCTGAGTGTTCCCCCTAATTCAACATATGGTGGAATAACATTCGATGCACTTCCACCCCTAACATAAGTAACTGATAGCACCTGCAACCAATTGAAATAAAACACAATTTCAAGATTCCAACTTCATACACTTTTGTCTATGAACAAAGACACCTACTTAATTTTGGAGGGGATCTAATTCTCTAGAGATTAAATGTTGCAAAGCTAAAACTATTGATGATGCAGCAAGTATAGGGTCCACACTGTTGTGAGGTTCAGCAGCATGACCACCTTTACCTTCTATCTTAGCTTTAAAGAAGCATACATCAGCTAACATAGGTCCTGAAAGGGTGGCAATGGTTCCTGTGGGAATTGTATAATCGACATGCATTCCAAATATGCCCTCTGAATCACCTAAAGCACCTTCTTTTATCATATGTGATGCACCCGCACCTCCTTCTTCAGCAGGTTGGAAAATCAATCGAACAGTTCTCTTAAAACCAAATTCATAAGAAAAAATAAAACTATTTAGTGGGTGAAGTAGAATGGAATTGTTACATTAAGGCATACCTTTAGATTTTCTTTTCTCTGATTAAGTAACTTTGCAGCACCAACGAGCATGGTTGTGTGAGCATCGTGCCCACATCCATGCATTACACCATCGTTTTTACTCTTATGCTCCCATTCAACCAGCTCCTAGGTTAACATCATACAAATTTGAATACTTTTAGAGCTAACTTGAAGAGGAATAGTTTAAATTTTTAGTGAAAATGTTATATAATCAAGAATAGCGGGTGCAAATTAATACCTGCAAAGGGAGTAGGGGTGTTCGCGGTATGGTTTGAAACCGTGAAACCGACCAAACCGGTCATCGGTTTGGTTTTACGGTTTGTATTTTTCTTTATGGTTTGGTTTGCGGTTTTGAACTTTTCAAACCGTAGTGAACGGTTTTGCTTACGGTTTTTAAGATTTCAAACCGTATAAAAACCGGACCAAACCGTTAAGATTTGTGTGTGTGTGTATGTATGTATATATATATATATATATATATATATATATATATATAATTTTTATATGTAGTTATATTTTATTGTATTATATATTAATTTTTATATATAGATACTAAAATTTAAAACTCACGTTTATTTAGCTCAGATTCCTAGTAGTTTCTTTTGTTTACTATAGTGTAAATGAAGCCCGACAACTGAGAGTCCACATTTCCAACTCCAAGCAATCGTTTGATTTGTTTCCACTTGCCCTAAACCTAATCGCAAAGCAGAGTCTCGTCTCGACTGTGGTTGTTCTTTAGTCTCTCTCTCTCTCTCTCTCTCTCTCTCTCTATATATATATATATATATATATATATATATATATATATATATATATATATATATATATAGTTATATTTTATTGTATTATATATTAATTTTTATATATAGATAATAAAATTTAAAACTCACGTTTATTTAACCCAGATTCCTAATAGTTTCTTTTGTTTACTATAGTGTAAATGAAGCCCGACAACAAAGAGTCCACCTTTCCAACTCCAAACAATCGTTTGATTTGTTTCCACTTGCCCTAAACCTAATCGCAAAGCAAAGTCTCGTTTCAACTGTGGTTGTTCTTTAGTCTAATATCTATCGTTACTGACGCCGACAATATCACCCTTCTAACTACACCTATTATGTTTTTTTTTCTAGGTTCATCTCCTTTTCAATATTTAAAAAAGGATATGGATAATGATAGTGTTTTTATATTTTTTTTATTATTTAAATTAGTAAACATCATGTAACTTAGTCGTGTTAGGTTATTTTTATTTTTGCAAGTTTTTTTTTCATGTAGCAATATAATCAATTTATTTTACTAAATTAGTTTAATGGACTCGATTAAAATAGACCTAAATATCTCAAACCGGGAAACCAAACCGGAGCCAAACCGTTAGTAACGGTTTGGTTTGGTTCGGTTTTAAATTTTCAACCGGTTCGGCCGGTTTTTGCTGGAAAAAAACCCTTACTACGTTTTGGCTTTGATTTGACCTAAAAAACCGAAGGGAGGGCATCCATGTCAGCTCGAAGAGCTACAATAGGAGGAGACCCGGTGCCAATTTGAGCTACAAAACCAGTCATGGAAATCGGGTATGTGTAAGAAACGCCAAGTTTATCGAGCTCATTGCGAATAAGGGCGCTGGTGTTGTGTTCTTGGAAAAGGAGTTCAGGGTACTCGTGGAGCTTCCTTCTTATTGAAATCAACCAATCTTTGTCTTCTTTTGCTGCGCTTAAAAGCTGCGTCCCGTAGTCTTCATTGGCATCTACTATTTGAATCGACGAAGGCAGTAAAACCCAGAGCAGTAGGAGGATGCCAAAGGAACGAAAAATCAAAATTTGAAGCATCTTCTACAATTAGGTCTTCTGATACTGTCTCAATTGGGGCGTGTAACACTCGACCCAAAAACTAAACCGGTACCAACCCTTCCCTTCATCAGAATTCTGATTCCTCCATTTTTTATTCCTGAATCGGATTCTTCCATTTTTTATTCCTGAATCGGATTGTCTCCTTTCTTCAATATCCCTTTTCATCATTTTAGTGTTTGATTATGCACTTATGCTCGTATTTCACTATTTCTTGGCGGAGGAAGATAATAATTTCTCAAGTATTTTTGTAATGATAAATATTATGAAAATTGGTCTATAATTTTCTAAAACAAATTCACACAGAACGACATGACAAATGCTTTGCCCTAAGGAGTTTCACCAACTCATGTGGTAAACAGAATTGAACACATTACTCTCTCTCTCTCTCTCTCGAATGGCTTTGTTGGAATAAGAAATGCAAAACGAGACGAAATGAGGGGTAGATTGAAGATGGATGGATGTTTTGGTGCAATAATATGAATAAAGGGCAATATGGTCTTTTTATTTTTTGGTTTATATTAAAAGAGACATGTCTGATCATTTTTTTCATGCTTCTGGGTTGGCTTTGATGGAAAAAGATTGACAAAAGGAGAAGAAGGGAGGGGCTAAGTAAAGGGTATTTTGGTCCTTTTCAAAATTTAATCAAAGGAAACGAAACTAGGTCATTTTCATGATTACATATGGAGGAAAATTACCTGCTTTGTTCGATTAAGTGAAAATCAAAATAAAGAATTCATGATGGGTCTCGTGGGATGCACTGTGGTTAAAAGGAAGATTAATCTTGATGCTTCAACAATCAACATGCAGGTTGGGAGACATTTCTAGATACTGGTAATTTGTCTTGGATACAAGTAATGCTTTTGCTTTAAAAATCTTATCCTCTTACTTTTATTTATGTGTTTACTAGTATGATGCTTAATATTATCTTTATGTTTTATGTTATAACTAATGCATTTTAGCAATTCAGAAAAAATAAAAGTTTAATGTTATTTCATAGTTTATAGTGCGGCGATGATAATTTGGTACCATGTTATAACTTGTCTATAGTACATCTTATAGTTGAAATTTATTTAAGATATGGTCAGCAAAACACTTGATATGTCATTCATGGTGAAGAAGCATGAGTATAAATATGGTTACTACATTTGTGATGAGATATACCCATTTTACTCCACCTTTGTGAAGGCGTACATAGTACCACGAACTGAAAAAGCAAAAATGTTTACAAAAATGAGGATCTGCTATAAAGGATATAGAAAGGGTATTTGGAGTCCTCAAATAGAAATGACATATCGTTAAACACGTTACATGTTGCAAGACTCTAGGATATAGAAACGGTTAAAAAACAATAATGTATGCATGTATTATATTGCATAATATGATTATTGAACATGAAGTTAAATCGATTTGCACATACGATGATAACTACATAGTTAACCTGATCAACAATTCATTCTCAGTTCGATTGGAATTTTGACAATAGTAGTTGAAATTCAAAATGTTGAAACATGTCAATACCTTTGAGAGACCTACCAAAAATCTACACTAAAACAACATGAACAAAAATATCTTTGAATTATGTTTTTATGGGACTTTTTATGTATTTTTGTCTAAGTTTTTTTTATTAGTTGCTTGGTGTTTTCTTTAAATTTATGCATTGTAATGTTTGGGATTTTTATGTTATTTTTTTCAGTTTTTTTTTAATCAATGTATTGTTTTTACGAATGAAAAACTAATTTTGAAAAACTATCTAGCATTTTAATTATATTTTTGATATAATTTTAAACAAAAAAAATGTGTAATGATGAACTAATGGAAATACAAATTCATTGTGATAACAACATAGTTAACCCTGATCAACAATTCATTCTCGGTTCGATTGGAATTTTAACAATAGTAGTTGAAATTCAAAATGTTGAAACATGTCAATACCTTTGAGAGACCTACCAAAAATCTACACTAAAACAACATGAACAAAAATATCTTTGAATTATGTTTTTATGGGACTTTTTATGTATTTTTGTCTAAGTTTTTTTTATTAGTTGCTTGGTGTTTTCTTTAAATTTATGCATCGTAATGTTTGGGATTTTTATGTTATTTTTTTCAGTCTTTTTTTTAATCTCGTTTTTTAATCAATGTATTGTTTTTACGAATGAAAAACTAATTTTGAAAAACTATCTAGCATTTTAATTATATTTTTGATATAATTTTAAACAAAAAAATGTGTAATGATGAACTAATGGAAATACAAATCCATTATGATTATATGTGGTGATGAGGTGACATTAATATGACATCTAACATTTTTTGTTAGCAGTGGGTACTCCACAATGTGTAATATAAAATGATGGAGTTTTAAGAAATCGTAGAGTTCTCTTTCCTAATTACCACTCCCTTCAACATAGTAGATGCCCTTAGGAGAGACCTAATATGGGCCTCGAATTTCAATGACCTAGTATCTATCCTAATAAATAAAGATAATTTTGACAAATGTTAACTTCTTAATGAATTTGAAACATGTCATTTTCTTAGAATTTTAAAATTATTTTTTTACCACTTGTCATTTTTGTATTTTTTTCATTTTTTATCATCTTCCACCTATTAAATGTCACCTCATAATAATTAATATGAATTAATGTATATAGTAAACCTTCCATTTGTGAATTTTTATTTCTATTAATATATTAATGAATTCTATTTATGAATTTATATTAATTAGTTTTATTAGTAAAGATTAATTAAGACAAATTACATAAATGGTTATTGTGGTTTATTCTATTTATTGTTTTTATTTCGAAAGTTTAATTCAAAAAATACTTAATTTTGTACACATTCATATTCAACATGATAATAATTTTTTATTAGTATAGATTGAATTATGTGTTCATCATTTTAATTATATATATTTCAAAATTTTACTTTAGAAAATATTTCATGTCTACATCTTATATTTAACTTTTTTAATCAATCCGTGTAATAAACAGGTCTCACACTAGTATAATTAGTATAGGATATTTTTTTGATACATTGAGATCATAAGCAGATGCAAAGAAAAAAAAATGAAAAATAAAAGGGAAAGTTGGAGAATGATGTTTGGTTTACAAATTTCAAAGGAATTTAAAGGATTTTGACTGTAAATCTCCGTAAATATTGCATTTTGTTGACAAAATAAAAACAAATTGATTTTTTTAACTCCCATTAAATTCAATGTGAATTATTCTATTATTTGGATAAAGACAAAGATTTTAGATTCATTCCTAAGGGTTTTATTATAAAGACAAAAATACTCGCATGAGTTATGTCTCTTTTTTATTTTAATCATAATTAATCAAATCAAAACATATTAGCATCATCCTTTTCACAAATTTTTTACTTAAGTGTTTTGATTTTAAAAATTATTTGTCACAGTGTAGTAATTTTGGTAATATTTACAAATAAATAGTGAAAGGAGTTTTAATATTGTATGTGGAACCTAAGTCCCCAACATCCCTTTTCTCATCTTGTTCCCTCTTTTCTCCCAACTATAACAGGCTTTGAATTCGGGTGTACACCGATGATTGAGAGGAATCGACTGATTCTTTGGCTTTAACAACAACATTTTATCCATGGTGAACATTAACACTCTCAATATCTTTGAGAAATTGAAACATTATCGAACTAGAAAACCAATAAGTGGGTTTCAAGGTTCGTGCATGCCGATGAACATGTTAAGTGCATGTAAAGGACAAGGTCATCCGACACTAACCACGGTGAAAATGATGAACTTCTACCTGACCCGATGGTAGTCCCCTCATTCGTTCCATATGTAGAGGTCTGAAATAAAACAATTGCAAATGGAGACGACATGTGTCTCTTAAAACAAACTTTAGATTAAACCTGATTTCATCTTGGGAGGTTTAGTGAGTAGGTGTTTGACGTCCAAAAAAAATTGATTTCATCTTTTACACTGGAGGGTTTATTCACCTTTCGCCACTCAGTTTTTATATGCCACATCAGTTTTCCATTCATTCACCTTCCGCTCACCAAAAACCAAAAAATGGTCACTTTTCATTACCTCTCATTTTTTATTTTTTAAGAAAAACATATATTGTATACATATATTATACTCATTTCATAGGGAATTAAAAACCTTTATAATATCTTAATATATATATCTATAATTTAATTATATGTATTAAAAGCTAAAAACAATAATGAAAATACAAAAAATACAACTGACCAATCACATTAGGAGAGAGAGGGTGGGGTGCCCTCCCCTCACCCTTTCCCATCACTACCTAAACCACAACCCTGGGGTGCGGTTCCCTTCCCCACTCCACTCCTACCGGTCTTAGAAAGATCATATATCTACAACTTTTAAAACAAACCCTAAAATTAAACTCGCTTTCATATCTTAAAACAAACTACAAATATAGAGGTTTCCAACAATGATGCCACATAGTTCTCCAACATTGGTGAGCTTGTATAACCATCATTGTGTTCCAAATATCTCTCTTCGTTGAATAATGCTAATAACATTGGTCTTCATAAGATCTCACAAGTTTTTATTTTATTTAATTTTGAGATTAAAAACCTCCCAATGCACTAGCAAACTAAACAGAGGCTGAAAATGTGGTGTCTCCGGTGAATAGAGTTGATGATCTATTTAATTTTGAGGGAAAATGGCTTCTCAGGTTAATCATCTTTGTTGTTTTGTTCATATTTAGACAATTATATATATATATATATATATATATATATATATATATATATATATATATATATATATATATATATATATATATATATATATATATATATTTGACCGTTTAACTTGTTATATGTGTTCACATATTATCATTGTTACCGACTGTAGCATGTGACAATGGTAATATATGAATATAGTTAACAAGTTAAATGGTTAAATATGTACAAAAAAAATTATCTAAACATGAACAAGACAAAAAAATAATTGTCATGACAAGTATTTTTCCTAATTTTTATTCTTGTTTTATAAAAGAGATGACCCCAACTAACGAAACGTTTTACCATATTTTTATAAATACATTTAAAACCACAAGACTTGATAATTATTTTTTAAAGAGAAATTAACTTTACTTTTATTCCTACAAATCTTTCTACCTAATTAAATGATATGTGTCATTTTAGTATACTAAAATATTATTAAACTAGTTTAAAACCCGTGGAAACCACGGTTACAAAATTAATTAAACTTTTATACTAAAAATTCAAAGTAATTAATCAATTAGTTTAAATAAATTATTAATTAAGAGATTTTTTAGTTATATATAAAATTACAATCATTGATTTAAATACATATGTGAAATTATATCACTTTATAATTTGTATTAATTTTATTTTAATGCTATTAATTTAATGTAAATAGAGTGAGAAATTTAAAATTTAAAATTTAAAATGAATAATATATGACCCCAACTAACGAAACGTTTTGCCATATTTTTATAAATACATTTAAAATTACAAGAATTGATAATTATTTTTTAAAGAGAAATTAACTTTACTTTTATTCCTACAAATCTTCCTACCTAATTAAATGATATGTGTTATTTTAGTATACTAAAATATTATTAAACTAGTTTATAACTCGTGGAAACCACGGTTACAAAATTAATTAAACTTTTATACTAAAAAATCAAAGTAATTAATCAATTAGTTTAAATAAATTATTAATTAAGACATTTTTTAGTTATATATAAAATTACAATCATTGATTTAAATACATATGTGAAATTATATCACTTTATAATTTGTATTAATTTTATTTTAATACTATTAATTTAATGTAGATAGAGTGGGGAATTTAAAATTTAAAATTTAAAATGAATAATCAATATGTTGATAAGTGGCAAGTATTATTTATGATACATATTAGGGTGACACATAGCAAAAGAAGAATATAATATGCATTAATTAAGAGGTTTAATAAGGTGACACATGTCAAAAGGAGAATAAAACTATTTTTTTATTAGAATAGGAAGATGTGACACATGTTGTCATTTAATTGGATATAAAGATTTATAGAAACAAAAAATATAAAGATATTTAATTTCTGTTTTTTAAACTACTATCCATGCATATAAACCGGAAGATTTGGATTATTCACATAGAAAAATTACACTTACATCATCTATAATTGGACATCCACATCCCTCTCAACAAAAACAGGTGTTTTTTTCTTTACTTGTTTTTTCATTACCATTGTTTTATTTAAATTATAACTAAGTCTAAAACAATAAAATGTTACCTATAAAATATTTATTCGGAAGTAAAAAAAGAACAAAAAAAAGTTATCTAAAAAACGATCTATACAAACATTTATGAAGGGACTCGTTTTTGCTTTTGCGTAGGGGCCTGAAATCCGTTTCATCATGTTTCTTTTTGTTTCTAAAAGGTTTGTAGTGTTTTTGAAGAGGTAATTGCTGATTCAACAAAGCAAGATACATTGATTGAAAAATACCTCCAATAAAGACGCATTGACGAAAACTAATACAATATTTCAATAAAAAATCGTCCAAAACTAACTTATCAAACTCAAACTGACTTGTCCCTTTGATGAACATTGTCAGTTTGGTAAACATATAACTGCTCGCAACTGCTTCTAACTTCTGAAAACCGCTATTTTCATCATCCTTATCTAATTTTTAGATAACATGAGCATATATATATATATATATATATATATATATACTCATAACAAGCACTGAGAAAGAACATGTTCAAGACAAAAGGACATGTATTACTCTATATACATTTACATCATATCCCAATACAGAGAATCTTTTAGCAACTGTCATAATTAAAATTATATACCTTTTTACACAGTGAAAGGGGTTTGACGTTGATTGAGATATAACTCTGCAATAGCAGTGTGTAAAGCTGCACCAAAGGGAAGGACATCTTCATCAAGAAAGAAATAAGGAGAGTGTGGGGAATGAACTGAACCAACAACCTCATTACGGATTCCAATTCCAAACATGACTCCAGGAATCACTTCCTGATAGAAAGCAAAATCCTCTCCAGCCATCACCTTCTTAGCCACCTTCACTCCATTTGAACCAAGCACCATTGAACCCACCATGTCCACATGCTGCTTCAAGCTCTCGTCATTAATGGTGGCTGGATATGGAGGGTATTCATCCTCCATCATATCAACTGTACCTTTGCATCTATGAACAGCTGCCTGTTTTTCAATCACCTCCTTCACCCGTTGCTGAAGGTGTTGCAAACCTTTAGTAGTGAGACTCCTGAGTGTTCCCCCTAATTCAACATATGGTGGAATAACATTCGATGCATTTCCACCCCTAACATAAGTAACTGATAGCACCTACAATTCAGATAAACCACAATTTCAAGATTCAACTTCATCCACTTTTAATTTGTCTATGAACAAAGCCACCTACTTGACTTTGGAGGGGATCTAATTCTCTTGAGATTAATTGTTGCAAGGCTAAAACCGTTGATGATGCAGCAAGTATAGGGTCCACACTGTTGTGAGGTTCAGCAGCATGACCACCTTTACCTTCTATCTTAGCTTTAAAGAAGCATACAGCAGCTAACATAGGTCCTGAAAGGGTGGCAATGGTTCCTGTAGGAATTGTATAATCAACATGCATTCCAAATATGGCCTCTGAATCACCTAAAGCACCTTCTTTTATCATATGGGATGCACCTGCACCTCCTTCCTCAGCAGGTTGGAAAATCAATCGAACAGTTCCCTTAAAACCAAATTAATAAGAAAAAAGAAAAGCATTTAGTTGATGAAGTAAAATGGAATTGTTACATTAAGGCATACCTTTAGATTGTCTTTTCTCTGATTAAGTAACTTAGCAGCACCAAGGAGCATGGTTGTGTGAGCATCATGCCCACATCCATGCATTACACCATCGTTTTTACTCTTATGTTCCCATTCAACCAGCTCCTAATGTTTTCATCATACATATTTTAATACTGTTAGCTCCTAATGCATTCCTAAATTACAATGAGAAAGTTGGAATTTATAGGTCAAAATGTTATATGATCAAGACTAAGTCAAACTTAATCTTCACTTCAGGAGATATGAGATTAATACCTGCAAAGGGAGGGCATCCATGTCAGCTCGAAGAGCTACAATAGGAGGAGACCCGGTGCCAATTTGAGCTACAAAACCAGTCTTGGAAATCGGGTATGTGTAAGAAACGCCAAGTTTATCGAGCTCATTGCGAATAAGGGCGCTGGTGTTGTGTTCTTGGAAAAGGAGTTCAGGGTACTCGTGGAGCTTCCTTCTTATTGAAATCAACCAATCTTTGTCTTCTTTTGCTGCGCTTAAAAGCTGGGTTCCGTAGTCTTCATCGCCGTCTACGATGTGAATTGAAGAAGGAAGTAAAACCCAGAGCAGTAGGAGGATTCCAAAGGAACGTAAAATCAAAATTTGAAGCATCTTCTACAATTAGGTCTTCTGATACTGTCTCAATCGAGACGTGTAACACTCGACCCAAAATGGAAACCGGTACTAACCCCTTCCCTTGCTCGGTACTTAGAGATCAGAATTTTGATTCTTCCATTTTTTTTTCCTGAATCGGATTGTCTCCGTTCTTTAAGTTTCCTCGGCCATGTTTGACTTGCTGTAGTTCCCTTAAATTAGTATTTGAGCATTTTTCTTCGGTATCCCTTTTGATCATTTGTGGGCGTAGTTGCTACTTGCGAGCTACTTCTTGTTAATGTTTCATTATTCATTCATAGATAATAATTTCGTAAGTATTTGTAATGATAAATATTAAAAAATTATAAAAGTAACAGAAATTAACATAATATCAAAATTCAAACCAATTGTTTGAAAAAAAATTCAAGCTTTTATTTCGTATAATTTTCTAAAACAAATTGATAAGAACATTGTTCCTTAATACAACAGGAGACATGAAAATTGTTTTGGCCTAAGGAGTATAGTCACTAGACTCACTACATTTCCAATCCATTAGAAAAATGTTGTGATCTCTCATGTCATATGCACTATAATTTCATTATCAGACTATTATACATTGAAAATGGTTACAACTTCTTATTATTTATCATTTTCTATGTTAAATTAAATAAAAATATATAATTTAAAACATAAATAAATACTTTATATTAATTAAAAACTCATTACATTACTTATAAAACATAAAAATTTAAAAGTAAATTATTAAGAAAAAAACATAAAAATATAGAAATTTAAACATAAATTACTAAAAACAAATAAAAACGTAGAAATTTAAACATAAATTACTAAAAAACCAAAGAAAATAAAACATAAATATTAAATATGTTTTTTTAAACCTCAATCAGATACATTTTTCTCAACTGACAAATATTTTAATTTTTTGCAAGAGTGTTTTATTCTAATTGGATGTCTTTGCGCGTAAATGGGGTCACGTCACCATCTAAGACGGTGTTCATGTGTGGTTTAATGTGCCACGTAAGACCTCACGTGGATAGTGAGGCCCTTTACCAGATAGTCTAAGCAATTACACAAGCCAACTCAAACTATGAAATCGTACCTATAGAGATAATTGAGTAAAAAAACAAAAAAGTTAAATAAATAAATAAAAACAAATAAACAAAAATAAAAAATAAAAAAACAAAAACTTCTTTTACATTTCTTAATTCCCTTAAATGCATCACCAATTTCTTGTTGTATCGCATGATTTGATTGAAATACATAATCTATTGCATTGTTTAAAATGTTAATCCCTCTAAATCAACTTTGTTTTTTCATCTATGCAATCTACAGACTTATCCATCTAATACCTAGGTTGAACTGTATCATACTTGTTTTACCGTTGGTATCCTAAGGGGCATATTTTGCCAGCGGTAATATGTCGTTGGTAGAATATTACCCAATTCTATTCGAAAAGAAACAGAAATTCTTATTTCTTATGATAATCAAATGTAGGCTGGAGCCTTAGCTGCCTTGTCAAAAGAAAGCGAAGGTTGAGCCAAGCTACTTGTTAACTCTGGGTCCCATCCGTCCTGCCAAGAACTCGAACCGCCAACTCCGTTCACTGCCTTCTCTCCAGAACTCCAGTTTGGCTTGATTACTGGAACTCAAAAGCCCTAGCTTCTCTTACCTTCTAGAACTGTAAGGAGGCTGGTAGGCTTCTATCCGACTATTAGTACATGTTGCTCTTCATTATTACTGGTGAAACTATTTTGTGTGGATTAGTAAGCTGCATCAAATGGTTGTATCTTTATGCATAAGAAAAATTCACAAGAGTGATAGTATATGGTTATGATGTGGAAATAGTTTTATAGGCAAAAATATCACCACACCCCTATCATGCAAAGATTGGTATGAAAGACAAATACTTACATGGTGCCTATGTGACACCCTTTTACCATTGACAAAAACATCACAACACCATTTAGCCTTATAGATGTGGTATCAACAAGTAAAAAATATAATTAAAATATAGAATAGAAGTAGATATAAGAGACATAAAGCCTTCGAAGTCATATAAGACTCCCTGAATATCAGTTTTGTAAACCGAAAACGTCCTTTAGTCTTCAGGGAGACATACATCCTCTTTTTCGTTAATCCATTCATCATTTGACTCCATGTCCGAAAAAACATATTGGATCATAGGTCTCCCATCTTTCTTTTCTCTTTTAGAGTCTTATATCAAGGTTGATGTTATATTTCAGAAACATCAATGCATTCAACATTTGGAGTGTATATGATAAAAAGTGTTTCAATTTTTCTCACATCTTGTGACACTATATGTGATGCTCAAGACACGAATAAAAAGGTGTTCAAGTTTTGAGTACTCGTCTTCATAACTTGACCATCACTTAACTACACTTTAATAGAATAAAAGATTAATAATTAAAATTTTAATTATTATATATTTTATCAGGTTGCATTTTTCTTCCTAATGAGTTACCTTGTTGCATTTTCTTCCTCATTAGCATGGCTACGAATATACCAAAATATTTGATGCTCTCGTTGAACTTTACAAGTTGTTCATAAATTTTCACTGTTGTTGGCATGTCATACATACTTTCAATGACATCGTATGATCCACATTCGATTTCTTTATCGACATTAACGTTCTCCTCGAAATGAAGACTAGTTTATAAAATAAAAAATAGTAAATATTTAGTCGAAAAATAATAAAAATATATACATAGGATTAAGAAAATATTATGCGACATGAAGCGTCCTATGAAGTTGCACATTCCACCTAAGATCAATCTTTTCCCAAATTGGCTTATATCTTGATTCATCACCACCATAGTTTTCTTTTATTTGGTTTTTTAAACAATCCATATATATATATATATATATATATATATATATATATATATATAGAGAGAGAGAGAGAGAGAGAGAGAGAGGTGGGTTCAATTGAGAAAATAAAAAGGGTTGAGAATGGGGGAATCATTCTCAGCCACTCATTTAATCTAAGCATAAAACTTGTAATTATGATAATAACATTCAATCTCAAATACGTAACTGTATAGAAATAGATAACAGTTCAAACCCATTTCTAATCAATCATTCATCATCCAAATTTCTTCTCCAACCTTCAACAATCATCCTGATTTCTTCAATTAAACCATCATCAACATCATCCAGTGTTAATCAATCGTTGATCTTCGTCAATAACATGATTATCAACAAGATTCAACAGTTAACAACAAAAAAATCGTTTTTGGTTCTTTTAATCCAACCTTCAATTCTACTTGAATACGATCAGATCTTCAACATCATCGATTAATTATACTCCCAGCGTCATTAGATCAACATCATCGATAATCAACAAAAAATCCACTTCACATCATTCATTCAACATCGATTATTAAATAAAACTTCAAAACTGAGGTTAGAAAAAGATCAAATCGTTTTTTTTTTTTTGAAAAATTTCATATAATTCTCTATCAATCTACTATTTTGTAAGATTTAAATAGTCAAAGTATCATGTTTTTAACATTTTTAAAAAAGTTAAATTATATGCACTCCATCTGTTTGATGAAATGCATAAACTAAATTACCACATTATATTCATATATGAATATGTTTTCTCACCTGAATCAGTATATGATTATTAAAACAAAAAAACAAATATGCAAGTCTGTATCTTATTCATATTTGAATAACATATAAAAATTATATATATTTGTGAAAATACCTTGTATTATTCATATGTGAATATATTGTGTAATATTCATAAGTGAATACATCATCTAATATTTACAAGTGAATATACTATGTAATATTCACATGTGATATACCATGTAATACTGTGTAATATTCAGATATGAAAATAATATCTAATATTCATAAGTGAATATATCATCTAATATTCACAAGTGAATATATTATGTAATATTCACAAGTGAATGCATCGTCTAATATTTAAATATGAACATACTATGTTTATTATATGTTATATTCATATATGAATGATATTTAAATTGTAAAAAAAAAATTAATCATAGTTTTTATTCATAAGTGAATAATGAATGTACAGTAGTAAAAACCTGATTCATTTTTATTCACTTATGAATAAAAATAGCTGAAAATATATAAAAAATATATTTTATCTTAAAACTATATTTAAAATCATTTTTCAATAAAAATAGCTTCTTAAAAATTAAAAAAAAACGAAAAAACTATGTTTTTGTATATATTAAGGTAATGCTTAGCATAGTTTAAGGAAACATGTTTTGTTGGAAAACACATGTCTATTCCTTTCCCATTTCCGCTGATACGACGAAGGCTTTTGCGGCACAAATAAATGAGTGGCTGAGAATGATTCCCCCATTCTCAACCTTTTTTTCTCAATTGAACCATCCTCTCTCTCTCTCTCTCTCTCTCTCTATATATATATATATATATATATATATATATATATATATATATATATATATATATATATATATATATATATATATATATATATATATATATATATATATATATATATATGTATATTGTCAGTTTCACATCACCATTCATAAGCCTTAATACCTTCAAAATAGGAAGCACACAACTTAAACAATCTTTTATAGCCTTCCTAAAATAGACACTAACTACAATAATATCTTCAACAAAATTCCCTTCACTTGTAGAAGCAAATGTGGATTCGGCCCAATCATTAGAAGTAAACAGTTGTTGAAGATGATGTTTTTAACTCTTGAAATCTTTTCAATGTAAGAAAAAAATAGCAAAATGCGTTACTCCGGCTCGTGTCAGTTATTGACCACCGGTGAACCTTTTAAACATGGATAGCAAAACACAATATCTATAAATATAAATGGTAACTTTCCGTGCTCGATCGAAGGTGTATTAGAAAGTTTTTCCACCTCATATGTCTTGTAAGTCAATTAAATGGGCAGCACACGGTGAACAAAATAAATATAAATGAGGCTCTCTTGATCCGACTATTAACTGGGTAACACATAAGCAGAAGCACTATCCGTCCAACCATCGGGCATAAGAGTGCACCCCGTTTTCTTCCACCATTGCTTGTACTTATTCAATCCTTCTTCAACACATTCTAAATCTTTCTTTAGGTATGTTACTCTCCCCTCATGATAGGAAGGAAGATTCAATCATTTCTCATACTCCCATGTAAGTATCAATGTGTCTTTCCATAAAGGAGAACTTCACCAAATTAAATGGCAATGCTTCACCGTATATAAGTCAACATAAAGCAAGAGTTACAGGCTCTCTATTCTTCAGTGTTTGATTCATTGTTTTTTGTGTCCCTTTCATGAAAAATGATTTCATAGTCCTGTTCCCATCACTCTCAACTTCAAAACATTCATCATCTATTGCCCAATCATTAGAAGTAAACAGTTGTCGAAGGTGATGTTTTAACTCTTGAAATTTTTTCTATGTAAGAAAAAAATAGCAAAATGCGTTACCCCGGCTCGTGTCACTTCTTGACCACCGATGAACCTTTTAAACATGGATAGCAAAACACAATATCTATAAATATAAATGGTAACTTTAGGTGCTTTCTCGAATGTGTCTTTGAAATTTTTTCACCTCATATATCTTGCAAGTCAATCAACTGGGCAAGACACGATGAACAAAATAAATATAAATGAGGCTCTCTTGATCCGACTATTAACTGGGTAACACATAAGCAGAAGCACTATCCGTCCAACCATCGGGCATAAGAGTGCACCCCGTTTTCTTCCACCATTGCTTGTACTTATTCAATCCTTCTTCAACACATTCTAAATCTTTCTTTAGGTATGTTACTCTCCCCTCATGATAGGAAGGAAGATTCAATCATTTCTCATACTCCCATGTAAGTATCAATGTGTCTTTCCATAAAGGAGAACTTCACCAAATTAAATGGCAATGCTTCACCGTATATAAGTCAACATAAAGCAAGAGTTACAGGCTCTCTATTCTTCAGTGTTTGATTCATTGTTTTTTGTGTCCCTTTCATGAAAAATGATTTCATAGTCCTGTTCCCATCACTCTCAACTTCAAAACATTCATCATCTATTGCCCAATCATTAGAAGTAAACAGTTGTCGAAGGTGATGTTTTAACTCTTGAAATTTTTTCTATGTAAGAAAAAAATAGCAAAATGCGTTACTCCGGCTCGTGTCACTTCTTGACCACCGATGAACCTTTTAAACATGGATAGCAAAACACAATATCTATAAATATAAATGGTAACTTTAGGTGCTTTCTCGAATGTGTCTTTGAAATTTTTTCACCTCATATATCTTGCAAGTCAATCAACTGGGCAAGACACGATGAACAAAATAAATATAAATGAGGCTCTCTTGATCCGACTATTAACCGAATAACACATAAGCAAAAGCATTATCCGTCCAACCATCGGGCATAAGAGTGCACCTCGTTTTCTTCCATCATTGCTTGTAGTTATTCAATCATTCTTCAACACATTCTACATCTTTCTTTAGGTATGTTACTCTAACCTCATCATAGGAAGGAAGCTTCAATCCTTTCCCATACTCCCATGTAAGTATCAAAGCGTCTTTCCATAATGGAGAGCTTCACCAAATTAAATGGCAACGTTTCACCATATAGTGTTTAATTCATTGTTTTTGTGTCCCTTTCTTGAAAAATGATTTCATAGTCTTGTTCCCATCACTCTCAACTTCAAAACATTCATCATCTATTGCCTTCGACTTTTTTCCTCAATACTAGTCGGTAATTTTTTGAAAATTCTTTTATAACTTAATCAACTTTCGGGCAAGCATAAA
Source organism: Lactuca sativa (assembly GCF_002870075.4). Classification (NCBI taxonomy): domain Eukaryota; kingdom Viridiplantae; phylum Streptophyta; class Magnoliopsida; order Asterales; family Asteraceae; genus Lactuca; species Lactuca sativa. The sequence continues at coordinate 5,562,249 of NC_056630.2, read as the reverse complement.
TATCTTCTTTTTATTCCAGCAAGGTGATTCTTCATTCTATTTACTCCTCCAAACATTTTTTACAATAGTTACATTGCACTTTAGTTCTATTTTTTGGGTCTATTTATTCCAGCAAGGTGATTCTTCATTCTATTTACTCCTCCAAACAAAGACAATGACACATTACTAAGCAAGTGAACAATGTTCTAAAGGTAAAACTTAACAGAAACTGATGTAGAAATATAATCACATACACATATTCACATTTATATAATCACAGAAATTGATCAATATACAAAACTACAAATTACAATATACTGATGCATAAATATAATCACATAAACACCTTTTCACATACATAATTGATAATGTATTCACATAATGACATAATCTCATTCACATACATAATTTATTCATTGATGTTATTGATGTATAATCATTAATCACATACATAAATACATAATACAAAAATGATCATATATAGTTTAGTTAGGGGTGCAAATGAGTCAAGCTACTCGTGAGCTACTGGAGATCAAATCGTTAAAAGCTCTACTCGATATCGATTTTAAACGAGCCTGAGCTGAGCTCGAGCTTAATATTAGGCTTCTTTATTAAATGAGCTCGAGTTCGAGCATCTGTTACTTGGCTCGATTAGGATCGTGAGCCTAAACGAGCATGCATATATATATATATATATATATATATATATATATATATATATATATATATATATATATATATATATACATATATATATATATATATATATATATATATATATAATAAAACAAGTATTTTTATTTTTATATATTAAAATAAATAATAATTTAATAAATACCATTTTAGGAAATTAGAGTATATCATATACGAGTCGAGCCCAAACCGAGCCCGGGACCATAAAATTCTTAACGAGCCGATCTTGAGCTTTGTACCAAAAGTCTCGAAACGAGCCAAGCTCGAGCGTATAAAAATATAAATGAGTCGAAGTCCGAGCCTGGTCAGGTTCGAGCTCGGCTCGGCTCGTTTGCAGCCCTAAGTTTAGTTTAGGTTGGTATGTTATTGGTGAGTGATGATTAATGACAGATGTACTTTGTAACCTACGAAACTTTGAATCTTTGAGAGATACAAAAAAGGAAGAACATTAATACTAAGTATTCAAGTATCCAGTCGGTTTAGTAGGTGAAGAAGAAAGAAGAAATATTACCAGTGACGTGAAGAATGAGAACCATAGGGATAAAATAAAGAAGAGAAAATAGTAGGAAGCAATGAAGAAGAAGAAGAAGAAGAAGTCTCTCAAGTCTTGAGTAAGAGGAATCCATAGAAAATGAAAGAAAAATTACAAGAAGACTTTTTACTTTTTAGGAATATGTCTCCTTAATCCCAACACATTTTCCCAGCACCAAAAATTAAAGTAATTAATCAATGAATAACCCATTTAAACATTAGATAACGAAAGTAGCCACAAGTTTCATGACTTGTCCGAGTCATGAGTCAGCTCGACTTGGTACGAGTCACACTTTGAATCACAATTTTTACGAGTCAAACATAAAAACCAAGTTAGGTGGTTGCAATTCGCATCTTTTTGAGTTTCAAATGGCTCGACTTGTACGGGTCGACTCGTGATTCGTACGAGTTTAACAACTATGCTTACATCATCGACAATTGAACATCACTCTCAACAAAATCAATTATTCTCACTTTTTTACTTTGTTTTTTCATTGTCATTGTTTTATTTAAATTAAGAGTCTAAAACAATAAATTATTAACAAGAAGACATTTTTTTGGAAGCGAAAAAAAAAAAAGTTAAGACAACTAGTATTATCTAAAAAATGATTTAAGGATATATTTAAGAAAAAAATAGGTACTTTTAATATCAAACGCTTCAAAACGATAATGAGAATATTAAGAATGAGACCGGTGGGTGTTGTACCATATTTGACTACATTTTTTGTTACAATTTTGGTCTGTCATATCAACGCCACATCATTTTTCTCCACCCAACGAAACTAATAGGAATGGTACCACACCTTACCATACTTTTTTTTTTCTAAAATAAAATAAATGTAATTTAATAAAATGTAACTATATAAAATTAAAAAAATGAAACTGATTCATTAATTAAAAAAATACATACAAAAAATACATAAATAAAAGAAAACATAATCAAAAAATAGTAAAATAATATGTCATGCCTAATCATTGTCGATCATAACATTATCATAATCTTCGCCCAAATCATCTACAAACATATGCGATACATCACCTATCTCGTCATAAAAATCACCGACAACGAAAGTAATGTATCGTCATAAAAATAGTCGACAACCAAATTTACTTTTGCTACCAAATTAGTGCGAAGATTGTTGTAACATGTGAATCCTTGAGTTTGAAGAGAAGAATGAGGTGTTCTAGTTGTGCATCTAGCAAGGGAACATCATCATCGTCATATTCTGCTCGTTTGGGATCCTTGTAAGAGTCAAAGCTTCAATCTTTATTGTTTAAATGTTGTAGATCTAGGTTTTGTCCCATTTTATCCATGTTTAAGCAAAATTGAATGGAAGGAAGCCATAAAGTTGACAACTTTATGTTTTCTAAGGGTCCCTTGAGTGTTATAAAGTTCAGATCTAGTAGTTGGTTGAGTTTTGAACCCTTGCATTAGAACTTTAGCGATATTTTTCTACATTTTGACCCAATATGAGATCTAGACATGTATTTGACATACATATCCATAAAGCATCAATTTTTAAGTTAATTTTGGAGTTATATGATCTCCTGGAAAGTTGGAATGCAACAGAAAAAGGATTAGGGCTGAATGCATTAAGATGTCCGTTGTGCGTAAGTCACAACGTGACCATTTAATGGTCATGACTTGATGAAGGAATTCCTCTATCATTTTGGCCTGATGCTGTCACGAGGTGAGGAATTGATCCTCACAACATGACAATGATCCAGATCGTTTAGGGTTGAAGTCGAGCTGTGTTGAATCGTGGCTGAGTTAAGGACTGAGGGGAATCAGTTTTCACGATGTGACCATAAGTTGGTCATGACGTGAAAGCAGCTAAAGGAAGGTTTAACCATTGAATTTGACCATTGACTTTTTGACCAGTTTGACTTTTGCTCAACTGTAAGGGTTGAGGACTTAGAAGGGAAAAATGGTCTTTTGCCTAAATGAGAATTTATCTTTGTATTTGGACTTGTTAAGTTAGGGTATTTACCTTAATTGCTACAAGGTCTTGGTTTTGTATATGTTTAGTGGGAAAGACTTTAGCACCAACGGCTCGTGTGTGAGATCTATTCGTTTACTGATCGAGGTGAGTCTCTTCACTATACTCGTGAGTTGAAATCACCAATGCCAGCCCACTGGATTATATGTGTAGGATGGTAGCAATCTTTGTGACTCTTGCTGATATGACTGTATGCTTTATGTATGTGGGGTGAAATAGACTCGTTCGTTATGTACTTGTTGTCTTTGTGACTCTTGTTGATAAGCATGTATGTTATATGTATATGGGGTGAAATAGACCCATTCGGGTAAAAGACATCGGTTGAGTTGAAATAGACACGGGTGAAATAGACATGTATAGCTTTGAGCTAATATGTATGAATCATATGGGGTATTTTAGGGGACTCACTAAGTTATGGTTATGGTTTCAGGTACTTCTGGTTCCAAGGGAAAGAGCTTGACGTGATTCCACCAGCGTTCCACATTATTTGACTTGTTTTGTACTCTGATGTTTATATGACATGTTTTTATACTCTAATGGGTTTATGAATAGAATGAATGGTTGTTTTGATTGATTCAAAGAAAAAATTTCACTTAGAAGTTTTGGAACGTTACAGTTGTGGTGTCTAACTTGGCTGTATGTTAGTACACCAATACCAACTCGTTCGAATGTTGGTAAATTTTTATTTTCATTATAGTGGAAAATCACATTTCCCTCATCTTGTTTTCATGTTTTTATACTTCCCCTTTTGCTCATCATGTATGTTAGTACACCAATACCAACTCGTTCGAATGTTGGTAAATTTTTATTTTCATTATAGTGGAAAATCACATTTCCCTCATCTTATATAATCATATTATTCAATATAATGCATGTGTACATCATGCCACTTTTTTTGCTTGAATGATCATGTCGAGACTGAGAGTATCTGCCAACGTCTCTTTAGAACACCAATGGCTCACTCGATATCTTTCCTAGTTGATTCTTGGGTCAAGTTAAACTTTAATCGCTTTTCGTCATTTGGACATGAGAATGATTTCGTAAATGTAGCTAACTCGTGATATATCCATTAGTAAAGTAATACACACACGTGTATGATGTCTCATTTGCTTGAAATGACACATCATATGATTTCTTAAGATATATGTCGTTGAATATCAGCGATTGGTCTAGAACATTGATGTCATTTGTTGGCACCCGATGCACTAAAAAATTGCATGTCATATCTAAAGATCATACGACGCCACTGCTTCTAAAATTATTGTTGGCTACTTTTGATCACCTCACATAAATTGACCGCCCCACACATTAGGGCACATTGACTACCCCCAATACCTATAATCAATACTACTAAGCATTCCAAGGAAGTCATGCTTGTTTTCATGTGTCGGATATAGTTGGTGGATGTCGCTAATCGTAGGCTTGCATAAATAGCAATCGCGATAGAGGATAATCACAAATTTAGCAAACTTGTTTACACTCTCTCCTTTCGTTCGCTCTGACATTCTCAAATACTCATCCCACGAGTCTAGTGTCATGCCGAATGCTACGAATTGCAGCTATACATTTTTGAATTGTGGAGAAACTTTTATGATCTCTCTTACTAATGCTCTGCTGAAAATATGGAAAACGATTTTTTACATCATCAACAATGCGTAAAAATAATATTTTCCTCATCCGAAACCGACATCTAGATTTTTTCGCATACATTGCATTATCGACAAAGTAGTCATTCACAAGTTGGTTATTCCCGACTTCACGATTTCTCCGTAAATGAGGATTTCTAATTTTTGAATGCGACGTCCCCAATAAACTCTGCTTCCCACAACGTCAAACGTATCCGACGAAAAATACATTTTAGAATTTTAATCAAAAGTATATAGAATGGTGGTGTCTTTTTGTGGTTTAAAATGCAGAGAGTTTGTGTTTATTTATAATAGGTAAATTAAAAAAACAAAAAACAAAAAACAAAACAATTTTTTTTGAAAAATGGCTGTTAAAAAACGATAAAGAAGGGAAGGGAGCCAAGTCTCGTGTATGTTTGACGTGCGGTGGACTTATTGCACTTTCCCACCCCAAACGGTGTTATGTCACTGCAGGACCACAATGACACATAGCCACCACAAAGTGCGGTAGGCGGACGCACCCACCAGTTAAAAAAAAGATCAACTCACCAAAAATGTAGATTCAAACCCAAAAATATTAGATATCATATAAAGGGGATAGTAACACAAAAAAAGGGACAACCACAAAATGTTGATAAGAAACATCCAATACCATATTTAACACGAAACATACATACCACGTTTATCATGTAAAGTCATCTAGTATAAAATCCATGATAAGAAATATTCCAATAAGTTTAATACCAATTTGAGAAATGAAAGAAGAATACATAAAAAAAAAAAAAAAAGGAAACAATAATCTTGCCTGTTGATATTCTAAACAAAAACCTAAATAGTTTTCAATCTTTTTTTTTCTTCCGTTCAATCACCATAACAGAAAAGAGATCATTTTTCATACCACCCTACCCAAAACGAATGTCATGTACACCAAAGAACATCTCCGTCTTTGTGTACTAATAGATTTGGAATCACAAAACACATGATTTTAAGAAGAATCAAGAAAAACTGATATAAATAACTTCATATTACCACTGCAAAATCAGTCTTGGTATATAGACATAAACACAAGCCTCTTATCTATATTATCGGTTTTTTCCACTATCTGAACGCTTAAACCTATTTTATCTTATTCACACTCAACCCCCTCTTAAGCATTTCCATAAAGCAACCCCACCTGCACACAACCCCATGACCACCAGCACCTTAGGCATATACAACACCGGAATCGAAGCTAATGAAGTCTTAGCTTTACTGTAGAATGACGATTCCTTCGCCTGAATCACATTGGAACCGGAATCTTGATCCACACTCTTTTCATCTGTTGAAATCTCAGCGGGTTCCTTTGCCTGTGCATGCCAGATTCAAATCAACAATAATACAAATCGATACGAAATTGGAACAAGTGAAAAACAAAATTTGAAAACGTACTTCAGTTACGCTAGATTCTTCTTCACTAGTGTCCAATTTCATCGGCTTTCGAATGAACCCTAGTTGTAGCTTCTTCTGCAAACGGATTCTTCTGCTCGCAGTTCCTTGGAATGGAATACTAGATGACGGAATCGGGTTTTCACGAGTTCTTATTACGATTCCGGTTCCAGAACTGTTTTCATCATCATATGCCACATGATCTTCCTCCATAGCCTCTTTATAATCATCAACCTTGTCCTTGATAGATTGCTCTTCATTAAAACACATATTTGTTGGTTGTTCCTGGTTATAAGAGGGCCTTACACATAGTTTCATGTTAACACGAAGTCTTCTGTTTGCAGTTCCTTGGAATGGGATACCAGGAAGCTTTGCCTTTTTCCAATTCCTTATTATGATTCCCGTTCCAGAGTTGACGTCATTCCCAGATGCCAATGAATTGCCATTGTTGCTGCATAGTTCGTGTTCTTCCTTGACAAAACTCTTAACTTGGTCTTCAACTGGAGAGAACCAGATGATATTTTCATCAGGATAATTGCCTTGCAATTCATGTCCCATGTGACATGGCGTCCTGCTGTCCTGCACATATGGTCCATTACCATTTGCATCGTGGCCCATTTTGCCCTTTAACTCGCCAATAGATTCAGGCTCTTTAAAACGAGCCGTTTCCATAGAAGCTTGAGCAGGGCAAGCATCCTTATAACTGGTATCCTCCAAAGGAAAACGATCTGGTTCAACTAAGACATTATCCAAAAACTCCATGATATCTTTCGCATTTGTCCCATACTGATATTGCATAGGGTTGTCAATTGAAGGGTTACCCAGGTATGAAGATCCAAACTCTACATGCATCTGAGAATGCAAAGGGGAAAAGATCTTTGAATCCAAATGCTCCGGTATAGGATCACAAAGGCCTTGTAAATCAAGATAACCGAGAGGGTCAACATTTGCTTCATCAGTATCTCCGATTTGACCAGTCAACATCGGAGTGACAGGGTCTGAAGGAGGATCCTCGGTGGAAGACTTCACAAGGGAAGGGGAAGAAGCAGTGTTCTGATCAACATCAATGAACTTTGGACTCCCAGGATCGTCATCTTTGCCATCATGTTTCCTGAACAAACGACAAAGCACAAAAGGGCTCTGCAAATAGCAAATCAAAACACGAGTATTTGTAAAAACATGAAGAAGAATTAATGGCCATTTCAAAACCTAAAGAGTTCACACTCACAGACCTGTCCAGAATGAGTACCATCGAGTTCCTTTTCTGTAGCACAGTATTCATGGATCACCCAATGAGTCCTCTCCCCTTTTGGAGCACGACCAAGATAAAAAACAAGCGTCTTCTTCTTTCCAATCACACGACTCCCCCTGGAAGTCTTAATCGTCCTATCTTTCCCGGTAGCCTTCCAGTACCCAGCTATTGTTGCCCGATTCAATCGCTGCCCGTTCTGATACTTACGATCCTTGGGGCAGAAGAAGAACCATTCATTGTCAATTGATTCAATAACCGATAAATCTGTAAAAAGTTACAGTTCAAACATAATGTCAGCTTATCGCCAAATGACCGATATCAAAGAGAAAATACACGAAATTTACAAAAGGGTATACCGGGTAAGTCCCAAGGTTCTTTCTTGCAAACGTCGATTTCCCGAATACAAGTTACGTCGTCGTCGTAACCATTGATCTTTAACCGCAGGTAGTGATTGATCAATTCTTCATCTGTCGGACGGAACCGGTAGCCCACCGGAAGAGCTGGCAAAACATCCATTATATTGCAGTAATCGAGCACTAAACCCTAGGATTTTGATGGAGAAGATGGTATAGAAGATTGGTAGAGCTTTTCTTTTCGAGCACCGGCGTTATTAATCAATCTGTGAACCTCGGATTTATCATCAAAACAAAGTGAAAGTGTTTGCAAGAGACAGTGCCCCGCCGTTTTGATCGATGTATATTCCCGATACCCATTTTAGGCATAAATATGAATATTATTTCGGTAATGCCATTGGGTTCTAAAGGGTTGTAGTTGGTGCTGAGGGATGATAGTTTTAAGAAGTGGTATAAAAAGTGAAAATATGAGAAGAACAGGGGTAGAATCGGAAGAGGAAATGCTAAATCTTAATAGCGAAGTTAAAGTCAAAAACGAATCAGAGTATGACACGTAGTCGAGTGTTGACGTGTGCTGTTACGCTATAGAATGACGCTAAGTTTGTTTTGGGGTTAAAATATAATAAGTGCAACTTGTGGGTTTTAATTATTAAATATTTCAAAAGGAAATCTACGTTCCCATTTATCGCACATCTCCCCCACGATCTAGTTACTTACTAATCGTTTTGTTTTCTAATGTATTGTCCGTTTCAAAAAAAAAAAAAAAAAAAGCACATGACGCCTTTTTATTTCCAAAATCAAAATCAGCAAGGCGTAAAAGAATTGAAGGAGGATTATTTATGTTTGTACGACCTTTTACATTTATATTTGTTTGTTTAATAAATTATATTAGTTGTGTTTGTTATGAGTTAAATGAACATAAATAAGCAAGCTCTTAAGTGATAGCCTTTTCAATATTTAGTGGTCCCATAATTATATCAAGTAATAAAAAAAAAACTATCACGAGTGATAGCATTTTTAATATATAGTGGGTCACATAGCTATATCAACCAATAAAAAAAACTAAGGCCACGTTTGATAGTTGCTGATTGAAAAAGTACTGACTGAAAAATATCTGTCTCAGTAAGAAATTATGATTGGGCAAGAAATCATGTTGTTTGATTGAACGTGCTGACTGATGCCAAATAACTATTTTATCCTGATGTACTATTTGTTTTTATGCAATATAACAATAATAATAATAATAATAATAATAATAATTATTATTATTATTATAATAAAAATAATAAAGATGATGATGATGATGATGATAATAATAATAATAATAATAACGATGATGATAACAATAATTATAATAATAGTAATAATAACCATCGTTACATATTATATAAAATATTTGAGCAAATATAACAAAAAAGTTTTCTACATAGTGGAAAAGATGTGACTTTGTAAATATAAGGTCATGTGTTCTATTCCCACTGCCCTCTTTTAATTTGTTGTGCACCGAACGAATGTTTGATTTGACTCGGTCAGATGCAAATCAAAAAGGGCCTAAACCAATTCCTAATTTAAACATTTTGGTATATATATATATAGAAGATATTTAAGTTTTTTATTTGGTTGATGTGGCATGATATTTTATCGAGTTGGCATCAAAAAGCTTAGATTTTTTTTTAATTGTGGATGCTCTTACACGATTTATATTCTTGTCCTATACCATAACCTTAACAACTCTATACAGTAGAAAGAAGTAAGAACTACCCTATTGGCCTATTAACAAACATATGACATATCTCAAAATTTTCACAAATATTTACAACTCATACTTAAGCAACATTGTTTATGAGTCGTAATTTTTTTAGAATAACATATCACCTCAAAGTTAAAAATTGTAAGATTCGAAAAAACAAGACTCATTTTGAAATGCATAAATACGTACACAAATGATCGCCGTTAAATCGCCTTGATCTGTTTATTATCAAATAATTAAGTTATATTGTTTAAGAGTTAGTAATTATGTAACAAACTATTTTCATAATTTCATATACTGATTTTAAAATATACCAAAACAGTTTAAATTGGATAGGATTGTACTTATTGTAGTTGCAAATGGCTGGGGGGTTTGCCTATGTATCAGGGAATCCACAAACACATCTCATCATTAATTACACACAAACACAAAGGCTCCAATTCATGCATACCTTGCCCTGCATCTTTTGTGTTTATATATAAATATAACACACAAACACACACATACCATAATGGTCCATTCCACCCACCCACCTCACCTAACCAACTTAATTCCATGAGAATGGATCATGAGGAACTGAGCAACAACTTAAAGAAGAAGAGAAGGGAGAGAGTGAGTTTTTCAGCAAGTTTGCCGGAGGATATTCATGGGGTGTTTGCAGACAGTGATTGTGCAGTTAAGTACTCTTCTGATCCATTCCACGACATTAGAAAATCGATAGTAAAGATGATTCAGTACGTTAAAGTTCAAGATTGGAATGATATTGAGGAGTTGATCTATTGTTATATCGCTCTCAACTCCCCAGATGTTCATATCTACATTACAGAGGCTTTCCTCAGCTTATCCACTCCAAGATTCACCAAACGTCGCAACTGACACTAATCGGTGTTAGTGGTGTGGTTTCTTTATTTCTGAATTTATATATTTCTTCTTGCTTTTTGCAAGTTAAACTTAAAAGAAGGCTAGCTAGCTATAGCCATCATGTACTTGAAGTCTTTATATATTAGTTTGGGTCGGACCAGCTGCCACACCAATATCATCTTTTGCCATTATCTTCTATAAGAATGCTATATCAATATTCTTTTAAAATTGGTCTTCAGTCAACAACTACTTTATACATCTTTTTAATAGTGTAAAGTTTCAAAATAATCATTAGGAAATTAATATGAACACATCAGTTTGTTATTTAACTAATAAAATATGTATATACATGTAGTTAATGTTTTTTTTACGATTTGATGATAACAAAAAATTTACAATAAGATGTTTTTAATATAAATATATAATTATATTTTATAGATAAATCAATATCATTAATAACTATACATATCATAGGCAAACATAAGTTATACGACTATCTACTTTAATAAATGAATGTTTTTTTTGTTACATGTCACATTCTTATTCAATTTGTCAAATGTCATTTTGTGGTTATTTTGAATTAATTTTTTTCCATATGTCATTTTATGTGTTTTTCTATTTTATTAAATTTCATATAATATTTTAATATAATAATTGCAATAAATATAGTAATAAATGAATATCAATTTCATTAATAAACTTACTTTTTAATTTCAAAATTTTTAAATTAAAGCTTATTAGTTTCTTTTGTTTATTTATTTAAATTATTTGTTTAAATTTAAAAGATAAAAAACATTTTAATTATAATAATTCATTTTTTTTCTTATAAATTCAAAGTTCTTAAATATTTGAGTTTAAAAAAAATTAACCCATATAATGCATGGGTCACACAACTAGTTTCAAAGTATACAAACATTTTATATCATTAACATATATATATATATATATATATATATATATATATATATATATATATATATATATATATATATATAGGGTTAAGTTCATATGAGACCATAATATTTTGTGAGACATGGGGACCTATTTATGTCCCTTGATAAAAAAAAATAATCTAAGGTTGAGATCAAAACATACAATCTGATAAGAGGCGGTATCAATTTTGAAAATTTATCAAAGTTTAGGATTAATTCGATGACACGAAGGGGTAAAATGGGAATTGTGTACTCCAGTGGATGATATTTGATCAATTCACGTTCAGAAGTTTGTTCATCGTTCTCGCCCAAATTTTCTCAATCCAAATTTCCTCTCAATCTTATTCCCACCATCTTCCAGAAAAAAATTGCATTTATTTACTTATCAAAGGGTGTAATTAGATGGAATAATCTTAAAAAATCAGTCGATAAAACCCTAGCTTCTTGTTCGATTGGAAGGTATCAAAACCCTAGAAATTGCAATAATCAAATAGATTTCAAGCTTCGGTACACCAATTTGAAGGTTTTTTGTGTTTAATCGAGCATCCATCATGGCTCGTTCTGCTAAAATTGATTCTAATTCTAGCTCTGGTTTGTGTGATGATTCGTCAGAAGTAGTTGATTCTCAATCAAAGGCTTCAGATCTAAGTTTTCATACAAAAAACTTCCCCTGATGACTTAATAAGATGACCTGATATTAAATATGTATAATACGGGTTGATATGTTAGTATTCAAGATACTCTTATATAATTCTGATTTGTATATGATTTTTATTTATATTAATCTATAGATTATCAATTTAATTTTTTCATTTGGTATTTAATTAAATCTCTTGTATGTTACAAAGCCTTTGAATGTTACTAATATTTGATGTTTGTAGTTAATTTAAGTTAGTTTGTTTCATATTCATCACAACAAAACACTAAATGATCACAAAAATGGCTCATTCTACACAATCAGATTCTGATTATATACATGATGAATCTCCACTTTGCAAAACATGAACATTTATAATTCCAATAAAGTCTATATATTTTGGAATGTTTTATGTGGTATGCTAATTCTTATATGAAGTATAATGTATGTTTTAGTTGAATACTATGTATGTTTTGAATTGATATTTATTTTATATATTCTTGATTGTTATTATGTTATACACTTTGCAAAACATGAACATTTATAATTCCAATAAAGTCTATATATTTTGGAATGTTTTATGTGGTATGCTAATTCTTATATGAAGTATAATGTATGTTTTAGTTGAATACTATGTATGTTTTGGATTGATATTTATTTTATATATTCTTGATTGTTATTATGTTATATTTTAACTATTCTAATTATTATAACGTATGTTCTAGTAAAATATTCTATATATTTTGAAATGTTATTACATGATATCTTGTTAGTCTATGAATTGAAATGTGTTCTTTAATATAATATTATATATATTATGCTTGCTATTATGTGTTGTTGTAAAAAAATCAAAACCCTAGAAAATAGAATCACCAAGCTCAATTTTCATCTACTTCCGAATCAACACGTTTTTCATGATTATAATTTGTTTCAGATTTCATCACGATAAACACTAAATCGGTCATAGAAATGTTTCATTCTATAGATTCATTTTCAGATTATACACCTGATCATTCTCCAATTCACAAAACAAGTATTGATTTTTTCTGTAGTTATTTTGATTTATAAATCCACAACAATTCAAGCATTTGTATTCTACATGCTCTTGAGTTATCCTTGATTTTGATTCTGATTATTCAACGATTATGATTTATGAAGCATTTTTTATGAAATTATGTACTCTAGCTACATTTAACAATGAATTTATAACATCATATAATTTTGTTTCTAGATTTTCTAAGATGTTACAGGTGTTTGGACTATAATTTAATCTGATATGTTATTGTTATTTTGCTTATTAGTTGAATATTCCAGAAAAAGTTTAATAAATTAATGTTTCATAAGTTGATACTCTACGTATTCTGATATGATTTCATATGTCAGTTCATAACTTTATGTTATTATATGATATAGTGTTTTATAACATTGAAGTCTAATTGTTTACGATTTCTTTAGAGTTTATTGTAAGTCCCTAATTTGTCTGTGTATCAGTCAGATCCGTTTGATGGTGCGGAATCCCAATCAAACGGATGATGTCAGATAAAATAGAAGAGAAGGAGAAGAAGAATAATATGAATCTTCAATGTATTGAATAGATCGGAATGATGCTCCTTTACATGAGATTCACACACACATACATAAGCTCCCGTTTCTCTCTATTCAGTTCATCAATCTCTACTCCTCACCCTAACACCTATATATATACTAGGGAACATGGGTCGGATAACATGGGCCGTAAATGGGTTTACGGCCGTAAGGTGTTTACGGCCGTAAACTCAACCGTAAACATGACCGTAAACTCCAAAAATATTACAGAAAAATATAATTGCCCAGAAAAGCAAAGTATAAACCATATTTTTGACCCAACAATCTCCCCTTTGGTTTATAGCCTTCTTTTCTTAATTGACCCAACAATCTCCCCTTAAAAAGTAGTTGGCTTTTCTTGTTAATCTTCAATGGGAGCTTTGGCTTCAGCTTTAATCTTCGATGACTTCACGGCTTCAAGATGAACTTGATGAATCTTCAATAAATGACTTCATCTTGATCAGTTGGCAATTTCTTCAGAATTTGACATTGAACGCACGTTGGGTGAGGAGGCTTCTTGTACTGATTCTTGAAAGATGTCGCTTTCAGCTTGAGAATCTTCAGAGAGAACAAATCTTCTAGATCACTTCAGCAGGTACAACAATAGCAGCAGACTGATTGAGGAGGCTTCAATGCAATCCGTCATATAATCTTCAATTTCTGCTTCACCTTGCTTCTGGGGTTGAAAGATTGAATTTGAAAGAATAATCTTCATTTCTTGCTCCTTCGAATGAGAATTCTTCGATGCTCACGGACGAGGCTTTGGCTCAGAAATCTTCAATACAAACTCCATGAGTCTTATCTATACCTGAAATCACTTTTCAAGACAAAACAAAACTAAAAGAAAACTTAGCACACAAATTAAAATAGAAACAAAAATATTTTTGGATTTTTGATTTTTCTGAACAAGAAATAAAACAGAAATAACATTATTTTTGAATTTTTAATTTTTCTGATTTTTCTTTGATTTTTGAATTTTTTTTATTTTCATTATTTTTAATTTTTAATTCTCCCATAATATTTAAATTAGAAGAAACTATGACAAATTTAACAAAAATAAAAATGATATCTAACTTTAAGAGTGATTTGTGATCAAAGTTTTTAGACAGCTTTTATCCACCTGTCGGTATCTTCCATATTCACATCTTTGTCTGGTCGATCGTCGGTATTGTGGTCCACTTAAACACAAAAAATTTGTGACGGATTTAGGACATACTATTTGTTACAAGACATGATGAACTTAAAAACCTAAAATTTATATCTGATCCTAATTTCTTAGATACTATATCTTAAGGTCCATTCATCTGACGACGACCAGGGATATTGTTGTCCACCTAAATTGAGCAACGAGATCTATAGACAATCTTTGAATGTTCAATTTTAATTGTACTGGAACATGTTTCCTGCTTCCTGATATGCCCCAGCCATCAAGAACTTCCAGAGTACTCCTTACACCGGGTGAGCAGACAACCATTCAGAGAGAGGATAGATTCGGAATTCTATTACTTGTTACTTCAAAGGAGTTGAGAAGTAGAAGGTTGCATATGCTGTGTACCAGGTCGGATTAGAAGTCACGCAAAGGAGACAGCATATGGCTAACAGATAAGAAGTATTTTACATATATAGCCTGCAGAGAAATAGAGTTGCATATGTTGTGTACCAGGTCAGATTGGAAGTCACGCAAAGGAGACAACGTATGACTAACAGACAGAAAGAAAGAAAATGTTATTCTACATACCTAATTTATCGGAATTTACCAGTCGCCCCATCCAACCGGAATTAAGGACAGAATCCGCACATCGAGGAAAAGTTAAACCACGGTTCCAAGTACGGGTTAAATTAATGTGACGAGTAGATTCCCATATATATCTCCCTGCTTAACCTATCCGAGTGTCGTATTGTCAGGCTGAACGGATCTAACTAGGTCAAGATTTGTCAAGTCTATAAATTTCCTAAGTTCAATTCTGCCTAGTCATGTATATTTAAAATTTTTCGTGCCTACCGACGCATCAAACCAAGGCATAGACCCTTCAACTTTGGGTATGTTACGCGGACTCAGGTTGCCTGTTATCACTAGATAATATCACTTCTCAAAATATCTCCTACAAGCACATTTCATTTACACCATATATATATATATATATATATATATATATATATATATATATATATATATATATATATTATAAATTTTCTAATTTTTGTTTTGTTTTTATTTCTCCCCCCTAAATTTGTGCATAGGAGAGAAACGAAAGTAAATGCGCAAATTTAAACTATCCTAAAACAAAAATTAGTCTTTAAAGTGAATCAGCTTAAGAAAAACTCCGTAGTATAGAGAAGAAAACGCAAACCGTAATTCACCGATTGAATATGCATTCAGAAGGTCTGAGAACAGCAAGCATAATCTCAGAACACATCCGAAAATTCTTCATGTTATTAAGCACTAACCCCATTTGTGATCTCTTCCTTTCTTCCTTTCCCGCAAAAGGACACATACTCTCAACAAAGGTCTGAATGTTGTACAGTTGAGAGATGTCCCCAATCATATGCCAGGAGCAGCCACCACCAACAAAACGAAGTCTGATGATATGCCTCCATAACTGCTCCAGCACAGAGCGGGATCAGTTGGTCTTTGGAACCCAATCCATTTTGAAACTGGGTCGACCTTTGTCATCAACGCAAGGTACTTTCTCCCATTACATGTCCTATTTATCACAAACAGAAGATATAGAAATATTAGAATCGTTAGAAGATTTGGGAGATTGAGCCTTCGAGACCCATTTGTAGTTGGGTTTAACCCATTTCTTTTTCAATCTGATGGGTGGCTCAGTGCTTCCTTTTGATCTTGATGTCAGCCGTTGAGATGACTTTGACCTAACCGGTCTTTGTTTTACCGGATCATCTCTTGGATTGGGCTTGTTGGCTGACATTTCCTTCTTGCCCTTGGGATTCGGATGCTTGGCCTTGGGAGTTGAATTCTTGGCCTTTTAGGTTTGATTCTTGGCCTTCTGTGCGTTCCATTCATCAATGTCTGAACGTGACCTGGAAGGGTTTCTTTTGAAGTATCTCCCACTTGGCGCGTTTTTTCATCCTTGTGCATAGTAGGGAACGTATGCACGATTAGGACAATTTCTGGCAATGTGTCCAGGTGTTCCACAGTGAAAACAAGTCTTTTTCTTCACTGTGAAGTTATTTATTCCTGCCCCTGGTGGCATATCCTTGCCTTGTCTCTTATTGATCCTAGATGCACACTTGCAATAGGCACTCTTTTGCGCTGGAATTAGAGGCCTATATTTCTCAACGACAGGTTTGTTAGGAGCAACAGAATTCGAAGCAACAGATTATGAGTTCAAAGAGTCATTGGTTTGTTCAGTAGTGCTCTCCTTGCTCTCATCTTCTATTACTTTACCTACACATGAAGTAGAAACATTAGTATTTTCAACATTAATAACTCCTCCTGACACAAATCCAGCTGGTTTGTCATATCTAAGATGTGCCTCCCTGTCAATTTCTTCCTGTGTCATAGGGATGGATGTGTAGTTATCATTGAAATGTGGAGGAACACTATCATACCCTAGACCCTTGTTTTGATTTTCTTTGAATTTTAAGTGGGTTTCATACAAGGACTCAACTGTATGACTCGACGCAGTATAATTTTTAAAACTAACATCTATTTTTCCACACTTAATTTTTAAAGCGTCAAGTTCTTCAGTTACAACAGTAAGTTGTCTCTTAATATAGTCATAATTTTCACACTTGCTGCTATACTCTTCCTGAAGCTTCCTAAAGTCCTTGGTTTTTGCTTCTAATTCAGCCTTCAGGGGTTTCTGTCGTTTCCTGAGTTGATATCCTTCATATCTCATGTCCTCAACTACTCTTTTTAATAAATCAATTTGTCCCCGAAGAAATTTAATCGTATCTTCACTAGATAGTGTACATGAAACTTCACATGATTGAGAATCTGAAACTTCATTGACCGAGATGTTTGCAAAACTCATTGTATTTCCATACTTCAAAGCATCAAGCTCTTCAAGTACATCGGCAAGACTAAGACGATTGAGATCTTTTGTCTTCTTGATGATAGCCACGTCCATATCCCACGATTTTGGAAGTGAATTCAATAGCTTTTTGTTTATCTCATATTTAGACAAGAATATCCCAGCTATATTCATCTCGGTAATAAGTGTAGTAAATCGCTGCAACTGAGTTTTGAGGGTTTCTCCAGGGATATAATCGAAAATGTTGAAATTTTGTCTTAACATATCCTAACGACTCTCTTTCATGTTTTCTACTCTCTCGTAGACCTTAAAATCAATTAAAAAGCACAACTAAAAACCAAAATCAAACTTAAAAGTCAAACCCTTTGATTATAAACCTCAAAAGTCAACCTTAAAAGTCAAATTTAAAAAGTTAAACTCAAAAGTCAAATATGAAAAGTCAAACTTAAAAGTCAAACCGAAAAACTAAATTTGAAAATTTAAAAATTAAACAAAAAAGCCAAAGTTTAAAGTCAAAGGTCAACATTGGAAATCAAATTCAAAATTTAAGGTCAAAAGTTAACAAAAATAAATAAAAGTCAAAAATTAAAATATAATTTATTTATTAATTTTAATTTAATTTATTTATTATTATTATTTTTAATTTTATTATTATTATTATTATTATTATTATTATTTATTTTGGATGAAAAAGAAATTTAAAATTAAAAGGAATTGAGTTTTGGGTTAAAAATGTAAAAAATGCGAAATTGGAACCGAAAATGACGCTTTATGAATTAAATTCGGAAGGAGGATGTCATCTAGCAATGTGGTCGAGTTGGTAAGGCGCTTGGCTGAATTGGCTGGAGACCCGGGTTTGATCCCCGGCACCTCCTAAATCTCGTATGTCTCTTCCTTTTTTTAATAGACGCTGCGAAGACACCTGCTGCTTGCGAGGACGAGGTGCGACGCGCGATGCGAGGATCTGGTGCGAATCGGAAACCGCGAGGCCTATAATCTCGGATCGTGAATTCAGAAGCCGTAAGCTCCGAGGCCGCAAGCTCGGACCCTGAACACCGACCGCAAACACTTCGGAAACCCTAGCTGCTGGCCGCCACCCCCTCGCTGATTACGATCAAAAACACCGATTTTTCGACTTTAAAGCTCCAAAACTCGATCAAAAACCTTTTTTTATGAAAAACAAGAAGAACAAACCCCCTTTATGTTTGCGAGATCTATCCAAAAATGCAAAAATATTTCGAAAATAAGATCAAATAATGCCCCAAATCTGACAAAATTGACTGATACAACCAAGCTCTGATACCAATTGTAAGTCTCTAATTTGTCTGTGTATCAGTCAGATCCGTTTGATGGTGCGGAATCCCAATCAAACGGATGATGTCAGATAAAATAGAAGAGAAGGAGAAGAAGAATAATATGAATCTTCAATGTATTGAATAGATTGGAATGATGCTCCTTTACATGAGATTCACACACACATACATAAGCTCTCGTTTCTCTCTATTCAGTTCATCAATCTCTACTCCTCACCCTAACACCTATATATATACTAGGGAACATGGGCCGGATAACATGGGCCGTAAATGGGTTTACGGACGTAAACTCAACCGTAAACATGACCGTAAACTCCAAAAATATTACAGAAAAATATAATTGTCCAGAAAAGCAAAGTATAAACCATATTTTGACCAAACATTTATGATATAGGTTTATTGTATATAGGTTTAGGGGATCGTTAAAAAAACATTTAAATAATTATAACGACTTTAATAAATCTTGAAAATTACAAAGTGACATTTAATCAATGTTATAAAAACCGGTTCAACCAGTCGATCGAACCGGTTGGACCGGGAACTGAGGGAAAGAGCAGTTCAACTATCACCGATTTTACGTTGATTTCTGAAGCAGATTGAACCAGCCGGTTTTTAGAAAAACCCGGTTGAACCGATCAAAATAAACCGGTTGAACCAATTAATCCAAATAAAAACATAGAGAAAATAACCATTTACATGATAAAATTTAGTGATTTTTTTTTTCAAATCTATCTAGCTTTCTCTAAATAAAAACATATGGTAAATGTCATAAAGTTTTTTGATGTATTAGTATTCATCTAAAACTATATTTTTTTTAGTATTATAGTTTATTTTCTTTTTAACGTATATGGATTGATGTAAAACACTAAAATTTATAATTATGTGTTATTTTAATGTATTTGAATTGATCTACAATTTATTATATATATATATATATATATATATATATATATATATATATATATATATATATATAATATTTGAACTTGTAAACTTCAAATTCATGATTTATATATGTATGCATGAATAAACCGATCACCATACCAGTTAAACTAAAAACCCGGTTTTTAAAACATTACATTTAATAGATTTTTAATTAGCCTCAACTTGTATTCTTTGGAGTTCGTCAACTTTTAGAAAAAATTCTTGCCTTTTTTTGCAACTAACAATAACTCCAATCATTCTCTATTTATCATCACTTTTGTGTTTTGGAGGCCTAAGTATCCTCCATCCAACCTTTAAATTTAAAATCATTTTTGTGTTACTTATTTTTAACACTAAATAAGGTAAAATATAAAGACCTCTAAAAAAAACATCATTTATCATTTTAAAGGTTGGTTGGAGTTGAATAAAAAAAAGTTCACTATTTTTGTTATTTTTTGTTATGTTATTACTTAACGGAGAAAATCTAAGACAAAATTGCAAGAGTGGTCCCTGTGGTATGTCGAAAATTGTCATTTTGGGCCAAACAGGTTTTGACTAGCACAAATGGTCAAAAAGTTTCCATTTTGTTGCTAGTTTGGTCCATTCTACTTTAATTTTTTTTATAAAATAATGATTTTGCCATTTTTATTTTCTTTTTTCATTTTTTATTACAAAAATAAAAGAAGAAAAGAAAAAAGAAAAAAAATATCATTTCTCTCTCTCATGGTTTTGCTAAGGGTCTCGTCATGGGTTTAAACAACCCTAACTTCGTCGAGCAGTACATCACAAGTGTCTCCGCCTCGATTTCTAGTAGCGAAACACCCATCTGAAAACCCTAGCCGTCAAGAAACCCTAACTTCAGATCTCGATCTCCTTTCTCTCGTTGTAGGCTGTCGAGGTTCAAAGGGAGGGCATCAACGATCGAAGCTGGTGTTTGGGGAAATGCTACCTGATCGGAGGAGGCGGAGGGACAACCTAGTCTGGTGATAGTCGCCGATTTCTTCTTCTTTTGTTAGTGGTTAGCAAGAAAAGAGAGAGAGAGAGAGAGAGAGAGAGAGAGAGAGAGAGAGAGAGGGTATTTTTCTTTTATTTTTTATTTTCTTCTTTTATTTTTGTAATACAAAAATGAAAAAAAGAAAATACAGAGGGGAAAATCATCATTTTATAAAAAAATTAAAATAAAATAGACCAAACTAACAAGTCAAAACCTCTTTTGCCCAAAATATCAATTTTATCGATTTTTGAGCGTAATACATAACCATTCTTACAATTTTGTCAAAATCTAATAAGTGGACTAAAATTGTTAATAACACAACCCTAAATTAGATTCATCTCTGTCACCGTCCGCTCGTCCGTGCATTTTCTGTGCTCGACCTCTTCTGCTCTCCGGCGCCTCACTGCCCTCAGCTATTCTCCGGTGTCGCTCTACTGTTCTCTACTCCGCCTCCTCCATATACAACGCTAAATCGCTAGAATCGGCAGCTTCGTCCGTCAGGCCAGTTTTTTATTCTCTCGCCATATATACGACCCACTCACTAAATACGCGAAGAGAATCAGGCGGAAACAACGTTTTCTTCCAGCCAATTTTCGTTTTGTACCACCATTAACGAGGTACGTAAAAACACTTATTGTTTTTGCTCGAAATGAGTTAATATTATATATGCATGCTACCTGTTTGATGAAAGTCGCCAATGAACAATTTTTTATCTATGGAACTGTTTCTAGACGTGGTTTTGATATGGAAATTGAACTTGGGGTTTCATAACTCTAACTCAGGCAACAGCAGCAAGCATTTCGGATTTCATGAGTCACATCTCCAATCTCGAAGTCTCAATTCATTGTCACGGTTGCTCACATCGTGGCTGTTTTACACTTGCATCGCACAACACGAAATCAATATCGAATTGCCACCAAATCTTTATGTACCTCAAGTCATCTTATTCTTGAATCCACCAGTCTTAAACACCGGTTCAAAAACTGGCAAGAAGAAAGAAAGTATAAGCTAACAGCAAGCACTTTTGCACAAGCTATCGGCTTTTGGCCCAACAGAAGAGTCCAACTCTGGCTAGAAAAGATAGGTGCTGTTGAACCCTTCACAGGAAACCTCTCCACTTGTTGGAAAAACATCAAAGAAAAGGAAGCCCTCGAAAGGTACAAAAATATAACCGGGAATGCCAATTCCGTTTTCTTTCCTGATTTCCATGTTAGCCGGAATTTGAATTCCGATGGGGACCGGAATCGGAATTGGCTTGCAGCATCTCCTGATGGGGTAATCGACAAGATGGTTTATGGGTTGCCTTGCCGAGGGGTGTTAGAAATAAAATGTCCATTTTATAAGGGTAATATGAGAAAAGGTTTCCCATGGTCACAAGTTCCATACAATTATATTCCACAAGCTCAAGGATTGATGGAGATTTTGGACCGTGATTGGATGGATTTTTATGTGTGGACTCCAAAAGGGAGTAGTTTAATTAGGATAGACAGGGATTTAGAATATTGGAATGTGTTACAGATGGCATTATCGGATTTTTGGTGGTGTCATGTTGAGCCTGCTAGAGAGATTTATAGTAATTATGTTGTGAAAGATCCTTTGATTGAGTTGAAAAGCTTATGCCCAGAGCCTAAGCACGAGTTATGTAGTTATATTGTTGAAGAAAGTAAACGTGTTGTTGGGAACTCTAGATTGTTGATGCGTGAAATTAATGGAATACGAATAGACTGATGCACTACTACTCAACATATACCATTTGTAGCAAGTTTTTTGAATAATTTATCCTTTTTTTTCTTATTTGTTATTGGTTGGTGTTCATCTATCTGAATTATGTCTGCATTGCACTGGATAGATGCAACTTAACTCACCAAGTTAGCCAGCAGCTCAAGTTGCATGAAGCCAAGCTGCCTAAAATTGTAATTTTCATTGATTAAATTCTGTATAATCCATATACATATAGGGTGGAAATATTAATCATGGAAAGTGAACTCAAATGATCCATCAAATATCTAGTAGCAACTATTTAGCTGTGAAATTCGTGACAGCCTTATGGAGGAAAAACAAAAACAGAATCTTATGTCCAGTTCATCTTCACATGTAACATGGTCGCCAGATTAGCTAGGATTAGAAGCAATTTCATACATCATTTACCACATTCCATGTCATGTCCGTTCATTTTTCACTTTGCGAGTTGTTACCATTTCTAGAAATCTGAAATGAATTTAAGAACTGAATCAAGTAAATTAACGAATGACGAAAGTGATTTTTGGGAATTTGAAGTGTCATAACTTAGGGAGTCTCATTGTCTTCTTCAATGTAATTTGTAGTCAAGTTTGAGAGCTTGCTGAAACTTTGTTAAGAAATTAAACTTAATCAAGGACTGCAGTTTCAAGTTTTACCATGTGAATGGAATCAACCGTGTAATACAATGGATACGCAACTTTCATTCCATGAGATAGGAACAATATGAAAGATGCAACAAAACCTCGCATATCTTGATCCTTGAAGAACAACTAATGGGTTCTTTTAATAGAATGATAGAATGATACATGACATTAAAATGAATTGTTATCTACAGATACAACGAATGGTAAAACTAATGAATACGAATGTAAAAAATCAGACCTCAACTTTCAACAAATGCAACCAGAAAAGCCGTAAAGAGAAATTAAAAAAAGAAAACAACAATGTCGATCATCAGAACTCAGAGAAGGCCGAACAAGACGAAGAATCCGAGTAAAATAAGCCAAACGATATGAACCAAGAGAAGCGCCTGACCTGACACCGGCCCGCTGCCTTCATTTTCATAGTCACAAAAACCTAGCTTCGCCACCTGTACACCGGCACAAATTGCCTCGGAACATCCGCACCAGTACGTAACGTTATTGACGCCGCAAACCGGAGCGGGTCTAAAGCACTTGACAGGACATGATTCAGAGTTTACGGAACGAGGGCAGAGAGAGGTGGATCCGGCGTCATCTGACGGCAATAGGAGGAAATCCGATTTGGATTGGACACAGATAGGTGACGCGGTTAAGGCGATTGCGATGGTGATGATGATGAGGGCGATCGGCGATGATGATTTTATCGACATGGTGGCGATCGGCGTGCTTCCAACACAGAAGCTCGCCTCGCCTTCGTTAAGAATTGATAACAAAAACTGGACTAGATTTAGAGAATATGGAAGCTTAGAGGTAAAGAATTTTAGGGTTTGGGTGAGGAATTCGATTTGGGAGAAAAGTTGTAACCAAACTTGAGACTTGTTCAACGGATATTAACCCTTTGCCTATTCTTTTCTTCTCTTTTCCATTACCTTTTACTTAAAAATATTAAAAATAAAAAATAAAAAATAAGCTTTTAGTCTTGTATTATAAGAAGGTTGTTCAACAATCTTTTCCAACTCCCATTAAAAAGGATAACCCAACCGGTTATGATGCAAACCAAGTTGTTAAAATAGGTTGTTAAACTTGAAATCGAACGTCATAAGTTGTAAGAAGTCTTCCAGAGCATCACCATTTTATCAATTCATCTGAGTTAGACATATCACATTCATAATAATCACTTTTTGATCTTATGTCTTACTTGCACATTATCAAAATGATCTTATACACAAGTGTTGTAGGGTTGGTAGAAGTTTCATGGATGAGGTATGTGGGGTCAGCTGGCTAGTTGAGGAATATCTAGCCTTTCTCTAGGAAGTGAGAATAGGGTGTATGTGTATTTTAGTGTGTGTTGTTAGGGTTGTTGTGATGATCTTTTGAGAAAAATACGGGCAGTGTTGTAAAACTCGCTGAGTTGGTCGATTACTTCTCCGAACACTCGCTACTCGGCCCCTTACTGAGGCGAGTTACAATTTAAATATACTTAATGATTTATTATTTAACACACACATGTGATTATTACTAAATATATATTTTTTAAATTTGCAGTAATTATTCACGAAGTGAGACTATTATGTGTTTTTTATAGTTTTTGTGTATTCACATGTATCTAATTTTGTTATATATTTCAATCAACTTATGATTTTAACTTATGATTTTGACATATATAATTTCCCTAAAAATATTTACACATGAATTACCAAATCCGAGTACTCCCCGAGTACTCGCTACTCGGTAGTCGGCCAAACTGATACCAAGTAACGAGTTCTACAACCTTGAATATAGGTAGGTGTGGAAGGTAGTATGGGTCCATACTATTGGAAGCACAGGACTCATACGTGTAACAGGGAAGCCACAACCCCTAGGGTCTTGATGTGGATTAGTTCCTATGGTGTGATATGTGTTTCATCTTATATATCTCTAGTTTATTTTCAGTATGGTGTTCACATGGGGATCCAGATCAAGAGCGAGTGGCCATGATAGACCAGGGTTAACCGAGGATCAGGTCAAGGAGATGATTCATGTTGAGGTTGTTTCTATTGTCTAGGGGCAGATACCGGAGTTATTTGGGTCTATCAAGACCGCTATGATGGAGTTCTTTGATGACCGGTACGCTGCACTTTCTGAGGCTGCTGCTGCTGCAGCCACCGCGACCGTCGCTACCACATGGATTGGTAGGGGGAGAACCTTCCAGTATCGGGACACCGACAATACGAAGCCCCTGGTGTTTGATGGAGTCTAGGATCCGATCATTTCCATGAGGTGGTTGTCCGATGTGGATGGATGTTTCTTTACGTGTTCCTGCCAAGCTGACTAGAAGGTCAGGTGCGCTATAAACCTTCTTCGGTCTGGAGCGAAGGAAAGTTGGAGGTTGTTCATATACTTTAGAGAGTTGTTGTATCTTGGGAGCAGTTCCCGGAGATGTTCCATTCGAGATACGTCCCTTTAGTAGAGAGAGAGAGAGAGAGAGAGAGAGAGAGAGAGAGATTAGCCAAGGAGTATCTGGACCTGAGGCGGGGGATGAAATCGGTGACTAAGATCACCAAGATGTTCATCGAGATAGTGTTGTTCCACCATGAGTTTTCTGCTTTTGAGCAAGCTCAAATGACCCGATACTTGAGCATGCTCAAGACAAATATCCGTCAGTTTGTGTCCACTTAGCGATATGGTTCACTCATCAAGTTACAAGAGGCCGTAAAGCGGCATGAGATTAAAATGGAACTCCAAACGAGGGAGTTGAGGCAGGCCCCTGTGCAGTTGCAGCCTGCGGCAAAGTGGTTCAAGGTTGCTGATGTGAGATCTGGGAGTCAAAGGGGCCGCACTTGTGGCAAGTGCGACAGGGTTCATGAGGGTCCTTGTCGATCTACTTTTGGATGGCATATTTATGGCAAGGAGGGGCACTTTGCGAGGGATTGTCGCCATCCGGCCCCAGTACCAAGCACCAAGATTTGCTACCATTGTGATCAGGTTGGCCATGTGAAGGTCAACTGTCCATTGCTCGCCGCCAATCCGACACATGCCTCGACGCCAACCACTTTGAGGATCACTGATGGGCGCCAGGGGAGGGCGGAGCCCCCAAGGGCTCAGGCCGTGCTTTTCAGCTCACTTTCGAGGAGGAAAGGGTAGCGCCATATGTCGTGATTGGTATGTTTCTATTTATTTTTCTTTCAGTTATTTTATGGTAAGCTTATGTTTATGTTTCTAATAGGTATATTCTTAGTGAACTCTTTGCCTGCTCTTGTGTTATTTGAATATGGCGCGAGTCGGTCCTTTGTGTCTCGATCTTTTAGTAGGGATTTTGGTATGACCCTTAGCGAGTTGGAGTGTCCGTTGCGGGTTTCTATCGCCAACAGACATGGGGTTTCTACACCCAGAGTGTATCATGGTTGTGTATTGTAGATCTTTGGGGTGCCTTATCCGATTGATTTGATCCCCTTCCCCATGGGGGATGTATGCGTGATAGTGGGAATGGATTGGCTGATTAGATTTGGTGCTATGATCGATTTTGAGGGTCAACGAGTGATAGTTCGAACCTCGTGTAACGCCCGAACCTAGAAGATCAATTATGGTATAAATCTTTTTTTTAAAAGACCAACTCGTCGAGTTGATGGTGGGCAACTAGACGTGATGGAGGCTTTTGGACAATGTGTTTTTTATAAGGACCAACTCGTCGAGTTGGTGAAGGGAACTCGACGAGTTGGACGCTGTTTGAGTAAACCCTAATTTCTAGAGTTCAAGCCATATAAATATGTCATTATGTCCCATACCCTAGCCTCCTTAGCTTTGAAACCCTAAAACCTAACCCTTATCATCTTGGCGTGTGCTCTTGACCTTGTAAATATCATTTTTGGAGGATTGGAGAATTGGAAAGAAAAAGAGGAAGTTGGTGAAGGAGAGTTAGTGAAGCTTGAGCTTGAAGATCTAAAACATCATCATCATTTTGCAATCATTTGAGGTATAAAGTCTTGAACTTGGTGATTATTAGCTTAGATCTCTCTTGGTTTAGATTCATGGACCTTTTTGGTCCCATTGGCAAAGTATGATGAATTCTCATGGTTGTGAAGCTCAGAATTGCCATTCTCAGCGTTATATGGTCCCTTGAGTCATAAAGTGGTCATGTTTTGGATTGAAAATTATCCATGTTTGAGAAAGGGGCATTTCCATGGAAGTAGGTTGTTATATCCTGAGTTTAGATCCATTTTGGGCTTGCAAAGCCATCAAGATATCGACTTTATGGATTTGTATGTTGGAAACACTTTAGATCTATGTTCATGAGCATTATATTGATGATATGATAATTTTTGGATTAAGTCCTAAGCCCTTTTGAATTAGGGTTTGAGCTTAATGCCTTTAGGATGGTTCTTAATGGGTAAAGTTGGAAACTTTACCCTTCTAGGCATATTTTCAACCTAGTTCTGGAAGATAGAGATTTGGTTTGAAGATTAGTGGCTTAATGAATTAATTGGGTTGGCAGACTGATGAAGTCGACGAGTTCATAAGGGAACTCATCCTTGATCAAAGATCTCAATACAATTTTTCAAGTTAACAAGTTAACTTGGCCCTTGGTGAGACGTTCAATGGTTTGTAAATCTCAGCCGAGTGTACCATTCTAGGGCCAGTGAGAGTTAATAGGAATAAGTCACAAAACCATCCTCTGACAAATTATCCGCATACGTATTTCCACAGTTTAGCATGACACGAGGTCAAGGCCCTTTGGTGGGACATTCAATGGTAATCGTGCCATGTGAGGTGCATCGCCCTAGTGCTAGTAACCGTTAATTCCTTACCTACGAAGAATGTATCCGAGAATACACTTGAGTCTCCACAGTTTTGCATGATAAAGAGAATGTCAAGACCCTGGGCGGGATGTTCATCGATATCTATTTCTCGGTTGGGTGAATCGCCTGGTGTCATGAAAGTTCTTAGGTAAAGATAACTGACAAGACCAATTTGACAAACTGTACAGTTTCAGACTTTCAATTCCTTAGATACGATAGTTCTTAAAGAGATATTGCCTAACTGACTGTTTGTACAATTTCATGCCTTTAATACCGTGAATACGACAATTCTTTTAGAGAGAAACTACCTGACTGGCACTTTGTACGGTTTCATGCCTTCAATTCCTTGTAAAAGTAGTGTGAAGTGTAACTCCGACAATTCCTTTCAAGATTTCTTTTAGCAAAGACAATTCTGACACAATCTCCTTGAGTCTCTCTCTCTCTCCCCCCCCCCCCCCTTTTTAATTCGCATTTTAAGACAAATGAAATTTTGAGATAAAAATAAAATAAAATAAACTTAACACACAATAAAAAAAATAACTAAAAATAAAATTAAAATACGCTAAAAAACAGTAAAAATATTTTTGGTTTTTTTAATTTAAAAAAAATAAAAACAAAAAAGTAGAATATTTTTGGATTTTTTGAATTTTATGATTTTTGTTTGGTTTTAATTCTCCCTATAAATTTGTGCATAAAGGAGAAATATGAACAAATTTAAATAAAAACAAAAATAAAATACCAAATGTACAAAGCAAAAAAACTTTTAGTTTTCAAAACGAATCATTTTAAGAAACTCAGGAGTATCAAGAAAATTCAAACTGTAATTCAACAATTGAAGATGCATCCAATAACCTGAGAGTAGCAATATTTAGAAACAACAACGTATTTAGCCTCAGCTGTGTTTTAATTCCATAACGAAGTTAACATATTCAAAATTCGTCACGCCGTTGAATACGGTCCCCATTTGAGTGATCATTTCTTTCCTCCTTTTCCCACAAAGGACACATGCTCTCCATTAAAATTCTGAATGTCATGCAGATGAGAGATGTCTCCAATCATGTGTCCGGAACAACCACTATCAACGTACCGAAATCTGATGATATTCCTCCATGGCTGCTCCGACACAGAGTGCGGGATTAGTTGGTCTTTGGAACCCAGTCCATTTTGAAGTTGGGTCTACCATTACTATCTACACAGGATACTCTTTCCTATGACATATCATGGTTATCAGACACAGAAGATGAAGAAATGTTAGAATTATTAAATGATTTAGGAGTGTGAACTTTTGGTACCCATCTGTAGTTTGGTTTAACCCACTTCTTATTTGATCGGATGAATGCCTCAGCACTCGTTTTAGAACTTGAAACCGATCGCCGAGATGACTTCGACCTAACCGATCTTTGTTTAACCGAACCATATCATGAATTTGGCATCTTGTCCGACATTCCCTTCTTGTCCTTGGGAGTTTGATTCTTAGACCTTTTAGCATTCCCGTCACTATTGCGTGAACGTGACCTTGAAGGTTTCTTTTGGAGGATCTCCCTCTTGGCATGTTCCGCCAACCTTGTTTTTAGTAAGGAACATACAAACGATGTGGGCAATTTCTAGTGATGTGATCGGGAGTCCCACTCCCACTGTTAAAACAAGTCTGTATTTTCATATAAATAAGATTGTGACTTGGTCCTTGTCCAACTGAGGTTCGTTTCAAGTAACTTCCATAAGCACAATCACATTTATGTTTATTAGACTATTTAACAAAATTTTGTGGCTTGAATTTTTCAACAGTGGGAGTATCATCACCACAAGCTTTTGAATCATTTTCAGCAGAACTAGAATTATTTTTGTTCTGCTCATGCCCATCTTCACTGTTACTTTATCTACACACGAAATAGAAGTACTAGAATCATTCACATTAGTACTCTGAGTTGTGCCAGATTGTTCAGTATTGATTGGGGCAGTTATAGGGGTTGGCCATGTTGTGTCGGAGTCTCTGTCTCTTTGGTTTCAAGCGGTGGAGTATAATTACCATTGAAAGGAGGTGGAACACTATGATACCCTAGACGCGCACCCTGTTTGTATTTCCACTTTAATTGTTTTTCGATCATAGACTCACCTTTCTCACTTGACACATCAAATTTCTTAAAAGTAAGTCAGCATCTTGAAATTTGGCTTTTAACGCTTCAAGCTCGACAGTCAATTTAGCAATTTCCTCTTTAGCCTAACGATGATGCACACATTTGGTGTTGTATTCTTCCCACATCCTAATTAAATCCTTATTTTGAGCATCTAGTTTTTCTTTAAGAGGTTTGTTGACTTTCTTAATTTCATAAATTTCATTTTAAGGTCAAAAACCTCTATAACTAATAACTTTTTATGTTCACGATATTTATTAACTTTATCTTCACAGGACTGAGAACATGAGGTTTCACTTGTCTTTTTGGTGATTGAAGAACTCATTATTCTCCAAAAAAAATCTGATCGAAAACCAAGAAAATAAATGCCCTTTAACCGAAAATACCAATGGTCAACTCTCTGTTGACCGAGAACCTTGAATTCGAGAACCTTGAAAATCGAGAAGCTTTAAAACCGAGAACTCTGACCGAATACGTGGCTTCTAGATCGAGAACAATAGCCAAAATGTAACAACGAGAATTTTTAAAACAAATTTTCATTTCTTAAAAACATATTTCCATCCAAAATAAGTCATAAAGATCCAATGTATCATGTCATAATACAAATCATATAAATCCCAAGATCATAAATCCTCCATCAGTGTGTACAGATCACGCCGGCGCCTTCCCACCATCCTCATTGGTACCTGAAACACATATCACAACAACTGTAAGCATAAATGCTTAGTGAGTTCCCCAAAATACAACCTACGCACATACGCCTTTCCAGGCCCTGACCTTCCGGTCCATGTGTCTCAGGGGACTTCCGTCTCGACTAGGTAAACCTTCCGGTCCTACCCACGCCAACCTTACGGTCCACATTACAGCGCCTTCCGGCCCATAACATATTCGCCTTCCGGCCCATAACATAATGCCTTTCGGCCCATATCAAGCATATCATACATGGCACATATAACGATTAACTTATCACACATAACACATATATCTCATACCATATCCGACCTTCCGGTCACACAGTCAAACCCTTCCGGGTATAGTATAGTGAGAAGACTCACCTCGTGGAAAGTCTAAAATCTCGTGTCCTCGCTAACACCGACCCCGAACGACGGCTCAACCTCGCCTAAACATAAAAATATCATTCATTACACAAGGACTTCCACCACTTAGAACTTTACTCCTTATCATCATTCCTCAGAGGGTAAAAGACCATTTTACCCTTCCTTGACCTAAAGTCCTCAAGTTGACCAAAACCCTAAAAGTCAACAAAAGTCAAACCCTGAGAGTACGCGGGGCGTACTCTAGATGTACACAGGGCATATGTCACCAACCCCTCCCTGATCGGGGTCTCCACCCAGTACGTTGTGCGTACTGGAAGTTACGCCCAACGTAACCCCCAGAATCAGCCACTCTCCATTTCTGGTCTTAATCGGTTAAGCCATTACTTCCACTTCTAGATCCGACTCTTCTAGTGTGTCTAAACCCATAAAGTCGAGACCTTTAAGCCTTGGCACGGCTGTAAAGGCTCCAACATCACATAACAACCCTTTATTCAAACTCAAGGACCTAGATCTCATGCATGGTGCAAACCCCACGTCCAAGATGCCATTTTTATGAGTCTACAACTCCAATAGATCAAAAATATAAAGTATCTAAGCTTATGGAGGCCATTTGCACAAAAGTCTCCACCTTTGGGACTTAAACCCTAGAAAATGACCTTTTAAGCATACAACATGAACCAAGTGACAAGATCCGAACTTTATACCTGGAAATGAAGATTTAGCCCTTGCAAAGTTCAGATCTACACTTGAGCACCACTTCTAGCCTCTCCAACAAGCTTTTCTTCTCCTTTGCAACCTTGAAATGGCACCACCAAGCTTAGAATACACACACAATGGCCTAAGAACGAGGGTACACTCTTTTTAGGGTTTCACTCTGAGGGATGGTGGCTGAAAAGACCAGCCACATGTTCCTTTTATAGCCCCATCAAAGGAATTTAGTGTTTGGGTCTGAATGAGTTACGCCGGGCGTAACCTTGGGTACGCCCCGCGTACCCGAGGGGGAACGCGTCCAAATGAGGCGCGTGAGTACGCGCAGCATACACCTTGTACGCCCAACGTACTCGCCTACCATGAAAACCCTAAATCATCAACTTAACCAAGATGTAAAGCCAAAAGAAGAATACCTGGATTTCGGGTTGTTACAATTCTCCCCCACTAGAATCAGACTTCGCCCCCGAAGTCTCATACTGAAAACAACTCTAGATACTAACCCCGCATCTCAGACTCGGTCTCCTATGTCAGCTCGAACCCCTTCCGATGTTGCCACTGCACTTGTACCAGGGGTATTTCCTTGTTCCTCAAAACCTTAACTTTCCGATCCATAATCACTACTGGTCTCTCCACATAGTTCAGGCCTGCATCCACCTGAATATCATCCAATGGCACCACTGTCGACTCGTCGGCAATACATTTCCTCAACTGCGAGACATGAAAGGTATCATGAATCTGCCCCAACTCAGCAGGTAGCTCCAACCGGTAGGCTACCCGGCCCACCCTAGCAATTACCCTGAAGGGTCCAATATACCGGGGTCCCAACTTGCCCCTTTTCGTGAATCGTATCACCCCTTTCAGAGGAGAGACCTTTAGGAGCACAAGGTCGCCAACCTGAAACTCGAGCTCGGACCGCCGCCTGTCCGCATAACTCTTCTGGCGACTCTGCGTAGTCAATAACCTCTGCCTGACCTGCTGAATCTACTCGGTCGTTTGGAGTACAATCTTCGTGCTACCCATCACCCTTTGCCCCACTTCTCCCCAACAGATGGGGGTGCGACACCTTCGTCCATACAACAGCTCAAAGGGTGTCATACCAATGCTCGAATGATGGCTGTTGTTGTACGAAAACTCTGCTAAAGGCAGATAGGTGTCCCAGCTCCCTCCAAAATCCAAAACACATGCACGGAGCATATCCTCAAGCGTCTGAATCGTCCGCTCGCTCTGTCCATCCGTCTGCGGGTGGTATGCGGTACTGAAATGCAGTCTCGTACCCAACTCCTCATGAAACTTCTTCCAAAACCTGGAAGTAAAACGCACATCACGATCTGAAACAATCGACATCGGAACCCCATGCCGCGATACCACCTCCCTCACGTATAATTCCGCCAACTTCTCCGTAGAAGAGCTCTCGCTGATGGCTAGAAAATGAGCGCTCTTCGTCAATCTATCCACGATCACCCAAATCGCGTCGACTCCCCTCGCAGTCCGCGACAATTTGGTGATAAAATCCATGGTAATCTGTTCCCACTTCCATTCGGGAATCTCTAGCGGCTGCAATTTACCGTGCGGACGCTGGTGCTCGGCCTTAACCTGCCGACAAGTCAGACATCTCTCAACAAACCATGCAACATCCCTTTTCATACAGTGCAACCAATACTCCTTCCTTAGGTCCAAATACATTTTCGTAGCCCCAGGATGAATCGAGAATTTTGATCGATGTGCTTCCTCCATCAAAATAGTACGCGTACCGCCCACAAACGGTACCCAAATCCGACCCTGAAAAGTCATAAGCCCTCGACCATCCGTAATGAATCCTGATACCTGACCCACAACCCGCTCCCTCTTCTGGTTTTCTGGTTTCGCAGCCTCAGCCTGAGCTCCTCGAATGGTATCTAAAATCAGGGTCATCACCGTCAACCTCATACAAACATCTCGGATCGGGGCGCTTTCCGCCCTACGGCTCAACGCGTCGGCTACCACATTAGCCTTACCCGGGTGGTACAGGATCTCACAATCGTAATCCTTCACCACATCCAACCATCTCCTCTGTCGCATATTCAGGTTTGGTTGATCCATCAAGTACTTCAGACTCTTGTGGTCCGTGTAGATGGTACACCGAACCCCATAAAGATAATGTCGCCAGATCTTGAGGGCAAACACCACAGCCCCCAATTCCAGGTCGTGGGTGGGATATCTCGACTCATGAGGCTTCAACTGCCTCGAAGCATACGCTATCACATGCCCCCTCTGCATAAGCACCGTCCCTAAACCCGATATAAATGCATCACAGTACACCACAAAATCCTCCATCCCTTCCGGGAGTGCAAGCACCGGGGCCTCGCACAATTTCTGACGAAGGGTCTCGAATGAGGACTGCTGCTCCGGTCCCCACGAAAATGCAACACCCTTTCGGGTCATCCTAGTAAGTGGCACGGCGATCTTGGAGAAATCCTTGATAAACCTGCGATAATATCCAGCCAAACCCAGAAAGCTCCTGATCTCTGTGGGCGATCTCGGCACTTCCCATCTCATCACCGCCTCTATCTTGGCCGGATCGACCAAAATCCCTTTCTGGTTAACGAGGTGCCCTAGGAACTGGACCTCTCGTAACCAGAAATCACACTTGGAGAATTTGGCATAAAGCCTCTCCGATCTCAGAACTCCAAGAATCTCCCTCAAATGCTCCTCGTGATGCTCCCTAGACCTCGAATATACCAGAATATCATCAATGAATACGATCACCGACCGATCCAGCATCGGCCTGCACACCCTGTTCATGAGATCCATGAACGCAGCTGGGGCATTGGTGAGCCCAAAAGGCATTACCACAAACTCATAATGCCCATAACGAGTTCTGAAAGCAGTCTTCCGAATATCTTCATCCCGAACCCTCATCTGATGATAACCCGACCTCAAGTCTATCTTGGAGAACCAAGATGCCCCCTGCAACTGATCGAACAGATCGTCGATCCTAGGTAACGGATACCGGTTCTTAACCGTCAACTTGTTCAACTCCCGGTAATCGATACACATCCGGTGTGAACCATCCTTTTTCTTGACAAACAAAATCGGCGCTCCCCAAGGTGAGCTACTCGGTCGAATAAACCCCTTCCCCAACAGCTCCTGAAACTGCGAGGATAACTCCTGCATTTCCGGTGGAGCGAGACGATAAGGCGCCTTGGCGATGGGCGCCGCTCCCGGAACCAAATCGATACGGAACTCCACTTGCCTTTCCGGAGGCACACCTGGTAACTCTTCGGGGAACACATCCGAAAACTCGCATACAACAGGAACGTCATCAACCGAATTGGGCCTCCCCGCGGCCACTCGAGTATCCGTCACGTAGGCTATGAATCCATTGCAGCCCTACTGCAAACTCTGCCTCGCCTTGGCAGCCGAACAAAACGCCGACCCACACCGGGTCCCCTCGCCATACACCGTAAGCACTCCCCCACTAGGGTCTCGAATCGTCACCAGCTGTCTCTCGCATTCAATGACTGCCCCAAACTTACTCAACCAGTCCATGCCCACGATAACGCAGACATCCCCCATGGCTATAGGAACCAAGTCTATAGGGAATTTGACACCAAAAATCTCGAGCACACATCCTCGAATCACGTCTGTGGCATATATCACTTTCTCATCAGCTATGGAAACCCTCAAAGGTCGACTCATCACTTCTCGATCAATACGAGGTGCTGACTAAAAGCCAGAGATACGAAGGACCGAATCGCACCCGAGTCAAATAATACTAAAGCAGGTACAGAATTCACAAGAAAAGTACCTACGCATATCATGAAATAAGCACAACATCTCATAAAAGAATAATAAATACATGAAAGAATACATACCAGCCACAACATCAGGCGCCGCACGGACCTCCTCTGCAGTCAAGTGGAAAGCTCTCCCACGAGCCCTCGGGGCCTCGGCCTTCACTGGTCGAGTCTCAGTAGTCCTAGCAGCAGGTGCAGATCCCTGGAGAAGCTGAGGGCACTCGGCCTTCCGATGGCCAGTCTGGTTGCAATGAAAGCAAACCATAAACCCCTTGGGGCAATCCCTAGCAATGTGCCCCTCCTTGCCACACTTGTAGCAAGCACCTGATCGACATGTCCCCTCGTGACCCTTTCCGCAAGTGCGGCCCTTCTGACCTCCCGTCCTCGAATCGGCGGACTTGGTCCGCTTGGCTGCCGGCTGAGACTGAGCCGACCGTCGATCCACCTGTTGAGACTTGGGCTCCTCCCTGGCCTGGGTCTCCAACTTGATCCCGCGCTTCCTAGCATTCGCCTGAAGCTCAGCAAAAGTCTGGTATGATGAGTTCGATACGAACTCCCGGATATCCCTCCTCAGCACACCCAAATACCGACACATCCGAGCCTGCTCCGTGGACACCTGCTCGGGGCAGAACATCGCCCTCTCATGAAACTTCCGCGTGATCACCGTGACAGAATCATTACCCTGCTTGAGGGATAAGAACTCCTGAACCAACCGTTCCCTCTCTACCGGGGGAACATACTCGTCTCTGAACATAGTGGTAAACCTCTCCCATGTCACAGCTGAAACCTCTGCTGGAGTGAAGTTCGCCGTCACGAACTTCCACCAATCCTTTGCTCCCAGGCGGAGCTGGTTCAAGGCGAACCGTACCCTCAAATGCTCCGGACATGAACAAGTGTAGAAGCATCCCTCGATATCAGCAATCCATCTCATCGCAGCGATCGGATCTTGCGTCCCGTCAAACTCAAGTGGCTTCGTGTTGATGAACTCTCGGAACAGCAACGAGTCACCTCCCTGTGGTCTGGCAGCGGCCACAGCTGCGGTAGCTGCAGCGGCTGCAGCCTCAGTCAATGCGGCGTATCACTCATCAAATGTCTCCATCAATGTGGTCTTAATAGACCCAAACATCTCCGGAATCTAAGCTCGCATCGCTGCAGCCACCTCCTCATGAATCATCTGACGAATCTCCTCGTCACTCACACTGCTCGTACTAGGTCTGTGGCGTGGTCCAACCATGATGCCTCTGAAATACAACATAGAAATATCAGAGACTCTATCGAGCATAATCGCACTTGATAACGCAACCCTACTCAGTCTCCGATACCCAGGGATTCTTACTTGGGTTGCCCACTGACCCGGTGTCTTCGGTAGTACGGGCCCAGTACTACCGACTACACCGCATCAACATTCACCCCAAGTCCTCCTCCCCAAACCCCGGATCCTGAGTACTCTATTCTTGCCATGCACTAGCTACCCACTCGCTCTCGAAGCACCTCATAGCAGCAGATTTCCCTAGACTAAGGCATCACAAATCAGGCCACTCTAGTCCTAATATGGATACCTAGTCTTCTAGCATGCGTATCATATCATATCATATCATATCTCATAACACATATTGTAAGGGTATTTTGGGGATTTTTACCGTTCGGGCGCTGGCTGATCGTACACACTGCTTCATCCTTGGTTATCACAAAATCCTTTATAAAAATTTTATGCTTTTGTTTTTGAAAGATTTCCTCAAATCCTCGGTTTGAGTTCAGTTATGCCCGAAGGTGCACCCGAATCCCTCAAACCAAGGCTCTGATACCAACTTGTAACAACGAGAATTTTTAAAACAAAATTTTCATTTCTTAAAAACATATTTCCATCTAAAATAAGTCATAAAGATCCAATGTATCATGTCATAATACAAATCTTATAAATCTCAAGATCATAAATCCTCCATCAGTGTGTACAAATCACGCCGGCGCCTTCCCACGGTCCTCACTGGTACCTGAAACACATATCACAACAACTATAAGCATAAATGCTTAGTGAGTTCCCCAAAATACAACCTACGCACATACGCCTTTCCAGGCCCTGACCTTCCGGTCCATGTGTCTCAGGGGACTTCCATCCCGACTACGTAAACCTTCCGGTCCTACCCACGCCAACCTTACGGTCCACATTACAACGACTTCCGGCCCATAACATATTCGCCTTCCGGCCCATAACATAATGCCTTCCGGCCCATATCAAGCATATCATACATGGCACATATAACGATTAACTTATCACACATAACACATATATCTCATACCATATCCGACCTTCCGGTCACACAGTCAAACCCTTCCGGGTATAGTATAGTGAGAAGACTCACCTCGTGGAAAGTCTAAAATCTCGTGTGCTCGCTAACACCGACCCCGAACGACGGCTCAACCTCGCCTAAACATAAAAATATCATTCATTACACAAGGACTTCCACCACTTAGAACTTTACTCCTTATTATCATTCCTCAGAGGGTAAAAGACCATTTTACCCTTCCTTGACCTAAAGTCCTCAAGTTGACCAAATCCCTAAAAGTCAACAAAAGTCAAACCCTGAGAGTACGTGGGGCGTACTCTAGATGTACGCGGGGCGTACGTCGCCAACCCCTCCCTGATCGGGGTCTCCACCCAGTATGTTGCGCGTACTGGAAGTTACGCCCAGCGTAACCCCCAGAATCAGCCACTCTCCATTTCTGGTCTTAATCGGTTAAGCCATTACTTCCACTTCTAGATCCGACTCTTCTAGTGTGTCTAAACCCATAAAGTCGAGACCTTTAAGCCTTGGCACGGCTGTAAAGGCTCCAACATCACATAACAACCCTTTATTCAAACTCAAGGACCTAGATCTCATGCATGGTGCAAACCCCACGTCCAAGATGCCATTTTTATGAGTCTACAACTCCAATAGATCAGAAATATGAAGTATCTAAGATTATGCAGGCCATTTGCACAAAAGTATCCACCTTTGGGACTTAAACCCTAGAAAATGACCTTTTAAGCATACAACATGAACCAAGTGACAAGATCCAAACTTTATACCTGGAAATGAAGCTTTAGCCCTTGCAAAGTTCAGATCTACACTTGAGCACCACTTCTAGCCTCTCCAACAAGCTTTTCTTCTCCTTTGCAACCTTGAAATGGCACCACCAAGCTTAGAATACACACACAATGGCCTAAGAACGAGGGTACACTCTTTTTAGGGTTTCACTCTGAAGGATGGTGGCTGAGAAGACCAGCCACATGTTCCTTTTATAGCCCCATCAAAAGAATTTAGGGTTTGGGTCTGAATGAGTTACGCCGGGCGTAACCTTGGGTACGCCCCACGTACCCGAGGGGGAACGCGTCCAAATGAGGCGCGCGAGTACGCGCAGCATACACCTTGTACGCCCAGCGTACTCGCCTACCATGAAAACCCTAAATTATCAACTTAACCAAGATGTAAAGCCAAAAGAAGAATACCTGGATTTCAGGCTGTTACACAAAATCTCAATAACCGAAATTCTAACTGAGAATGCAAAGTCAAATGAGTAGACCGAAGACCTTTGCTGGAATCTTAACAATCGAAAAACTGAACCGAGGAAGCGGAGCGGAGAGCACAGATTCGCAACCGAGAACTCTGAAGTCGAGACCGAGAATTCCGTAGTCGAAACCGAGAACTCCGAAGTCGAAACTAAGATCTCCGAAGTTTAGACTGAGAACTCCAAAGTTGAGACCGAGAACTCTGAAATTGAGTTCGAGGAGTTGCCCAAACCGAGAACTAACAGCTGGCAACCGAGAACTTTTAAACCCTAACCAAGGACTATTGTTGGCCGCCGAGAACTCGCAAGCCCTAACCGAGGACTTGAGTTTGTCACCGAGAACTCCGAATCTTTGACCTAGGACTCCCAAAAATTGCCAAAAGCATGAAATTTGTAGATTTTCAAAGCCAAACTCGATCAAACTCTCTAAAATAGTGAAGAACACGAAAAACAATAGCAATGTTTTGTCCAAAAATAGTCCAAAAACTTCAAAAAATTCAAGCTAAGGTTAATTTTATGCTAATTTGATTGATACTAACGCAAGCTCTGATACCAATTGTAAAACCCGTTCTTGATGTATCAATCGATATCACAAGAATGGTGCGGAATACCAATCAAGTGATTAATGCAAAACAGTTAATATGAATTAAGAACACAGTTCACGGATCTTCAATGCACACTATATTCAAGAATAGTCTAGTACATATTATTCCTAATATGCTCTCTGTTCTCTCTATCTCCCTCTAAAACTCCGAATCAACAACCTTTACATTGAACTGAGGAGCAACTATTTATAGGTAAACCTAAACCCTAATGCAAAGCCCAGCCCACATACCGAAATCTCTTTGAGACTTCGGCCCAAACACAACCGAAATCTACCTATTCTCGGTCCAAAACCAAGAACACACAATGTTTTATAAAGTAAAGTATAAACCACCTAAATAATGTCCTAACAACCCAATTTGTAAAATTAGGTCATTAGTGGGCTTTCATGGGTCTTATAGTTTTGGGCCTTGTTGGTTTTGGGCTTGGGCCTTCGTTGAGTCTTGATGGGCCAGGGGTAAAATGGTCATTTTACCTCAAGTTTGGATTATAGATCATGGTTTGGATTCCAGTTGCTAATTGGATGTTGTTTGGGTATTGATAGTTTAGAAGTCGTCAGGTCAGCAACTAAGGTTTCGTGCAGTGGGCTTTAGCATTCGAGGTGAGTCTCCTCACTATTCTATGGGTCGAAGGCACCAATGCCGACCCATTTAGTTTGTGTATTGTAGGAAGACCAAGGGATGACCCTTGGCAATCTGTATGCAAGACCAGAGTCTGAACTCTGGCAGTTAATTGGTTAGTAATGGTAGAATAATATGCTAGTTGTCTTTGTGATGCTTGCATGGAAGACTAGGAGGTGGCTCTTGGCACTCTTCTGTAAGACCTAGGGTTGTGGCCCCTGGATTGGCGAGGAGGACCATGAGGTGGCTCATGGAATAATGGAAAGACTATGTGCGACACATAGCACCTTTATTGATTATAACAACGTAAATTTCCAAAACAAATTTTCATTTTAAACACATAATTTCATTCATAAAGAAATCCCCAAAATCCAACGTTTCACATATTATCCGAATAAAACAAATCCCAAGATCTCAACACATAAAATCCCTCAGTGTGTACGACTCATGCCGGCGCCTTCTCACGATCCTCGCTGGTACCTGAAACACATATCACATAACACGGTAAGCATAAATGCTTAGTGAGTTCCCCAAAATACCACGTACAACATATATACCACTCGAGGCTATAGTACGACCCGCTGGTCGATGTGTCTCAGCGGGACCCTCAAGTCCCGTAGCTTGTTGGACCCTCTGATCCGGTCATAGCTCGTTAGACCCTTCGGTCCGGTCTATATCGTTGGACCCTCCAGTTCGGTCTATACAACACATAACATATATATATATATATATATATATATATATATATATATATATATATATATATATATATATATATATATATATATATATATCACAATGCACATGATTTCATACATACACATAGCACACGAGACCCTCTGGTCTACACATAGATACCACTCTAGGTAAGGTATAGTGAGAAGACTCACCTCGTATGATGTCTAGTAAACGCTAGTGCTCGATATCCCCGATCTAGCCTCCGCCTCTAATCACATAAAGTAACTTATCTATAATTAACAACGATTCTCATAGTCTAGACTAATCCCTTCCTATGATCTCCCAGAACAGAAAAAGACCATTTTACCCCTCCAATGGTCCAGTTATCCAAATGTTGACCAACCTTAGAAGTCAACGAAAGTCAACTCCAGTCAACGGTCCAACTCTGACCAGACTCGCCGAGTACTCCCGTACGACTCGTCGAGTCCCATCAAGAATTCAAGAAGACCCAGCTCGTCGTTTTAACCCCTAGCTCGTCGAGTTATCGCATGATTCAACTCATTGGTACAAACCCTAAGCTACTCGTCGAGTCAGCTCATCACTCGGCGAGTCTGTTAAGACTCTTCTTGCATTCAGACGATTTTAAGGTGGAATACTTCCTCAAACTCCAGATGCATACTCTAAGGGCTCATTTACCACGTAAAGTCATAAACTTTACGTCCATGCATGGCATTTTGGGCATGAAATACCAAGAACATGATCTAAATGGGGTTTTCACTCATAAATACCAACAAGGCTAAATAAAGCAGGAACCTTTGGGTGATAAAGACCTCCTAAGGTCCAGATCTAGAGTTCAAGCCTCCTCATGAACCTCAAATCCTCAAATTCCCAAAATGAAAGGAAAAGAAGCCCTAATTTCAAAATGAGAGATCTACTCAAATAAAAGGGAAAGGTTCGAACTTGATACCTCCAATAGAAGCTCTTGGATGAATATGTAGTAGATCTATCAGCCTCTTCTCAGTTCTAGCTTGGAATCTTCCTTTACTTCACCAAAATGCACTCAAAATTCTCAAGTAAGGCTCAAGACTCTCTCACAAGATCAA
This sequence comes from Lactuca sativa, assembly GCF_002870075.4. Taxonomy (NCBI): domain Eukaryota; kingdom Viridiplantae; phylum Streptophyta; class Magnoliopsida; order Asterales; family Asteraceae; genus Lactuca; species Lactuca sativa. The sequence goes on along the minus strand of NC_056630.2, from coordinate 5,520,015 downwards.
GGGGCGATTAGGGTTTCTTCTCTGGGAGGTGTGGCCGCAAATGAGGCTATAAGTGTTTCCACCTACAGCACCTACTCGACGAGTCTACTCTTGGACCCGTCGAGTAATTCGTTAAACTCACGTGGCCACCTCACTTCTACTTAACGAGTTATAGCACCAACTCGTCAAGTAGATCAATGATTCTCAAAAATAAATAGTTAAAATAGCTTACCTGGAAATCCGGATGTTACATTGATTATGATATATTAATGATATGTATAGCTCGTAGTTATGTATGGCATGTATGGATCGTTAATATGTATGGTATGTGGTATTAATGATATGTATGGCTCGTAGTTATGTATGTCATGCACATCCGGTGTGAATCATCCTTTTTCTTGACAAAAAGGATCGGTGCTCCCCACGACGAGCTACTCGGTCGAATAAACCCCTTCCCCAGCAGCTCTTGAAGCTGCGAGGATAACTCCTACATCTCTGGTGGCGCAAGGTGATAGAGTGCCTTGGCAATAGGCGCTGCTCCAGGAACTAAATCGATGCGAAACTCCACTTGCCTCTCGGGAGGCACACCCAACAACTCCTCGGGGAAAATGTCCGGGAACTCTCGCACAATCGGTACATCATCAACCAAACTCGGCCTCTCCGTGGCCACATGTGTGTCCATAACATAGGCCACAAACCCACTACAGCCCTGCTGTAGACTCTACCTCGCTCTAGCAGCTGAACAGAACGCCGACCCAGAATGGGTACCCTCGTCGTACACCGTAAGAACTCCCCCACTAGGGTCTCGTATGGTCACCAGCTGATGCTCGCAGTTGATAACCGCTCCAAATCTGCTCAACCAGTCCATGCCCACGGTGACACAAACATCCCCCATCACAATCGGGACCAGATCAATCGGGAACTCAACACCGAAGATCTCGAGTACACATCCTCAAATCACATCAGTGGCATACACTGCTCGCTCGTCAGTTATGGAAACTCGTAGAGGTCGACTCAACGCCTCTCGACGGATACTGATGTGTTGACTCAAGACTAACAACACAAAAGATTGACTCGCACCCGAGTCAAATAACACCAAAGCAGGTACATAACTCACAAGAAAAGTACCTACGCATATCATAATATAAGCACAATATCTCAAACTCAAAATAAATAGATGAAAGAATACATACCAGCCACAACATCGGGCGATGTGCAGACCTCCTCCGATGTCAACTGGAAGGCTCTCCAGCGAGCCTTTGGTGCCTCGGCTTTTACTGGCCGGGTCTCGGTAACTCTGGCAACAGGTGCAGATCCGTGCGCTGATCCCTGCAGCAGCTGTGGGCACTCGGCCTTCCGATGGCCGGTCTGGTTTCAATGAAAGCAAACCGAGAATCCCTTGGTGCAATCCCTCACAAAATGCCCCTCCTTCCCACACTTGTAGCATACCCCTGCTCTGCACACCCCCTCATGAGTTTTGCCGCATTTCCTACAAGTGCGGCCCTTCGGACCCCCAGATCTCAAATCAGCGGGCTTTGCCTGCTTGGCTGCCGGCTGAGCCTGTGCCGGTCGCCCGTCCCTCCTATGAGACTCGGCCTCCTCCCTGACCTGAGTATCTAACTCAATTTCCCTCTTCCGGGCATTTTCCTGGAGCTCAGCAAATGTCCGGTATGACGAGTTCACCATGAACTCACGAATATCCCTCCGAAGTATGCTCAAGTGTCGGCTCATACGTGCCTGCTCAGAAGACACGTGCTCAGGGAAAAACAACGCCCTCTCATGAAACATCCTTGTAATCACCGTCACAGACTCAGTTCCCTGCTTGAGGGACAAGAATTACTGGGCTAGACGTTCCCTCTCCACAGGGGGAACATACTCATCTCGAAACATCACAGTGAACCTCTCCTAGGTCACCGCGGTAAGCTCTGCCATAGTGAAGTCTGTCGTCACAAACTTCCACCAGTCCTTCACCCCCAAGCGAAGCTGGTTCAGTGCAAACTGAACCCTTAGATGCTCCCAATACGAGCAGGTGTAGAGGCATCCCTTGATATCAGAAATCCATCCCATCGCAGCAATCGGATCCTACGTCCCATCAAACTCCGGTGGCTTCGTGTTGCTGAACTCCCAGCACAGCAACGAGTCACCCCCCTAAGGTCTTGCAGCAGCTACAGCCGCGGTAGCTGCAGCAGCCGCAACCTCAGTAACTGTTGCGTATCTCTCATCAAACTTCTCAATCAGGGTGGTCTTCATAGACCCAAAAATCTTTGGTATCTCTGCGCGGATAGCCGCAGCCACCTCATCGTGGGTCATCTGACGAACGTCACTCACGCCGCTCATCTCTGGTCTGTGGCGTGTCCCAACCATGATGTCTCTGAAGTACAACATAAAAATCTCAGAGACTCACTCGAGTATACTCGCACTCGATAACTCAACCCTACTTGTTCCTTAGTACCCTAAGGATTCTTACTTGGACTGCGCACTGATCCAGTGTCTTCAGTAGTACGATCCCTATAATACCGTCCTCACCGCATCAGTATTCACCCCAAGTCCTCCTCCTAGGATCCCAGATCACAAGTACTCTAATCTCACTATGCACAGGCTACTCTCTGGCAGGCGACATACCTCTCATAAGCTACTCGCTGCTACCTACTCACTCTCAAGTATCTCATAGTAGCAGTAATCTCCTAGGTTAAGGCATCACAAATCAGGCTACTCTAGTCCTAATATGAATACCTAGCCTACTCTAGCATGCATAACATATCATATCATATCTCATAACACATAATGTAAGGGTATTTTGGGAAATCACCATTTGGGCGCTGGCTGATCGTACACACTGCTCTGTTCTGCTCGTTTCAAACCTTTTTACTCTTTTAGAAAAACTGTTTTTATTGTGAAAAATTTCTCAAATCCTCAGTTTGAGTTCAGATTCGCCGAAGGTGCATCCGAATCCCTCAAACCAAGGCTCTGATACCAACTTGTAACAACGTAAATTTTCAAAACAAATTTTCATTTTAAACACATAATTTCACTCATAAAGAAATCCCAAAAATCCAACGTTTCACATTGATGTGACCTCGCTTCAACCGGATTAGCGCTATTGAATCAGCTTCCTCGTCTTCTCTACAAGATCACAAGAAAGAAAGGCCGTCAGCCGTTTTCCGGGAGGGTGCTCCCGGAAGAACGCTCTGACGGTCAAGTTAGAGGGTATCTAGGGTTTTTTTGGGTATCTTCTTTTTAGAGAGAAGAGCTAACCTCGTGAGTTTGAGGGTGCATCCTTTTATACCTAGCGCTCTTGCCCAGTCCGTACTAGACAAGATCGCTTTTTGGGGAGACAAGATCAGAGGCGTTGATTGGAAGCTCGTGCGTCCTTAACCGTCAGGGCGCTCTCATTGGCGTTGGCAGTAATGGCCTGACCCCATTGCTTGTCCCCTGATTGTCTCTTTTGTCTTGGAGCTAGGAGCATTCTTTGGCAGGCGCGAGCTCCTCTCTTGGGCATTATGTCCCAGGGGCGCTAGCGGGCGCTGAGCTTGCTGGGCTTAGCCCGACTGGACCGCTTGGCGCTTCAACTAGGTGCGATTCCGTCGTGCTGCCTTAGGCACGTCATCGCACATATTATCCAAATAAAACAAATCCCAAGATCTCAATACATAAAATCTCTCGTTGTGTAGGACTCATGTCGGCGCCTTCCCGCGATCCTCGCTGGTACCTAAAACACATATCACATAACACGGTAAGCATAAATGCTTAGTGAGTTCCCCAAAATACCATGTACAACACATATGCCACTCGAGGCTACAGTACGACCCTCTGGTCGATGTGTCTCAGCGGGACCCTCTAGTCCCGTAGCTCGTTGGACCCTCTGGTCCGGTCATAGCTCGTTGGACCCTTCGGTTCGGTTTGTATCGTTGGACCCTTCGGTCTGATCTATATCGTTGGACCCTCCGGTCCGGTCTATACAACACATAGCATACATATATCACAATGCACATAATCTCATACATACACATAGCACACAAGACCCTCCGATCTACACATAGATACCACTCTATGTAAGGTATAGTAAGAAGACTCACCTCGTATGATGTCTAGTAAACTCTCGTGCTTGATATCCCCAATCTAGCCTCCGCCTCTAATCACATAAAGTAATTTATCTATAATTAAAAATGATTCTCATAGGATAGACTAATCCCTTCCTATGATCTCCCAGAAGGGAAAAACACCATTTTACCCCTCTAATGGTCCAGTTATCCAAATGTTGACCAACCCTAGAAGTCAACAAAAGTCAAGTCCAGTCAACGGTCCAACTCTGACCAGACTCGCCGAGTACACCCGTGTGACTCGTCGAGTTAACCCCTAACTCGTCGAGCTATCGCATGATTCAACTCATTGGGACAAACCCTAAGCTACTCGCCGAGTCGGCTCATCACTCGTCGAGTCTGTTAAGACTCTTCTTGCATTCAGATGATTTTAAGGTGGAATACTTCCTCAAACTCCAGATCCATAATCTAAGGGCTCATTTACCACGTAAAGTCATAAACTTTACGTCCATGCATGGCATTTTGGGCATGAAATGCCAAGAACATGATCTAAATGGGGTTTTCACTCATAAATACCAACAAGGCTGAATAAAGCAGGAACCTTTGGGTGATAAAGACCTCCTAAGGTCCAGATCTGGAGTTCAAGCCTCCTCATGAACCCTAAATCATCAAAGTCCCAAAATGAAAGGTAAAGAAGCCCTAATTTCAAAATGAGAGATCTACTCAAATAAAAGGGAAAGGTTCAAACTTGATACCTCCAATAGAAGCTCTTGGACGAATATGTAGTAGATCTATCAGCCTCTTCTCAGTTCTAGCTTGGAATCTTCCTTTTCTTCACCAAAATGCACTCAAAAATTCTCAAGTAAGTCTCAAGACTCTCTCACAAGCTCAAGGGGCGATTAGGGTTTCTTCTCTGGGAGGTGTGGCCGCAAATGAGGCTATAAGTGTTTCCACCTACAACGCCTACTCGACGAGTCTACTCTTGGACTCGTCGAGTAATTCATTAAACTCAAGTGGCCACCCCGCTTCTACTCGATGAGTTATAGCACCAACTCATCGAGTAGATCAATGATTCTCCGAAAAAAATAATTAAAATAGCTTACCTGGAAATCCGGATGTTGCATTAATTATGATATATTAATGATATGTATGGCTCGTAGTTATGTATGGCATGTATGGATCATTAATATGTATGGTATGTGGTATTTGGGGAACTCACTAAGTTTTGTGCTTACAGTTTTCAGTTTTTGTTTCAGGTACCCAGTTTTCAAATGATAAAGCTCGGGATGATCGTAGTGCATACACCCGTGTTTTCCACATCATGTAATCTTTGGGATCAGACTCTGATAATTGTTTTATTTGAATTGCTTTCTAATGTTCTGAACAAAGTTACATTATTGTTTTAATTTTAATAAAAATGAAAATATTTACCTTGGATTTTTGGGTCGTTACACCCCGAGTGGGGGAGAACTGTTCATCTACGGAGAGGTTACCAGGGTTGGATCAGGGTTTTGTTCAGTAGTATGTTTTTATGTTTTATAAATCTATCTGTTATTATCTTAATCATATTTCATTTTCAACCCCTTATTATATTTTTGTTTTAATTATTTTTCATTTTATACTAATTAATTATTTATATTAAATATAATGATATTTCATTAATGAAATATAATTTTATAACAGTTGTGTAATATTTTATTTATTAATGTGTGACTTGGAATTTGGTGACCCTAGTGAATAACCTAATCCAAAACTAAGCGAAGAAAACTAAAATGACGATTTTGAAGGGGTACATGTTTAAAGTAGGTTGAGGGTCGTTATTGTGGATTTACTTGTATATGGGCTCGACCATATAGTTGATAGAGTTTACACTTTTAAATATTTGTATTTAAGGATTCCAATGTAATCACTTTCGAAATCTTCTAGTAATATAAGATTTCTCTGGTTCCTGCATGTTATGTTAATATTGGTTATATCGATCGAACCATGTTAATTCATTGTGTCGTTCAATCACTTTATTTTGCTTTCTTGCTTAACATTTTCAATATCTTTACATTTTTATAACTTTAATGTAATAATTTTTTCATATTTTATGTATATAAATAAAGACATGACATAGTTGTATTTATACTTTTGTATTAAAATATGATTTGTGTTTAAAAATGACTAACTAAATGAGGGTTTTATAAAAAAAATTTAGAAAGAATTTATAAAAAAAGAAAAAGTTATTAGATAAAATTAATCAAAAAAATATCATTTAATTAGAGGTTATGTTGAATCATAAAAGTGAACCTCTTAAACTTAATCTATCGTAGCCTTCCAAGATCTGTAGTCAACTCTGTTCAGCAACCCCATCCGAAGTCATCATCATCCGCAGTTCACCATCTAGCTTTCTTGGTTTACCTCTTTATCTGCTTTTCTTAGAATACTCTCTTTTATCCAGTATGTCTTGCATGGCTACGCTTAGATAGTTGAACAAATGTAATATTTGAGTGTCTATAAATAGAGCTTAATCTTTCTTATTCAATATGTCGATACATGAAGTGACCCTCTTAATTTAGCCTACCACAGCCTACAAGCATCCGCAGTTAAGCTCCATCAGCAGTTTCATCCTTTGTCATCTAGTCAACCGCAGTCTTCTTACTTTAATTAGTTTATTTTATCTATCTTTCTGTAATACTCTCTATTGTCCAGTATGCTTTGCAAGGCTACTCTTAGAGAGTAAATCAATTGTATTTCTTGAGTCTCTATAAATAGAGCTCACTCTTTCTCATTCAATAATAGACAGATCTCTCTTTACTCGTCTATAAATCTGAATCATCTTCAAGTATTCCTTACGCATCTCATATCTTTCTTACTCTCTAAATCCTCTCGAACACAACTGATTAATACTTCTCTTCGGAGCAAGTCATTCGTGACTTTATCACTAAGATTGATCTCACTCACTAACTTGGTCTAAATGCATTCAATGTTATGAATCAACTTATGTGTTTACTTGATATATATATTCTGCTGTCATTTATGTTTCCTTACATTTCTGCAACTAACAATCTAACTATCTAACTCATTAACTTATTATTGTTGAGCTTTTAGATCCTTTGAGATTAACTAATTCCGCAACTATACTTGTTCTAACGTTTGTTCAAGTGTGTCTCAAGTTTTTCTCTCAACAATTGGTATCAGAGCCATTGTGGTTGCTTTTTGAAAAACGGAACTCTGATTTTCAAAGGGCCTTCTATACCACTGAAGCTCAGTTCTTATTAAAAAAAACAAAACAAAACAAAAAATGGCACAAGCACTTTCTCTAAATGTTTCCAATAGTGTTGGTGGTTCAAATCGAGCTCCAATATTGGTTGCAAATGAATACCATCACTGGTCTTAAAGAATGGAAAGATACTTAAGGAGACTTGGTAGAGATGTATGGCGATCTGTTGATGAAGGACCACATGTCCCTGTTCTTACACCTGTTCAAACTGATGGCACCACAACCATACTAGGAGGAGGACAACCAGTCATGAACCATCCTACCAAAGATGATCTTGATAAAATGGAAAATGATGTTGCTGCTTTTTATGAAATCTCTTGTGGAGTTGCTCCTGACAACTTTGACATTATCATAAACTATAAATTAGCAAAAGAGATCTGGGATGTTCTCTAAGACTTGTATGAAGGCTCAGAACAAGCTCAACATAAGAAGCTCACAACTGCACTCAATGAATTCAACAACTTCAAAGCTTATAGTGGTGAAAGTTTAGAAGACTCTTTCAAAAGGTTCAATTTGATAGTCACTAAGTTATCAAATGCTGGCACCATCCGCAGTAACCATGAAACAAACCTTCAATTTCTCAACGGTTTAGGAAGACACTGGACTACTGCTAAGATGATAGTTCTAGGAGATAGAAAGATTCATTCCTTGTCTCTCTACAAGTTATATGGAGAATTGCATGCACGATAATCCACTGTACTCAAAGACTGTGTTGACTTCGGAGGACCACTTTTTGTTATAGCATAAGCTCCTCACAATCAATATTACTCTCCCTCGTATGACACTACACCGCAGTCATACAAAGCTGACTCAGAGTATGATGATGAAGAAGAATTTCAGAAGGCTATTGCTCTAGTTAGTAAACAATTCAACCGGCTACCACCTCACTCTTTTCGCAAAAATCAACAATTGAACAAAACTCCTTTGAATCATTGCTTCAATCCACAAAACAATCACTCTCATTATCCTAAAAGTTCACACCCACAACCGCAATCTCAAAACACTCAACCAAAGGTGGCACCGCAGTCCATTCAAACCTCTGACTTCGGTACCCCTTCAGAAGATAAAAGTGACGTTGTAATTTGTCACAAGTGCAACAAAGAGAGTCATTTTGCAAAGGATTGCAAAGCTAACATGGTGAAAGACAAAGAATTCTACCTTAGTTTGGAACATTCCTTTAAGAGGTTTAATCTGATAGTCACAAAGCTATCCAATTCTGGCACGGTCTGAAGCAACCATGAAACAAATCTTCAGTTTCTAAACGGTTTAGGAAAACACTGGACGACTACTAAAATGATTGTTCAAGGGGATAGAAAAATTCATTCTCTGTCTCTCTATAAGCTCTACGGTGAACTGCAAGCCCAAGAATCTATGGTACTCAAAGACTGTGCAGACTTCGGTGGTCCACTTGCTCTCGTAGCACAATCTCCTCACTCCCAATCATACTCCACCGCATATGACAACCCTCCGCTGTCATATGAAGCAAACTCAGAGTATGACTACGAAGAAGAATTTCAGAATGCAATCGCTTTTATCAGCGAACAATTCAACCGATTATCGCCTCCTTCATTCCAAAAGAATCAGCAGTATAACAAACCACCTTTCGACCGCAATCTTAACTCTCAGAACAATCACTCTCGTTTCACTAAAAACAATCACCCACCACCACAGTCTCAAAATACACAACCCAAGGAGGCACCGAAGTCCATCCAAACCACTGCCTCAAAAGACAAAAGTGATGTTGTGATATGTCACAAGTGCAACAAAGAGAATCATTTTGCCAAAGACTGCAAGGCAAATGTAGTAAAAGATAAAGCATTCTATCTCAAAATGGCTCAAGAAGTAGAGGAAAAAGAAAAAGGAAGGGCATATGTTGCTCAAGTAACAAGAGACCATCAGGTTTGGTCCTCTGGGTATGAAGATGAGGACATCAGCAGTGTCAAAGGAAAGGGGAAGATCTGTATGATAGCAATTACTGATGAGGATGGCTCTACAAAGATGGAGAAGAATTATTTCTATATGGAAAAATATGGGACACTCAACATTGTCGAACAGGTAAAACTTATGAATTAAACTCTAAATTATAGCATGTGTGATTGTCAGCCCTTCATAGACAATCTTAATGACACATGTGCTACCATCTTTATAGACTATAACAAAGCATTAGATGAGAAGAACATTGCATCACAGGAGATGTTTCACGTAAGAAGACGATTGGACAACAAAAAGACTCAAAATGGCTATGTTATAAAAGGACTTAGTGTTAGAGAAAGATGCAAGAATGTTGAGTGAAACACAGTTAGAGATAGCTTTGATTCAGAGAGATTTAGCTCAAAGTGAAATTGCACGTTTAAATCTTTTAATAGAGAAACTGTTTAATGAAAGTCAAGCCATCGAGAATCTTGTTAACAATGGGACTACCGACAATACTTACAATTGGGGTTGGTCCAATGGGTACTCTACCGCAACAAACTTATCACCCCGATTCAATAAGGATCGTCCCTACGTCCCTCCGGATCATGAATTTTTGTTTCCGGTCAATGACAAAACATTTCCTGAAGATATCAAAGCCCACTTTGGCAGACTTCACGATCTGAGTAACAATTGTGTTATCGACGAAATTCTCCCTGAATTTTCTAATCCTATAGACAGCACAACTCTTCCCAGTTCTCAGACTTCATCAATTGCTGATGAGGAAATTGTCTTGGAAGGTCCCGAAGTCTCAATGGACTTCTCGTCTCTACCTTCTGACCTCAATATCCCTTACTGCAGTCATGAACCGCAGTCTATCTATCTAGCTTTTATCAGTTGTCCCACTAATGTATCGACTCAGACTTATTTTGTGGTTGTTCAAAGCTCCAAACCGCATACCATAGTCAAAAGTATCATGACCATCTAACCAATTCATCATAGAATACCAATAAAAAACTTTGAAGTTGGTCAATGTTCCGTGATTCCTGAACTCTCCTGTTCGAATGAATCAAGTCCTTGTTTTTCAAAATTACCAAACGTTTCAAGGAAACCGCAACTGAATGTCACTGACTGCGGTTCTCCTAAAACCGAGGCGAAAAAGGCTTTCAAAGAAGAAATTTGATCCCATGGAAAAAAAAGCGGGAAAATCTTTCAAAACAAAAGAAATTTGTCAAAATTCCTAAGTGTAGGAGTCCAAAAAAACTTGTTTTCTCAAATTATCTGTCCAGAAACTCTGCAGTCAAGAAAACAAAGAAAAAGGAATGTACAATTTCTAAATCCATTCCAAATTCATCTAACACAACCCAAAAGAAAGTAAAGTCTTTTTGAAGCAATGGTTTTCAAATCTATTCCTCAGATGATCCAAAATGGAAGGGTATTTTTCCAACTCAAGCACTCTTAAAGTCACATCAAAGTTTTAAGAAATCACTTGACAAAAGGTTTACACGTCTGTCAGACCTCACAATCCTCGGACTGGTCACAAGCATACTCCCTCTCCAAGACCTCTGACCAAACAAAATGTCAAGGTAAATGATAAAAGTTCAGTTTGAAAATGTCAATGTCAAAAGATTTCTTCTCATTTCAAATCTTGTTCTTTTCAAAAACCTCGTAACTTTTCTCAATCTCTCAAAACTCCAAAAAATCTCAAACACCCAGGACTTGGTTTAAAGGTTGACATGAAACCTGTCCCTGCAACCTCATATCATGCATCAATTAAGAATACATATGTTGCCCCAGGATCCAAACTCGTTTGGGTGCCCAAACTAACCGTTTAATTCTTAGGCTTTGCGTAAGGAGGACCAAGAAGAAGAATGGTTAATCGATAGTGCCTGCTCCTTGCACATGACCGGAAGGTTAGTGTTCCTTCGGGATTTCAGAACATTTTGCAACGGGGGTAACGTCACATTCGGCAACAACGCGAATGGGATCATCCAAGGTTATGGTGTTCTTACTACTGGAAATTTTTCTATCCAAAAGGTCGCTTATGTGGAAGGTCTTAAACACAATCTCATTAGTGTTAGCCAACTATGTAAGGCAGGCCATCAGGTTGAATTTGATAACAATTCTGCTACATAATGACAAGTGATAGGAGCACTTGCCTGATCAAATCCAGATCCGAAGGTACTATGTATCCTCTGGATGTCTCTCTCATCATCGGCAAACCGCAACTATGTTTCCTATCAAAATCCATATCCGAAGTTAGCTGGATCTGGCACCGCAAGCTTTCTTATCTCAACTTCTGGTATATCAACAGCCTTGTCATAGGGGAACTTGTCCGAGATCTCCCTATTCTTAAGTATCACAATGACACTCTCTGCCATGCATGTGAGTGTGGCAAACAGTCCAAAGCAAGTCATCCTATGGTAATCGACTCCTCAATCTCAAAACCACTGGAACTTGTCCATATTGATCTTTGCGGTCCATCCACCGTAGCCAGTCTTCACCACAAGAAATTCATACTGGTTATAGTTGATGAATTCACACATTTCACATGGGTTTTCTTTCTTAGATTCAAGTCAGAAACACCGCAAGCACTTATCAATTTTATCAAGGAGATAGAGCTTCAAATCAAACTACCAGTACGTCGTGCTTCCTCTCCACTTCTGGGCCGAAGCAGTGGCCACAACATGCTTTGTGCAAAACCAAAGCAATGTGTGCAAACGTCTCAGCAAAACACCATATGAGGACCTTAACAACAAAAATCCTAATGTAACATCCCAAAATTTAAGACTAAAAATTTCTTTTTAATAAAACATTACTTTAACCAAAGACATCATTCCAAAACATAATCTGAGTATAGGTTTTCAAACACATGTTTATTATCAGAGTAAACATTCCCAGGTTGACTAATCTATGGTGTGTGCCATGCGATCACCCCGAGCTCCTCCCTCCGCTACCGGAAGTACCTGAAAACAAAACTGAAAACCGTAAGCACGAAGCTTAGTGAGTTCCCCACCTTACCACATACCATGCAAAACTACATACTGCACATACTGGGCCACGCCCGCTATCCGGGGCCTCGCCCCCTACTTCGGGCCTCGCCCGATACAACGGCCTCGCCGCTCCAGGCCCCGCCTGGCTTCGAGCCTCGCTCGGATACAGATCTGTTTCACTTAGGCCTCGCCTGCCACAGGGCCTCGCCCTCTAACATATAATAGCACATAAACATATCACATATCATTACATAAACTAAACATATACTAACAACTCTTTGCTCTAAGGCCTCGCCTATCTCTGGGCCCCGCCCGAGTTCCGCTACTGATGAGTCATGGAACCTCGTCCATACTCCTGCTGATAGTGAGGTTCGGGCCCAGCCCACCCTCACTCCTTTCCTAACTTGGGCCTCGCCCCTGCTCTGCTGCTACTGAGATGTGGAACACCATCCACACTCTGCTATTGGTGAGATACGGGACCTCGCCCTCTCTCACCTCCCTACCAGGCACATACAAGTATCACACAGACAACAAGTATAGACTATCACATAAACCGCTCCTTGGGCACCCGCCCTCTGTCATTGGACCTTGTCCAAAACTCATACTAGCATACTGTGCCTAGGGCTAACCCCCGGGTCTTCTACTCACAACTACATGGGCCGGCATTGTGGCCGTAGACCCATTCATACAAAGGGAAACTCACCTGATATTGCTGAACTGCTGCTGCTAACCCCTTTGACCGCTACCTGACCACCGACTCCGAACTGCTGCTCCGCTAGCTCCCCGCGCTACCAATATCATCATAACACTTAGTCTAACTGACCTTCAAAGGTCAACCAAGTCAACTCTGGCCAAAGTCAACGTCCTGGTCAAAGTCAACCTTCCAGGTCAACCCTACTCGTCGAGTCACCCTACTGACTCGTCGAGTTCATAATTCCAGAGTCCTTCCACTCGCGACTCTACTCGCCGAGTCAGCCCCTGACTCGCCGAGTCTACTGATTCCCGATTCCTGTCCTGTCCAACTCATTGAGTCCCGGCTCGACTCGCTGACTCGAGTCTTAACTCGAAGGGTTTGGGACCACTCGACCTGACTCGCCGAGTCTAAGAACAGACTCGCCGAGCACACGACAACTTCATCCAACTCGACGAGTTGTTCATCCAACTCGCCGAGTTCATGCCCATCATCATCCGACTCGACGAGCTGTTCCTCCCACTCGTCGAGTTCCTCCTCGTCTTCATGGTACTCGCCGAGTCCACTCAAAGGACTCGCCGAGTCCATTCAGATCTCTCAACATGCAGAGGGTTTTTGAGTCATGCAGGGACTCCAATCCATAGATCCATACTTCCAAAACTCCATCCCTACGTAAAGTTGCAAACTTTACGTATAACCAAAGAGATCTAGGCTCAAAACATATTAGGGTTTGGTTTAAGGACACAAGGGCTTCACCAACTACTCATCTCCTGATGCTTTATGACATAATGGACTCACCCAACCATAGATCTGAAGTGGCAACAACATATCTAAGCCCCTAACCCGATTTGGGCCTCAAACAACCATAAAACCCCCAAATCTCATGACAAAATAGATCTAGATGCAAAGAAGGGAAAATGACAGCTTAATACCTCCAAGATGAACACAATACTGAAGTAGATCTCGAGCACACACCTCTCCCTTGAAGCAACCTTCTTGATCTTCAAGTTTTCTCTCCAAAGTATCCTTCCTCCAAAGCTATTTCTCTCAATAATGGAAGCTCCCACGTATTATAGGGTTTACAGGTCCTCTGGAGTGATATGGGGGCTGAGGGAGGGACATAACACCCTTTAAATAGGATACAACTCCCAGAATTAGGGTTTTCCTCGCACAGACCAGACTCGCCGAGTCACCTTGGCCGACTCGTCGAGTTGGTCACTTCCTTGTCGACCCGGATCCCGCTCCGACTCGCCGAGTCCTTCCTTGACTCGTCGAGTCCCTCTTAAATTTAGGGTTTCCTTTACTTTCTTGGCTTTCAAAATCCTGGGTGTTACAACTCTCCCCCACTTAAACTGAACTTCGTCCTCGAAGTTTACCGTGGCCCACCGCCTGCGATCTGCCTCCTAAACCCGACACCAGCCGCTAACCTGCGCTGGTCTTCCACCGAATACTGCACTGAACCCGCAGAGGTTCTCCACTTCTCTCCTTGCGCCATCCCTTGCATTCCCAAGGCAAGGCCTCATAACTGACTTTTCCTTTGACACTGTGAAGGTTCTATCCTTCACTAACTCCATCACCTCCCTGCTATTTCCAGAACGGGTCACCACCGTCAGCACTCACTGACACTCCTTCCTGCCAACACTTGGTGTCGAGCACCCCTCGACTCAACTAACTGAAGTCCACCATACGCTGCATACTCGCACTGCCACCGACTGGCAATTCAATTATTTCCCAACTGACTTCCTGATAAATCGGGACCGCTCTGGTCCCTACCAACCTATCAATGACTGGATTACCGGCTCCCACCGGTAGCTAAACCCAATACCATCCCTGGTCGCTCTCAGCGACTACCGAGGATACCTCGACCATCTATAACTGCTCAATCAGTCCTGCTATCCAGGCACTACAAACTCGGGATCCCCGATCCCCTAACTTGACACTAAGGTCCTCACCAGGTCCCACCTGCGCTGCTAAAAACTCACGGGCCTCGCCCTCGGGTCTCACCCAACCATACTACTGAGCAACCCTGCTCCCAGGTCTCACCTGCACCGCTAATCTCATACGGGCCTCGCCCACGGGTCTCACCCAACTATATCCTGGAGCGGCCTCTCCCAAGGTCTCACCTCTCTTAGAGCTATACAGGCAACTCCCTACTACTCTCATCCACTACCCAATCCTGATCCCTACCTGATCACTAGGGGATAAGGGCCTCGCCCCGACTCCGCTAACGAAACTACTAAGGAATGCTACGGCTTACCCGTAGTCTTACAACACTCCCTACCACTGACTGCTAATACAAAGGCACCCACGTGCCATCGACTTCTCAAGATCCTTATTCCGACTTCCGCGAGTCCTTCAGGCGATCCACAATCTGAATTCTCAATCATAACCAACCATACCATCCCACGCGCTAGCTGATATGGAGTTTCTCAAACTCCCAACCCTGAAATCCTCAACCCAACAAACGCTGAACTACCTCTCTCTTCCCTCTCGGAGGTCACGCACTCATTCTGAGTCTGTGTGCTCCTCCCTGGGCACACCCGGAGAATTCTCCCCCACTTCGATCCTGCTTACCCCTTGTTGCTCAAAACTCAAAGAGATCCCGATCTTCGCTACCATTCCATAACCCATCCACTGAGGAACCCAAGCCCGCCATAGCTAGGGCTTTAGCCAATCCATCACAATCACTGCACCACTCCGAACTAACGAAACGAACCAAATCCCTCCCAAGCATGCTACAGTTACTGCATCCTTCGAAACCTTCTTCAATAGAGCACAACCCCCCCCTAACTACCATACAAATATCCAAGGTATGCAAATGGCATATAACTCGATCACAATCAACCAATCAAAATAAAACACTTATACTGATAATGATGCAGAACCATAACAATGAAATCATGCATAAAAATAAAGAACTGAGAATGGAAATTGCATACCTGCAACGTCCGGCGATGCTCGCGCCTCCAAGGTCGTCATCTGAAAAGCCCTGCTCCCTGCTGCAGGTGCCTCTACCCGGCCCTGACGGCCATCTGCGATCCTCAAGGTTGCAGGGGCGGGTGCCATCACCCGTCCTGCTGAAGACAAACTGGGGCACTGGGCCTTCTTGTGGCCCCGCTGGTTGCAGTGAAAACATATCATGTCTGATCCCTGCGCGGCGGTAACAGTACAATCCCTGCTAAAATGACCAGTCCGACCGCACTTGAAGCAGCCAGAATCACCACCGCTACCACTCCTGCACGCGCCCCCGTGCGCCCTGCCACACTTTCCGCATCGACTGCGGTCCTGACGATCTCTCGATCTCGAATCCGATCCCTTGGGCCTTTTGCCCGAACCTGCTGATACCTGAACTTCATCCGGCTTCCTCTTCCGAATCTGCTCCAAATCAATTTCCCGTTCCCTAGCCCGAGAAATCATATCTTCCAGCGTCTTACAGCTGGACCTGCTCACGAACTCCCTGATGTCGTCCCTCAACATCTCATGGTACCGAGCCTTCTTCATCTCCTCATCCGCTACATACTGCGGTACAAGAAGAGCCCTCTCCCTGAACTTGGCGGTGATCTCCGCCACAGTCTCAGTAGTCTGCGTCAAATCCTGAAACTCTCGTGCCAGCTGCTGCACCTCAATAATCGGCGAAAACTCCGCCCTGAACCTGGCCGAGAAATCGCTCCAAGTCATCGCGTCCAACGCGGCATCATCCCCCAAAGCATGACCAATCTCCTCCCACCAATCCCTCGCTCTGTCCTTCAGAAGACAGGAGGCGAGTCTAACCTTGTCCCCCTCGGGACACTTGCTCGTACGAAAAGCGTTGGCAACATCAGCCAACCATCTGCTGCTAGCAATGGGGTCCCTAGCCCCATGATAATCTGGTGCCCCGCAGGCTCTAAACTCTCGAAATGTCAAGGTACGCGCTCCCATCAATGCCATCATCTCAGTACGGAAGGCTCCCAGCCTCTCCTCCAAGATCTCCAGTATGCCCTCCTTGACCGTGCCAAAGATCACAGGAGTCTGAGCTAGAATACTGTGCGTAACCTCAGCTGATATCAACTCTCTCATCCGCTCCTCGAGCTGCTCGGTCCCTGAACCCGAGGCTGATCCCTCTCCGGCGCCTGATCCGCCCGCTGGTCTCTCTCGCAATGTCACCATGCTGAAAATATACCATAACCACAATCAGAATACTCATCACTGATGCGAGACCAAACACACCCCTTACTAGGTTCCCGGTCTTGTCTTAGCCCTTCCCGAATCGAGTACGGATCCTCTGCTTTCAGTAGTACGGGCCCATACTACCTTCCACATCTATTCGTACTTTCCTCAGGAATTGCTTTGACTCCACCAGGTCCCTTAACCACTCATACTGCTCCCAACTCTAACTCATCCTAGGCTTACCCTAGGAAAACCTCTATCTCAACTCAAACCAGTCCTCAGCTGCTGAAGGTTTCCTTGTGATGCCAATTAGCCATCACTTAGATACCACCACATGTGACGAGGCTCAGATAATCCTTCAAGTAAAAGACTCGTCCCTACAACGGTTGGACTCAGACAAGAGCTGCGCAATAGGGCCAATTCCAGCACTCTGAGATTATTCAACCCTGATCACATGTGACGTAATGTATCTATCTAATGGCTAACTCCCATCACTCAAATTCCCACAATGCACAAAGCAAGCAGCATTCGAACGAGGGGAAAGTCTAACCATCACATACTCAAGCAATCATATCCACATAGCAAGAATCTGAACTAGCATGCAACACAAACTCATAACTCAGGCATAACCTAAACAGGCTATCCTACTACTGTCTAATCAGCACTATCATGCAGCTCAAAAGCACAGATACAGGCACATAAGGCATCATTCCTAGATCCTTAGTCCTATTCTAGCATGCTGTTCTATCAACTGATAATCATAACATAAACTTGTATGGGTATTTTGGGGTACTTACTTGAGCTCGGTTGATTGCATGCACCACACCTCTTTTCTCTTTTCAAAGTTCTTTTCTTTGGAATTCTTTTTGCTTTTCTAAAACTGTTTTTCATTCTCAAAATTCTTTTTACAAAACTGTCTTTTCACATTTTGAAAACTTTTCATCCGACCCCTCAGTTTGAGTTCAGGCACACCCGAGAGTATGCCCGAATCCCTCAAACCAAGGCTCTGATACCAACTTGTAACATCCCAAAATTTAAGACTATAAATTTCTTTTTAATAAAACATTACTTTAACCAAAGACATCATTCCAAAACATAATCTGAGTATAGGTTTTCAAACACATGTTTATTATCAGAGTAAACATTCCCAGGTTGACTAATCTATGGTGTGTGCCATGCGATCACCCCGAGCTCCTCCCTCCGCTACCGGAAGTACCTGAAAACAAAACTGAAAACCGTAAGCACGAAGCTTAGTGAGTTCCCCACCTTACCACATACCATGCAAAACTACATACTGCACATACTGGGCCACGCCCGCTATCCGGGGCCTCGCCCCCTACTTCGGGCCTCGCCCGATACAACGGCCTCGCCGCTCCAGGCCCCGCCTGGCTTCGAGCCTCGCTCGGATACAGATCTGTTTCACTTAGGCCTCGCCTGCCACAGGGCCTCGCCCTCTAACATATAATAGCACATAAACATATCACATATCATTACATAAACTAAACATATACTAATAACTCTTTGCTCTAAGGCCTCGCCTATCTCTGGGCCCCGCCCGAGTTCCGCTACTGATGAGTCATGGAACCTCGTCCATACTCCTGCTGATAGTGAGGTTCGGGCCCAGCCCACCCTCACTCCTTTCCTAACTTGGGCCTCGCCCCTGCTCTGCTGCTACTGAGATGTGGAACACCATCCACACTCTGCTATTGGTGAGATACGGGACCTCGCCCTCTCTCACCTCCCTACCAGGCACATACAAGTATCACACAGACAACAAGTATAGACTATCACATAAACCGCTCCTTGGGCACCCGCCCTCTGTCATTGGACCTTGTCCAAAACTCATACTAGCATACTGTGCCTAGGGCTAACCCCCGGGTCTTCTACTCACAACTACATGGGCCGGCATTGTGGCCGTAGACCCATTCATACAAAGGGAAACTCACCTGATATTGCTGAACTGCTGCTGCTAACCCCTTTGACCGCTACCTGACCACCGACTCCGAACTGCTGCTCCGCTAGCTCCCCGCGCTACCAATATCATCATAACACTTAGTCTAACTGACCTTCAAAGGTCAACCAAGTCAACTCTGGCCAAAGTCAACGTCCTGGTCAAAGTCAACCTTCCAGGTCAACCCTACTCGTCGAGTCACCCTACTGACTCGTCGAGTTCATAATTCCAGAGTCCTTCCACTCGCGACTCTACTCGCCGAGTCAGCCCCTGACTCGCCGAGTCTACTGATTCCCGATTCCTGTCCTGTCAAACTCACTGAGTCCCGGCTCGACTCGCTGACTCGAGTCTTAACTCGAAGGGTTTGGGACCACTCGACCTGACTCGCCGAGTCTAAGAACAGACTCGCCGAGCACACGACAACTTCATCCAACTCGACGAGTTGTTCATCCAACTCGCCGAGTTCATGCCCATCATCATCCGACTCGACGAGCTGTTCATCCCACTCGTCGAGTTCCTCCTCGTCTTCATGGTACTCGCCGAGTCCACTCAAAGGACTCGCCGAGTCCATTCAGATCTCTCAACATGCAGAGGGTTTTTGAGTCATGCAGGGACTCCAATCCATAGATCCATACTTCCAAAACTCCATCCCTACGTAAAGTTGCAAACTTTACGTATAACCAAAGAGATCTAGGCTCAAAACATATTAGGGTTTGGTTTAAGGACACAAGGGCTTCACCAACTACTCATCTCCTGATGCTTTATGACATAATGGACTCACCCAACCATAGATCTGAAGTGGCAACAACATATCTAAGCCCCTAACCCGATTTGGGCCTCAAACAACCATAAAACCCCCAAATCTCATGACAAAATAGATCTAGATGCAAAGAAGGGAAAATGACAGCTTAATACCTCCAAGATGAACACAATACTGAAGTAGATCTCGAGCACACACCTCTCCCTTGAAGCAACCTTCTTGATCTTCAAGTTTTCTCTCCAAAGTATCCTTCCTCCAAAGCTATTTCTCTCAATAATGGAAGCTCCCACGTATTATAGGGTTTACAGGTCCTCTGGAGTGATATGGGGGCTGAGGGAGGGACATAACACCCTTTAAATAGGATACAACTCCCAGAATTAGGGTTTTCCTCGCACAGACCAGACTCGCCGAGTCACCTTGGCCGACTCGTCGAGTTGGTCACTTCCTTGTCGACCCGGATCCCGCTCCGACTCGCCGAGTCCTTCCTTGACTCGTCGAGTCCCTCTTAAATTTAGGGTTTCCTTTACTTTCTTGGCTTTCAAAATCCTGGGTGTTACACCTAATGTCCGATTCTTCCATATATTTGGGTGTATATGTTTTGTGATCAACAACAAGGATCATCTCAACAAGTTTGCACCAAAATCTAATGAAGGCATCTTCCTTGGCTACTCAACGAACAAAGTAGCCTATAGGGTTCTTATAAGACTTACAAGACTAATAGTCGAAAGCTTTGATGTAAAGTTCAATAAGTATTACGTCCGCAACACTACTCCCTCCACCGAAACCAAAGCAATCCTGGAATGTGATGTTCCAGACTCTTCGGGTCCATTAAACATAGTTGAAGTTAATTATGATGATCTCTTCAACCCAATAAAGACTGCTAAACTATTTGAGGTTCTTGTGTCTCCTGAAGCCCAAATGCAACATGTTGAAGTATCTGGTCCTACACTATCCGATGATATGTCACTAAATACTTCCACCTCGCTGGTTGGAGGGGAAAACTCAACTCCATATCATATGACAACCATCGAGGTTCCAGTACTAGAAGAAGCAGCTCCAGTCCCTATCTACAGAGGATCTCAACCATCAAATGTTTCTTCGGACTCGCATGATGAAAATATAGAGATCATCGACACCAAAACTGACCCAAGAGTTTTCAGGGGGAACCTCTTCTAATTGTTCAAGAAAATGCTAATATCGCTCTAATAGTCTAAGATGCTTCCGCAGGATGTTCTCAAGTCCAGGGGAACTGCCGTCTCCAAACACAGAGTTTTCCGATATTGAAGACATTCCCTCTACCGCAGCTGTTGATCATCTGCAACCCCGTCTACATGTATGGACGAAGGACCACCCACCGGGTCAAATCATTGGCAACCCATCCTCAGTTATCCAAACTCAATCTTCCAAGGATTTATTTGATTACTGTCACTATGCAGCATTTATGTCCTCAGTCGAACCCCGAACGATCAAAGAAGCATTGCTAGAACCAGACACGATATTTGCAATGCAAGAAGAACTAGAAGAATTCAAAAGAAACAAAGTGTGACAACTCGTTCCAAAGCCGCAAGGTCACACTATTGTTGGTACCAGATGGGTGTACAAGAACAAGTTGGATGAATCCGGTATGGTCGTTAGAAACAAGGCAAGGCTAGTTGCCAAGGGATATAGTCAACTTGAAGGTATTGACTATGATGAAACGTATGCTCTGGTGGCACGAATGGAAGCCATCCGAATCTTCTTCGCATATGCAGCTCACAAGAACATTAAAGTACATCAAATGGATGTGAAAAGTGTTTTTCACAATGGTGAATTAAAAGATGAGGTTTATCTTCAGAAACCTCCTAGCTTCGAAAGTCTTGAATTTCCTGATCTTTGCTACAAACTTAAAAAAACAGTCTATGGTCTAAAGCAAGCTCCAAGAGCATGGTACAAGACTCTCTCAGATTTTCTTGTCTCATCTAGGTACAAAAGAGGAGTGAATGATCCCACTTTGTTTAAAAAAGCAAATGGTAATAACCTTATGCTTGTACAAATATATGTGGATGATATCATCTTCGGATCTACAGATCATGGAACGGTGGATGAATTTGCAAAGCTCATGACCAGTAAATTTCAAATGAGCATGAATAGAGAGATTAATTTCTTTCTAGGTCTTCAAATCAAAAAAGTTTCGCAAGGAATATTCATCCATCAGGAAAAATACACCTCTGAATTGCTAAAGAAATACTAAATGGACAACTGTTCCTTAGCAAAGGTCCCGATGGCCTTCGGACATAAAATCTCCGCTGATCCTACTGGTGAATCCGTAGATCACAAAACTTATCGAGGAATAATTGGTTCATTGATGTACCTCACTGCAAGCAAACCAAATATTGTCTTTGCAACAGGTGTATGCGCAAGGTACCAGGCTGATCTAAAAATGTCACACATGACGACAACCAAGCAAATTCTAAGATACTTAAAGGGCAGCATGACTCTTGGTTTATGGTACCCCGCAGGAAATGAATTCAGCCTACAAGCATTCACTGATGCGGATCATGCCGGATGCAGACTAGATCGAAAAAGCACCTCTGGTGGTTGTCAATTTCTGGGTGGAAGACTCGTCAGCTGGTCATCAAGAAAACAAAGTTGTGTAACACTGTCTATCGCAGAAGCTGAATATGTGGCCGCAGCCAGCTGTTGTTCACAAGTCTTGTGGTTGAAAACATAACTTATGGACTACGGATACAGAATGCTGCGGGTACCAATTTATTGTGACTCCGAGAGTGCTATAGCAATTTCTCACAATCCTATTCATCACTCTAAGACGAAGCATATTGAACTACGGTATCACTTCATCAAAGACCACATTTTGAAAGGTAAAATTTGACTAATTTTTGTTAATACTCAGGAAGAGATTGCTGATGTATTCACTAAAGCACTTGACTCTACCAAACTCAACAGTTTCTTACAAATGTTAGGAATGATGAATCTGGACCCACAATTCTAAAGATGCGGAGCATGTGAATGCCACGGGAGAGTTCCAAAACTACCACAACAAACCATCCGGTTACCAAAATGCATATAATTCAAGTTGGAAGCCAAATCCCAACATGAGCTACAACCCAAGACCATTGCATCAAAATACATTGGTTAGACCATCCTACCCACCACCACAACCTCATTACCAACATCAACAACCACACTATCAACCCAAACCGCACCCTCCACATCATCATCAACAACCTCCTCAATCTCAACCAAGTAGCTATGGAATGTCTCTTGAAGAAATTGTCAAATCCCTAGCCACTAGTACCCAAAAATTCCAAAAAGAGACAAGGACTAGTATCTCCAACCTTGAAGCACAAATGGGAGATATAGTTACATCCATAAGCAAGTTGGAATCTCGTGGTAAACTCCCTTCTCAAACCGAAAAGAACCCAAATGTCAATGTGGTGACCTTGAGAAGTGGCAAACAAGCCGGAGAAAGTAGTTCAAAGAAGAAGCCAAGAGAAGAAGAGGAAGAAATAGAGATCATCCCCAATGAGGATCCCATAGCCAAGAATGACACACAAGCCGGAGCCCCAAAGAAGACTACTCCTCTAGTGACACCAATAGCCACTCACCCACCGTTCCCCTCCCGACTTGCAACTTCAAAGAAGAATATGGATGAAAAAGAGATTTTGGACACTTTCCGGAAGGTGGAAGTAACATCCATTTACTTGATGCAATCAAGCAAATCCCAAGATATGAAAAGTTCTTGAAAGAACTTTGTACCAACAAGAGGAAGTTGAAGGGAAATGAGAAAATTTTGATGAATAAAAACGCATCCGCGGTTTTATAAAGAAACTTCCACCCAAGTGCAAAGATCCCGGAATGTTCACAGTCCCTTGCAAGATTGGAGATGTCACCTTTAGTAGTGCTATGCTTGATCTTGGTGCCTCTATCAATGTCATGCCTTACTCGGTGTATGAATCATTGAATGTCGGACCCTTAAGCGAAACCGGTGTCATAATATCTCTTGCGGATAAATCAAGTGTCTTTCCTAGAGGTGTTTTAGAAGATGTCCTAGTTCAAGTAAACCAATTGGTCTTCCCGGCGGATTTCTATGTGATTGACCTAGATGAACAAGTATCCTCCAAATCGGGTCTAATCTTACTTGGGCGACCATTCTTGAAGACGGCTAGAACAAATATTGATGTGTATGCGGGAAGCTTGACAATGGAGTTTGATGGTGAAACAATAAGTTTCAACATTTATGACGCCATGAGATATCCTAGTGATGTTTCCTCTTTGTGTTTTGTTGATATTATTGAACCAATGACCCAAGAGTTGTTCGAGTTGTGTGATGATGACATGTTGGAGATGATCTTGAGCAAGGGGTTTGGTCGTGCAAAATTAGCCAAGAAATTAAAGCTTTATTCGCTAGACCCCGAAATTGAAAGATTAGTCAAAAGTATGGAGATCAAGAAGACCACCCAATTTAGTGTGAAGCAAATTGAATTACCTCAAACTCACACGAGACTGCCACCCTCCCTTGTCCAACCGCCAGAATTAGAATTGAAGGTCCTTCCTCAACATTCAAAGTATGCGTACTTGAGAGACAACGAGACCCTTCCGGTTATCATTTCAACTCACCTAACCAAGTGTGAAGAAGAACAGCTCCTCAAGGTGCTGAGGGAACATAAAGAGGCCATGGGTTGGACGATTGCGGATATCAAGGGATTGAGCCCCTCCACTTGTATGCACAAGATCCTAATGGAGATTGAATTCAAGCCAAGTAGAGACGCACAAAGAAGGTTGAATCCGCCAATGATGGAAGTGGTCAAGAAAGAGATTTTGAAGCTCCTAGATGCGGGGATAATCTATCCAATCTCAGATAGCAAGTGGGTGAGCCCGGTGCAATTCGTTCCAAAAAAGACGGGAATCACGGTGGTCGAGAACAACAAAGGTATGATGGTCCCCACCCATGTGCAAAACGGGTGGAGAGTATGCATTGACTACCGCAAACTCAATGCAAGCACAAGAAAAGATCATTTCCCGTTGCCTTTCATTGACCAAATGTTAGAAAGGTTGGCCGGGAAATCTCATTATTGTTGTCTCGACGGGTATTCCGGTTTTCACCAAATCCCGGTGGCACCGGAGGACCAAGAAAAGACAACATTTACATGTCCATTTGGTACTTTTGCATACCGGAGAATGCCATTCGGATTATGTAATGCCCCGGCCACTTTCCAACGTTGTATGGTTAGTATCTTTTTGGAATATGTTGAAAACATAATTGTGGTTTTTATGGATGATTTCACGGTATGTGGCAACTCTTTTCAAGAATGTTTGACCAATCTCACAAAAATTTTAAAAAGATGCATTGAAACAAACTTGGTTTTGAATTTTGAGAAATGTCATTTCATGGTGAGTCAAGGTCTCATTTTGGGTCACATTGTGTCTAAGAAAGGAATTGAGGTAGATAAGGCCAAAATTGATGTTATTCAGAGCTCACCTTACCCGACTTGTGTACGGGAAGTTCGTTCTTTTTTGGGACATGCAGGTTTCTACCGAAGGTTCATCAAAGATTTTTCAAAGATAACAAGACCAATGTGCCAAATTTTGCAAAAAGAGGTTGATTTCGAGTTCAATAAGGCGTGCAAAGAGGCTTTTGACAAGCTCAAGGAGTTGCTTACATCCGCTCCCATCATGCAAGCACCAAATTGGGATCTCCCCTTTGAGATCATGTGTGATGCAAGCAACTATGCGATAGGCGCCGTTTTGGGTCAAAAGAATGGGAAGGCCTCCCATGTGATCTATTATGCATCAAGGACACTAGACAATGCTCAAAGCAACTACTCTACTACTGAGAAGGAGCTATTGGCCATAGTGTTCGCCTTGGAGAAATTTAGACAATACCTACTTGGTACCAAGGTCATAGTGTATTCGGATCACGCAGCTCTTAAGTACCTGATGACGAAGAAAGATGCAAAGCCGAGACTCATCCGGTGGATCCTACTGTTACAAGAATTTGACTTGGAAATACGGGACAAGAGTGGATGCGGGAACCTCGTTGCCGATCATCTAAGCTGGATCACTTCAAATGAAACTCCTCTCCTATTGCGGGACGAGTTTCCGGATGAGCATCTCTTTTCCCTTACTCAATCTATTCCTTGGTATGCCGATATCGTTAACTTTTTGGTCACAAAAAGGTATCCCGACACAATCACACGTGCTAAAAAAAAGCTCAAAAGTGATGCAAAATATTATGTGTGGGATGAGCCTTATTTGTGGAAACATTGTCCCGATCAAATCATTAGGCGATGTGTACCCCCAACAAGAGCACCAATCCATTTTGCAATTCTGTCATGAATTTGCTTGTGGGGGACACTTCGGAGCTAGCCGGACTTTGAGAAAGGACCTTGAGTGTGGATTATTTTGGCCAACCATGTCACGCGATTGCTATATGTTTTGCAAAAGTTGTGAACGGTGCCAAAGGACGGGAAACATTTCGCAAAAGAACCAAATGCCCCAAAATCCAATCCTTGTTTGTGAAATTTTTGACGTATGGGGGATTGATTTCATGGGCCCATTCCCGGTCTCATTTGGCAACGTTTATATTTTACTCGCGGTTGACTATGTTTCTAAATGGGTAGAAGCCAAAGCCACAAGATCGGACGATGCCAAAACGATTATCGAGTTTTTAAAGTCTAATGTTTTTGCGAGATTTGGTGTGCCTAGGGCTTTGATTAGTGATAGAGGGACGCACTTTTGCAACAAAATGATAGAGGCTCTATTAAAGAAGTACCATGTGGCCCATCGTGTCTCTACTGCCTTTCACCCTGAAACGAATGGTCAAGCGGAGGTTTCGAATCATGAAGTGAAGTCTATTCTAGAGAAAACAGTAAATCCGACAAGGAAAGATTGGAGTTTGAGACTTGACGATGCCTTATGGGCCTATCGGACTACGTACAAGACCCCGATAGGAATGTCCCCGTTTAGGTTGGTCTTTGGAAAGCCATGTCATCTTCCCGTCGAGTTAGAGTACGGTGCATTTTGGGCGGTCCAACAATGCAATTTCAACATCGATGAGCCGGGAAAGCATAGAAAACTATAACTCCAAGAGTTGGAGGAGTTGAGAAATGACTCCTATGAAAACTCAAGGATTTACAAGGAAAGGACAAAGCTTTTCCATGACAAGTCCATTAATCGCAAACATTTCGAGCCGGGACATAGGGTTTTGCTCTATCATTCACGATTGAAATTATTTCCAGGAAAATTGAGGTCAAGATGGATAGGTCCGTTTGTTGTGTTAAAAGTCTTTGAACATGGAGCGGTTGAAATTCAAAGTGAAGAAACAGGGCAAGTCTTTAAAGTCAATGGGCATCGATTGAAACCTTTCTATGAAGGTTTTAATGCAAACATCTTAGAAGTCATTCAATTGGATGCCCCGGTGTACTGAAATCAAGAAGGAAGCACGTCTCGCCAAAGACGTTAAAAAAGGGCATTTTTGGAAAACTAAAGTTTTCAACTTTTCTATTTCCGAATAAATGTCGTGGTTGGTTCATTTTTTGGATTTAACATCTTTTCTTCTTCCTTATTGAGACAAAAAGAATGTTGGAGTTAAGGGCCCAGTGTTCGTAATGGTGAAAGAGCAAAAAGAATGTTGGAATATGTCAAGCCAGCACACGCGGTCTGCGTGTACTCGAGTATCCGTCTGCGTGTTTATTAACACGGACCGTGTGTAGTTCCTCAATCGCCCGTGTCCATTATCAGGAAACAGAAGAGTTTCAGCTCAACCCACGTGGTCCACGTGTACTCGAGTATCCGTCAGCGTGTTTATTAACACGGACCGTGTGTAGTTCCTCTATTGTCCGCGTCCATTAACCGAGAACAGAAGAGATCCAGTAAAGTTGATGCGGTTCGCGTGTCATCGTAACCTTGTCCGCGTGTTTATTAAAACGGACCGTTTGTGGGCAGGAGTAGACCGCATGTCGTGAAGGATAGATCAGAATAGCTATGGGCTAACCCACGCGGACCACGTGTACCCGACTCAGCGTCCGTGTGACTTGTTGACCAACTTTGACTCGTTTTTGACCAGGTTTGACCGCCATTAAACCCCCCTTATACCCAGCCGGCCCTTCCTTCTTCCCCACTTCTCCTTCTTCTTTTTCCCTAACCTCCATTAGAGAACCTTCATCTCCACCACTAAAGCTCACTTTCCCGTCAAACCGCCGATCGGAATTTCGCGAGACCACCGCCATTCTTCTCCAAATTCAGAGCTCTACAAACCCCACTAAAACAAAGGTCCGATCTATTACTGTATCTCAGGGCGCCATCACCATCCCATCGCCACTTTCCGGCCGATTTCTGGCCACCTCTCGCGATTCCACCACCACCATTGTACTCCTCTTGGGCAAGGCTACAAACCCCACCAAAAATATTTCCTAAAGCTCGCCGGAAAATTTCGCCGGAACTTCAAGCCATTGCCGGATTCGTCGGGTTTTCGCGGTAAATTGCTTCTCCCGGGATATTAAACAAAAGCTTAAAGCTTGGGGTGGAGAGTTACAAGATTGTCAAATCCCGAATTTTCGCGTGTAAACTTTGAACTTTCAACAAAAACGGGTATTTTCTTTCCTTTGTTTAATTGATCAAGATGCATGTCCGTTCATATGCTGTTGTATCAAATGAATTTAGGAATCCCTTCTTGCTTTGATTGTTGAATTGCTTTAGAAGTCCATAGGAAGTTAGTTGGTGATTTGGGGTTGACATATTGTTTGTTGAAATTGTGGTTCGTGTAGTGGTTATTTTTCGTGCAGGAAGTCCATGTCTACTTCTAGGAAGCGTCCGGCTGCTAGTCGAGGCAAAGCCCCGGCAAGAGATCAAAGCGATGCTCTCGATGTCCCAAGGTTTCGGGATGCCAAGGCAGCCGAAAACTACACAAAGAGCTTGCCTAGAAAAGTTGCATCTACCAAATTCGTGTGCAAGCCCACGCTTATATCACTTGGGGTTCTTGAAGGGGTCACCCTATTGTTCCGTAACATTGGGTGGGAAAACCTTCTCAACCTCATGGCGCACACTTACGAGCTCCCCACTAGAGAGTTTCTCGCAGATAGCGGTTACGACATCGAAAAAAGGAAAGCCGCATTCCAGCTTCTAGGGGACCGAAGGTACATCGATTTTGCAACGATAAATGACATCTTGGGCTTGCCTTCTTCAAATACATCCACGATTTTCGACGTCCTACCTGCTGAGTTCAATCACGAGAAATTCTGGACGGAAATCACCGGGGGTATCTTCTCGTGTGCCGTTCAGGATAAAGCAACATCTATCATCCACCCATGCCTCCGCATTGCCCATCGCATCTTGGTGTGTACAGTTTTTGCCCGCAAAGAAGCCGGCCAGGTCACCAAAAATGAACTCTTCTTCCTTTAGTGTATGATGAGGCGTGAAAGGCCGCCAATCCCGGACTTTGCTTCATTCTTTTTCCACAAATGTGCCCACATGAGATCCAAGACGTCCAGTGATATTTGCATTGGGGGATTTGTCACACTTTTGGCTCGCGGTCTTGACATCGAGCTCCCTGATGAATTCTAGCTTGTTGACAGCAAAAATCTTTTGGATGAGCGCGCCCTCATAAACATGCACCACATCCATCGCAGGAACAGGAGCAACTTCACTTGGTTTTGTCCTCAAGGGGTCGGGTATCTTGTTCTCCCCGACACCAACTTCACCTTCCACGATCGCACTCAGTGGAGGCTCGCGAGGACCATCACTCAGTCAGTCAATGAGGATGTGATGCAAGATCAAGATGATGACGAGATACCTATGGATGATGAGCCCACCCATGATCCACAGCACGCCCAGCCACAAGCCCCTCCCGGGTACTACCCGCTCCCCCCCCCCCCCCCCGAATTTTGTCGAGCGGTTCGAGTCGCTTTGTGTCTCAAACCAAATCATGTCCCAACAAATGCACCATATGTGGGGGTGACACCAATCCCAAAACCATTTTGAGAACGTCCCACTTCCGCCTCCCTATCCATACCCCCAACCCACCCATCCTTAACCCCCTCCACCTTACCCTTACCCCTACCCCCAATACCCGTATCCTCCTCCCGATCTCCCGGTTTAGGTACTTTCGCCTCGCCACAAGCATTGAGGACAATGCTTATTTCTAAGCTTGGGGTGGGGTATTCCTTTTTCTTTTTAATTTATCATGCATTTTAATTAGGTTGCATAGCATTTTAGTATAAATTGCATTCATTTTTTTAAGCCCCAAAAAGATTTTATTTTCTTCTTTTTCATCTTTTATTTTTGCATGACATTTAGCTTAGGGCATTAGCATTCATGCATTTTTGTTTTCTGTTTATTCTCACCTCTCTTGGATGCCATGAAATAGGTTCATAGTTATTGTATCATTATTGGTCCAGGATTTTGTTGCTATCACACCCATCGAACTGGGGCCACTAGCTGCAGCTTGGGATTTCATACTTGGGATCAGATGATGGTAGCTTAAAGGGGTAAGTGATCATGGACAGATAGTTTTCATGAAGAATTATGCATACAATACTAACGACTGTAGGATATACTATAACACTGAATGTCTTACCCTTGCGGTCATTACCGCCGAGAGGATCACACTTGACCATGTTAGAACCGTTAGGATGAACCACCGGTGCTTGTCCCCGAGTAGAATGTATATCCGGCCTCTTTACATCACCATATCTTTTTGCGATTTTCTTAGGATTTTATAGAGTCTTTTAGTCCATACTTGGACATTTTTATCTTTTTTTGTTTGAAGTTCAAAAAAAAAATTGTTTATAAAGGAGCTCACATTACATCTTTATGCTCCACACATGGTCATTTTCACACTTAGACCATTCGGATTATATTACTACCCTTCCGGTTCCACTTACACACTTTTGGGAACCAAATTTTGAGTAAAAGGGTTTTCTTGATTTTGATTGTTAGTACATTACCTTCAAGTATGTTGTATTTATTAAAAAAAAAAAAAGAATGGCGCCGCAACTATCTTAGGCAGGTGGCCGGTTAAATTATTGAACAAATTTTCCAACATCTCGGTCACTCGGCGTTTAATATTCATTTATTTAGGATTGTATATTTGTATATAGATTGAGTTGTTTCTTTTCGCAAATTGGTGATATTAGAGAGGCTGTTGAGTCGGATACTACAGGAGGTTCGGGCCAACGCTAAGTGAGCCAATTCCTACAACGGTGCCCGAGCGATTAAACCTAGCTACACATGAGAGAAGCCGGCAGACATGAGATCAGAGTGTGAACTTAAAGAAGAGCTCCATCCGAGCCCATCCAGTTGCTTTCTCCCTACTATAGATGTTATTCATTGTATGCATGTTCCATTGAGGCTGCGACTGACCATCCCTCCTTGCTCACCTAAAGGAGTTGTCCTGGCTGTGGTTTATGATCCCATTGTCATCGGATGAAAAAATTGTGAGATAACAGCGAGATCAATTCTGACCATGTTGACTAACGATGAACAGGTTCCATGGTTCTATCCATTCTTTTTATTTTTTGGGTAGTTCGTCCAAAGTTCATTTTAGTCTTGTCTTACTTGGGGACAAGTAAGGTTCAAGCTTGGGGTGATTTGATAGTTTCGTTTTTATTACTTCTTTTCATAGTTTATTTTTAGTTCAAACCATCTCATTTTAGTCAATCTTCATGCATATTTTCTCTTTTTTGTCATTTTTCTCCTTTACCGGGTGCTTTGTAGTCTTTTGAGCTTAATTGCAGGATTTACCGAAGACTATTTGTTATTGGAGGCTTAGAAGGATGCGGGACTCATGGAGACATGTGATTTGCTTGCAGACTTGAAGTGGTACGATTGGGCTAGGTGCTTGCGTAAAAGAAGAAATCAATTTGGATCTAATTTATGGGCAAAGATGATGACGAGGCGGCGCGGAATCGAGCTACAAAAAAATTTGAGGAGTATTGGGTCAATCATTAGAAGGCTTTGGAATGGCAAATGGGTCTTAAAGAGTTATGATTATGGGTTGAAGTTAAAGAAATGAAGATTGGGCTTAAATGCATGTTAAATGGCCCAAGTTTCACATTCAGCGTGACCTACGCGGTCCGCGTGAATTGTGCTGAGTTGTTTCCGGGTTTTGACTTGTTGACTCTATTTGTGGAAGTTTGGTGGGTAGCTTTTGGTCCCTTTTTGAATCCGGAAATTGTCTCTCTTTAGCTGGAGATTGGAGGCTCATTTGAGGGGGACTTGAAGAACATACTCCACATTTTTCTCTCTAAGAAGCTTTGGGAAGATTTGAAGAATATGTGGAAGATTAGTGTAATTTCCTTTCATCTTGCATCTAAGACAATGTTTGGTATCACTAAACTCTATTGTTTTTCTTTTACCTTGGATATGCTTGGCTAAATTTTCATTTGGTTGATTAGGGCTTGACCCATGGATGATTATTTTGCTTTGAAGATTTATTATTACATTGTGTTTGAAGTTTATGGGAATGTTTTCTAGTTAAACATCTTGTTGTGTTTATTTATCTTTGATTATGAGCTTGGATGAATGAATGCTTGTTTTTGTTGACTAATTTCTTGGTTAAGTAATGGACCTTCAAATTAGCAAGAAACAAATGTTTTATATGTTTGTTTTCATTCCATTTAAACCATGGAAATATTTCCTCCATAATGATAATGTAAGCATTTGATTATCTTTTGGATTTGGTAACTCTTACAACTTAAAGCTAATTGATTTTCACAAGATTTTATGCTTCATTGATTTTGTGACTTCAATTAAGGAAATGTGTTAAGAGCTCCTCTAACCATTTTCATGTCTAAGAAGAGTGGAGGCAAATTGTGCTTATGAATTGCTATAGATAAGTTAAACCAATTCACAAGTGTTAGTCCATTAAGTCTAATGATAAGTCAATTAT
The DNA here is from genome assembly GCF_002870075.4 of Lactuca sativa. Taxonomy (NCBI): domain Eukaryota; kingdom Viridiplantae; phylum Streptophyta; class Magnoliopsida; order Asterales; family Asteraceae; genus Lactuca; species Lactuca sativa. The sequence continues at coordinate 5,487,393 of NC_056630.2, read as the reverse complement.
ATCATCCATGAGGTGTACCCCAAAATCAACCAATTCCACTTCTTTGAGTTTAATCCAATCTTTTACTTGTTTGCTTGTCATATTTTCAACCTAGCTAGTTTTTAATTTTTGTCAAACACTCGAAAGAACTAAACACTCCCCCCATTTTATTTCCATTGTTATTTTACAAGTATTTTTACAAAGAGATTTTTCATAGAGTTATAAATTGAACTAGTCTCCGTGGATTCGACCCCTTTACCACTGTACACTGTTTTAGAGTGTAATATTTAGGGTTAAAAATTTTGTTGGCCTCGACAACCACGAGGACTTAATCTCCAAGACCTAAGCACATATAGACTTTGTTTGCCAATAGGGATTGCGTGCCTTAGAACTTATCAGGTCTTGAAACTTGTGGGATAAGGAGATTTATTGAAGGAGGTGGAGGAAGTGAAGTATGATTTCCAGTCCCACTAATGCACAACAAATGGATTGATCTTTCACCTTGGTTGCCATTTGGGATATCATCTTCATTAGGAAGCTTGTTCCTAAAGATTTGGGAAGACCATAGCTGTCCAAACTAGACATCTATAATGGGAGAAATTCAAGTTAGTTGATTTAAAGTCCTTAATATAACACCCAATATGAAATATTAAGGCTAGGATCCAACAACCTATTCATAACTGGAAGAGGCATGCCGTAATCCAAGTTATAAAATAGTTGAAGGTAGGTAAATGACGATTTACCAATTTCCACCAAGAAAAACGAAATTTAATTAAGTTTTAATTGGATTTGAAACTCCTAGATCTTTTGAGATACATTGAACTTTCAATGGCATGTTTGAATCTCGATTGTGCCCTCTCAAGTTTGTGACTGGGATGCCGAGGATCACAAACAAGGTGTGAATAACCATACAAATTGACTTGGTAGCCTTAACTTTATCACCTAATCGATGTGCCGGTTAGCCACACAGCTCCACCAATCTATAATAAGGTCAAGTTACCCCTTGCCACACTTACTAGTTCTTGTTAGTGTGTCGGTTAACCACACACGCTCCACTAACGACTTGGTAAGGTACAAAGTGTAATTTTATGGGTTAGCACCAAATTCACATTTTCCTAAAGTAACTAAGATTGGGAATTATTAAGGTATAGTTACTTTATAATTTCATTATACTTTTAATGAGGATTAAGGTCTTATCCTACCTTTTTCGGCTAACGACCCTCCACCAGTCAAGGAAGCGGTGGGTGAGAGTGGACACCCATTAAACGCCATTTTATAGGCAGTAACCTTATACCCCCTTATAGACCGGCTTCGTGAATGAGGCATACTAACGGTAAGAATGACATATTCTTATACATATCTATATAATAAAATTATAATAATAGTATAAGTGTTGATTTTTAAACTTTTTAAAAATCTAAGGTTTAATTTCGAATTAAAGTATTAAAGTGTAAGACTTTTCAAATTCCAAAACTTGAGGGCAAGATTTGAAACTATTCCAAGTATCTTTAATTTGTAACTTATGAGTTTTAATGGTTCATAAAAATGAAGACTCTTCATTTTATGAAACCTCTCTAGTTCTTTAATCACAATTTAAAGAAGTGACTTTTGGTTATCCATAACTTGAGGACCAGTTATGGACACCATCATTGCCATTAAGATCATGAATTAAACACACATGGAGGTTACACATAATTCCTATCATCTTCTAAAACTCATAAGAACACAAATTCATGTCAAGCAATTTCAAGAAATCATATAAACATATACAATACTTGAAAATTGATAAAAGTCATGTAAAATGGGTTAACATAATCATTATCATTTTGAAAAACAGATTTTACAAGTCCAAAACAGATTGGGATAATGATTTTAATCCATTTCCAGCAACAAATATGCATATCAACAATTTCAAGAATCACAAATAAACCATATAAAACTTGAAATTTTGATAATAACCATTTATTTGGATGAGAATAAACATTACCATAACATCAAAATCAAGTTTTGAGAACAAAAACACTTTGTGGTAATGATTCTAATCCAAAACAGGCCAAAAACAATTTTTTTTCACTGAACAGTCACCACCTCGTGGTAAAATATACCACCTCGTGGTAAACTGGCAGATTCCAAAAAAAAAAAAACGATTTTTCTTGCAAATTGCATCAAGTATACAGAAAACAATCCTAGGCTCTGATACCACTGATGGGTTTTGAGCATTCTAACACTTCCTAAATGTACATGCAACCCTAATAACCTTGAATCTATGTTTTCTCTATATACATGCAAATTTCTTTTTCAAGGTTATTTCCTAACTAGCATGGCATGGAGAATATATAAAACATAAAACTAGTAGAAATACATACCTTGTTGTTGCTTGGATTCCTTCAAGACTTTATGAGCCTATCACCCTAAATGTTGTGCCTCAAATGCTTCACACAGCACCACAAAACTTGGAATAACTTGAGAGAATACTTCCTACACTTGAAAATCGGTTATGCCCTCTCTAGAAACACTCTAGTGCCGATTTTGCATGCTATAGGGTTTCTTTTATAGTGTGTCATAATTAGGAGTTACAAATGTAAACCCTAATTGTCATGACTCTTCATTTCTCATGACCCATGGGTTTGTAACTCCCATGGACTATCTATGGAGCTCCATATGGTTATAACCAAACCCATAAACCATGGATCATTAATCCACCACAAAAGAATTGATGATTGTCATAATCAACCCTATATATTTAATTAGTCTCACTTTGATCACCAAATTAATACTAGATTAATAGTTGATCAATACTAATTAAATAATACTATTATTAATATATTAGAACTTATAATATATTAATAATCATAAGTGCCTTATTCTCTCATCTAGTCTATCCAAGTATTTCAATGCCATGCAACCCAAATGGACCATGCCGGTCGGGTCAAGTTCATACCAAATAATGTTATGGACTTAGACACTATATCCAACATATGTGTATGTGGTATTTTAGGGGAAAACTCGCTAAGCTTCGTGCTTACAGATGTTGCTGAGCAGCACGACGAGCACTTGCAAACGGTGCTAGAGACCTTGAGGAGGGAGAGGTTGTATGCCAAATTCTCCAAATGTGAGTTCTGGTTGGACGAGGTGCAGTTTTTAGGGCACATCGTCAACCAGAAAGGTAGATTGGTTGACCCAACCAAGATCGAGGTCGTGATGCGATGGGAGGTCCCGAGGACCCCATCTGAGATTCGAAGCTTTTTAGGCCTCGTGGGTTATTATCGGAGATTTATCCAGAACTTCTCCAAGATTGCAGTGCCATTAACCTTCTTGTTGAAGAAGAATGTCACTTTTCGATGGGGATCAGAGCAACAGTTGGATTTTGAGACACTAAGACGGAGATTATGTGAGGCTCCGATTCTCATTCTTCCCGAGGGTATGGATAATTTCATGGTTTACTGTAACGCTTCCATATCAGGTTTGGGAATTTTTATCATGCATATAGGACACGTGATTGTGTACGCTTCGAGGCAGCTGAAGCCTCGTGAGGTGAGTTATCCTACGCATGATCTGGTGTTGGGGGATGTGGTTTTTGTCCTCAAGATATGGAGGCATTATCTATATGGGTTTAGGTTTACTATCTACACTGACCACAAGAGTTTGAGATACTTGATGGATCAGCCAAATTTGAAAATGTGGCAATGGATATTGTTGGATGTGGTAAAGGATTATGACTGCGAGATCTTGTACCACCCTGGGAAGGCCAAAGTGGTGGCCGATGCCTTGATCTGCAAGGAAATAAGTACACCTATAGGGGATATATGTATGAGGATTGTTATCATTTCTCCTTTGTTAGATTTAATCAAAGAGGCTCAGGTGGAGGGGTTGAAAAAGGAGAATTGGAAGGATAAGAAGATTAGAGGACATATATCGTTATTTGACAAAGACAGTCGAGGTTTGTTGACTTAGTGTGGTAGAGTTTGGGTTCCAACTATCGGTAGGGTGCGGCAGACAGTTCTAGAAGAAGCTCATAAGTCAAAGTTTTCGATTCATCCAGGTGCCACAAAGATGTATCGAGATATGACGTTGAGTTATTGGTGGCCATGTATGAAGAGGGAGATAGCATGGTTTGTTGAGCGGTGCTTGACTTGGAGGAAAGTCAAGGCCGAACACCAGAGGCCCCATGACAAGATGCATCTGTTACCCATTCCCATGTGGAAATGAGAGGAAATTACCATGAATTTCATCTCGAAGCTGCCAAGGATGACGTGTGGAGTTGATTCTATTTGGGTTATCGTGGATAGATTAACCAATAGCGCTCAGCTCATACCAATCGTCGAGAGTATATCTGTTGAGAAGCTAGTTGACATCTAGATTCGGGAGGTGGTGGTTCGACACAGGGTGCCAGTTTCAGTAGTTTCAGATCGTGATGTTCGTTTTACTTCTAGATTCTCGAAGAAATTTCATGAGGTGTTGGGTACTCAACTGCACTTCAGAACAATATATCACCGACACACTGATGGACAGAGTGAGCAGATAATTCAGACACTCGAGGATATGCTCTGGGTATGTGTATTGGATTTTGGAGAGAGTTGGGATACTTACCTTCCACTGGCTGAGTTCTCCTACAATAACAGTTATCATGTCAATATTTACCGACCACCGTTTGAGATGTTGTGTGGGAGGAGGTGCAGGACCCAAGTTTGTTGGGGAGAGGTTGTTCATTGGGTCATGGGGATCAACGAAGTGGTTCTTAAGACCACAAAGCTGATTTAGCAGGTGTGCGACAGGATGTGAGTCTCACAAAGCCGATAGAAGAGTTATGCTGATCGGTGATGTTCGGACCTCGAGTTCCAGGTGGGGGACATGGTGTTGCTGAAGGTGTCACCTTGGAAGGGTGTCATCTGGTTTCGAAAGCGGGGCAAGCTGGCCCCCCGGTTTATCACTCCCTTCAAAATTATCGCCCGCGTGAGCAAAGTTATATACCGACTGGATTTACCTGATGAGCTCAGTCAGATCCATAATAATTTCCACGTGTCTTAGTTGCGAAAGTATGTAGTCGATGATCCGACAGTGATTTCCTTGGATGATATTCAGGTGGATGAGCACCTGAACTATGTGGAGAGGCCGATTGCGATTCTTGACAGGAAGACCAAGACTTTGCATAATATGGTGGTGAACCTGGTGAAGGTGCAATGACAGCACCGAAAGGGATCTGAGTGGATGTGGGGGATGAAGGACAAGATGAGGGAGCACTACCCATATTTGTTTATAGCAGCGACCTTCGAGGATGAAGTCTAATTCAAGTGGGGGATATTTGTAACATTCAGTCCAAGTACGAATCATTTTTTCTTGTTCCTTAATTCTTTTGAGGATGAACACGACATGTTGTGGCATCAACACGATGTGGCGTGTCAATTTGTATCACAAGATTTAATTGACCCAATACGGCTTGTTCTTGAGGAAAAACGATGTGGTGGGTGCAATTAGTGAAAACCCTAATTTTCGGGCCTTAGACCCTATTTAAGGAACATTAAGGCTAGGGTTCCAGCTTCCATCTCTCATACAACCTCAGAAACCCCAACCCTAGACTCCATTGAAGTTGTGAGCTCATTTTGGTGCACTTTTGTGATTTTAGAAGGAGAACGAAGCATTTGGTGAGTTGACTCCATGGAAGGCCTTGTTTCTTCTGCTAAACTCATCTATTGGACCTTGGTGATTGCACAAGACTCAACCTTTTCTTGTCATGTTGATAGATCCCTTGCTTTTGTCCCATTTTGTTCATGTTTTGGGTGGATTTAAGTGATGGTATCTCATAATTTTTGAAACTTTATGAATCCACAGGTCAAGGTGGTCTAGTCGTGTCTTGGATTTGGACTATAATCAAGTTTTGATGTCATGCATGGAGATTTAGGCGATAAACCCTCATTTTGACCTAATATGGCTTTAAGACATGCTTGGACATGCATGTCTAAAGCACCAACTTTTAGGTTAGTTTTGGTATTAGAATCACTTTTGGAAAAGATTAATTTTGAACTCTATGGAATAAGTGCTTATTAGATAAGTTCTTGCATTATTAAGCCTTATGGGACTTAGAGATTTGGGGTTTGGACCTTGTGGGTGGTCCTAATGGATAAAGTCAGAAACTTTATCCTTCTAGATCACATTTTCGACTAGATCTGAGATTTAGAGTCCTTGGAATCGAAGAAAACAGCTTAATGTATTAAGCTGTTGGAATCTCAGCAAACACGACGTGGTGCAAGGTCACCACGGCGTGGCGACTGAAGTTTTCCCAACTGTTTGGTTGCTTGTGGGCCACGACATGGCCAAGGTCCACCACGACGTGGTGGAGTCAACAGTGACTGTTAACTTTGACTTTGGGATTTTGAACTAGATCTTGACTATGTTTGACCTAGGGGTATTTTGGGTATTTTGAATTATAGACTGAGTTTTGGTTACTGTTATTTGTAAAGGTTACCGGTAGAGTCGGTTTTCGGAGCAGCTTGTGATTCAACTTTTCATCTATTAGTGAGTGAGTTTTCTCAACATATCAGTGGGTCGAAGGCACCAATGACGACCCATTATGTGTGATATAGGATGCTAGTTGTTTCTGTGATATGTGTATGAAAGACCAGGACCTGACCCCTGACAATTGTATGAAAGACTAGGATCTGACCCATAACACTTGTATGAAAGACCAGGATATGGCCCATGACATTTGTATGAAAGACTAGGATATGACCCCTGTCAAAGACCATGATCTAGCCCCTGGAACTTGTATGGAAGACCGGGATTTGGCCCTCGACATTGCAAGGGAAAACCATGATTTGGCCCATGGCAGGAAGTACTTGTAAAAATATGATATGGCCCATAGCATTCACTTATTTATATATGGCATGTGGTATTTTGGGGAACTCACTAACCATTGTGCTTACACTTTATGTTTATGGTTTTAGTTACTTCTAGTACTAAGGACAAGGGCTCGATGTGATGACACAACATTCTCTCCTCAAGATTTCCACACTTTTTGATATTACTACACTTATAGAACTTATATAATGCATTGAGTTTAATTTACTTGTACGGTCGAAGTGCATGATTTTGATAGAAATGTCTCTTTTACAAACATTGACGAAAGCTAAAATATTATTAGTGATTCGTGATTTATCACTTTTAAATGGTATAGTTCACTTTTCATCATTTTTTAGCAATGCATTGAAATTTATAAAGTTTAATGTATTGTCAATTTTTTTTTTAAATTTATTATTTAATTTTTACAATGCATTGAACTCTATAAATTCAATAAAATATATTTAGAAAAAGATATAACAAAGTTTGTTTTTTCATTGGACATTTCAATAGGTATTGAACTCAAAATTTATAAAATGTCAATTATAATATGAGTTATGACTACGATTAAAGGTGTGTTTGACACGGAGCATTTGAGAGTGTTTGAGAGCTTGTTGTTTCCAACGTTTTACAAAAGATCCCGTTTTGAACAAAAACCATCGTTTGACACTGCAATTTTATAGTGTTTAGTTTAAACAAAACGCTCTAGATCCAAAAGCTATCTCACGTAACGTTTAACAAAATGCTACCAACTATCAGTTGCTACCTGTTACTTGCTACTTGTTAGTTTTGCCGAACACGTCAATTTGAATTATAATACGACGATGATTGGATTTGATATATTAAATTACAGCTAAATATTCCAGCTTATTCGGTTATTCCATTAAATAATATTAGTGCAGATGCTCTTAGGTTGAATAATGCGTGTGGCGATTATTAACTTAAAAACTAAATATATAATTGTTTTATTATTTTAATATAATTGTTACTTATGAAATCCTCCTTAATAAATGAAGGTTTTTTTGCCACATGTCAATTTCTCGTGAGTTTTGACACTTGTCATTTTGTGGTATTTTTGAAGTAAATATTATCCATTTGTCAATTTTTAGTTTGTTACAATTTTTAAAATTAAAGTCATATATTTATATATGTAAAGTATTAAATATAATATATATGATATTAAATTGCAATAAATATGTTTATTCCATTTTTTATTTTAAAATTGTACATTAAAAAATATTTTTTATTTATACTTTAATTTAATGTTTAATTTTTTTTAAATCAGCCCGTGTAATACACGGGTCTCACACCTAGTAAAGAATATACGTCGGCTACCATTTTGGAGTCAGTTGCTCATAAAATAAGTATGACTTAATAGTCCAACTAATTGTTTATACTAAAGTTGAATCTCTCAAATCCATTTGATTATTATATTCATCTACTTAAGAATACAGTCTCTCAAACTTTGCCGTATCACCCGGTTTCAATATTTTATCACAACATAACACCCCTTAATAAGTTACCCTTCTCTAATCTCTTCCTCTTCTCTGAATCTGAATTTTGGTTTTCTGATTGCCAATTAGTTGATTATGGATTACACAATACTCATTCTCTATTTTCCGATTTTAATTTTCTGAAATAGCTGGTGGTTCTCTCTCTGAATTGTTTGGTGAATGGCTCGGATTTTGTATAAACTTGGAAGTACAGTACAACGCCTACAACGCTTTAACGGATTCAGAATCGGAACTCGACATTCGACAGGACGACAACTCCTATTTTTAATACATGTAAGTCTAATTTTTTAATCTGTGAACTATTTGTCTATTTTGTTAAGAGTATGCAATGGAATATGATTTATTGATTTTGATTAAATAAACTTCTGTAATGTTGATTTTGTTATGAATGATTAATCAGATTTGAAATTTTAGATAATAAGATATGAAATAATTTTTCTAATTTCTCTGTTTAACTGTTTTTTATGTTCAAATAATCAGATTTGAGATTGCTCAAAGATTATTAACAGCTAAGCAGGTTACAGCCTACAAGTAATTTCTTTTCAAAAAAAATAAACTATTTTCTGTGATTTTGCTAAATTCGAATTTTCTGATATTTAAAGATTATTTTGTATTTTTAATCTTCTGATTTCTCATTGCTTTGGGTTCAAAGGATCATACATACTATAAAGCTAACATTTTTTCTTGAATCTCATGCATTTGAAACCCCCTTTTTTAACTTCCTTTCACCACATTCATTTGAAACTTCCATGACTTTTCAATTTCTTTACAATAATATTATAAATAAGTTAAATAATGTTCTATAAACAATAAAGGGTGTTTTATTACAATGTCTTCATCCCACATCGATGGTGAGCGTAAAAAGAGAATGTTTCCTCTTCTATAAATAGGAAATATTATGAAATGTTTCAAAGGGACCAAACCATGAGAAGTTCCTCATGCCTACCTTTGTAGGATTTTGAAGGTATTATTTGGTGAGATTGTCTATATTGACAAGTTTCTAGTTAACTTTTAGAATTCCAAAATTGGTTTTGAACCGAATTTTTTTAGGTTTAAACCGTGTTTCAGTTAAAAAAAATATATGTAGTTGGGTATATTGAGTTAAACCAGAGTTGGATCATTTTGGACCGATAAATGAATCATTTTCCTTTCACAACAAACATTTGAAACTCTCATGATTTTTCAAATTATTTCTAATAATATTATAAATAAGTTACATAATTTTATATAAATATAAAAAAGCATCTACCTAAACCTAAAATTATAACTGTTTGAAAAACCATTTTGATTCAAAGGCACGAAATATATACAAACTGGGTTTCACTAGAAAAAAACATGTAGTTTGGTATATTTAGTTGAATCGGTCCGATTTTGATCTATTTGGACCATAAAAGAAGCATTTTCCTTTCACTACATACATTTGAAACTCTTACGATTTTTCAAATTGTTTCCAATGATATTTTAAAAAAAGGTACATAATGTTATATAAATATAAAAAACATCTACCTAAAAGTAAAATTATAATTGTTTGAAAATACGATTTGATCAAAAGCACGAAAAATATACGCAAATTATATTATAAATGAATTCTTTTTATAATGAACTTTTGAATCTTGAAAATACATATAAACAAGCTTTCTATATTAAGTACCTAACTGAATTTATGATTTTAGAATTGAACAAAAAGTTATTCAATAAGAACTTACTTTTTTGGATAACAATTACGAGATTATAGAAAAATGGAATTATTGAACAATAAAGAAAGGGCAAACAAGAGAAATAGTGTTTTATTAAATAAGTTGAATAATGTTTTATTAACAAGAAAGTGTGTTTTATTACAATGTCTTCATCCCATATCGATGATGAGAGTAAACAAGAGAACGTTTCATCTTCTATAAATAGGAAATGTTGTGAAATGTTTCAAAGGGACCAAACCATGAGAACTTCCTTATTCTTACCTTTTTTGGATGTTGAGGGTATTCTTTGGTGAGATTGTCTTTATTGGCAATTGTCCATTTAAGTTTTAAAATCCCGAAAATGGTTTTGAACAAGATTTTTTTAGGTTCAAACAGAGTTTCAGTTGAAAAACCGTTATGTAGTTTGGTATATTGAGTTGAATCGGTCTGAGTTTGATCAATTTGGACCGATAAAGGAAGCATTTTTCTTTCAACACATACATTTGAAACTCCCATGATTTTTCAAATTGTTTCTAATAATATTATAAATAAGTTATCTAAACATAAAATTATAATTTTTTGGAAAATAAATTTGATTCAAAAACACAAAATATATACAAACCGGGTTTCAATAGAAAAAATGTTATGTAGTTTGGTATATTAAGTTGAATTGGTCCGAGTTTGATCAATTTGGACCGATAAATGAAACATTTTATATTCACCACATACATTTGAAACTCCCATGATTATTCAAATTGTTTATAATAATATTATAAGTAACCTAATGTTATATAAATATAAAAAAAATCTACCTAAATATAAAATTATAACTGTTTGAAAAATCACTTTGATTCAAAAACACGAAATATATACTCGATTATATTTTATAAATGAATTCATTTTATAATGACATTTTGAATCATGAAAATACATATAAACAAACTTTATATATTACGTACCTAACTGAATTTATGATTTTAGGATTTAACAAAAAGTTATTTAATAAAAACTTGATTTTTTTATAGCAACTTACGAGATTACTGAAAAATGAAACTATTGAACAATAAATTTTCTGGATATCGTTTTATTTTTATTATTTAATATTTTATTTAACAAGATGAAATTATTGGCAAATAAAGAAATTAGTTTAATTAAAATGTCATCATCCCACATTGATCGTGAGAGTAAATAAGAGAATGTATTCTCCTTTATAAATAGGAAAGATTGTGAAATATTTTAAACGGACTAAGCATGAGATCTTCCTTGCATCTAACTTTTTAGGACGTTGAGTGTATTCTTTAGTGAGATTGTCTTTTTCGATAAGTGACCAAATAATTTCAGAATTTCGAAAATGATTTTGGACCGTATCTTTTAGATTTGGATCGAGTTTAATAAGGATCCGAGTGTCTTCTGGCTGAGTTAGGCAAACTCACTTCCATTGGAGGCCGAGTTTAAGTAACATGCCAAGAATTTGGTTGTGTTAGCCAAGTTTTACAACCCTATATGTAATACAATTTAAAGTTTTAACCTTATAAAAGACGTCACTATTATCATATGTTCTACATAATTATCGTAATATTTATGATACAAAACATTTTTTTTACTATTTAAGATAAAAAGTTGTCTCTATTATCATATGTTATACACAATGATAAAATTTAAGATAGATAAAAAGATGTGTCTGTTATCGTATTTTCTACATAATGATAATATTTAATATAAACGTTTTAATTTAATATGAAATTATTATTTAATAGATAACAATAACGATTTATTTATTTTTAAAAATTAATTTTTTTTTCTATTTTAATTATATAACTTTGTATATGCAAAACAACTTCAAGTTTCAACCTTATCTCTTATAATATAGTTCAACATAATAACAATACTAAAAATCATTTTTTATATTTTTTATGAAATTATTATTTAATTGTTAATAACAATGATTTAGTTATTTTTAATATAAAATATTTTTTTATATCCCACGCAACGTGCGGGTATTCGCCTAGTTAAGGATATAATCTTATATACAAGCAACATAAAGCTACCACATTAGCCATCAGGTAGTCTATTTTCCATTTATTTTGTTAATTTGTTTTTTTGTGAATCTGTGTGATTATTTGTTATCTGGTACCTTGATTGTTATCTTTTAAAAATGTCTCCTAGAAAATTATGTTTGGAAGTGAAAAACGAAAAAAAAACAAAAAATTAAACAATTTAATGATTCTCAAAAAGGATTTATGAATAAGTTGATGGGTTTTGGCTATAAGAACATCTTATGTGCTCATACAAACCCTAATTCTTGGATCTAGGTTTCTCTATTGTACATGCAATTCATCCAAGACTATAAACCCTAGATCTAGTATATGATAATCAATATAACATATAATTAGGGTTTAGATCATACCTTGATTGTTATGTAGCAATAACAATCTCAAATCCTTCTTGTATTGACTTTAGAAAGCTTAGAGTCACAAATGTCACTCCTTTAATGGTTCACAAACACCAAGAGCAAGATGATGAAGAAGAGAAGAGAAGGAGGCTGCCCAAAACGTGTGGAAACCCTAGAAGAAGTCTTGTCCACGTTTTTGGGGCATAAGGGCTCTATATATAGTGAGGCTATTAGGGTTATCTCACAAGGAAACCCTAATTTGGATGGTTAAGCCGTAAGCAACCCATGGACTCCTTTCCTTAAAGCCCTTGGACGATTTCCAGTGGGTTTTCCCATAGAATTCGTCCAACCTTATAATATAAGGCAATCCATGGCCCAACTGTAATTATCTTATAATTACAATTCCAGTCCCTTAAGTTTAATTAATCTCTTTTAGTCACAAACTTAATTCTTATTAATTCTTCACTAATATTAATTAAACAATATGATTTCTCCTTTAATATATTATTCTCATAATAATTTAATAAATCATATTTAATCCTTTCTCTCCATAATACATCCTATCAAGTTGCTTTGGTGAAGGCAACCCAAAAGGACCATGCACCATCGGGTCAAGTACATACCAAAATAGTTATGGACTTAGACACTTATCCAACAGTCTCCCACTTGGATAAGTCTAATAACTATTCTGCGTATGACTTCAGATCTTGATCCGCAATCGTAGCTTTCCAAAGCCGCTGTCAACTCTGATCCTATCAGATACTCGTGTCCTTTAGATAAGGGATCTTATATTCCTCCATTCTAGATATCGTATGAGACATGATTTCTAATCATTCTCTCTGTACTATTTCACGACTTCTAATTTACGACGACTCACTAATTGAACAAATCAAATTAGCCCTATCCCGACCGAGCATTTACGTTTGTCATCACTAAATCATCGAGGGGCCCAAAGATATCGCTTTTATCCTACTTTGGATAAAAGGAACGGATAAACTTTGATTCACTGCTCGCTTGTACTTACTCACCGAATCACACACAACAATATGTTTTATAACACCAAGTTACTGGTGTGTTTACATATTATCAATGTGCAACCGATTTGCAAGATACAACTCACACATCTCGGTTTCAAGAATATAAGATGTTATCGTCTCACCAATCACTCGTGATACAATTCATGGAGTGATCCAAGTGAGCGTGGGTTTAATCCAATGCTCAAATCATATTCATAAGCACTCATGAACGTTGCAGCAAACATTTGCTTATGTCTAATACACATTAGACAATCCACACACCAATTCACGACAGTATTCATTCATACCTACTTCCAACATATGAACGACTGTGGCCCGTTCGAATAATTTGACTGTTCTTAACCAATTAAATTTTTCAGGAAGTCAAAACATGCAAAGTGAAACACAATGATAATACTAATCCCATATGGCCTCAAACCTTTGAGCATAAATAAAACACATTTTATTTATCACCATATCGATTACTCATTATTTGTTGTTTCTGTTGGATTAGTGTGTAAATCCATAACTGTTTTGGTATGTACTTGACCCGATTATGAGCATGGTCCTTTTGGGTTGCCTTCACCATAGCAATATGTAGGATGATTTAAGGAGAGAAAGGTTTAAATATGATTTATTAATATATTATGAGAATAATATATTAAAGGAGAAATCATATTGTTTAATTAATATTAGTCAAGAATTAATTAAGAGTTAATTTTGTGGCTAAAAGAGATTAATTAAACTTAGGGGACTGGACTGCAATTTTTGGATAATTGAGTTATTGGGCTAAGGAATGCTAAAGGAACAAGGGGTGAATGAAATTATGATGGAAGCCCATCATATTTTCTTCCATGGCCTTATCCAGAAGGTTCCATGGGCTGCTTAGAGTTTAAGCTGTCCATTAGGGTTTTGACTGAAACCCTAGCAGCCCACACAAGTATATAAAGGACCCCTTAGGCTCCAAAAACGTGGACAACTGATTCTCTAGGGTTTCTAGTCGTTCTTGGGCAGCCTCTCTTCTTCTCCTCTTCATCCAAGTTGCATAAGGTGTTTGTGACTCCATTAGAGGTGCAGCACTTGAGGCACTAAGCTTTTGAAGCCAATCCAAGCAAGGAGTTGATTGTTATTGCTATATAACATTCAAAGGTAATTCTATAAACCCTAATTCAGTTTATAATATGTTATATCTAAGTTTATTAGTCTTGGTTTCAAAGCATGTACAATAGAGAAACCTAGATCCAAGCATTAGGGTTTGTATGAACACATAGGATTGTTCTTATGCATAAAACCCATCAGTGGTATCAGAGCCTTGATTGGTTTCTGTTGTATGTGATGCTATGTCGAATTATTTACTGAAAAACGATTTTTTGGCCTCTGCCCGACCTGACTCGGCGAGTCAGTGGATGAACTCGGCGAGTCTGTCTGACTCGGCGAGTCCAGTCCCTGACTCGGCGAGTCCAGGGGTCAGACAGAGGGAATTTCGGGATTTAACTGCTGTTTTGACTTGGATTTGATGCCTAATTCGTTTTTTGAAGTTAAAATCTGATTTTTATCTTAAATTAGTGATTATCCTTGCCAAAACAATAGATAATTTCAAATCTTTTAAATATTGGTTGTTTATATGATAAATATGGATTATTTCAAATTATTTGGTAATTATCTAGTGACTAAA
This sequence comes from Lactuca sativa, assembly GCF_002870075.4. NCBI lineage: Eukaryota > Viridiplantae > Streptophyta > Magnoliopsida > Asterales > Asteraceae > Lactuca > Lactuca sativa. The sequence goes on along the minus strand of NC_056630.2, from coordinate 5,472,307 downwards.
ATAAGATTAGGTCAGATATAGATAATTATGAAATTAATTGTTTAATTTGAATTATTTGTTATTTGATCCCTAATGTTTTGAAATGTTTCAAAACTTGCCCTCAAGTTTTGGAATTTAAAATTTGATTAAAAGTTTAATTTTGAAATGTTAAATTCTAAAACCCTAGTAATTTGAAAAAGTTCAAATCACACCCTTATGGTTTTATTAATTAATTAAAGTGTATAATTAAAAGTGATTTAATAAGCCCATAAAGTTTTGGTTTACATTTAATTAAATTAAAACTATAATTGACTAAGATAAACCACCTAGTATTTTAAAGTGTAAAATACACCCTATACTATATATAACATTAAAAGTCTAATATTATATATATGTATGAGTAAACAGTCAGTCTTACCGTTAGTAGGCCTCATTCACGAAGCTGGTCTATAAGGGGTGTTTAAGGAAATTGCCTATAAAATGGCGATTGAATGGGTATCCACTCTTACCCACCGCACTCTTGACTAGTGGAGGGTCGTTAGCCGAACGGGTAGGATAGGACAGAAACCTTCCATTATAAGTATAATGAAGTACAAAGTAACTAAATGCTTTTACAAATTCCCAAATCATAGTTACTTTAGGAAAAAATGTGAAATTGTATGCTAACCCATGGAATTACACTTCGTACCCTTGTCAAACGTTAGTGGAGCGTGTGTGGTTAACCGGCACACTAATTTGGGGATGACATTGGTGGCGAAGGTGGCTCGATGCTTATCATAGATCAATGGAGCGTGTGTGGCTAACCGGCACATTGATTAGGTGATAGTAGCATTGAGTGCACCACGTGATTCGTATGGTTATTCACACCTTATTTGTGATACTCGGCATCCCAGTCACAAATAGTAGGGCATAATCGAGATTAAACATGCCATTGAAAAGTTCAATGAATCTCAAAAGATCTAGGAGTTGTTTCAATTCATTTAAAACTTAAACTTCCTTTTCGTTTTTCATGGTGGAAATTGGTAAATCGTCATTTACCTACCTTCAAATATTTTGCAACTAGATTACGGCATCCCTTTTCTAGGTTGTAGAATATTGTGTTGGATCCTAGCCTTAATAACTCATTTGGATGTTTTATTAAGGACTCAATCTACTTAACTTGAATTTTCTCCCGTTTTGTAGATGTCTACATCTTACAATGGTCTTCCCAAATCCTTTGGAACAAGCTTTCCAAATGAAGATGACGTTCCAAGATACGATCAAGGAAATGAGAGTCATTCTTCACTTCCTCCACCTCCTCCAATTGTTCTCCCTGACCCACAAGTTCAAAGGCTTGAAAAGTTCAAGCTCACTCAAGCCCTTTTGGCGAGTAAACACGAAGATGGGAAACCTGTGTGTGCACACGTTTTAGAGATGAAGTCACACATTGATAGATTAAGCATGTTGGGTGTCGAGATTTCAAGCGAGTTGGCTGTTGACTGGGTTCTTCAGTCACTTCCTAAATCATATAGTGAGTTCGTTAGAGAGTACTATATGATGGACCACGACGTGACCCTAATTGATCTCACCTATTTGCTTATAGCTGCTAAATCAGCAATGATTTGGCGTGCTGGTCAAGCAAATTTGTCTAGTGAATCAAACTCCCAAACTTCAATGGACACTGGCAACATTGGAAGTCTAGAAAGAAATAAGTCTGTGATTGTCCGATGTGCTGTGCCAAAGGAGTCCATTTGCTTTTATTGCCAAGAGAAAGGGCATTGGAGACGAAGTTGCCCTAACTACCTGAGAGATCTAAGAGATGGGAGAGTCAAGACGTATGGCTCTACTTCAGGTAAAATCCATCATCTAACTCTTTTAAGTTCCCATTCTAGATTCTTAATACATGACGTGATAAGATTACATTTTGATGTTTTGTAGGATCGAAGAAAAGAGAGGAAGCTTGAGAAAAGAAGTGAGCTGAATCTAATCACGAAGAAATGGATTTCGATCGCATTACTTGAAGAATGGATTCTTGAGCTACTACTTGGAGTTAGAATAGATTGTTAAGAAATATGTAATAACATAGTTTTTCAATTGAATTGCATTGTAAGGACAAATTTTTTCCGCAATAAAATGAATTTTGATTTTATCTTATTTGTTTATCCTTGCAATTAAATGTATGAAAAATTGATGTTTGAATGTTTCTATTATTAGCAATAATGGATTTGATTCTTAATTAGGTTAATTATGGAAGTGTCAAGAGTTTACCAAGTAAGGAGAGTTTCTCATCACCCAAGTTTCAATTGGACAGAAACTTGGAATCATGCAATATGTATTGTATGATGAATGAAAAACTTTCACATTTGGGAAACTTAGACTAATTCTTTGACAAAGTGTCAATTGAAGGACTAGGAGATCAAGTACACTAGGTTGTGCGTTGATCAAGTCCACCACAAGAGTGACAAAGACATTCGTCATGATTTACTAAAGTTTAGTAAATATGATTATACTTATAAGATTAAGTGTAATTCTGAGTTGATTGAAAAAGTTTCAATGAATAGTAGAACGAATAAAAAAGAATCAAGTAGGCAGAAAGATAAAAGTTTCTCTATTCTAAGAAGAAGGGAGAGTACCTTTTATTGTGTTTTATGATAAGTCTTAATGATTAATAACCATGTCTCAATTGATCCTCTAAGTGAGTCTTAGTGCAATTGCATGTTTAAGAAGAGGAATCGAGAATTGTAGAAATGGTTAAATCAACAAGTCAATCATACTTCGTTCCAATATCAAGTCTTAGAGTCAAGATTGTGACATTGAGTGAAAAGTCTTAAGTAGGTTTATAACACTCATCAAATGTGGAATTTAGAAAAAGTTTCCTTATTCTTGCACATTTGAAATTGGTAAGTTGTGTTGTCTTGGATAAGACAAAGACCAACTAGGACCAATTATGTGAAGTGTTTTGTCTTGATAAGAACTATACTAACTCTTGAACATTTGCTTTGTCAAGAAATGTTTCTTGACAAGAGAATCTTATATGTCAAGGAGTCAGTGGGAGTCTTAATGGTCTTGAAAGGTTTCAAGAACAAATCAAGAATAAACCTTATCGATCATCACTAGCACACGACTTGAGGTTTACAACCTATCGTGTTGACATTATTTTGTTTATGTGCCATTCCAATTGAGTTAATTGTGTATGTGAGTTCTATAAGTTCTCATTTGAATGCATACTAGCGCCTTAGTCGATGGAAAGTACATTGATATGAAAGGACAAGTTACTAAACTACTTGGAAGACATGGTGGGCACTCGTGTTACCATAGGGCAAGAAATCAAGATTAAGAAAGTTCAGTCCATATGAGTTTGGATTTGTCACAAACTTTGGTTTTGGCAAATTCACATGGATAGGAACTCATATACCATAAAATCTAAGTGTCATAAGATTCCCTCCTTCATGAAAATGACTGTGAGGAAATGATTTCACTAAGAGAGATTTTAAGAAGATAGCTATTGTGAAAATTGTATTCTCAAATTCGATTATGGTTACGGCATCCCTTTCCATAGTTCGAATTGTGAGATTTGGCAGTTAGTTTGAACATTTGGAACTTAGTAACATAATTTCTGAATTATTTAAACACACATATGAGCTATCTAAGGCAAAGGTGTATAAGTTTAAGAAGCTTAGATAAAGGCTTATCGAAGCATCTGGTATTAGAAATATGAATTTCAGAAATTCAATAGGCATTGTTTTCTGGAAGTTCATTTGTTTTCTGAATACATGTCAAAGCTAGTGGGAGCATAAGTGTTATGCTTATATGATAATAATCATCATGATAGTGGGAGCATAAGTGTTATGATTGTATGATTATTATGGCGAGTGTTGCAAGTCAGCAATATTAATTATAGAAAAACAAAGATTCAATTTGCAAAGTTGCATGGGTTGAAAAAATTGTTTTTGCTATAATTAAGGGAGAGAATATTATACTTCGTTTCAAAATCTAAATCTTAGATTGAGAAATTTTAATATTTTTAGTCAAAGGATACATTGTGTGTTCTTAAAATTCGATTATGATTACGGCATCCCTCTTCATAGTTCGAATTGTGAGAACATGACACATAAAATATTATGGCAAAAGATTGGTAAAGTATCATATCTTTATGTAAGACATTATGTATCGTGTCCCATACGCTTCGGGTATATGATCGATTGCAAATGCTATAATATTTTACCGTTCTAAAATTTTCCAAATGCCTAGCGCATTAAGAGGGAAAAAGGACTAGAATTGGTTTTGACTAAAATAATTAAACAACTATCAAAGGACGATCCAAAGTTCGCTGAGGATTCGTCACTTGTGAGCAGTTGGAAGTATGGTATTGGATGGACCATATCGACATTATTATGAATAGATAAGATTCTATTAAGAATGAGTTGTCATATGGAAAATGTGGAAATGTTTCCATGTTGGGAGTTGGATATTGAGATTCTGTGTCTAGATTAGAAAACTTTATGCAAGAAGGATGTTCAAAGGAATGTACTTTGAATGTGAGACTTCACGTCTATGGAATTGTCTTGTAACAATTTCTAAGAAAGTACTTTGTAATTTCATTAGCCAAGTCTTGGTGACTTTTGTGCTATGACTTTACGAAAGGATCGTTGCGTAAAATGTTAGAATCTAGCATATTCTAGTAGTGGCAAGAACCTTGTGTTCTTACACTAACAATGGGGATTGAGGAATTGTGAAATGAGAATCATTGGAAAAGTTTTCAATTGTTCTATTTCACAAAGCATGGACCATAGGAAACAAAGTGTGCATGCTTAGAGTATGGGACAATTGTTGTTGTAATTCAAGTAATGAGTTGATTATCCGAAACATTAAATGATAAATAATGAGTAATCACTATGGTGGAAAAATAGAAGTGTTTTATTTACTCTCACAAGTTTGGGGCCATATAAGATTAAGTATTATTGTTATGTTTCAGTTTGCATGTTTTGACTTCCAGAATAACTAGGTTATTCGAACATCCATGGTCGGTCATACATTGGGAGTAGGTATGAATAAAGACTGTCATGAATCTGTCTGTAGATTGTCTGAAGAGTTTAGACATGGCACAAGTTTGTTGCAGAGTTCATGAATGCTTTGATAAGATTAGAGTATTGGATTAAACCCATGCTCACTTGGATCACTTCATGGTTTTATCACGAGTGATTAGTGAGACGATAATATTGTATATTCTTGAAACCGAGACATGTGAGTTGTTATTTGTTGGTCGGTTGCACATTGATAATAAGTAAACACACCAGTAATTTGGTGTTATAAAACTTATTGTTGTGTGTGATTCGATCAATAAATGCAAGCGAGCATTTGAGTCGAAGTTTATCCATTCCTTTTACCCAAAGTGGGATAAAAGTGATATCTATGGGCCTTTCGATGATTTAGTGATGACACCTAAGCGCTTGGCCAAGCCGGGACTAAGTTGATGTGTTCAATTGTATTCTGTTGTCAGTCGTCATAAATCGGAAGTCGGGAAACAGTATAGAGAGAATGATTGAAATTCATGTCTTATGTCTATATGATATCTTGAGAATAGAGGAATATATAATCCCTTATCTAGAGGACACGCTATCTGATAAGATCAGAGTTGACAGCGGCTTTTGAAAGCTACGATTGCTGATCAGGTTCTAAAGTCATACGAAAAATAGTTATTAGACTTATCCAAGTGGGAGACTATTGGATTAGTGTCTAAGTCCATAACTGTTTTGGTATGTACTTGACCCGATTATGAGCATGGTCCTTTTGGGTTGCCTTCACCATAGCAATATGTAGGATGATTTAAGGAGAGAAAGGTTTAAATATGATTTATTAATATATTATGAGAATAATATATTAAAGGAGAAATCATATTGTTTAATTAATATTAGTCAAGAATTAATTAAGAGTTAATTTTGTGGCTAAAAGAGATTAATTAAACTTAGGGGACTGGACTACAGTTATTGGATAATTGAGTTATTGGGCTAAGGAATGCTAAAGGAACAAGGGGTGAACGAAATTATGATGGAAGCCCATCATATTTTCGTCCATGGACTTATCCAGAAGGTTCCATGGGCTGCTTAGAGTTTAAGCTGTCCATTAGGGTTTTGACTGAAACCCTAGCAGCCCACACAAGTATATAAAGGACCCCTTAGGCTCCAAAAACGTGGACAACTAATTCTCTAGGGTTTCTAGTCGTTCTTGGGCAGCCTCTCTTCTTCTCCTCTTCATCCAAGTTGCATAAGGTGTTTGTGACTCCATTAGAGGTGCAACACTTGAGGCACTAAGCTTTTGAAGCCAATCCAAGCAAGGAGTTGATTGTTATTGCTATATAACATTCAAAGGTAATTCTATAAACCCTAATTCAGTTTATAATATGTTAGATCTAAGTTTATTAGTCTTGGTTTCAAAGCATGTACAATAGAGAAACCTAGATCCAAGCATTAGGGTTTGTATGAACACATAGGATTGTTCTTATGCGTAAAACCCATCAGTTTCGGGTAATCAACTTTTTACTTGAATTATAACAACACTTGTCCCATGCTCTTAGCATGCACACAATGTTTACCTATGGTTCTTACTTTGTGAAATAAATCAAATGAACACATTTCCAATCATACTCATTTCACAACTCCTAATCCTTTTTCACAAGTGAAAGAATTTCAAATTCTTGCTACTTATGGAATATGCTAGATTCTAACATTTTATGCAATGATCCCTTCTCAATGTCATAGCACAAAAGTCACAATGACTATTGCCAATGAAATTACAAAGTCCTCTATCGGATATTGTTACAATACAATTCCTTAGATATGATGTCTCTCACTCAAAGTACATTCCTTTGAACATCCTTTTGCATAAAATTTCTAATCTAGACATTGATTCTCAATATCCAACTCCCAATATGGAAACCTTTCCATACTTACCATATGACAACTCATTCTTAATAGAATCTTATCTATTCATAATAATGTCGATATGGTTCATCCAATATCATGCTTCCAACTACTCACAAGCGACCAATCCTAAGCGAACTTTGGATTGTCCTTTGATATTTGTTTAATTATCTTAGTCAAAACTGATTCTTGTCCTTTTTCCCTCTAAATGCGCTAGACTTTTGGAAAATTTTAGAATGGTCAAATATTATAGCATTTGCAATCGATCCTATACCCGAAGCGTATGGGACACAATGCATAATGTCTTACATAAAGATTTGATACTTTATCAATCTTCTACCATAATATTTTATGTGCTACGTTCTCAAAATTTGAACTATGAAGAGGAATGTCGTAATCATAATCGAAATTTGTGAACAGACTATGTTTCCTTGACTAAATTTATTAACATTCCACAACCTAAGCCTTTAAATTTTGAAATGAAGCATAATATTCTCTCCCTTAATTATAGCAAAAAAACTTTTCAACTTTTGCAACTTTGCAAAGTATAATTATTGTTTTCTATAATTAATATTGCTAACTTGCAATACTTTCTATAATAATCATACAATCATAACATTTATGCTCCCACTATCATGATTATTATTATAAAACATAACACTTATGCTCCCACTAGCTTTGACATGTATTCAGAAACCAGCTTAACTTCCAGAAAAACAATACTTATTGAATTTCTTAAGTTCATGTTTCTAATACCTAATGCTTTGATAATCCTTTATCTAAGCTTACACACCTTTCCTTTAGATAACTCATATGTGTGTCTAAACAATTCAGACTAATTGCCAAATCTCACAATTCGAATCATGGAAAGGGATACCGTAACCATAATCGAATTCGAGAATCCAATTTTCACAGTCACTATCTTTTTAAAATCTCTCTTAGTGAAAGCATTTCCTCACAATCATTTTCATGAAGGAGGGAATCTTATGACACTTACATTTTAATGGTGTATGTGTTCCTATCCATGTGAATTTGTCAAAACCAAAGTTTACGACAAATTCAAACTCATATGGACAGAACTTCCTTAATCTTGACTTCTTGCCTTATGGTAACACAGCTGCTCACCATGTCTTCCAAGTAGTTAAGCAGCTCACCCTTTCCTATCAATGTACTTTCCATTGATCAAGGTGCCTGCCTTTTATGCGTTCAAATGAGAACTCATAGAACTCACATGCATAATTAACTCAATTGGAATGGCACAGAAACAAAATAGTGTCAACACGATAGGTTGTAAACCTCAACTCGTGTGCTAGTGATGATCGATAAGGTTTATTTTGATTTGTTCTTGAAACCTTTCAAAGCCATTAAGACTCCCACTGACTCCTTGACATATAAGATTCTCTTGTCAATAAACATTTCTTGACAAACAAATATTCAAGAGTTAGTGCAATTTTTATCAAAACACTTCATAAATTGGTCCTAGTCGGTCTTTGTCTTATCCAAGAAATCACAACTTTCCACATTTGATGAATGTTATAAACCTTCTTAATACTTTTCACTCAATGTCATAATCTTAACTCTAAGACTTGTTTTGGAACGAAGTATGATTGACTTCTTGATTTAACCATTTCTTCAATTCTTGATTCCTCTTCTTAGACATACAATTGTACTAAGACTCACTTAGAGGATCAATTGAGATATGGTTCTTAATCATTAAGACCTATCATAAAGCATAAAAGGTACTCTCCCTTCTTCTTAGAATGCAGAAACTTTTATCTTTCTGCCTACATGATTCTTCTTATTCATTCTGCTATTGATTTAAACTTTTTCAATCAATTCAAAATTACACTTAATCTTATAAGTATAATCATATTTACTAAACCTTTAGTAAATCATGACGAATGTTTTTGTTACTCTTATGGTGGACTTGATCAACACAAAACTTTGTGTACTCGATCTCCTAGTCCTTCACTTGACACTTTGTTAATGAATTAGTCTAATTTCCAAATATGAAATTTCTCATTCATCGTGCAATCAAGTTGCATGATTCCAAGTTTCTGTCCAATTGAAACTTAGGCGATGAGAAACTCTCCCTATTTGGTAAATTCTCGACGTTTCCACAAACAACATAATTAAGAATCAAATCCATTATTTCTAATATTAGAAACATTTTAACATCAATTTTTCATACACGCCATTGCAAGGATAAATAAAATCAAAATTTATTTTATTGCGGAAAAATTTTGTCCTTTCAATGCAATTCATTGAAAAACTATGCTAATACATCTTTCTTAGCAATTTAATTCTAACTCTAAGTAGTAGCTCAAGAATCTATTCTTCAAGCAATGCGATCGAAATCCATTCCTTCACAGTTAGATTCTGCTCACTTCTTCCCTTAAGCTTCCTCTCCTTTCTTCGATCCTACAAAACATCAATTGTAATCTTATCACATTATGTATTAAGAATCTAGAATAGAAGCTTAAAAGAGTTAGTCAATGGATTTTACCTAAAGCAGAGCCATACGTTTTGACTCTCTCATCTCTTAGATCTCTTAGGTAAATAGGGTAGCTTCATCTCCAATGCTCCTTCTCTTGGCAATAAAAGCAAATCGACTCTTTTGGAACAGCAGATGGAACTACTTCAGATATTGCCTTTCTCTTATGATCAAACCTCTTGATCATGGCATGTCTTTCGTTTCCATTGTCTATATCCATAGAGGTCTTGAAGGCAGATTCACCAATCAACTTTGCTTTTCTATTGCACCAAACCATTGTTGATTCAGCAGCAATAAGCATATAGGTGAGATCTATAAGGGTCATGTCGCAGTTCATCATATAGTACTCTCTTACGAACTCACTATATGAGTTAGGAAGTGACTGAAGAACCCAGTCAACAACCATCTCCTCACAGACAACGGATCCCGACATTCTTAACCTATCAATGTGTGACTTCATCCCTAGGACGTGTGCACACACTGACTTTCCTTCTTTATGTTTACTTGCCAAAAGGGCTTGAGTGAGCTTGAACTTTTCAAGCCTTCGAACTTGTGGGTTAGGGAGAATAATTGGAGGAGGTAGAGGAAGTGAAGCATGATTTCTTGTTCCTCGATCGAATCATGGAATATCATCTTCATGTTGAATGCTTGTTCCATGGGATTTGGGAAGACCATAGTTGTCGAACTTTGACATCTACAAAACAGGAGAAACGAATTCAAGTTAGTTGATTGATTAAGTCCTTAGTAAATCACCCAAATGAGATACTAAGGCTAGGACCCAACACAATACGCTACAACCTAGAAAAGGGGTGCCGTAATCTAGTTGTAGAATATTTGAAGGTAAGTGAATGACGATTCACTAATTTCCACCATGAAAAACGAAAAAGAAATTTAAGTTTTAAATCTATGAAAACTCCTAGATCCTTTGAGATTCATTGAACATTTCAATGGCATGTTTAAATCTCGATATGCCCCTCTTGTTTGTGAATGGGATGCCGAGGATCACAAAGCGGGTGTGAATAACCATGCAAACTTATATGGTGCCCTCACATGTTACAATCACCTATTCCATGTGCCGGTAAACCACACACGCTCCACCGAACTATGACAAACATTGAGTCACCCTTTGCTACCTTTGCTTAGAACCATTTAGTGTGTCGGTAAACCACACACGCTCCACTAACGTCTTCGCAAGGGCACAAAGTGTAGTTTCATGGAATTGCATCAATTCACTTTTGCCTAAGTAACTAAGATTGAGAATTTGTAAAACATTTAGTTACTTTTGTACTTCATTATACTTATAATGGAAGGTTTTGTCCTATCCTACCCGTTCGGCTAACGACCCTCCACTAGTCAAGAGTGCGGTGGGTAAGAGTGGATACCCATTCAATCGCCATTTTATAGGCAATTTCCTTAAACACCCCTTATAGACCAGCTTCGTGAATGAGGCCTACTAACGGTAAGACTGACTTTTACTCATACATATATATAATGTTAGACTTTTAATGTTATATTTATAGTATAGGGTGTAGTTTACACTTTTAAAATACTAGGTGGTCAAATTTAACAATTATACTTTTAACTCAATTAAAATGTAAACCAAAACTTTATGGATTTATTAAACCTCTTTTAATTATACATCTTAATTAATTAATAAAACCATAAGGATGTGATTTGAACTTTTCAAAACAATACTATGGTTTTATAATTTAACATTCCTAAATTAAACCTCTAATCAACTTTTAAATTCCAAAACTTGAGGGCAAGTTTTGAAGCATTTCAAAACATTAGGGTTTAGAATTTAAATATACATCAAAATTAAACTTTTAATCAAAATTTAAATTCCAAAACTTGAGGGCAAGTTTTGAAACCTTTTTCAAAACATTAGGGTTTCAACTATTTAAATTTCAAAACTAAACTTTTGAGTTCAAATTTAAACTATAAAACCTAAAGGGGAAAATTGAAACTTTTCATAACTCAAGGATCAAATAACAAAAAATATAAATTAACAAATTAATTTTGTCATTATCTATATTTGACCTAATTTCAATTTCTTGCAAAATAAGTTACCCAATTAATACAAATAATCAACTTTAATCATATAAGAAAGTTATTATCTAATTAATTGGTAATTATCTTGTGTTTTGGCAAGGATAATCATTAAGAAACAATAAAATTCGTATTTTATAGGTTTAAAACGGATATGGTAATAATCCTTAAGCAAAACAGCAACAAAATCCGAGATTTCCTCTGTCTGACGCTCCAACTCGCCGAGTCACACTTTGGAACTCGCCGAGTAGGGCTGACTCGCCGAGTCAGGTCGAATAGAAGGCCAAAAAATGATTTTCAGCTACATAATGCATCATTACAATAGAAACCAATCAAGGCTCTGATACCACTGATGGGTTTTGGCTATAAGAACATCCTATGTGCTCATACAAACCCTAATGCTTGGATGTAGGTTTTCTCTATTGTACATGCAATTCATCCAAGACTATAAACCCTAGATCTAGTATATGATAATCAATATAACATATAATTAGGGTTTCGATCATACCTTGATTGTTATGTAGCAATAACAATCTCAAATCCTTCTTGTATTGACTTTAGAAAGCTTAGAGTCACAAATGTCACTCCTCTAATGGTTCACAAACACCAAGAGCAAGAGGATGAAGAAGAGAAGAGAAGGAGGCTGCCCAAAACGTGTGGAAACCCTAGAAGAAGTCTTGTCCACGTTTTTGGGGCATAAGGGCTCTATATATAGTGAGGCTATTAGGGTTATCTAACAAGGAAACCCTAATTTGGATGCTTAAGCCCTAAGCAACCCATGGACTCCTTTCCTTAAAGGCCTTGGATGATTTCCAATGGGTTTCCCCATAGAATTCGTCCAACCTTATAATATAAGGCAATCCATGGCCCAATTGCAATTATCTTATAATTACAATTCCAGTCCCTTAAGTTTAATTAATCTCTTTTAGTCACAAACTTAATTCTTATTAATTCTTGACTAATATTAATTAAACAATATGATTTCCCCTTTAATATATTATTCTCATAATATATTAATAAATCATATTTAATCCTTTCTCTCCATAATTCATCGTATCAAGTTGCTTTGGTGAAGGCAACCCAAAACATGCACCATCGGGTCAAGTACATACCAAAATAGTTATAGACTTAGACACTAATCCAACATAAGTTTGTAAAAAAAGGAAATTCTTCTAATGTAGAAGATAATGTTGCACATAAAAATGTTTTAGGTGAAGAAGATAATGTCATACATGAAAATGTTTCAAATGAAAATGTTGTTATTGATGATGAAATTGTTAATAATGAAGATGATACTTTCTGTCATGAAAATGTTAAAATATTACAAATGAGAAAATCACATAGAAAATCATCAAACTCACCTTTATTATTACAAATGGCAAAATTGATGTTATAATGCAAGAGCATGTTAGACACATAAAAAATCATCAAACTCATCTTCATTATTTAGGGAACAAAATTCAAAATGAAATCGTTTCTATTTTAGCTAATAAAGTTAGAAATTCTATAATTACTATTATAAAAGAATCAAAATATTTTTCCATTATCCTTGATTGCACCCCCGATGTTAGCCATCAAGAACAAATGACTCTAGTTATTCGATGTGTGAACATGTCTAATAATAAAATAAAAGTTGAAGAATTTTTTTTAGAATTTGTGAAAGTAGAAAACACATCAGATTTATGGCTTTTTAATGAGTTATAAAATGAAATTAAATCATATGGTCTTAATATTGATGATGTAAGAGGACAAGGTTATGATAATGGTTCTAACATTAAAGGAAAACACCAAGGGGTTCAAAAATGATTACTTGAAATTAATCTGAAAGCATTGTTTATGCCATGTGCTTGTCATAGTCTTAACCCACAGTTAGTGATATGGCTCATTCTTGTGCTAAAGGCATTTCTTTTTTTTTTGGAGTTTTGCAATGCATTTTTGTATTATTTTCGGGTTCAACTAAAAGGTGGTCAATATTAATTGATAAAGTCCCTAACTTAACGGTAAAATCTTTATCTAATACACGTTGGAAGAGTTGAATAAAAAATGTCAAAGTCATTAGGTTTCAAGCTCCTCATATAAGGGATGCCTTGGTAGAATTTTGTTCATCATGTGATGATGCATAGTCTAAAAGTGAAGCTGAAAGTTTAGTTCATGCTATTTTCAGATGTTAAGAGAAGGAGAACTTCTTTTAAGAAGAATGGATGCCCTGCTGTTTCAAAGTTCAAGAATCTCCGATGTTCTTTAATGTTCTACATTTATGTGTTTGTTGAAGATCACAACTATGAACTTGTTGCTCAAGATCAATTGGACTTATTAAGGATTAATAGGACAATGGATTTTCTTGATGAATCCTTTATACATAAGGTTGGTACTTGTAACATTGGTGCTTCAAAAGCTTATAACTTGGTGAGTAGTATGAAGGGTGGCTTTGATTCTAGGGGAGGGACTGTAGTTGACTTTAAAAATTTTCGTAGAGATTTGTATTCTAAAATTGGTGTCAAAGATTCCCAAATGGTTGTGGATATATTGACAAATAGAAAGCTGTGTTTCTCTAATTTTTCATTTGAGGTCCAAAAAGATGTTGATGATCATCTTACTGGACTTTTTTGGGCTGATGATACTTCGAAAGCCAACTATAAAGAATTTGGAGATGTACTATCTTTTGATGCTACTTATCAAACAAACAAGTAATTCCTAATCCTTATTTGTTCTTTTTATGGTATTTTTTTCTTTTTAATAATACTTATCAGAAAAATTCAGGTATTCTATAGTATGTGTTCTTTTTACTGGAGTTAACTACCACAAGCGTTATGTTACTTTTGCTGCTGGTTAACTAGCTCGTGAGACAGCAGATGCATATGTGTGGTTGCTTAAAGTGTTTCGTAAAGCATTTGTCAAGCCACCCATGATGATTGTAACAGATCAGGATTCATCAATGAAGAAAGCTATTAATTTTGTTTTTCCTGAATCGAAGCATAAACTATGCATGTGGCACATCACTCAAAAACTTGAGGAAAAGGTATATTCTTTGTTTCTTGATTCCTATATATGTTTATAACCCTATAGATTATAAAGCACATTGTGAATTCACAATGTAAATTTGCATATGATGGAAGGAACAAATCTAAATCATAAATCACACTATGAATTCATAATGTGTAACAAATGTTATGTTACTATGAATTACATCAAATATTCAACATATGTAATGATTTTTATGTGTTTCTTATTTTAGATTCCTATTGATGTTTATAACCATCCAGACTTCCAGAAGACATTTTTTTGATATTATATGGAATCTTCAATGTTCTCCAAAAGATTTTGAAAGTTCGTGGTCAACAATGTTAGATAAGTTTCATCTAAAAGAAAATGATTGGTTAAGGTCTGTTTTTAAAATAAGGAATTTATGGATTCCGGCTTTTATGAGAGATCTCGAACTTTCTGGTTTGATGCGAACTACTTCAAGATCAGAGAGTCTGAATTATGCTTTCTCACATTTTTGCATCATAAATCAAATTTGGTGAAGTTCATGATGTCATTTGATAGTGCAATGGAGAAGCAAAGACATCATCAATCTTTATTAGATTATCAGTCCACAACTACTACCCCCAAGCTAAGGACTCCTTTGGCTTTTGAAAAGCATGCATTAGAAATTTATACACATAATATTTTCTTGGACATTCAGAAAGAGTTATACAAATCCGTTTTTTATTGTGTTCAAGAATCTGTAGTTATTGAAGATGAAAGTGAAGTTTATGTTTTGAGAGATAAGAAGAAAAAAAAGTTGATTGATAAAAATGTGAATAAGGATGAAGATTCTAATGATTTTTATCGAAATAGTCTTCCTTCTCATTGTCCTAATACTCGTTACAAGGTATGTCTCTTTGTCCTAATACAGTTTATTAAATATAAAATGTAGTTTTAAAATTCACATTGTGAATGTAGGATGTTTTGCTAATTCACAGTGTGAATTATTATAGAGTTGTAAATTGGTTTGTACTTTTCATTAGATTAGTATAGAATATGTATTTTTTTTTTGTGAATTTGATTTGAAGTATATATTTATATTATAGTATTATGATTTCTAATGTCTTGTTGATTAATAATGTGAATTGATGTTAATTTTAATAATTTTTATCGTATGGTATGAGATAGAATTTCTTATTCACATATTAATTTGTTTATTAGTGATAATTCTGTAGGTTGTATTTAGTAGAAGGGGTGATAGCATTAGCATCAGTTGTAGCTGCATGCTTTTTGTCTAGGAAGGATTGTTATGTCGTCATATGTTTTTCATATTAAATATGAAAGAGTATGATGAAATTCCATCAAATTTCATTTTGAGGAGATAGGGTAAAGATATCATAGCTGATGGATTGTTGAGAAAAAAGTACTCATATCCTCATAAAGTAAAAATGAATGTTTGATTCAAGATGCATATGCTATTCTTCGTTTGTCCATTAACAAGATAGCAAATAATAAGGATGAGTTGGATAAATATACAAAGCAACTTCAGGAGGTTGATAGTGGTATTCCTTTATGTACCTCATCAAGGGCATCTTCGAGTAGATCAATTCACATTGAAAAATTATTGGAGCTGCAGTACCTGATGTTATCAACATTCATAATCCACAGGGGATCAGAAACAAGGGACGGGCCAGTGGTAAAAGAATCAAGAGCACTAGAGAGAAAGTGACTGAGACATCTAAAAAGGGTTCTAGGCTGTGCATTTTATGTCATAAACCAAATCACAATGCTAGGAGTTGCATTTTGAGGTTAAAGAAGTCTGATTTAGAATCTGAGGTTACAGAAGGCTGATTGTTTCTAATTTTTTTCTTTTTAAGACTACTAAAATAAGATTTGATTTTTGTAATGATCATTCAATTGATAGAAATGTTGAAATATTGATGTTAATTTTGATATTCATTGTTTTAGACTTTATTTCTAATAATATAATATATTTTTTTCAATTTTTTTTTGGTTAAAGATATTTTTTTATTGTTAGTTTTTTGAATCTTTTCTAATAAAAATTTCTTGCTAATGATTTAATCTATGTATATTAATTATCATTGTTAATCTCATATATAAAATTTTCATGTTAAAGATAGTCTTAATGTAATTTAATTCACATTGTGAATCTCAACTATTAATTGTTCTAATGATCTATATGTACCATAATTCACATTGTGAACCTCACATATAAAATATACATGTTATAATAGGTACTGTAATTCACATTGTGAATCTGATATAAATTTTTTTCACAAGGTTAACATATAAACAATGTAAATTTTCTACATATATTGTATTGTTATTACATTAACATTTAATCATTTAGACCTAAAGAAATGAAGTAAATGTATAAAATGACATTTCAATTATTTGTTCAAAGTAGAAATATAATCACTCCCCCCCCCCCCCACCCACCCACCCACACACCAATAGCATATTTTTAATAAAACATGAAAATATAAACATCTTTTAAGTATTAGTAAAGTTCATTATATTTGATATAGAAAATCACATCAAATCGTAACATAACAAGCATGTATATGTTCTTAAAGAAATTAAAGTGCATCCAAAATTATACTAATTATGAATAGACAACTAAGTTTTAAGTTTTACACTTCTTTTTCCAATCCTTGAAGTACTATATCCTTTCTCCCCTTTTTTTCCCATCCCTTGTTGAGCAAATCTTTTATTCTTCATGAGTCTTTTTTGCAAACTTAGCTGTTTGTGCAATGATTTTTGACCTGTATGTGTTTGCATCACTCAATAGTATCTTTGCCAAATACTTAATGCGTAAATCGTTTAACACACTTTGTTGTTGTTTTGATTCTTTTGGCAACCCACATGTCCAATTTATTGTTTTATCTCCCATATATGTCTCCATATGACGCATGCAAAAAACTCCACAGTCAACATGATTATCCATCGTGCGCCAATTCATGTTCACCCTTTCTGGTTCAATACCCTCCAAAATTAATGTTGATTTATGATTGACCCTCATCAAGTAACTACTACAAAGTATTTTCTGCAAAAAAGAAATTGTCATTTTCTATAATTTTTTTTATATTATCAGTCTATTAATACTTATATTTATGATGTAAATTTACTATTCTTACCAATTCATTAGGTGCATCACGACAAGCTCAAGAAAACTTTGCAACTGAATTCCTATTGTCAATGACATCAACCGCTGGTTCCTCTAAGTTTATGCAGATGATGTAAAAGTGATTTTTTTGATGAACTAGGAAAAACACCTGCTTAATAATTTAAATTGTTAAACTTTGTTTAAAATATGTAATATATTCAACAAAAAGAACAGTTTATTACCAAGTGAACTTTTTCAAATGTCAGAAGTTCTTTGTCTTTTTTCATTGCATCTTTGATATTTGACTCAAATTTATCAAATCTTTCATTGAAAGGGATATTTTTGTCAAATATGAACTGTCTCTGCAAAAAAAAATTAAATATACATCAAACTTTAAAGAGTAAATTGTTAAATTCACAATAAGGTAAATTTAAAATTTAAAATTACTCACATTGTGAATTATAATAGGATTCACTGTGTGAATTTTATTACTTATTCAAAACTATTGAAAATTTTATTTATTATAGTATCAACATTATCATGGTATATATTTTTTAATTAACTTACCACAATTGATGCATCAAAGAAATATTGATTCACTGTAGAATTTGAGTTAAGCTTTTCTTCATAGTTCAAAATATCAGTCCAAGCATCAATGACATGTGCATGTAACCATACTCCTGCCTGCATTGTTTCAATCATTCCTCTTCCAAGCATATAACCTCTCTTAGTCTGAAATATCTTCTCACTTAATTTGTAATCAAATAAAACAAAAAAGCAGTTAATAGAAAATTAATTTGTATTTGTATTTATATACTGTTGTATTTAAATAAAAGATAACATGAATTATTACCTACTATTACCAATTCTGGAAAATATTCTATCTGATACTTTTACTTCATCTGGATCTACAGATTTTGATGCACAAACCTCTTTTTTATTATAAGGAGAAGATAGCTTCAGTGATGGTTTTTTTAATCTTTTTTCTACTTCTCTTTTTTTGTCTTCATCATCTTCAATTCCCAAGATATTATTGTCACGTTCTTTTTCTTCTGAATCATAACTATATCCTTCATCAAGTTTTTCATCTTTTATTTTTTTTCTTCATGTGTTCATCTTCATTGCTTTCATCTCCTTCCTGAAACTCTTGTGTTAGATCAAGGCCAAGTCTAAGTGAAAAACTAGGCATTGATGATTTTCTAGTATTTTTTTCTTTTTTTATCATCTAATATTGTTTTTTTGTTCTCAAAAACTTTTTACATTTTCAAAATCATCATAATCATCAAAATTTAAAATACATTGAATAGAATCAGCAATCTCATGCACTATTGGATCATTGTACAAATTTCTTGGTGTTACCATGATTGGTTGATTTTTTATTTCATGTTCATTCAAATTCTCATCACTTTTTTCTTCATCTTCATTCCTGTCGCCTTTTGCATGATCATCTTCATTTTGAGTTTTATAAATGAATTCTTGTTCAAAGACTTTCTTCATATCTTTCAACTCATCGATTTCTGTGAATTTTGTTGTTGAAAACTCAATTAACTTTTCAAACTTCATTTTATCATTTACTAGTTTTTTGTAATTCTTTTTCGCTTTGAATACCAATTCCTGCGAAATGAGATAAAAAATGTCAATAAAAATGAATTTTTTAAACTTTTTTCTATATGAATGCATTGATGAGGTATCACACTTTTAATGCATTTTAATAAATTACATATTCACTATGTGAATTTATTATAGAGAAAGTAATAAAATACACTTTTATATTCACAATGTGAATTACTTTATGAATTTCATCTTAACTACAATTTTATAACATATATCTGTAATATAACTTCAATTTTTTTAATTATATAGATTATTAACTTACATTGAGTTTCATATCTTCATTTTCATCGGTGTCAGATTCTTCATCATTCTCTATAACATCATCATTCCATTCCAAAGTTCCAAAGTACCACTCTTTAACTCAGCTTTTTCCCTTTTCACCTACATGTCATAATTCCAAAAATGTAGTGCATGTATTTGTCTTTTTTCATTCTTATCATTTCTCATAAACTCCAAATAAGCTAGTTGTTTATGTAAACAAAATTATGATTAATTAGTTTTCTTATAATAATATAAATAAAAGTGTTAATTATAAGAATTTTCCTTACCAATACAAGAAGTGGCCCACAATAGTAGTTTCCTCTATCGGTTTCATCCCACGTCGTCTTTGACATTTTCAAGCAATTGGTTATAAAACAACACCAGTTAATTACTCTCATAGGTGTTTTGCCTAACAAATGTGGTAATACTGTTGTTTTACAAGTTCCAAGCTTATTTTGTTCATAGAGGGTATTAACAAACAGTAATAAAAAGTTTTGTTCTGAAAATAATCCATGAATCTGATGATTATTTAATTCTCTCTTCAACATCTGATGGTCTCATAGCCTTGAAGTTGTACTGTTGCTTCCAATCCATTAATTCTTTTTCTTCACATCGATCAGTGTTATATATATATATATATATATATATATATATATATATATATATATATATATATATATATATATATCTTTTCCACCTAGAGGAATTCCAAGCAAGTCATGAACAAGTTCTGGTGTTATGTCTATCTTTGCATTAGGTAGATGCATTTTCATATCTGATGGATTGAATGAATTCACAACAAAACGTGTCAATTTCCTAGAAATTCCATTGGTTGCAATTCTCAGCAAAGATCCCAATCCCATTTCTCTAACAGCTTTTTTCTGTTCTTTTTTTAAAGATTTAACAATATCATAAAACTTCTTTAGGCTCATTCTTGTTCTCAAAGATACTTTGTCATTTAGATTTATTGTCACTTTTTCCTTTTTTTCTCCGAATACTTCCAGAGTCTTTGTTTTTGTTTTTCTTTTTCCTGATAGTCAATAATTTTCATAACCTTCTCATACTATAACATATATACTATAAAATAACTCACAATACAACAAATTCACATGTGAATTTGTTTTGCAAAATATAATATAATACATAAAATAAACATGTAAATTTGTTTATAACTTTGTAAATTAAACTTGTGAATAGTAATAAACAAATCTGTTGCTTTTTCATCAGATTCTTTCTTTACAAGGCTATCATCAACTTTAATAGGAGTCACAATTTTTTTGTATTCAATCATTTTAAGTCTTGGACTCTATCTGATTTATGTTCATGTTTTAACAAAATTAATAAGAATTTATTTTATAATATTAAATTAAATTATAATTTTATAAATACTAACCTTGAGTTGTTTTCTTTTCAGGTGTCTTGAAAACAGATTTGTCTTGCTTCATCGACTTTTTCGTTTTTGTTTTTTGAAATCTTGGACTCTCTCTGATTTCTGTTCGTTTAAAAAAATTAATGATAACTGATTTATATATTAAAGTAAATTATAATTTTATAAATACTAACCTTGTGTTGTTTTCTTTTCAAGTGTCTTCAAAACAGATTCATCTTGCTTCATCAAATTTTTTGTTTGCTTTTTTTGAATCTCATCACCTTCTAATTTTTTTTGTTTTTCAACATTTTCATCAATAGTCTTTTCATCTTTATTTTTTCTTAATTTATTAACTATTTCCACCACGGTTCTCCTTGTTGTGTTTTTGGTATATTTTTTTGAACCTCCAACTACACAATGTGAAATTTTTAATATTAATGTCAAAAATATAAGTAGTATTATGAAATACATGTCAAACAATATAAAATTCAACATGTGATGATCAAATTGCAAAAACTTTTTAGAAATTCATATTGCGAATATGTTAGGCTATGAGGTATATACAAGATTCACATTGTGAATTTATGCATTTCACAGCAAAAGAGTTTGAGGTTCACCAAGTGATGTACACATATACATGGTGAATTTTTACAATTATTTTGTGCATAGTGAGTGTTGATCAACTTGCAAATTTTTTTTTATTTAAGAGATTCACATTGTGAATCTGTGTGAATGTGAGATATACATCCAAGATTCACATTGTGAATTTATGTATTTCACAACAAAACAGTTTGAGGTTCACCAAGTGATGTACATATACACAAGGTGAATTTTTTCAATTATTTTGTGCATAGTGAAAACAAACAAAAGTGTTGATCAACTTGCAATTTTTTTAAAGAGATTCACATTGTGAATTTGTGTGAATGTGAGATATACATCCAAGATTCACATAGTGAATTTATGTGTTTCACAGCAAAAGAGTTTGAGGTTCATCGAGTGATGTACACATATACATGGTGAATTTTTACAATTATTTTGTGCATAATGAAAATAAAAAAAAGTGTTGATCAACTTGCAAAAAAAAATTAAGAGATTCACATTGTGAATCTATGTGAATTTGAGATATACATCCAAGATTCACATTGTGAGTTTATGCATTTCACAGCAAAAGAGTTTGAGGTTCACCAAGTGATGTACACATACACATGGTGAATTTTTATAATCATTTTGTGCATAGTGAAAACAAACAAAAGTGTTGATCAACTTGCAAAAATTTTTTTTAAGAGTTTTACGTTGTGAATCTATGTGAATGTGAGATATACATCCAAGATTCACATTGTGAATTTATGCATTTCGCAGCAAAAGAGTTTGAGGTTCACCAAGTGATGTACACATACACATGGTGAATTTTTACGATTATTTTGTGCATAGTGCAAACAAACAAAAGTGTTGATCAACTTGCAAAAAAAAAATTAAGTGATCCGCATTGTGAATCTATGTGAATGTGAGATATACATCCAAGATTCACACTGTGAATTAGTTTTTTTAATAAGTGTGTAGTATATGATTAGATAATTAGTTATTTTAATCTGAATGCAAATGTTCTAACCTTTTTTTATCTTGAATATCTTCAATTTTTCACTTGTAGTTGAAGGTAGAACATCTTTTAGTTTTCTGTTCAATTTCATTCTTTTCTTATTGTCCTTTTTTTCATTGATCTTTTCTTCATTTCTTGTTTTTGATTATTAATTCAAATATCAATTTCATGGTATGAAAGTTATGATTTATTCATATAATTCACAATGTGAATCAAGATTACAAATGAATTTAACATAATATTTATTCACATTGTGAATTCAGTGTGAATCAAAACATTACCAATGCAACTCTTTATAAATTTACAATGAGAAGCACAATAAGAGATACAATATCAATTAAACATAGATGCATAATGTGAATTCGCACAAGATGAAAAAATCAAATGTAAATGATCAAGCACCCTGTGAATTCACAATTTGAATAAATGATATGTTAAATTGATATGTAATCATAATTCACTTTGTGAATTGTCAAATAATGTAATACTTAGAAACATTGAATCCTTTCAAAATAACCAAATGTAAATCACAAAGCACACTGTGAATTCAAAATGTGAAATTAGTTTTTCAGTTTAATGAATAAAATCAAAAACCACTTAGATTCACAAAGTTTTTAGAAAATTATGGTTTGTAATTTAGATATTCATGATTTTTGTATCAATTTGAAGAAATTTATATCATTAGGTTTTTGGTAATTATAGAAATTCACAAAAATTCATGAAATTAGGGTTTCGATTTACTTAATAAACTCAGATTCGAGTTAGATTCACAAAGTTTTAGGAAATTACAGTTTGTAATATAGATATTCATGATTTATGTATCGATTTCAAGAAATTTAGATCATTAGGTTTTCGTTATGTATACAAATTATTAAAAGTTCATCATCCGAATGTTTGAAATCAGTCTAAAATGATTTTGTTACTAAAATAGTGTATTCACAGATTCATGGAATATATAATGTAACAAATAGTTTAGATTTGTCGTTTTGAAATTTATCAATCGGAAAATTTAATGTTTAAAATGCATTAAATGAGATAATCGGAAATGAATAGCAGTCAAATATATACCTTCTAGATTCATTTTTACGAACTTTTCGACAATATTGACTATGGATATTGACTGAATCGTCGTCGGAGATGCGTTTGAAATCGATGTACGTCGGTGAAGTAAAAGATCGCTTTCAGTGAGAGAGTAAAATCGATTTCACTGATATGTGAAACCGATGAACTAACGTCGTTAATTCGCCGTGAGAGTTAATAAGTTTTAGGTTGACGAAAATGCCCCCTTAAGTTACATGTTTGGTTATAATCAGCTGCGCACTATTGTTTTTCATACTTTTACATTTCAAATTCAATGGATGTTAATTTTTGGATCAAACCATCTTAATAGGTTCTTTGGTTCCTCCACCCATATTGATTCTCAATTGAACTCCTCCCTCTCTCTCTCTCTCTCTCTCTCTCTTTATATATATATATATATATATATATATATATATATATATATATATATATATATATATATATATATATATATATATACACTAATCGTTACACCCGCGCTAAGCGACGGGTGTAAATAGCTTGTTACGATAATTTTTTCGGAAAACAATGATTAATTTCAATCCAAATATTATTTTGCTTTAGGAAATATATTATATTAAAATGTTACCTTAAAAATAAGATATCAACAAACATCGGTAATCATTAGTTTTAATTCAATGATTCATGTTATTTCTGCCGCACAACGTATTCTTTAATGTATTTTTTTATCTTTTTATACGTTGGATATGTGTTTTCATATGTTTCATCTATTGTTTTGAAAATAAATCATTTTCTAATTCATGAGTACATATTTGAAAAAAGTGTTTTTTTTCATTTGTAAATTTAGAGGAAAAAACATAATTAAAAGTATATTATTGTTTTGTTTAAAAATAAACATATGTTATTATTTTGTTTTTAATATAATTAAAAATTTTATGTGGATTTATTTGAAAAAAAAACAACAAACTTTTTAATGGTTAACCATAAAATATATTTTTAATTGTCAAACCAAAAAAAAATTGTCCGACTTCTATAATGATAAATTTACATTGAGTAAATTATATTTTTTGTCTTTAAATTTGTTTGATTTTGCAAAGTTCCGTATAAAAAACTAACTTTTTTGCCCTTAAAAAAAAAAATATATATATATATATATATATATATATATATATATATATATATATATATATATATATATATATATATATATATATATATACCATATGACCATATTTGTAATTTTCGTTTATGTTAAATTTAAAATATTTTTAGTCTATATTATAAATTGAATGATTTATAATTATCAATGTTTTAAAATCATAGTCGAACATGAACACGGTTAGCTGAATATCTATGCCTCTTTATATTTTTATCTCCTAAGTTATATTCCTTATAATTATAATCATATAATAATAATAATATAGAGTATGGATAACAGACAATTTGATGTTGTTTAAGAAAATAATTTTTATTCATACAACAAACTATTAAGGACAATGCCTTATTTTGTGGAGATGTTTCGCATATACTCATGTTATATTTCATACTAAAAAATATGATAATTTAATACTGTTTGAGCACCTTGAATTCACCTAGCGCATTGGTCATATTTCAACTTGTATTGCTTGAACAACATACATATAATGATGATTTCCTTGTAACTACTCAAAATTTTTTTAAAAAATGAGGAACCTAAGAATAGAAGAAAAGTTTTTATGTTCAAAAAAATACAAATTAGTAACACTTCAAGTTATAAAAATATTTTGTTCCTAGATACACATACACAGTCGCACAATACAATATATTAGAAAACTTGTATGTTACGTGAAATTTGAAAAGAGGCATTGAAAGGGTACATATTAAAAAATATACGATGTGAACACAGATACAACATGAATAGCATTCCTAACCACATTTATAACATGCAAAACTCATTCGCTTATGCCCCCTTCAATCTTCATCATAGGTGACAGAGTCCAACCCACACTCATTTATCTACATCCCTATAGCACAATCAAAATTATAAAAATGTAAACGATTGACATGCTAATTCACCATCAGGTAGTTAGAACAAAACATAAAGGCTTTACGTAAAGGTTTAAAACGTACATAATTGACATGATAATTGAACAGAGGTAGTTGAAGACATAACATAAGGGCTGGCATAGGTCATGGAAGCAGAACTGGAAAGAGAGTGCTTACTACATGGATTCGGTTGAAGATATATGTTGAAAGACATCTGGTAAGATGTCCCACTTTCAATAATCTGCTCCAAAAACATATTGTTTTGTTAATTTGGTAAAAAGGAAAATCGCCCTTCAATTCAAGTTTACCTTACATACAAATATGGTTTCTCTGCTACATTCTAAAAAAAATAATGGTGATTTAACTATAGATCCAACACCTACTGGCCCTCCCAAGATGATAGTCATTGTTCCATTGTATTTGACCATAGTTAAAACATAGAAACACTACCGCATATTTGAAAAAAAAAACAAACAATGAGGGTAATTGGTAGAAAAGTGATTTTTATTAGGTTATCTTGTAAGAAAACCAGACATAAAACCTTAAGAATTAGATATATGACCAAATAAAGCTCCTAAGATAATAGCCACTATTCCCTTGTATTTCACTCACTTGGAATTCACAATATAAATACCAAACACATAGATTCAGTTTCTAACAATAAAAGCCATAAAAAAAATTACCCCTTGCAAGAATTGAGCATATTATTAGTGAATAAACTTACTTTCACAATTTTACAAATAGATTAAATATATACAATAAATGACATACCCATATGCTTTGATATAGGAGATTGTATGCTATGTTGCATTTTTAAGATTTATAGGATATGCCTGGAAGATAAAGTTGCTGTCATCAAGTTTCTCGTTCCATGTTAATTAATAAGATTAATTATTATTTCAAGCAAAAAAAGTCAAGCCGATAAGAAAATAAGATATGATCATCATCTAATTCTTGAAATTTCATAAGGACAAAGTTGTCTAACCTTTTTCTTCTTTTTGTGATGATATGCTTACATATGGATCTCAACAACTTTGTACCACAAATAGTATCACTTGTTTGTGCAAAAACAGTTGTAATACATTCATATATGGCTTGTTGAATGGAATGGATGTTGTATTAAGAATACCAACTATCAAAAGTTAAATTAACTAATTACAAAAGTAAAATTGAATAACCAAATGTCATTGATAAAATTTGGGCTAGATTTGGATGATAATTGTTTTGAATAACCAAACGACATGCTAATTTGGAAAGGACTATAATAAAAAAAACCATTAAAAAACCCAGAAAATTAGATCACATATGCTACAACTCTTAACCTCAATTTTTTTCATCAAATTCAATAGAACGATACATGATCAAGGAAGTAAAAAAAGAGAGATCGATATAAAGAAACGGTAGAGAGTGGTGGTTGGTGGTGGATTATACAAACACAGTGCATAAACAAACTTTACCTTATATCACCTGTCATCACTTCTGGCATCACACTCAACACCAAAACCACCTTATATCGCCACCATCACAGCCCGCCTTAATCTCTCCATCACTGAAAATTGCATCCTATTACAACCTCCTTAAACCACCAAGACCACCCCCTTGCCAATTGACGAATACGTCAGCACCATCGAGAACCTAAACCAAAACCTTCATCGGACCAAGAAAGAAGAAAAAAAGGAGGCATCTACTTTTTTTCCCTTCGTGTTTAGATGCAAAAAAACACACCAAAGTCCTAGTGGTTCAAATCCGGTTGTACTATAAAAGTCCTAGTGAGCTCAGATTGAGTTTTATCTGTATCTTCTTAGAGAGAGTGTGTGTGAAGGAGAAGAAAGTATTGTATTTGTTAGTATTTCAAATTCAAAATAAAACATGTTTCCTTCTGTTGCAATCAATCAACCAGTTAACAACCTTTACAAGTTTTAGTGAAAGAAAAAGGAGTAAAAGTTAAGGATTTATCCAGTTTGAAATGATAATCATTTAAAAGAAGAGAAACCGAATAACAAAAGAGAAAGATTGTACCTTGTTGATTAGTTTGAAGGAATAAGAGACCCCAAAAGAGAGAAATCAATGAATAGAAAGCATCTGCAGAATTAGGGTTTTCAATTAGATGTGTGTGTGTGTGAGAGAGGGAGAGAGAGAGAGAGCGAGAGAGAGAGAGAGGTGTACCAAAAAAATACATGAATTTAGTGGTTAAAGGTGATGCAAATGATAACAACAATTGTTGGTTGAGTTCTGTTGCAATGGCCGTAGTGGTGGCCAAAGTTTTGGAAAGATGGTACTGAAGCAGAAAAGATGGTACTGAAGCAGAGGGGCGGGAAACATATGGGGTGAAAGAGTGTAGGGTTTGTGGAGGCATGCATCTCTTTTTGACCGATTTTATAGGCTGAATAACGCAAGGACCAATTCAATTTTTCACTTTATTGACCAAACAACGTTGCACTGCATAAATTCATTGTAAATATTGCATTATGGTCTTGTACGACTTAATTTTCAGCGTTTGACCAAAGATTATTTACAATCATTTTATGCATTAATCTTTATTTGGTCAACATCAAAAGTGAAAGCTAAGGACGCATCAAGCTGAACAAACTCTTATAGAACCTGAATCCGTCAAAATTGAATTGGTATTTTCTCAGATTATTCAGCCATTTGAATCGGTAAACAATAGGTGCACTCTTTATGGATCTCATCTCAGTTTGGTAACCATAATTGTTCCTTCAACTGTTGGATTAGTGTCTAAGTCCATAACTATTTTGGTATGTACTTGACCCGATGGTGCATGGTCATTTTGGGTTGCCTTCACCAAAGCAACTTGATAGGATGAATTATGGAGAGAAAGGATTAAATATGATTTATTAATATATTATGAGAATAATATATTAAAGGAAAAATCATATTGTTTAATTAATATTAGTCAATAATTAATTGATAATTAGTTTTGTGACTAAAAGAGATTAATTAAACTTAAGGGACTGGAATTGTAATTATAAGATAATTGCAATTTGAGCCATGGATTGCCTTTTATTATACGGTGGACGAATTCTATGGGGGAAGCCCATATGAAATCGTCCAAGGCCTTAAGGAAAGGGCTCCATGGGTTGCTTAGGGCTTAAGCAACCAAATTAGGGTTTCCTTGTTAGATAACCCTAATTGCCTCCTATATATATGGATCCCTTATGACCCAAAAACGCGGCTAAGACTTCTCTAGGGTTTGTAGACGTTTTTGGGCAGCCTCCATCCTCTCTCTTCTTCATCCTCTTGCTTATGGTGTTTGTGAACCATTAGAGGAGTGACAATTGTGACTCTAAGCTTTCTAAAGTCAATACAAGGAGATCTGGGATTGTTATTGCTACATAACAATCAAGGTAACATCTTAAACCTATTCTCATGTTAATATGATTACTTGAATGCTAGAATTAGGGTTTATAGTCTTGCATAACTTGCATGTACAATAGAGAAACCTAGATCCAAGCATTAGGGTTTGTATGAGCACATAGGATGTTCTTAGGACCAAAACCCATCAGTGGTATCAGAGCCTAGCCTGGTTTCTATTGTATTGATGCTTGATATGTTTGAAAAATTCGATTTTTTGGTTTCTGGAGGCTGGACTCGCCGAGTCCATAGTTGAACTCGCCGAGTCCATGCAGACTCGACGAGTCCATGCTTGACTCGACGAGTCAACTCGTTAGATGGAGTATATCTCGGGAGTTCTTGCTGTTTTTGCTTTGGGATAGTTACCTTATCACATTAGATCAATATAAATCCGATTTTATGATATATTTGACTATATTCTTGATCTAATTGAAGATTTTTATCAATTAATAAGATAATTGTTTCCTTATGTGATAATTGATTAATTATTTTGACTAAATTGATAAATTGTTTTGCAAGAAATCATTAAATAAATCAAATATGGATAATTATGTGATTAAATGTTCATTTAGATTATTTGTTATTTGATCCTTGTTGTTATGAAAAGTTTCATATTTTCCCCTTTAGGTTTTATAGTTTAAATTTGAACCCAAAAGTTCTGTTGTTTTGAAATTTAAATAGTTGAAACCCTAATGTTTTGAAAAAGGTTTCAAAACTTGCCCTCAAGTTTTGGAATTTAAATTTTGATTAATAGTTTAATTTTGATGCATATTTAAATTCTAAACCCTAATGTTTTGAAATGTTTCAAAACTTGCCCTCAAGTTTTGGAATTTAAAAGTTGATTAAAAGTTTAATTAGGAATGTTAAATTCTAAAACCCTAGTATTGTTTTGAAAAAGTTCATATCACACCCTTATGGTTTTATTAATTAATTAAGGTGTATAATTAAAAGAGGTTTAATAAATCCATAAAAGTTTTGGTTTACATTTAATTGAATTAAAAGTATAATCGTTAAATTTGACCACCTAGTATTTTAAAAGTGTAAAATACACCCTATACTATATATAACATTAAAAGTCTAACATTATATATATATATATATATATATATATATATATATATATATATATATATATATGTATGAGTAAAAGTCAGTCTTACCGTTAGTAGGCCTCATTCACGAAGCTGGTCTATAAGGGGTGTTTAAGGAAATTGCCTATAAAATGGTGATTGAATGGGTATCCACTCTTACCCACTGTACTCTTGACTAGTGGAGGGTCGTTTGCCGAACGGGTAGGATAGGACGAAACCTTCCATTATAAGTATAATGAATTACTAAAGTAACTAAATGTTTTTCAAATTCCCAATCTTAGTTACTTAGGCAAAGTGAATTGATGCAATTCCATGAAATTACACTTTGTGCCCTTGCGAAGACGTTAGTGGAGCGTGTGTGGTTTACCGGCACACTAAATGGGTCTAAGAAAAGGTAGCAAAGGGTGACTCAATGTTTGTCGTAGTTCGGTGGAGCGTGTGTGGTTTACCGGCACATCGAATAGGTGACTGTAACATGTGAGGGCACCATGTAAGTTTGCATGGTTATTCACACCCGCTTTGTGATCCTCGGCATCCCAGTCACAAACAAGAGGGGCATATCGAGATTTAAACATGCCATTGAAATGTTCAATGAATCTCAAAGGATCTAGGAGTTTTCATAGATTTAAAACTTAAATTTTTCTTTTTCGTTTTTCATGGTGGAAATTAGTGAATCGTCATTCACTTACCTTCAAATGTTCTGCAATTTGGGTTACGGCATCCCTTTCCCGAGTTGAAGAATATTGTGTTGGGTCCTAGCCTTAGTATCTCATTTGGGTGATTTACTAAGGACTCAATCAATCAACTAACTTGAATTCGTTTTCTCCCATTTTGTAGATGTCAAAGTTCGACAACTATGGTCTTATCAAATTTCATGGAACAAGCATTCCACATGAGGATGATATTCCACGATTCGATCGATGAACAAGAGATCATACTTCACTTCCTCCTCCTCCTCCAATTATTCTCCCTAACCCACAAGTTCGAAGGCTTCAAAAGTTCAAGATCACTCAAGCCCTTTTGGCAAGTAAACATAAAGAAGGAAAGTCGGTGTGTGCACACGTCCTAGGGATGAAGTCACACATTGATAGGTTAAGAATGTTGGGATCCGTTGTCTGTGAGGAGATGGTTGTTGATTGGGTTCTTCAGTCACTTCCTAACTCATATAGTGAGTTCGTAAGAGAGTACTATATGATGAACTGTGACGTGACCCTCATAGATCTCACCTATATGCTTATTGCTGCTGAATCAGCAATGGTTTGGCACAATAGAAAAGCAAAGTTGATTAGTGAATCTGCCTTCAAGACCTCTATGGATATAGACAATGGCAACGAAAGATATGCAAATGATCGAAAATTTTGATCATAAGAGAAAGGCAATATCCGAAGTAGTTCCAAAAGAGTCGATTTGCTTTTATTGCCAAGAGAAGGGGCATTGGAGACGAAGCTGCCCTATTTACCTAAGAGATCTAAGAGATGGGAGAGTCAAAACGTATGGCTCTGCTTTAGGTAAAATCCATTGACTAACTTTTTTAAGCTTTTATTCTAGATTCTTAATACATAATGTGATAAGATTACAATTGATGTTTTGTAGGATTGAAGAAAAGGAAGGAAGCTTAAGGGAAGAAGTGAGCAAAATCTAACCGTGAAGAAATGAATTTTGATCGCATTTCTTGAAGATTAGATTATTGAGCTACTACTTGGAGTTAGAATAAGATTGCTAAGAAAGATGTATTAGCATAGTTTTTCAATGAATTGCATTGTAAGGACAAATTTTTTTCCGCAATAAAATAAATTTTTATTTTATATTATTTATTTATCCTTGCAATGGCGTATATGAAAAATTGATGTTTGAATGTTTCTATTATTAGCAATAATGGATTTGGTTCTTATTATGTTATTTATGGAAAGTCGAGAATTTACCAAATAGGGAGAGTTTCTCATCGCCCAAGTTTCAATTGGACAGAAACTTGGAATCATGCAACTTGGTTGCACGATGAATGAGAAATTTCATATTTTGGAAATTAGACTAATTCGTTGACAAAGTGTCAAGTGAAGGACTAGGAGATCGAGCACACAAAGCTGCGTGTTGATCAAGTCCACCATAAGAGTAACAAAGATATTCGTCATGATTTACTAAAGGTTTAGTAAATATGATTATACTTATAAGATTAAGTGTAATTGTGAATTGATTAAAAAGGTTTAAATCAATAGCAAAACGAATAAGAAGAATCAAGTAGGCAGAAAGATAAAAGTTTCTCCATTCTAAGAAGAAGGGAGAGTAGCTTTTATGCTTTATGATAGGTCTTAATGATTAAGAACCATATCTCAGTTGATCCTCTAAGTAAGTCTTAGTACAATTATATGTTTAAGAAGAGGAATCAAGGATTGAAGAAATGGTTAAATCAAGAAGTCAATCATACTTCGTTCCAATAACAAGTCTTAAAGATAAGACTGTGACATGGAGTGAAAAGTATTAAGAAGGTTTGTAACATTCATCAAATATGGAAAAGTTGTGATGTCTTGGATAAGACAAAGACCAACTAGGACCAATTTATGAAGAGTTTTGATAAAAGATACACTAACTCTTGAATATTTGCTTGTCAAGAAATGTTTTGACAAGAGAATCTTATATGTCAAGGAGTCAGTGGGAGTCTTAATGGTCTTGAAAGGTTTCAAGAACAAATCAAATAAACCTTATCGATAATCACTAGCACACGAGTTGAGGTTTACAACCTATCGTGTTGACAATATTGTTTCTGTGCCATTCCAATTGAGTTAATTATGCAAGTGAGCCCTATGAGTTTTCATTTGAATGCATAAAAGGCAAGGATCTTGATCAATGAAAAGTACATTGATAGGAAAAGGTGAGCTGCTTAACTACTTAGAAGACATGGTGGGCAGCTGTGCTACCATAAGGCAAGAAATCAAGATTAAGAAAGTTCGATCCATATGAGTTTGAATTTGTCGTAAACTTTGGTTTTGACAAATTCACATGGATAGGAACAAATACACCGTTTAAATCTAAGTGTCATAAGATTTCCTCCTTCATGAAAATGATTGTGATGAAATGCTTTCACTAAGAAAGATTTTAAGAAGATAGTGATTGTAAAATTGCATTCTCGAATTCGATTATGGTTATGATATCCCTTTCCATGATTTGAATTGTGAGGTTTGGCAATTAGTCTTAATTGTTTAGACACACATATGAACTATCTAAGGCAAAGGTGTATAAGTTCAAGAAGCATTGATAAAAGATTATCAAAGCACTAAGTATTAGAAACATGAACTTAAGAAATTCAATAAGTATTGTTTTTCTGAAAGTTTAGCTGTTTCTGAATACATGTCGAAGCTAGTGGGAGCATAAGTGTTATGTTTATAATAATCATCATGATAGTGGGAGCATAAAAGTTATGATTGTATGATTATTAAGGCACGTATTGCAAGTTGGCAATATTGATTATAGAAAACAAGAGTTATACCTTGCAAAGTTGTAAGGGTTGTAAAGTTGTTTTGCTATAATTAAGGGAGAGAATATTATGCTTCATTTCAAGTATAAAGGATTAGGTTGAGAAATGTCAATAAATTTAGTCAAGGGTACATAGTGTGTTCTTAAATTTTCGATTATGATTACGGCATTCCTCTTCACAATTCGAATTTTGAGAACATAGAAAATAAAACATTATGCGTCGTGTCCCATACGCTTCGGGTATAGGATCGATTGCAAATGCTTTAATGTTTGACCATTCTAAAATTTTCCAAATGTCGAGTGCATTTAGAGGGAAAAGGGACTAGAATTGGTTTTGACTAAAATAATTAAACAACTATCAAAGAACAATCCAAAGTTTGACGAGGATTGGTCGCTTGTGAATAGTTGGAAGCATGGTATTGGATGGACCATATCGACATTAGTATGAATAGAAAAGATTCTATTAAGAATGAGTTGTCATATGGAAATTATGGAAATGTTTCCATATTGGATGGACCATATCGACATCATTACGAATAGATAAGATTCTATTAATAATGAGTTGTCATATGGAAAATATGGAAACGTGTCCATATTGAGAATTGAATATTGAAAGTCTATGTCTAGATTAGAAACTTTTATGCAAAAGGATGTTCAAAGGAATGTACTTTGAGTGAGAGACATCATATCTAAGGAATTGTCTTGTAACAATGTCCGATAGAGGACTTTGTAATATCATTGGCAATAGTCTTTGTGACTTTGGTACAATGACATTACAAAAGGATCATTGCATAGAATGTTGGAATCTAGCATATTTTATAAGTAACAAGAAATTTGATATTCTCACACTTATGAAAAAGGATTTGGAGTTGTGAAATGAGAATGATTGGAAATGTGTTCAATTTGGTCTATTTCACAAAATAAGAACCATAGGTAAACATTGTGTGCATGCTAGGAGCATGGGACAAGTGTAATAATTCAAGTAAGAAGTTGATTACCCGAAACGACAAATAATGAGTAATCGGTATGGTGATAAATAAAAGGAGTTTTATTTATACTCAAAGGTTTGAGGCCATATGGGATTAGTATTATTCTTGTGTTTCACTTTGCATGTTTTGACTTCCAGAATAATTGAGTTTATTAAGAATAATCGAATTATTCAAACGGACCACAGTCGTTCGTATGTTGGAAGTAGATATGAATGAAGACTGTCCTGAATTGGTGTGTGGATTGTCTAGAGGAGTATTAGACATAAGCAAATGTTTGTTGCAACGTTCATGAGTGCTTATGAATATGATTTGAGCATTGGATTAAACCCACGCTCACTTGGATCGCTCCATGAATTGTATCACGAGTGATTAGTGAGACGATAACATCTTATATTCTTGAAACCGAGATGTGTGAGTTGTATCTTGCGAATCGGTTGCACATTGATAATATGTAGATGCACTAGTAACTTGGTGTTATAAAACATATTATTGTGTGTGATTTGGTTAGTAAGTGCAAGCGAGCATTGTATCAAAGTTTATCCGTTCCTTTTATCCAAAGTAGGATAAAAGCGATATCTTTGGGCCCCTCGATGATTTAGTGATGATAAACGTGAATGCTCGGTCGGGCTAGGGCTAATTTGATTTGTTCAATTAGTTAGTCGTCATAAATCGGAAATCGAGATATAGTACAAAGAGAATGATTTGAAATCATATCTAATATGATATCTAGAATGGAGGGATATATGTTCCCTTATCTAAGGACACGAGTATCTGATATGATCAGAGTTGACAGCGGCTTTGGAAAGCTACGATTGTAGATCGGGATCTGAAGTCATACGCATAATAGTTATTAGACTTATCCAAGTGGGAGACTGTTGGATTAGTGTCTAAGTCCATAACTATTTTGGTATGTACTTGACCCGATGGTGCATGGTCCTTTTGGGTTGCCTTCACCAAAGCAACTTGATAGGATGAATTATGGAGAGAAAGGATTAAATATGATTTATTAATATATTATGAGAATAATATATTAAAGGAAAAATCATATTGTTTAATTAATATTAGTCAATAATTAATTGGTAATTAGTTTTGTGACTAAAAGAGATTAATTAAACTTAAGGGACTGGAATTGTAATTATAAGATAACTGCAATTTGAGCCATGGATTGCCTTTTATCATAAGGTGGACGAATTCTATGGGGGAAGCCCATATGAAATCGTCCAAGGCCTTAAGGAAAGGGCTTCATGGGTTGCTTAGGGCTTAAGCAACCAAATTAGGGTTTCCTTGTTAGATAACCCTAATTGCCTCCTATATATATGGATCCCTTATGACCCAAAAACGCGGCTAAGACTTCTCTAGGGTTTGTAGACGTTTTTGGGCAGCCTCCATCCTCTCTCCTCTTCATCCTCTTGCTTATGGTGTTTGTGAACCATTAGAGGAGTGACAATTGTGACTCTAAGCTTTCTAAAGTCAATACAAGGAGATCTGGGATTGTTATTGCTACATGACAATCAAGGTAACATCTTAAACATATTCTCATGTTAATATGATTACTTGAATGCTAGAATTAGGGTTTATAGTCTTGGATAACTTGCATGTACAATAGAGAAACCTAGATCCAAGCATTTGGGTTTGTATGAGCACATAGGATGTTCTTAGGACCAAAACCCATCATCAACCACTCGCCATCGCTATCTCTCCCTAAAAAATCTAAAATTCATCACCATACTACCATCCCTCGTCTTCTGTAAAAAAATCACCATAAACCCTAGACGACATCACCTTCTCCCCTACCAGGTACCCTTACTGTTGATGTTTCTATGAGGATGGACCATTCACGTAGAGTGAAGACCCAATATTCTCTCATATCTCCTCTATCTCTCCATAACCGTTGCATCGCACACCACTTTAGAAAATCAATTCAGAAAGCTGAAACAGAAGGCAGAAATTGCAATTTGATGTCATCATTTGTTCTGGTTTTGCGTTTTTCCTGATCATCCGTTTTCCCAGTCGTCGACGAACACCCCTGCTACTCTATCTCTACTCAAAAGAGGTAAAATACACTGATTACCCTTTCTATCTCTCTACATATGTGTACATGTTTGCAGAAACAGAACCAAATCTCTTTAATTTCGAATTTCACAGATCGAACAGTGGGTTATTTTCCCAAGGTTGTTCTTCATATTTGCTTATCAGAATTGGACTCCGAGCTCCTACTTGCGCCTTCTTCATCGATGCAGCAACCTCCACCTACCACTGCTAACCCGGGTAAAACCTATTCATTTTTGCTGCCTTTATGTTTCTATTTTTGAAAGTTTTTTGGTTTTTAAGGTTTTGACTAACCATGATGACTAAAAAAGGTTATTTTCAGAAATTATGTTTTCACAAAGAAACACGGTGGTAGTATTCTAATGTCCTTTATTCTTCATCAACATCACCATTACCTTCATTTTTCTCTCCCTCTCTCTATGAGTGTTTAACGATTGTGTTTCTTTTTAACAGAGTAAGATCAGATATGTTTGGAAGGTGGAGTTAGACTAAAAGACATCCAATAATCTAATTGGTTATCTGGTTTGTTTCATTAAAAGAATTGACAGATTACAATGTATGGTATTAAAAAAAAGTTAACTTCATGTAGAATATACTAACGTATACTCATGCACTGCTCATATTCTTGGGCAGGATTTCGTTGGATGGAATTTTGAACAAACTGGTTAATCGATTTATCTTTGTATAAAACAAACAAAAAAGTGACCTCTTAAGATGGACCTTTGAAAAAACCTACCCTCTTGGCCACAGGTAATCAGGTATCATGTTTCACATCTTTTGTAACTTCACTGAACTTATTTTGGTTCCATCTAGCATTATCTGCTCAAGTTAGTTGTAGGTGTTGACTGACTTGAAAAAAATTGTTTTTCATGTACAACTTTATAAAATATAAACATAATTTTCATTTGTTTATACCATAGTATTTAATGATGTTTTATCTTTTTTTTATGTAGAGGCATGGTTGGTCTGTGAAACTATTGAGGGAATGAATGCTTCAGATGATGCTAGATAGTGATTGGGCAACAGAGGGAGAAACTCTTCAAGGAAGGCATACTCCAACTCTAACAACGAGGATTTCAAAAAAAATCTACACCCTATTAGTAAATTCCTTCATTAATTTTGAATTTCTTTTAGTTTGGATTTAGTAGTTTTTGAATTTCAAATAGTTATTTATTAATTTCAACTTGACCCTTTATTCTATTTCTTATCTCATTTCATTTCATTCAATCGAAAATATAAATTGTTGTTTTTATTTGTTTTTGAACAAACAAAAACTATCATTCTGCATCCTACATCGGGAAGATGTCTTGGACCATCATCATGCCAAGATAAATGAACGGACCAAGAGATGGGGTGAGTGAATCCAAGCCAAATGCAAATTCACCAATTAGTCACTCATTCTAATTCAGTTTCCATTTAATGAATAATCAATGCACCTCCATGATTGAGCGCCATTGGATAATGGTCTGTATTACAATCTATATTATGTATGTAGACCAATTTACCAAAATACTGTTGTTGCTTATCATCTCATGCTTTTCTTTTCTCTTTGTTGTCTTAAGGGAACAACTTGCTAAGTTTATTTATTCTTTTCATAGATATGTTGCTTTATTTCATGGACATGTCATGATGCCATGTCGGTGTAAGTAAGTTATGACTTGATAGTTAATTGGCCATATTGTAACAAATGCTAATTCATACATGGCCATATAATTGGTTATAATAGTGTACTTCCAAAGTGTAATATAATGGTTTTATACAAAAAAAAGTGAAAATAAATTCAAATTTATTTAGAGTAAATACAATTTTGGTTTCTGTAGTTGCCAGTTGTCACTATTCTGCACTTTTTTTAACCTAAGAAAAAGTTTCTCATCTGAAGAACTCTGGCATGGCACATCACCCAAAACCTGTTCTGAGTAATGGCATTATATGGTGCACTTGAAAATTGACATTGTTCCCACATAAAGGGAAGTTTCAAATTTTAGTTTGAAAATGGCAAAAATGGTAACTTGATTGATTTGCTTTTAATGGTGTCTTTTATTTTTTATCCTTTTCTGATGGATTTTAATTTGTTTGTAGTAGTGCCTGAAAAACAACGAACATGCAACTTGTAGATTTGTGACCTGCAATAATGATTCATTGAGGTGTAAGCAGTCTCTTCATTCGAAAAGGTGCAACAAGGGAAGTATGTTGCTATCAGCAAGACTTGCAATGTCTATAATGATGGGTTTTCAGGTCTTAATCTTGGATTTGCTCCAAGGTATTAGCTGCAATTAACAATATTCAACAACTAATGGTTGGTTTCATGTTGTTACATAATAATGAAATTGTGACATTTCATAAGATAAATGCTTACAGTGTGTACCAGAGAGATTAAGAGGACTAGAGGGCTTGTGATGTCGATTTTTACAACTTACAAGATCAAATAGCAAAGTGACAACTGAGAGGTATGTAACATTAATCATGATTGATTTTTCTTTAATGGCTTGACTAACAAAAGGCATATGCCAATATGGTTGTAACTCATACTCAACTCTAATTTTGTGCATGTGGATTTGGGTTGGGGTCAATGAGAATTCATTGATAATGTTCACCTCCATCTTCAGTGGAGAAAGAGTGAAACTGGTGGACATGATGGTGAGTAACCATCTTGTGGAATTCACAATCAGTTTATAACCTTGAGACCATAAGAACTATAACCATTTATCCACAGTAAACGTTGAGACCTTAAGAGCTCAACAAAATCACATCACAAGGAAAGAACCAATAAAACAGTAAACAACATGAGGGCAAAATGGTCAAACCAATTTAGCAACCAAGAAACGAGTAGCAGCCAGACAATATTTTGTCCCAAATCCACCTAACATTAGTTTAACCAAACCACACCAACAAAGGCATATGCATTCAAGTAGAATAACATCATCTTGAGGGCAAAATGGTCAAACTAGCATATGCGGCTGAAGCTGGAATTAAAAAAAAAAGTTAAATGCATCTATTATATGTTTTTATAATCAATAGGTTTCAAGATCTTGATTAGTGGGTATTTAAGGTATTTCACAATTAATCAAAACATGTTACTTGATTATTATGTTTTGTGTCAAATCAATCGGTGTAATATTAATTATGATATGTATTTATGGAAGCTTACACATTCCACACATTAGAGTTAATTAATTGTATATGTAGTTGACATTTTGATTCAAAAAAGGTTACTTGGCATGATTTGTTATTTTTGGTTGATGTTTTATAGTCAATAATGTTTTTCTATTTGACAATCGAGTTCGATTTTAATCGATTAGTACTAGCAGAAAGATAAAAACGAATGGTGGTTATAGAATCCAAAATGAATTAATCGTACACACTCCTCACTCCCTAATCCATCAAACAAACACTAATCGTGAAAACGTAAATATTGATCGAAAGAAAGCTATCCACGTAAATGAAGTTATTTGTAGATGTCACAATACACTAATACTTTTATTTGTAAATTCAAACAATAACTTATTTTTATTTTTAATCAAAACATTATATTTTCTTATTTTTAATGAAAACAAAATATATTTTCATTTTTAATTGAAAATTGTAAAACACTTATTTTTAATCAAAAAGATTATTTTTATTTTAACCCAAAACAATATATTTTTTTAACACAAAACAACAAGAAATTTTAATTTTTAACCAAAATCAAAGTATATATATTTTTAAAGCAAAAGAGTAATGTACTTTTCATTTTAACTAAAAACGACAATGTACATTTATTTTTAACTAAAAACGTCAACGTACATATATTCGTAAGCTTTTCAGATTCGTATATTTTGAGCACCTGCATTACATATGTTGCAATTATGTTAATCATTTATCTATCACTATATTGCATGGTTATCACGATATTGCATATCAACTGTTCACATAATCCCTCATGCAAACCGTAATAATTGAAACAAAATTATTCCTCGAAACCATAAGAACTTTATAATGGTGTCGCAATTCGGGATTACCAGCATCATACCAAAACAGTGTGTTCGACCTTTGTGGGATGCAATTGAATTCCAATACATTGCATGCTCTTTGGAAGATGACATATTTTCTTATAGAAACGAATCTTTAAAACGAATATGATCACCAAAAGAAACTATTTGAAGAAAAGTAAATGTTTGTTGCCGAAAGCCGAAAAACGGGTTATATATATATATATATATATATATATATATATATATATATATATATATATATATATATATATATATATTATTAAAGATATTGCCCATTTCTTGAAAATTAAGAGTACAACATATGTTGTACCTATATTAAAGCATTCTACGTATTATACTATACGATGCACGGATCATATACTACACCCTAATACAAGGAATACCTAAACACACTGCCATCTAACCTATTCACATCGACACCACCAAAGATGCCCCTTTCCTAACTTCATATGGAGGCGGTGATGAACATATCAATCAAACCTCTGATTTTTTAGATATGTAACGGAGACTAATGCTACTCAGCATCTTCGATCCTCAACTAATGGCTATCAATGATCCCGAACACATAGAGGAGGAGGAAGCCGCTGCTGCTGACGACGAAGACACCGCCGCCTTCGATTTTCACCCTAACAGACGCTCTCAGGTCTCAGCATCTTTGATCCGTGACTATAATGGCTATCAATGATCCCGAACACAGAGAGGAGGAGGAAGCCACTGCTGACGACGAAGACACCGGGGATCAGGTTGCTCCGATTGTCAGGCTTGAAGCAATCGAGGTCATTAACGGTGAAGAAAACGAGGATGCAATACTTGATCTGTGAGTATTCGACATTTATCCGAGTTTACACGTTTGTATGGTTTATTATATAACCCTTTTTCTGATTCCTTCCATTTGAACCCAACAAGGAGTTAAAATACTGGAAATAGCAAACACAGGAATGGCTACTCTATCGCCTTCTTCTCCCCCTTCTTCCCAATTCATCATCATTACATGTTCTCTCGAGGTTGCTCTTCGTTTATCTTTGTGCAATTCACTCGATTCATTTGATTATGCATTTAATCATGTTATTTATTGTCCTTAGGCAATTTGACGACTCGTAGATTAATCAATTGTGCTGTCAAAAGCAACTGTGGTAAGTGCATTTCACGATTTAGGAGCGGTGTGATTTTAACAATGTCTGATGGACAATAAATAACATGTTATCTACAATCCATCTTGAATATGTGTGAGTTGCTTATTGAAAATAGTTTCGGTAGCCTTGGACTTTCCTAATGTCACTTGTATTTACTTTGACCATGTCTTTTTCAGTTCAATGATTTTTTGTGTTATGTTGGTCAACGAGAAGAGGCTGGTTCAAATATTCTTAAAAAATCAAAATAATAATTTTTTCTAATTTTGGTCAATGGTTTATGTTAGCACTATGGTGAATAGAGATACACATGGCGTGAGATAGTTAACGAAATAAGATTGGGAGCCTGAGATCTGACAGACATGTGAAAGGTGTAGTATTTGTAGTAAAGGTGCTTAACAGGGGCATTTTCGTCATACTCTTAGTTAAGGTCGGTTTAGATATGTTTAAATAGGAGTTTCTAGTGAATTTGTCATTATCTTGAAATTGAAATAGTAAACGATAGATCTTGACATGGGGTTGTTCCATGGTACTGTCTTGACTCTTGAATGACTTTTCAAGTTATCTGTTATGAATAAATAAGTAAATTACACGTATTTAATGAGATTTCTGAACTCATTTTCTTTTCTTTTTTGTACAGGGAGCCAAGAATGGTTAGTATCTTAAATTCATCTTTTGGTACAACTTCTTCAATGTTTGTAGAAACGAAAGCCAAATATGGAATTATGGATCACATTATCCACCGGTAACTCCTCCATCCTCATTCATAGGTTTATATATATGTAATTGGTATTATTTCATGTATGAAGTGCAAATTAATAATTATTAAAAGTTCAGTATAATTTTAATGATGCATTTACAATAATATAAATTAGTTAAAATCTTTTGTAGAATATACATAGGATTGCATAAAAAAATTAATCTACATTTGCTTCCTGTTTTAGGTTCTCTGTTTCATTGATATATACACATTAAGAGCCTGAGATCTTTAATTTGTAATAAAGATAGGATGAGGTTTGGGTAATTCACCAAGAAATAGATAACGAAATGGATAAAGCCTTCTTTAATTTAGTCTTTTTCGCATTTTTTTTATAATTATTATGACACTAACTTTTCAAAGATCCACCTGGTGTCATATCGGCTTGGGGTAGACTTTTTGTTGGTTTTTTTTGCTGTATCTTGATATTTCTTCATGCATTTGGGGGGGGGGGGGGGTGTCTTGGTGTGTGCGTGTTTTTTTCTTCTACTTTCGGTTGTTTTGCAGATCTAATGTACAGTGGTTTGGTGTTTTTCAAGTTGTTTGGAGAGATGCATGTTGCAGTTTATTGATTTTGCCCTTGTTTGTTCCTTTGGTTATGCTTCATTACAACTTTTAGTAGGCGTCATTTTATCCCCCCAGCTTGTCCTGATCGATATCTCCTAATGGGCTTTTATGGTGGTGCTTTTCTTGCATTCTGGCTTTTTGGTTTCGTATTGGACTTTTCTTCCCCAAGGTCGTTCTGGTCTGTTTGCTTGGTCTGTCTGCTTTGATGTGGTGATGTTGTGACTTTCTCTTTCTCTTTCTGGTGGCGGTGTTGTTTCTGTTCATGTTTCCTTTATTCTTTGGCGTTACACCGATGTTTGGTTGTTTGTCTTTTTCTGATTGTTAGTTGTTGCGACTATTGCTTCTATTTGGTTTGGCTCCCTTTTGGTGCTTTGTTTCTCTCACCCCTGATATAGAAATAACAATGTGGGGTTGAATAGAGATTTTGCTCTTTTTGGTCTTAGTTAGACAAAAACGCCCCTGATGGAACCGCTCTTGGCAGATACACAGAGGATATAATCGATTTTTTTTGTTGTTCATAATTGATTTGGGTTTTTTGTTGGTTGTACAGATCTGGACATTACCGTCCTCTTCATCGATTTATTATCCCGGTACCTACATATTTAGTTTTTTTGTTGATAGTTGATTTGTATGTTAAGTATGAAAACAATTATCCCATTATTCATTAAAAAACTTTCAATATAAGTGGAATGGAGTCTTAATATCTTTATCAATGGTAAATTTGAGGGGTTTTGTTTTCATTTTGAATATGTTGTAGTTGTAAAAATACCAAATGGGGTAGCAAATGCTGAAGAGAAGATAAGACATGCAAAAAGATGCAGATGAAACAAAACATGGTGTGATAGGTTTTTGTGTTTCCATAATGTGATTGGGTTTCCTTTATGAATTAGCCAACTTTTTAAACTACATCCTCATTTCCTTTTTAGTAATTGCAAGGAAATGGTTTGGTTTTATGTGCAACAAATAGGTAGCAAAAAGAGAAATAAAGACTTTTTTTTTTTTTTTTTTTTCTGTTTTGCTAACTGTTTAGAAGTTAACTTGTGTGTTTGTTTAATTATGAAGACAATAATTTTTTTGGTTTTTGATAAAATTTAATTTAAAATTTATTTTTCATTTAGGGTGCACATAGTCTGATAGTGAGTTGCAATGTGCCCTGTCAAATTTCTTTCTTAATTTGTGATAATAGAAAAAGGTGTAGACCATTGTCTCCAAAAGAATTCAAGCCCATTATATTAATTTCGTTATATTTGCAAATAAACAATTTTAGTTTTTTTAATTGCTTTAAATAAAACATATCTAAATAAAACATAATTAAAAAAGATTTAAAAACTGTCAATAATAAATTATCAATTGTATACGTATGATTTTAAGACCTTTTTTTATAAATTATATTAAATTATTTCACTAAGTAACTTATTTATTAAAAAAATAAATTAAAGTAAATAAACTGTTTAATCGTATATCTTTTTAACAAAAAGGGATATAAACATGTTTTTATACAAAAAATATAAGGTGTTTTTATCTTTAACCCCAAAAAATATATGTCACATTTAACGTAAAACATAATCATATTTTTACGTCTTTGCTTCCAAACTTTCTTAAACCTAAAATAACAACAAACATTTTCA
Source organism: Lactuca sativa (assembly GCF_002870075.4). Lineage (NCBI taxonomy): Eukaryota > Viridiplantae > Streptophyta > Magnoliopsida > Asterales > Asteraceae > Lactuca > Lactuca sativa. The sequence continues at coordinate 5,427,842 of NC_056630.2, read as the reverse complement.
TTTTAATAAATAGTAACATAAGATTCATTTGTAAACCATAACACCAATGTAATTATTTATGTTAACGGTTGTTACTTTTATTTTTAACCCAAAGTAACACATTATATTCTAAAACTAAAACTATAGCATACTTATATTTATTAAGTGAACCCCCTCCCCTCGGCATTAAACATTAAATTCTAAACTCTAATTTACAATATATTGTGTCTTATTTTTAATTTGATATGTTTTTTTATACCAAACTAACCGTTAAATTATAACTAATCAGTGTCTCCTGAAAAGAAGCTAATTTCCGAAATAAACTATTCGCCGACTTATAATTTGATTGCTATTAAAGGTATTATATAACATTGTAACGTTGTGGATGTGTCTAAATTGAATGGATTGAGCTAATGTTAATGAACATTGAATATATAGCCACGTGGGTTGAGTGTGAACGTTTTTAAGATTACCTTGAATTGAGTTTTTAACACATACACACACACACTATTTATTTGGTGTAGTAGTCAATTTGCACAAAAGAACTAATCATCTCTACAAACTAATTTCTGAAAAACTATTCGCACCCGTCGCTTGGCGCGGGTAAACGGCTAATATATATATATATATATATATATATATATATATATATATATATATATATATATATATATATATAGAGAGAGAGAGAGAGAGAGAGAGAGTTAGGTTATTTTGTTTTTAGTAATTATTGTGTGTCAAAATACACAGATCTGGACCATTGGATGAAATATAATCAAAGGTCATGATCTGAGGGTCTATGATAGTAGAATATGATAACATGTACCATATAATCACACAAATTTGAGCATAAAGGCATTCTAGTCAATTAACCTATATTAAAAAAGGAAATTTTCGGATTTTAGGGATAATTAATTCTTTTACTTTTAATAATCTAAATATTTTAAATTAATTTAAAATTAAAAATCCGATTTTTATTCTGTCAGAATGATAGAATTTTAACCATAAAATAGTAAACATATTTTTCGATTTTATTCTGTCAGAATGATAGAATTTTAACCATAAAATAGTAAACATATTTTTCGATTTTATTCTGTCAGAATGACAGAATGTCAACCATAAACTAGTAAATATATTTTGAAAGAATACACAAAACCGATTCTTGAACTAATAATATACCAAATAATTACATTGTACGATTGTGATTCATTGAATTATAACAAACATTCTGAAAGAATAACAAATATAATTCTTAAAAAATAACAACATTCTAGATGTCTTGTGTATGTTTGACCTCTAAGCCAATTCAAAATATGCTAGTATTCTATGAGATTGACATTTTGTGACATTGACATTCTGTCAGAATTATATTGCATGAGAATGATTTTATACAAGGAGCCTTTCCCATCAGGTCTTCAAGCCATTCTTCAAACCATTTCTATCACAAATTCATTGCCAAATACTTTGTAGTGATACACTTGTAACAACTGCACATTAAACATATAATTAATTAAATACAAATTCTATCAGAATAAAGCAATAATATTCTTATATAATAAACTATTCTTTCAAAATGGAAATATTATAAAAGGTAAACAAGGTCAAAGCTATGATCAGCCCATATGTCTGTTTGCTTCAACATCATAAATATAAGGAAAAGTCAGTTTGCTTCAACATCAAATCTATGATCAGGATAGATGTTTGCTTCAACATCATAAACATATATTGAATCATCAATACTTCTAGCTACAAGTTCTCCGCCATCAAAGAATGATGTCTCTGAATTTATGAAAAAATAAAAAATTACAAAAACCCAACTCAAATAACTTAATCAAAGATCAATAAAGTTCATGTAAACTTACCAGCATCTCCTCATTAACCGATGATTCCATCACAAACCATGAATACAATCTGAGACTGTCATATTTCTCTTTGGCATTTCATCAAACACTTTAAAGGTGCTCCCTAAATTACCACATTTTCTATGAATCATGAATGAAAAAAAAAACCAATTCAGAACCATCAACATCAAATGAGTTACACAGGAGGGTATACCTCCTGTGTTCGGTTTCCATACGATCGAAGAAAAAAAAAAGCATAAATGGTTATATGGCTTCGGTTTTGATTGAAAATGGTAGAACCCCCATTTTTTAATCACAACCACTGAATCATTATTGTAACGAAAACATGTGAACAAACATAAAATCAAATTCCAATTCCAATTAAGTCTTGAACAGACTGAGGGTATCGCGATATGGAAGTTTCGTTTGGAAGCCTAAACATTGTAGAGTTCAGTTTCGTTTGTTGCAGGGATTCGCCAACCAACATCGTCCCCAACTGGGAATTCGGTAGTGCCGATGACTTTCGTGATTTAGGGTTGGATTGTGAAGAAGCGGATCAGAAGATGGTCGTTATTCCTCCTTTTATTTTGGTAATTTTAAAATCAAATCCCCCATTTATCTCAATTACCATAATTTTGCTATATATATATATATATATATATATATATATATATATATATATATATATATATATATATATATATATATATATATATATATATATATATATATGGTTTTAGGGTTCTTTGACTTGTCGTTCACTACGCCCGCATCGCAGACGCAGATTAAGCTGACGTGAGTTGGTCTGCAAGCAGCATCTCGGTCCGTCGTCTTCAGCCGGTAATCGGATTTTCAGGCCACACACCTCAGCTTCAAAGTCGACAGCGAGTAGGTCAGCCTTCGCCCTTCTTTCTGATTTCTCCTCTTCCAGTCTGTCAAATACCGATTTCTGTCAAATAGTCCATGGGATTTCAATTACCGATTTCTTGGGTTTATCATATGAATGTTTGGGTAACTGATTTGGTAATGCTTGATGGGATGTCGATGAAAAGTTCAGTGATTGATGATTCTCAAGAGAAAGATCACATCTGAGCCTTCGTTTTTACTCAAAGCATTTGGAATTGTGTTCCTTTTATGATTTCTGTCAAATAGTCCATGGGATTGTCTCTATCATATGAATGTTTGGGTACCTGATTTGGTAATGCTGAGTTTATCTGAATCAGATGTTGAACTTATAACTTTTAATGCTTCTCATTGTATTTTCCTTAACATATTGAGCTTTTTGGTATTTCATAATTTCTACATTTTAAACTTGATTTTTACCATTGAAAGTGACTTGCTCATTATTTTCTAGGACCAGATTGCAGAACCTCTCATCGACAAAGGGTAGGTTGGTCATTTACATAATTTCCATTCCAATGCCTTTGAAAAATTTGCAAACCAAACAGAAAACAACAAAGAATTCAATCCAATTGCATGTCAACCAAAAACACATAACAAATTTCAATTCCTTTCAAAACATTTTTTCAAACCAAATATGCCCTAAATACTTCCCATTTCCCAAAAGTTTGCTAATACATTGTGAAATTATTTTCACTTCCATCACAAATGCTTCCCAACTTTGTTTATAACCCAAATAATATGTACTACAATAAATTCCAAAATATAAAATGGTACAATGCAATGATGAACATCTTTAAATTTGTTGTAATTGTTTAAATTCATAGGGTTTTTAAGGAGCTAAAAAAATGTCCAAAGTTCGAGCAATATGGCAAGCTTCTTTAACTGCCACTAAAAGAGGTATGCACACTCTTTGTTTGCTACTAACAATAATAAATATTGATATTAAATATTAATGGCTAAAATGCAAATAACAGCAATATATTTGGTTTATTATATTAATAGCCTCCTACTTTCATTTCTTCCTATTACAACATTCTACTTTGAAAGAAATGAAAGTGGAATTCTATATTACGAAAATAAATGAAAGTACCTTGCTATTTCTTCTTAATTTTAATAATACCCGAAGTAACCTTATTTTTTTTATTTGTTTCTTGTTTTGAAGCTCTTTCGTGGAATGTTGATGACATGTTTCCTCCTAGTGAGAGATTTATATACAACTTTAAATCCAAAGAAGAGCTTAAAAAATGGCATTTATATTCAGATTCTGAATATGGAGGTGCGTATTTTTTCTTTTATATAATCATGATTAAAAAAAAGATTCTTTACACTATTTATTATTTTACAGGTTTATCATCAGCAGCATTGGAGATCACTGATGCTGGAAATGAACAGAGTGGTGGCACTGGTTAGTAAAATTCACATATATTTTATAAAAAAAATAAAAAAAAAAAAAAAACTTTTTTTTATTATTCTTGAAATGTTTAAATGATTATAGGAGTATTCTCTGGGAATCTTTCTTTGGATGTTACCGATGGTACAAAATGGAATATTAGCCGGAGTGGATTCTGTGGAATGAGGTCTAAAAAGGTCAACATCAACCCTTTTACTTTTGTTATTTACACGTTTACCCCCTGATCTTTCTAACAATCTTTCTTTCTATAGTTTGACGGGTTTATCGATTTAGACCCCTACGATACCATAGCACTAAAAATTAGAGGAGATGGGAGGAGTTATATATCCACTGTAAGTTGTCATGTAGTATAAAATATATGTAAAACACATTTTGATGTAAATCTTTTTTTATAAACTTATTTCAGATTTATACCGAAAATTGGGTGAATTCGCCTGGACAAATGGAAGATAATTCATGGCAAGCTTTTGTGTCTGTGCCTAAACACGATTGGGTTGTTGCAAAGGCAAGTTTTGGATACATTTTGATAAACATTTTGGGATGTTAATGATGAACAACTTTGGAATGGAATTGCAGATTCCATTGGCACATTACCTTCCAACATGGAGAGGGAATGTAATTGAGGCGGATATAGAAATGAATCCATCAAGAGTTGTTGGAATGTCATTCTCTGTGAATGCTGAAGGTGGTGTACCTGGTGCTCAAACTGGCCCAGGTGATTTCAGATTGGAAATAGATTGGATCAAAGCCTTGAGAACACAATGAATTTAAAAAAATATATATAAAACATTTCTGTTTTTAGTATAATAATATCAACATAGGAACTTACCATGAGTTTATTAAACCTTGTAGTAATTGTATCTTATATTTTAGATCAAATAAAAAAAATCCACACTTGTATGTTATATCGGATTATTTATCATTAGGGAAGTGCATATTTATTGTGCGTTATCCTTTGGTGGATGGAAATTTCCTTTTATAAATTAATTTTAATTAAGAGAAATTAAATATCTTCCTATTTTTGTTCATATATATATATCCTTCTACCTTATGAAATGGTAACATGTGTCACATTTAATGATCATTTAATGATATTTTAGGATACTAATATGAAACATGTCATCATTTAAATGGGTAGGAGGATTGGTAGGATTAAAAGGTAGGAGGATATTTAATTTCTCTTTAATTATTAGTATTTGTCTTGATGATAAAATCCAGTATAACACGTTAATATCACGTTGAGATATGAAATGTACATGTTTTCTATATTTTGAAATAAGCGTAATGCTCATTTAATGTATATAAAATCCCCAATAATTGAGCAGATAAGTTATGTAGATGCATGCACATTTTTAGAAGCATATGATATGACAAATTGGATGATTGGAGTTAAGAGTTATCTTGCTAACCATTCTAAGATTTTCTATATTCCTCCAAGGCTCAAGAGATGTCGAGTACTTAAAATTATCCCAATTTCAATCAATTGAAATGGTATGATAAGTATTCCCACAATCATTGAAGTTTTTATTAATATACTCACTTGAAAAAGATGTAATTCTTTGGTGAAGTGAATATATATTTAGGAGTGAGCACGGTACGGTTCGGTGCGGTTATTGACAAACCTCACCATTAACCATAAATGCGGTTAATCCATTTTCAAAATTGTGCGGTTAGGCGGTTATTTTTGCGGTGCGGTACTGTGGTTTTGTTTTTTTTTTTTTTTTTTTGTGGTTCGGTTATTAGACGTATGAATTTGGTGCAATTATTTTGTGTGGTTTTTAACCGCAGTTAAAAGTTCAAACGGTTTTAAGAGTTTAAACGTATTATTTGTAATAATAATGATATTCCCTCCGTCCTAAAATGATAGTCCACTTTTGATTTTTGAAGTCTTTTTTTTTTTCAACTTTGACCTTAAATATTTTTATTTGTGTTATATATTACTTGATAAAGCTTATAAAAATGAAAGAACATTTAAAGTATAATCCATCCAAATATTTTGCATCAAGTATTATCCATCAAAATCAAAACTATTAAAGTTCAAAGTTGAAAAAAAAAGACTTCAAAAGTCAAAAGTGGACTATCAATTTGGGACGAAGGTAGTAATAAATAAGGTATAAGACAATTAACTTAAATCACAAACAACTAGTACCTTAAAATCGTCAAATCACTAATAATTAACAATAAATATCTTAAAATTGTCAAATTTCACAATTTTCTAAAATTAAACATAACAAAAAAACAATACTTTTGTGTTTTAAAATTTTATCATTCTTTCATTCATAAAACTTGTCATTAAAACTCTTTCAAAATTTAAGAAAACCATTAAAACATATATATATATATATATATATATATATATATATATATATATATATATATATATATATATATATATATATATATATATATATATATATATATATATATATATAAAAGCAAAGATATAACATGTTAGTTACATGGTAAGCAATTCCATCACTCTTTTTGTTGAGCATCATCGTCGTCTCATCAATTGGAGTTAGAATACGTCGGAGTTGGAACAGAAGGCACGAGGCAGTTTTGCTCAACCGGTTGCAAACACGTTAAGCATGCAGGAGATAGAAGCCTGAGTCGTGAAAGAGGCTAGGGCAAAAAGAGAAACACGGTGGGAATTAGAAAATCCATTGAAAAGTCCCACTCAGCTCAAAGACTAACTTTTAGTTCTTTTTTATTTTTTTAATATTTAATATATTAATAATTACTAAAAAATATTGTATATAATATATGTGATGCGGTGCGGTTTTTGAAAACTAATAACAGCACCACACTGCAAATTTGTGGTTTTGGAAAAACAGAAAACCTAACCATCGGTTTTTGGTGGGATGTCAAGTCCACCAAGCAAATAACACCCTTTATTTGCAAATAAAACATAATATAATGGTAAAAAGGGGCATTGATCCTCGGAGAAATGATTGTATTCAATCACCAATGCAATCCAATAGAACTAGTGTAATAAAACTAACTAACTACAATTAAACTAAGGGGGGGGGGGGGGGGTTGTGATTGCTTGAAAACTAAAAGACTTGATTAACTAAAAAGCTTGCAATTAAGCAAGATGGTGAGATGCTCAAATATTGGGGAGAATTGGTCAACCAAGGTAATTCAACACAATGAACATTTGTGTGTTTATCATTAGGATTCAAATGAAGCTTATCATTCATCCCAAATTGGTTATAGCAATCATGAAACATGATATGCCGAGATTCCTCATAGGCAGTATAGAGGTTAGGGAAGTCCGCAACACATCTTCTTAATCAAAATCAAGGATTCAATTGAAGCAATTGATCCCAAGAAGTTGATTAGTCTTAAGAATGAAGGAATCCCCAATTTCTAGAGGATGTCAATGCTTACACATACATAAAGGAGTTATGATTCATAAGCTAGAGATGATTTTTACAATCATAAAGCCCTTGTTCTAAGTAAATTAAATTATTCAATGCTAAACCAAAAAAATAAACCAACAATTGCTCATTTAAGTACCAAGCTCATGATCAAAGTATTAAACAAGCATAAGAAATGTGAACTAGAATCATAAACATAAGATAAATGACAATTAAGCATGAAACCTTCAAAACCCACAAATATCCAAGGGTTTTAGCCAAAATTAACCAAAATAGAGAAACTAGCCACTCATGGCAACAAAATAACAATCACAAAAGTGTATTTGTATCAAGAAACTACCAATTACTTAGAAAGATGAGAAGAATGAGTATCAAGCTCCAAAAATCGCCTCCAACCGAAGAATGTGCTGCTAGCCCTAACCCCCAAAGTAAATGGTGAGCAAAACGACCAAAATGCCCAAAAGTGTGCAGTTGCGCGGGTAGCCTCGCAAGTGTTGCGCGGCTGAGAGTCCACCATCGCAAATGATGCTGGAATGCTATTCACTATTTTTTCTCCACTACACCACTCCACTACTCAATATTCTCTTGGTCCCTGCACACCTCATATGATTCAAATTTGGCCAATCATCTTCAAGCTTCAAATGTGGACAGTCTAAGCCCAAAATAAGAATCCAAGACCCATCTTCATAAGCCCACTTCATCCAAGTCTTCAACTTTTTAAGCCTAATTCTTCTTTGATGGATCCAGAAAGCCCAATAGTGTCTCGAAAGCCCACAAATCCCATCTCCAAGCTAATCCATAACAGTAACGAGCTCCAAAACCCTGCAAAATGCCTCATGCAAAATAGAAAGTACCCGACACAATCCATGATTAAGAAAATAAGGAATATACAATGCAATACTAATAAAAAGAGCGAAAAATACTAAAATAAACTATAAAAGGAACAAAATTGTAACATCTCGAAATATCAAGAGTAGAGTTGAAGGGTTAAAAGAGTAAATTGAAAAAAGGAACTCGGCGAGTCCATGGGTGGACTCGGCGAGTAGGGTCGCGAATGGGTCGCGTGTTAAGTGGCCAACTCGGCGAGTCGGCGGCTGGACTCAGCAAGTAGGCGCTGAGTGGAGAAAACCCTAATTCTCGGGGTTGAGCCCTATATAAAGATCATAACATCCATTCCCCCAGCCTCTTTACTCTTCCTCAAGTCCAGAAACCCTAGTTGCCATGTGTGAGAGGATCAAAGTGCATTTGGAGGCTTGAAGAAGTGATTATTGAGGAAATCTTGAAGGTTAGGAGGCTTGGAACAAGGGGCTTTGCTTAGATTCGGGTTTCAATTGCTGTTGGGGCTTCTTTCTTGAGGTATTATCTCGTTCTTGGGCTGTATTCTTATAGATGCATCATTTTGGGGTTTATGGGGAAACATATCTTGTGATGTATTGGAGTTTAGAGGTTAGATCTGAGGTTGCTACCTCAGATCTGGAATGGAGAAAGGCTTGAATGCATAAAAGTCCCTGTTGATGAGTGTTTGAAGGAGCTATTTGTCCCAAACCCTAGCCCTAGAGTGTAAAAGGCCTAGATCTCTTTGGATTCACGTAAAGTTTGCCACTTTACGTGATGGATGGGTTGTACGAGGCTAGATCTACGTTTTAGATCAATTGCATGGCCTGGAATGCTTCTGTATGGATTCAGACCGACGATACTCGGCGAGTCACATGGGTAGACTCGACGAGTTGCTTGAAGATAGGCTGGGACTCGACGAGTTGGAAGAACAACTCGGCGAGTAGGTTGAAGATAGCCTTAGACTCGACGAGTCTGTTCTTGGACTCGGCGAGTCTTGTCGAAGAGTCCCAATCTTTTCTGGTTGAGCCATGAATCGGTGGGTCAAGGGATGACTCGGTGAGTTGTGTGTGAGTGGACTCAGAGTTTTTGGACTCGGCGAGTCTCGGGGTGACTTGGCGAGTTGAGTCGCGGATTAGGGGATTTCTGAGCTTGGGGACTCGGCGAGTCATCGGGTTGACTCGGCGAGTAGAGTCAGTCAGGGGTTGACTTTGATCAAGGGTTGACCAGTGATTTCCAGGGGCATTTTGGTAATTGTTGGATATTGTTTTGAGTTCAGTGCCTTGGTGGTTGTCCAGTGGTGGAGGTCGTATCAGTAATCGGAGCAGCTTGGGTTATCTGTTCAGTCGGCAGTTTCGAGGTGAGTTATCCTCACTATATCAACAGGGTCTAAGGCACCAAGGCCGGCCCTTGTCGGATTGAGATCCGGGTAGTTGTTGTTATGTTATTGCTTTGATATGTTTGCATCCTGGTAGCTAGGATGGTATATGTTAGAGACATGATTGAGATCAGTGTCCTGAGAGATAGGGTGATGCTATGCTAGTGACCGGTTAGGTCGGTATCCTGGTTAGGATGATGATATGTTATGTGATCTGTTTGATCTGCTTGTTGACTGTGAATTGTTATATGATTGTATGTATATGTGCACATGGTTGTTTGGACTGGAGTTGGGTTGAGGCGGGTCCTGCTTTGTGCTGTAGGCCAAGATACCCAGGGCGGACCGGTTGTCCCGAAGGCCCAGCGAGCGGTCCGGATAGGCTGTAGGCCCCAAGAGGGCGGACCAGACGTGCAGAGGCTCGGAGAGTGGACCAGGCTGACTGAAGGCCGGGTGCGGGCGGACCAGTCATACTGTAGACTCAGAGAGTGGACCAGGTGGATTGAAGGCTCGGTGCGGGCAGACCAATCACACTGCAGACTCGATGTATGTGGTTAGACTCGGAGGGTGGACCAGGTGGACTGTTGGCCGGTGCGGCGGACCAATCCCACAGTAGACCCGAAGTGCATGGCTGTTCTGTGATCGGATATGTTATGGCATGTTATGCGTGTATGGTATATGTGGTTGGTATTTTGGGGATATCTCACTAAGCTTTCGGGCTTACAGTTGTGGTTTAATGTTTTTCAGGTTCTTCAGGAGACCGTGGCAAGACGAAGGCGTGATCGTACCGCTCCTCGTGTTTGTATTGTGATGAGATTCTGGGAATGCTTAAAATAAATTGTATTGAAAACCTTTTTGTAATAACTTTAATGGAATCGGGTTGTTTTCGAAAATTTTTAAATTGGTTGAAATTTTTGGTCGTTACAAAAATAAAATAAACTATTAGTTTTCATTACGGTTGCGGTTTATGCGGTTTTTTCGGTTAATTTTAGTTGCGGTGCAATTTTTGCTCATCCCTAGGTGTAGTAGTTTTTCGGTTAATTTTAGTTGCGGTGCGATATTTAGAAGTATCATTTGAATCTTTTGACACGCTTTTTCATGAATATCGTAGATTTCACAAATTAGGCGCGAATTTACATTTTTTTTCATTTTATGTCGATGTTGTGCTTACGCAAACCGTTTCTTAGTTTAGGTAGATTTAATGAATTATGACATGTTGGTGAATTGTTTCAGTAATTGTATATAAGTGTAAATGATTGACTTGTTGACCAAAACAATCTTGATGAATATTAAATAAGTAAGGAAAGTGTGGAGTACACATTTGTTTAAGTTTATACAAGATTTTAAGTTAGGGCAAAGTGAAATTGATATTGGAACTAAAATTGATCTCAGAATGTAATTGGCATCAGACCGAAAATGACTTCGGAATTGAATTGCTTTCGGAGTGAAATTGGTCTCGGTCCAAAATTGATTTCGGAACGAAATTGATCTCGAACCTAATTGTGATGTGGATGCATATTCGCAACAAAAGTGGTTACTGTTCAATTGCGATCGTTCACAACTCGTTGGAACACAAAGCACCAAAATTTTCACATTGGATTGGGAGTTCTTGTTCACTTGCGATCGCATTGGAACAATCCTTGATGGATCGCATCAGAATGATACATATAGGATCGCATCAGAACGACCCATTTCGAAACGATCACAAGGAACTTGTGTCGCAACCATGCATCGCAACTAACTTGCATCGGAATTAGTGCAGTTCGGTTTTTTACCTATTTGTTCGATGTTATATCTAATAGTTAAAATAAATGTTTAGTGTTAGGTTTGACTGTTGGTGGACATCCGTCGGTTAAACTAATTATCCAGTGGTTAAAAGTTCGTTTTGTGTCAGTTTTTGAATGTTACAATTGCCTTGTGACGGTTTTCAACTAAGTGACATATTTAAGCAAAATCTGGTCAAACATTTGGTAAGAGAAAATATATTATGGTACAACACATTGAAGAACACATCGGACAAAAATTGTAAGGAATTAGGCAGGGTATAACGTAGCAGAAACAATATCACACTCACACACGAAAGCATAAAATAAAGCAAAAGATAGCACAAGGATTTTACGTGGTTCAGATTCGGTGTAAAGTGTAAACCCTACATCCACGGGCTGCAACTAGGTTTCTTATTATTACTAATAAGAAGATTACAAATTACAATACACTATTGTTGCTCACAAGTGCAATACAGTGTCTATTGTGATTATCTCTATATATAGATACGAGATATATAGAGTAATGTCAAAAAATGATGAAATTATAGTGGGAAGACAAAACCCAAATGGATTCCATAATTTTGGTTGCCTGCTTTTTGCTTTTGACCAACTTTACATCAACCACTTTCTTTGTCTCCCATATTCTTTGTCTAACACCAAACCCAACAATCTCCCACTTAGTGGTTTGAACAACACAGTAAATCTAGTAATCTTCAGTAACCTTCAAACCAAACAGGCCTTCCAAGCTTCCTGTTCCCAAGAACAAGCTAAAACCCAATCAAGATTCCCTTAGTTGCAGTCGACCCTTATCATCAAGTACTAGCAGGGTCAGTTAAAGCTCTCAAGCTCCCATGAGCTCCAACTCAGCCATGGCTAATCCAGCCACCGACCGATCCATGTCTTAACTGATTTGGACATCCCACCAGTTCCAAAGATGCACCGAGGACCACTAACACTCTCCATACTTTGCAAACATTCAATAGGAGAGAATTTTTTGGTCCTAGTCTTCAAAACCCAAAGACTCTTTGTAACTGTACTACGAACACGCCCCGTGCTCCTACTGTCACAAAATCCCCTGAATGGTATAGACTTTTGAACTCGTTCAGCTAACATCCCTTTGGCTCTAAACTTCATGTTTGCAAAATGAACTCTCTTAGCCGTATATTTAGCCAACCAGATTTTGTCATGCTTAACTGGGACGACCATACATCCCTCAGCAGGTACCTCAACCATATACAATGATCCAAACTTCATACCACGAACAATCACCATATTACCATTGACCACCCTCTATTTACCACCACCAAACCTTACTTCCAGTCGTTATTCATCCAACTGACCAACATAAATTAATTTCTTTTTCAGATCCAGAATCACCCCAACATTCTTCAGGTTCAATGTAGTTCCCAATGAAGTAACCAAATCAATATCTCCCATGCCCGTTACCTTAAGTATCTCATCATTTTCTAGACGTAACTTTCTAAAATCTCTGTGTTTCAGATTCACCATTGTTTCCCCTTTGTCCATGGATTGAAACGAAGCCCCTGAATCCACGACCCAAGAGTCCACACTACTTTCCATACTGAGTAACAATGTATCATCTTCAGAAACATTCTTAGAACCAGCAATGTTCAATCCTTTCTTTGGATTTGGATATTGACTCTTAACACGTACCACCTCTTGGCAGTTCCAGCACTTCACATTCTTCCATGTTCTAGACGAACTCTTTCCCCGACTCCCATTGCTCCCACTGTTCCTGTTATTCTGTCTACCTCTTTCCATATTCAATAACCCAAAAGAAGATGATTCACCTTGATTCTTGCATCTGATATCCTCACCTAGAAACAAATCTATAACCCCTTCAAAAGTCATAACACTTGCTCCCACAAAACTAGTAACAACAGTAACTGTTCCAGACCAACTATCAGATAGTGAAGTTAGCAGTAGTGCAACTTGAATCTCATCATCAAAATTAATTCCCACAGATGATAATCTGCATAGAATTGAATTTAGATTGTTAATGTGAATCGTAAATAAAATTTCTTCATTCATCCTTGTAGTGAGCAACTCCCTCATCAAGAACACCTTGTTAGTTGTCGGCGGTTTCTCATACATGTTTGACAGAGCACCCATCGTACCACTCGTCATGGTTTCATTTATAATGTTGAAAACATCGCTCTTTGACCGCGACAATGTAATAACCTCCCCAGCTTTCTTGTCCTTTGAGTTCCACACATCTTCATCAATTTTTTCCATTTTCTCCAACTTGTCCCCAAGTACCACATCCAAGTCTTTCTGACATAGCAATGCTTCTACTTAAATTTTCCACCAAATAAAATCAGAACCATTGGACTTCTCGATTACAGCCTTGTCTTCAGCCATTATAACAAAACAAGAGACAACTCGAGATAGTGAAATAGAGATAACAATGGCATAGGCTTGAATTTGACAGCCGATATGTTCGTTTCGTTCAATGAATTCGTGTGTGACAGAAAACCCGATCGTTCCTCCCAAACCAAGAAAAAACAACGGCGATGGCAAAGCCGAAACAACAATTCTTGAATTTTAACAACCAAATTTTTTTTACAAATATGACGATCGTACAATACCCTCCAAACTTCGAAACCTCGCTCTGATACCAGTTGTTAGGAATCGGGCAGGGTACAATGTAGTGGAAACACTATCACACACACATGAAAATAGAAAATAAAGCCAAGTGTTGTGATATGTCTCCGACTCGTCTCCTGCTTCATGAGGGGTGGAGAAAGGGGCCTGATAATCACAACAAAGGAAACAAGACCGTCAATCGTCGTTTGGGAGGAAGTCCTGTAACGATGCTCCGATGATCAAGTCAGCTCTAGGTTTTGATTAGAGGGTGATAAAGTGTGTAAATAAAAGGTTAATGTTGAGTGTTGGTCCCTTCTTTTAGAGGAAAATGGGACTTTTTATACCTGGAGTCGGGGGAACAGAACCCTGACTATATCTTCTACCTTTTCAGGCTTGGAAGGGACAGACGGCTTCCGATTGGTGGATCGTGCTCCATGAGTGGCTGTTTGTTATTGGTGCAGACTTGCCAGGGGATCAACATCCAGAGTGTTACACCTGTCGCTCTGGGGGACGACTGGTACTATTTTGTCTTGGCAATGGTCCTGGCGCTTGGGCGCCAAGGAACATACACGGGGTTGCGAAGGGCAAGGGCAAGGACGCAGCGTTAGGCATACACCGACATTTTCCCAGGACGTCTATAAAATCGACGGTTCCATTACGCCTAACGTATTCCTGATGGGATACATCAACAAGTCCCCTAGGCTAGTAGACTTGCTAGCTAGGCATGAATTGGGCTGGCCCAAGGCCTGACCTAATTCCTCTTGAACTAATTGTCCCCTATATAATGAATAGTATCTCCTCCATGGAGGGGGATCTTCTTTTTGGGCTCAGCCGCCACCCGCCGATGTCAGCCACCATACACCACCACCAACACCAAGATGGTTCTCTCTAGCTAAAGAGAACCGTCTCAGATCTACTAGATGATCTAACTTGACCATCGGAGCCCGCTCCCGGGGCACAGTCCCTCGGGCGGCTCTAACATGCTTGTCTATTGTGACCTCGTAGATCTGTCTCCGACGTAGAAGCACATCCTCAAAGCAGGTGATCAGAGTTGATGTCACATCAACTTAGATAACCTTAGTAGGTATTTTAGTTGTTATTTCCGTTCCCTGTGTTCAATATTCGACTTACCTGAACTACCTATTAATCGATTAGGTACACTGCCTATCGCGTATAAGTTAGTTTAGATTAGTTGGTTTTAAAATTAGTACTTAAAATACATATCATAACGTCCTAAAAATACTAGGTAAAATTTTTATATTTTTTAAACATAAAACCGTAAGAACAGATCTTAGTGAGTTCCCCAAGATACCACACACCATACATATAAGTGGGTCCAACCCCTAGGGGTATATTTCAAATCGTGTGAATGCTATGATCCAACCATAGTCTTACAATCACTTCCGTTGCTACAACCGAACTGTAGTCTTAATTTCCTGCCATGATCCAAACATGGTCTTCCACGCAAGTCATAAAGACAAACAAGTGATGTGGTCCAACCATAGTATTTCCTATAGGTGCTATGATCCAACCATAATACTTCATGCTAGAGTTACAAAGACAATCTAGCAACCTACATATTATAGTAAGAAGACTCACCTCACGGACGTAGTCAACAACTATCAAGCTCACACAGTCGGAAAGCACTGTGCACACTTCCTACGATAACATACAAGGTAAACCTTTAATATATCTTCTAAAACCAGCCCTTGATAAAAAGTCAAACTATTTCAAAAAGTCAATGGTCAAAGTCAACTTCAGCCAACCTCCACGACATGACCAATCCATGACCACATCGTGGCATCCAATACATTCATGTTTAAAATCAGCCACCAAGCCATGGAAAGCATTCTACCACGCCATGGCAGAGTCCAAGTGTTAATGTATACCTTAGGGAGAACGTCAAAAAAGGAGAAGTCAAACTAAAACCGGGATTGGCCTGGTCAAAACCCATTCTAAACCCAAGTCCGGGCCTTTGCCAATGCGAAGATCACTGATATGGCGGTTAAGGTGCAGAGCCGCGCCTTAATCCCTTCTCCAGCCAACCTCCTCCCGAACGTCGACTAACAGTCACCTCTCTCTCTTTTGCACTGTGATATCAGGAGAAGAAATCGGCATAGATCTCACTTACAATCTCGACTCAACCATCTCCAACATATCACAACATTTGTTGCCATCCGGTCATATCTTTAGAACGATACATCCACGGAGTAAACCCAGAAAGCAACAGTGGCAGACGATATCCCAATGACATCAGGGGCAGTGGTGAAAAGCCCGCTGTGTCCAATTGTAACATCCAGACTTACATGTATATTTTTTATTTATTTTTGAGGACTATTGAGCAACTCGACGAGTTAGTGCTACAACTCGTCGAGTAGAGTTGTGTTGTGCCAGGTGGGATTAATGATCTAGTCGAAGAGTCAGAGATTCGACTCACCAAGTAGACGATGTGAAGTGAAACCCTAAATCCCCGGGTTTGGGGCCTATTTAAGGGCACTTATAGCCTCATTTGCGGCTCATCAACTGCTTACCTTCACTGAGAGAAACCCTAATTTCCCTTTGAGCTAATAGAGAGAGTGTTGAGCTAATATTGAGTATCTCGGTGCATCTTTGGAAGAGAATAGAAGGATTTCAAGCAAGGAATGAGAGGAGGATGTTAGATCTATTGCTATTCATCCAAGAGCTTCTATAAAAGGTATAAAGTTTATACTTTTCTCATTAGTTTGCGTAGATCTCATATTATTGGAGTTTAGGGCTTCTTTTCCATCTAATATTAGGACATTGAGTGTATTAAGCACATATAGAGATTTGGACATCAGATTTGTACCTTGTGAGGCCCCTAGAGTCCAAAGGTCCTTGCTTTATTCATCCATAGAGCCTTTGAATAAAAACCCTTAATAAAGCATGTTTTTGGCATTTCAATCCCTAAGTGCCATGCATGAATGTAAAGTTTGTGGCTTTACGTGATAAACGAGCCTTGAGAGCTTAGATCTAGAGTGTGAGAGGGTTTTCCGCCTTGAAATCGTCGGATTGTGACACGGGTCTAAATGGACTCGCCGATTCGATGAGCCGACTTGACGAGTCAATTAGGGTTTGTCCCGATGAGCTGGCCATGATATAGCTCGGCGAGTTAGGTGTTAACTCAACGAGCTGGACCTTCACGAGACTTCTGAGGAACGAGTGGACTCGACAAGTCACATGAGTGCACTCGGCGATTCAGGTCAAACCTGGACTGTTGACTTGAGTTTGACTTTTGTTGACTTTAGGGTTTGGTCAACATGAGTAATGAAGACCATGGAGGGGTAAAATGGTGTTTTACCCATTCCAAGAGTTAGAGAGAAAGAGAGAACAACCTTTGGTGTATTTGAGTATGAGTAGAGTATTAATTAGAGATAATTATCCTATGCGTTAGGCGGAGACTATTTCGACATTTCTCAGTATGAGACTTTTACTTGCTAGATTACGAGGTGAGTCTTCTCACTATGATCCTGGAGTTTTGATATATATAGTTTTTGGATATGAGATTTAATGATTTGACATTGTGACATTTTGTGATTTTATTATTGAGATAAATGTGTTTTTAAATTGAAAAAAATTGGTTTGAAAGTTTATGTTGTTACAAGTTGGTATCAGAGCCTTGGTTTGAGGGATTCAGATGCATCTTCGGGTGTATTTGGACTCAAACTGAGGATTTGAGAAAAATTTTCAAAAGAAATGATTTTTCTAAAACGAGAAAGAGTTTTAAGAGAAAACGAGTTCGAGCGGTGTGTACAATCAGCCAGAGCCCGAATGGTGATTTCCCAAAATACCCTTACTTTTGTGTTATGAGATATTTATGCGATATTTTAATTAGAATTGCATGCTAGAGAGTAGGCTAGGTATTTCATATTCTAGGGCTAGAGTTTCCTGATTTGTGATGCCTTAGCCTAGGAGATGCTTTTGATCAGTGTTATCTGTTATTTGCTCTGAGTATGTGCTGAGTTTGAGAGGGGTCTTCTGAGAGAGTAGTCTATGATTCATGAGATATAGAGTATTTGTGAATTAGAATCCTAAGAGGAGGACTTGGGGTGACTACAGGTGGGGTGTGGAAGGTAGTATTGAGCCCGTACTACTGAAAGCACCTGGTTTGTATGCAATCCAAGTAAGAATCCTTAGGATGCTAAGGAGAAAGTAGGGATGAGTAGTCGAGTGTGAGTATGCTCGAGCGAGTCTCTGATGATTTTGTATTGTGTTTCAGAGACATCATGGTGGGTACACGCCACACCCTAGAGATCAGTGGAGTGACCGATGATGAGATTCGCAGGATGATTCACGACGAAGTGGCCGCAACCATACGAGAGGCTATTCCGAAGATGTTTGGGTCTATTAAGACCACATTGATCGAGACGTTTGATGAGCGTTTGGGTCTATTAAGACCATATTGATCGAGACGTTTGATGAGCGATATGTTGCAGTTTCTAAGGCGGCTTCTACTGCAACCACCGCAGTTGTCGCTGCTGCCAGGCTATAGGGAGGTGACTCGTTGCTGTACCGGGAGTTCAACAACACGAAGCCACCAGAGTTTGATGTGACTCAGGATCCAATTGCTGCGATGAGATGGATCTCTGATATCGAGGGGTGTTTCTACACCTGTTCATGCCCGGAACATTTGAGGGTACGGTTTGCACTGAACCAACTTCGCTTGGGAGCGAAGGAATGGTGGAAGTTTGTGATGGATAGTTTTACTCCTGCAGAGCACGCTGCAGTGACTTGGGACAGGTTTATTGTGATGTTCCGAGATGAGTATGTTCCCTCGGTGAAGAGGGAACGGTTGGCCCAAGAGTTTCTGTCTCTCAAGCAGAAGACATAGTCGGTGACTGAGATTACACAGATGTTTCACGAGAGGGTGTTGTTCTGCCCTGAGCATGTGTTGACTGAGCAGGCGTGCATGAGCCGATATTTGAGCATTCTGAGGAGGGATATTCGAGAGTTTGTGGTGAACTCGTCTCATCAGACATTTGTTGAGCTTTAGGAAAATGGCAGGAGGATGGAGATCGAGCTGGAGACTCAGGCCAGGGAGGATGCGGAGTCTCAGGGGAGAGACCGAAGGATGGCGCAGTCGCAGTCGCAGCCGACAGCGAAGCAGGCTAAGCCCACCGATTCGAGGACTAGGGGCCAGAAGGGTCGCACTTGTGGAAAGTGTGGCAAGAGTCACGAGGGGTTGTGCCGAGCGGGGATTTGCTACAAATGTGGCAAGGAGGGGCATATGGTGAAAGATTGCCCCAGGGGGTTTATAGTTTCCTTCCACTGTAACCAGACTGACCACCGGAAGGCTGAGTGTCCCCAGCTTCGTTAGGGATCAGCACAAGGATCTGCACCAGATGCTTTGCGTGCTACTGATAGTCGGCCAGTGAAGGCCGAGGTTCGGAGGGCTAGTGGTAGAGCTTTTCAGTTGACATCGGAGGAGGTTCGTGCAACACCTGATGTCGTGGTCAGTAAATTTCTTGTGATTTTTGTACCAGCTTTAGTGTTATTTGACTCGGGTGCGAGTCGATCCTTCATATCCTTAGCTTTTAGTCATCACATCAGTATCCGACGTGAGGCATTGAGTTGACCTATGAGGGTTTCTATAGCTAACGAGCATGAGGTTTTCGCTACTGATGTGTTCCGAGGATGTGTGCTGGAGATCTTTGGTGTCGAGTTTCCGATTGATCTGGTACCGATTGCGATGGGGGATGTTTGTGTCATCATGTGCATGGATTGGTTGAGCCATTTTTGGAGCCGTGATCGACTGCGAGAGTTAGTTAGTGACTATACAAGACCCCAGTGGGGGATTGCTTACAATGTATAGCGAGGGTACCAGGTCTGGGTCGACCTTCTGCTCTGCTGCCAGGGCGAGGCAGAGTTTACAACAAGGTTATATGGGTTTTCTAGCGTATGTGATGGATACGTGGGTTGCTACCGAGAGGCCGAGTTCTATCTCTGAGGTTCTGATAGTGAGTGAGCTTTCGTATGTTTTTCTCGAGGAGTTACCTGGTGTGCCTCCCGAGAGGCAAGTGGAGTTCTGGATTGATTTGGTTCAGGGAGCTGTGCCTATCGCCAAGGCACCTTATTGCCTTGCGCCACCATAGTTGTAGGAGTTATTTTCACAGCTCCAGGAGCTGCTAGGGAAGGGATTTATCAGGATGAGTAGCTCGTCATGGGGAGCGCCGATACTTTTTGTCAATAAAAAAGATGGTTCACATCGGATGTGCATTGATTACCGGGAGTTGAACAAGCTGACGGTCAAGAACTGTTATCCACTTCCGAGGACCGACGATTTTTTCGATCAGTTGTAGGGGGCATCTTGGTTTTTCAAGATCGATTTGAGGTCTGGATATCATCAGATGAGAGTCCGTGAGGAGGATATCTAGAAGACGATTGTTAGGACTCGTTATGGGCACTACGAGTTTGTGGTGATGCCTTTTGGGCTCACCAACGCACCGACAACATTCGTGGATCTCATGAACCGAGTGTGCAAGCCTATGTTGGATCGATCGGTGATTGTGTTCATCAACGATATCTTGGTGTATTCGAGATCCAGAGATCAACATGAGGAGTATCTGAGAGAGATTCTTGGAGTTTTGAGATCGGAGAGGTTATATGCCAAATTCTCCAAATATGAATTCTGGTTACGAGAGGTCCAGTTCCTGGGACATCTCGTTAATCAGAATGGGATATTGGTCGACCCGGCCAAGATTAAGGCAGATATGCGATGGGAGGTGCCGAGATCCCCATCTGATATCAGGAGTTTTTTGGGATTGGCCAGCTACTATCGGAGATTCATCAGAGATTTCTCCAAGATTGCCGTCCCCCTCACCCGGTTGACCTGGAAGGGTGTTACTTTTATTTGGGGTCCCGAGCAGCAGACCTAATTTGAGACGCTTTGCCAGAGATTGTGCGAAGCCCAGTGTTAGCCCTTCCTAAGGGAGTGGAGGACTTTGTGGTATACTACGATGCATCTATATCAGAGATGGGTGCGGTTCTGATGTAGAGATGTCACATGATAGCATACGCATCGAGGCAGTTGAAGCCTTATGAGACGAGATATCCCACCCACGATCTAGAGCTAGGGGTGGTGGTGTTCGCCCTCAAGATCTGGCGTCACTATTTGTACGGGGTTTGGTGTACCATATACACGGACCACAAGAGCCTGAAGTATCTCATGGATCAGCCCAACCTAAACATGAGACAGAGGAGATGGTTGGATGTGGTGAAAGACTATGACTGCGAGATCTTGTATCATCCGGGTAAGGCTAATGTGGTAGCCGACGCCCTGATCCGTAGAGACGAGAGTGCTCCGATCTGAGATGTGTGTATGAGGATGACGGTGATGAATCCAATACCATCCGAGAGGCCCAGGCGGAGGCCATGAGATCGGAGAACCGCAAGAGGGAGCGGGTGATTGGGCAGGTGTCTGAGTTTGTGACAGATAGTCGTGGGCTTATGACTTTCCGAGGGTGGATTTGGTGGCCTTATACGGGCAGAGCTTGGCATATACTGATGGAGGAGGCACATAGATCGAGATTCTTGATCCATCCCGGGGCCACTAAGATGTATTTGGATCTGAAGAAAGATTACTGGTGGCCCTGTATGAAGAGGGATGTCGCTTGGGTAGTTGAGAGGTGCTTGATCTGCCGTCGGGTTAAGGTAGAGCACGAGTGTCTACATGGTCCTTTACAGCCTTTGGAGATTCCCCATTGGAAGTGGGACGAAATTTCTATGGACTTTATCACCAAGTTACCGAGGACTGCGCATGGAGTTGACACGATTTGGGTGATTGTGGACCGGCTGATGAAGAACACTCACTTCCTCGCTATCAGTGAGAGTTCTTCTACAGAGAAACTGGCCGAGATTTATGTGAGAAAGGTGCTAGCTCGGCATGGAGTGCCGACCTAAATAGTTTCAGATCAAGACGTGCGCTTTACGTCCAGGTTTTGGAAGAAATTTCATGAGGATTTGGGTACCCGGTTACATTTTAGTACCGCTTACCATCCGCAGACAGACGGGCAAAGCGAGCGGACGATTCATACGCTTGAGGACATGTTGCGTGCATGTGTTATGGATTTCGGAGGAAGTTGGGACACTTATTTTCCCTTGGCTGAGTTTTCTTACAACAACAACCATCATTCAAGTATTGGTATGCCTCCCTTTGAGCTTCTTTATGGGAGATGGTGTCGGACTCCCATTTGTTGGGGAGAGGTAGGGCAGCGAGTGATGGGTGGCAATGAGATAGTGCTAAAGACGACTGAGCAGATTCAGCAGGTCAGACAGAGGTTACTGATGGCCCAAAGTCGCTAGAAGAGTTATGCAGATAGGAGACGATCCGAGCTGGAGTTCTAGGTCAGAGATTTTGTACTCCTGAAGGTATCCCCTTGGAAATGGGTGATTCGATTCAGGAAACGGGGCAAGCTGGGGCCCCGATACATCAGTTATTTTAGAGTGGCCACCAGAGTGGGTAGGGTAGCATACCGGTTAGAGCTACCTATAGAGTTAAGCCAGATCCATAACACCTTCCACGTGTCTCAGTTGAGGAAGTGTGTAGCCGATGAGACGGCAGTGGTGCCATTAGAGGACATTCAGGTGGATGCGAGCCTGAATTATATTGAGAGGCCGATTGCGATCTTGGATCGAAAGGTGAAGGTTCTGAGGAACAAATAGGTGCCCCTGGTTCAGGTCCAGTGGCAACATCGAAGAGGGTCCGAGTTGACTTGGGAGCCGGAATCCGAGATGCGAGAGCAATACCCAGAGCTATTTCTCGAGCATGACTTCGAGGGCAAAGTCCGATTCTAGTGGGGGAGATCTTTAACATTCGTACTTCCAGGTATATTGTTTATTTATTTTTGAGGACTATTGAGCAACTCGATGAGTTGGTGCTACAACTTGTCGAGTAGAGTCGCGTTGTGCCACGTAGGATTAATGATCTACTCAACGAGTCAGAGAGTCGACTCATCGAGTAGACGCTGTGAAGTAAAACCCTAAATCCTCGGCTTTGGGGCGTATTTAAGGGCACTTATAGCCTCATTTGCGGATCATCAACTGCTTACCTTCACTGAGAGAAACCCTAATTGCCCTTTGAGCTAATAGAGAGAGTGTTGAGCTAATATTGAGTATCTTGGTGCATCTTTGGAAGATAAGAGAAGGATTTCAAGCAAGGAACGAGAGGAGGCTGTTAGATCTGTTGCTATTCATTCAAGAGCTTCTTTAAACGGTATAAAATTTATACCTTTCTCATTAGTTTGGGTAGATCTCATATTACTAGAGTTTAGGGCTTCTTTTCCATCTAATATTCGGACTTTGAGTGTATTAAGCACATATAGAGATTTGGACATCAAATCTGGACCTTGTGAGGTCCCTAGAGTCCAAAGGTCCCTGCTTTATTCAGCCATAATAGAGCCTTTGAGTGAAAAATCCTTAATAGAGCATGTTCTTGGCATTTTAAGCCCTAAGTGCCATGCATGAACGTAAAGTTCATGTCTTTATGTGATAAACGAGCCTTAAGAGCTTAGATCTAGAGTGTGAGAGGGTTTTCTACCTTGAAATCATCTGATTACAACACGGGTCTGAATGGACTCGCTGAGTCGATGAGCCGACTCGACGAGTCATTTAGGGTTTGTCCCGATGAGCTGGCCATGCTATAGCTCGATGAGTTAAGGGGTAAATCGACGAGCTGGACTTTCACGAGACTTCTAAGGAACGAGTGGACTCGACAAGTCACATGAATGTACTCGGCAAGTCAGGTCAAAGCTGGACTGTTGACTCGATTTTGACTTCTGTTGACTTTAGGGTTTGGTCAACATGAGTAATGGAGACCATGGAGGGGTAAATGGTCTTTTACCCATTCCAAGAGTTAGAGAGAAAGAGAGAACAAACTTTGGTGTATTTGAGTGTGAGTAGAGTATTAATTAAAGATAATTATCCTATGTGTTGGGCGGAGACTAATTCGAGATTTCCGAGTACGAGACTTTTACTTGCTAGATTACAAGGTGAGTCTTCTCACTATACTTACCATGTAACTTTGTGTAACCGAGATGTCTTATGTGCTTATCTGTGTATTGTGATGTTCTGCATCTTGTCCTTGTGATTTATGCTGAGTATTATTATTATGAGCTTATTGAGTTACGACCGGAGGGTCCACCCGAGTTGTGGGACTGAAGGGTCTCCACTGGAACACATTGACCGGAGAGTCGTATCGAGTTAGCCTCGAGTGGCTAATGTGATGTGTGTGGTATTTTGGGGAACTCGCTAAGCTTCTTGATTACCATGTTATGTGTTATGTGTTTCACGTACTTTTCATGATCACGGGAAGGCGTCAGCTTGATTGTACACACATCAGAGATTGAGTTATGATTGAGAGGATCCTGGAGTTTTGATATATATAGTTTTTGGATACGAGATTTGATGATTTGACATTGTGCCATTTTGTGATTTTATTATTGAGATAAATGTGTTTTTAAATTGAAAAAAATTGATTTGAAAATTTACGTTGTTACTCCAGTGCAGTCACTTGACGGCGGGCAAACTTCCGTTCAGGAAGAACACGCTTCAAACCGCACACCGGTCTCGCACACACTGTCCGGTTCTGCAGCTGAAACGACAGCGGCTTACGTAGCCTGTATATGGTACCCAAAAGCCAGAACAACTCCACAAGTAGCAATCGTAACCACAAATCCACAGATCATCGCAACACAACAAACAAAGATCCCTGCCTCGCAACAACAATCCTTCACGTACACTTCCGACACTGGAACCTGGATCCCTCACACCATTCAGTCGCAACCACAATATCCCCCTATAGTCCACCCACACGCTGACATGGCAGGGTTATCTCATGCGTCGCTATTCGCACAATAATCGCGGATCTTCAACCAACTTGTACATCAGATGCCAGGTTCAATCCCTGAACTATCTCAACCGCAAGTAACAACCGTGCATACCTCGTCCAACCAGGGATCCAACTCTTATGGATGTGGTGTTTAGTTTTCAGTAGCATCCGAATTTAACCCCCTCATGAGAGCCTGTCAACTGTTCAATCCGTACACACAACTGTACACAGGAGCAAGCCCATATATAGATCCCCCAGTAGGACAATATGCAATCCATCACTTTGGATTACAGCCAAACCTAATTCAGTATCAACCGTACATCTCACAAGCGTCCATGCATAACCAGATGTATGCGAGCCCTTACCAGATGTAGCAACACATGGCTTATGGTGGTATGTAGTACTCATATATGGACAACCCAATGCGAAGCGCAAGCTCCAACTTCATCCATGAACTCCTGCAGTACGAGATCCCGCACATTGCGATGATACCAAACATGCCAAAGTATGAGGGTAGTAGAGACCCAGATGACCACATCGACAACTACGAGTGGATGATGACATCCCTTAAGATGGATCTCCGCTTCACTTGCACGTATTTCCCATGCACCTTAATAGGAAACACAGGTAATTGGTTCAAGTCTCTAAGGCCATGCAGTATCTTAAGCTTTGAGTAGCTAAAATACCTTTTCCTCAACAACTTCATGCAATTGAGAAAAAGGAAAAGGGGACACCAACTCTGTGATGGCATGCAAGCAAAAAGAAGGAGAATTGATCCGCGACTATTACGACCGATTCACACTAGCTACCTTGAACGTTTCAGGACACGAGGAGTTCCTGGTGGCAGGCGTCTTCGCCCAAGGTTTGGTTCCTGGACCCATATCGAGGAAGATGCAAGGAATAGTCCCTAGATCCAGGGACGAACTCAAGTTCCGTATGGAAAAATACATGCGTCAAATCGAGGGGGGAACAAAAAGAAGCCAATATCAAAGCCGTAGCTAACATCTATCTCAAACAGGAGGAAACGGTGTCCTGAACAAGCCCAGTTCAGCAAGAGAGGCAAGATGGCAACTACCAGAGACACAACCGCCATTCCAGGCACATGTCACGTCGGTATAGACCATTCAATAGGGATGATATCAAGAGTAGACACAATGATGTCCACACAATCAATAAGACTCCATCCAAGGAGAACAAAGAAAAGACCAAGTTCTGTGAGTATCATCAAAGCAAAACGCATGACACCAATGAGTGTATAGTATTGAAGCAGGAGATTGATGAGAAACAACTAGTGGGAAATATAGTCGACTAGCAAAAGACCTCAGGAGGAAATTCGATGGAGATAAACACCAGCCCAAAAATCAAAAGGATGGGGGCAAGGATAACGAAAGAAGGGTCGAGATACTTACCATCACAGGGTCCCACCCATGTAGCAACCCGAGCCAGTGCGTAGGAGCGCATGCATACCATTAAAACATTGTCAATATAGCATTTTCAACGCACGATACCCGGTCAGCACACTGGGATCCGAATGACCCTTTGCACATCACCGATTTCATTAGCCAAAACCATGTTGAGAAAGTGTACATTGATATCGGAAGCAGGGTCAACGTGATTTATGAACACTGCCTTCAGCAGTTACCAACTGAATGGAAAAAGCACATCTAGCTACCACACCAGGGCCCGCTAATTGGGTTCACCGGTCATGGCATCTAGCCACTAGAAACAGTCACTCCCATTTACATTGATCAATCATGATGTGTCACACCTCAAAACCGAAACGGCGGAAACGTTCGGTGGTGGAGGACGTCATGTTTAGTATCACAAGACATGCATCATAGTAATCAAAGTAATGAACAACCATTTCATTAGAAAGAAAGTGTTTACAAAGTATGTGGTTCACATTGTCACACCCCAAAACCGATAACGGCGGAATACGTTTCGGGGTGGAGGACGTCATGTACATTATCATCACGATTGCATAATAGTAAAAACAAGAAACATACAACCATTTCATTACATAGTGAGTTTAATTACAAGTGTGTTCTGTAAAGTTTCAATAGGCACCAAAAGTAATACAAAAATAAGAGATGGATCTTGTATGCTCCATCTTCTCCAAAATGCTGCACCTGTACCTAACTATCTTTGACCTGAGGATACAAGTTATTTTGAAAACGAGTATCAGCAAAAAGCTGGTGAGTTCATAAGAATTTAGTGTGAATTTTGTATAAAATGTGTTAGAACATATAGTGGGAAAAACTGTAATTTACGTTTATAGGTAGTAGAAAACTCTAGAAAATCCTATATTTTCCAGAAAACACATCGTAAGTGAAAAACTCTAAGTTACATGTAAGTTTTATCATTGAAAACTGTTTATTGTAAAAGTGTGGTACTAAATCTCCAGTATGTAGTGTAGGTAAATGAAAGGTTATGCCTGTTGACAGTGATAGTGGTGCGAACTTCCATTAGTAATAGATACTTATTTTACTTCGAGATATTAACTGAGACTTTAGTCCTAGTATTTTAGTGTGGATATAGTGTATTCCTTTTATGTGACCAATAGTGTGAGTAATAGAGGATCCCTTGACCTTCCCGGTCATACACAGTGTAGTGAAGTAGTGCCATCCCTGGGCCTGCTCGGCTCGAACTGAAGTTAACAGTCAGGATCTAATAGTGTCTGCCCCGTATAGATCTATACATGTAGCGTCGCGTTCCTTCCGGAAAGCTCTGGTTACAGTATGTAGCGCGTAGAGTATCTTGTAGAGAATTAGTGTGTTATCTTCTGGATTAGTGCTTTCTCTTGTAATATAGTGTAGTAGTCTTTTATGTAGTTCATAGTGTGTTCTCTTATTCGTGTATCGTTTTGTAATAGTATGAATTATAGTATGTATAGTAGTAGCGGTAACGAGTAGTAGTGACCTTAACTATACCTATTATAGTTAACTTAGTGTGTATGGTTCATGGCAATTAAGTAATATTGGCATCGAATGAGATGAAAATGCTCGTATCTAACACCAATATACATGATATATAACTAAGAAATCAACGACAGTCAGACGGATAACAAATACCCTAAGCCCACATCAAATAAGAACAGGAAATAAGGCGAGCTATCGGTCCTAAGTCCTTCAAGTCTTAATTATATAAATATATTAGTGTGGATACATTTTATAAGAAAAGTAATTTAATAAAACTCTTGACCAAAGACAACATTTAGAAAATAGTTTATTTTTCCAAAGTAGTTTTGAAAGCGTGAAGTTCTTTTATAAAGCATAGTGATAAATCACATGTGATTTGAACTACGGATAGTAAATCACATGTGATTGATTTCCATGAAAATGTATATTTGACTTGTATCCCCCCCTAAAACATATGAAAACATTAGAAAGGTTCGATAAAGGGGTATGAACTCACCTGAAGTCGGGTAAATCGGGTAAATCGGGTAAAAGTGTCGGTTGAGCGTTTGGTGTCAATTAAGGACTTATACACAGTTTAGGACCCTATTAACATGTGAGATATGTGTTTTACAAGATATTAGTCATTTTATGCTTTTTGTTAAAACATTTACATATCCTAACATTGATTCGGGGTCTTATGGATTGGAAGTGGTTCTCGGGGATTGTACAAGACCAAAAGGGGTTACGGGGGAGTCCAAGATTTTAATCCCTTGGAGTTTACGGCCCAAAGGCCACTCCTTGGGAGTTTACGGCCGTAAGCCTCATGGCTTGGCCGTGAAATCTTGTTCACTCTCCAAAATTGATGCCAAAGGTCTTAAATCAATCCCTTAATTTTTCTAGTGAAGGTCTAGGGCCAATTTGGGGTTTTAAACCCTCATTTGGTGATGCTTGGGGGAGTTTATGGTCCTAGCTTGTGCTTAGGCCATAAAATCTAAATTACCCCCTAAAATTTGATGTTTGATGGCCTTAAACTCGAAATGGCATTTCCTAAATTTATATCTCAAGTCTAACATGCACTGGATGAGTTTTTGGGGCAATTTTACATGGAAAAAGGGTGTTTACGGCCTAAGCATGTGCTTGGACCATAAACCCTCTTTTATGCTTCAAAATCTCATGTTTTGATGGCCAAACACTTCTAGGTAAAATCCCTAATGAGTATACAAGTCTAAAGGAAGGAAAAGTTGGACTTTTGGCCATGTTTTGGGTGTTTACGGCCTAAGGAGCTTCTTAGGCCGTAAACTCCTTGTTTACCCCTCATTCATACGATTTTTCAGCTATAAAAACATTGATGCAAGTTTAGAACAAGTTAGGGAGGAAAACCTCACGTTTGGAAGCCGAAATTTGCGGTTTTGGAGTCGAAATCGGGTATAGAGAGAGAAAGTAGTGCGAGAGAGTGTGTTTGGGGTGGTAAAAGGGTGCAAGGTGGTATCCACTTTCCTTATATATGCCTCGGGTATTGCACCCCGTACACGACTACCCGATGCTCATGTTTAACGGGGTTTAAACTTTTTACCCGGGTTAAGTGGTAAAATATAATAATATAACTTTATTTCGTTAAACGGGCTAACATAACCGAGTTATATTTATTTTTACGAACTAATAATAATATGGATTATAATTAAATAAATGAATATTTATTTATTTGACGACTCCAATTTACGGGACTTTTTATAGAACGACATATTCCGTTAGCGAAAACGGAATTATATAACGGAATAACGTTGGGTTGTCACATCATCCCCCCGTTAGGGGAATTTCGTCCCGAAATTTAGAATTTATACCGAAAGTTATTACAGAACTACTATGCGAAAAGATGGGGATATTTGAGTTTCATTTGATCCTCGCGCTCCCAAGTGAATTCCGGTCCCCGCTTGGCGTTCCACCGAACCTTCACAATTGGGATGCGGCTTTGTTTTGTTTGTTTTACTTCCCGATCCATAATCTCTGCAGGCTCTTCCACAAAGTTGAGGCTCTCATTGACCTCGATCTCGTCAAGTGGAATAACTAGAGTCTCGTCGGACAGGCATTTCTTCAAGTTTGAGACGTGGAAGGTAGGATGTATGTTACTTAGTTCGTGGGGTAGGTTGAGTCTGTAAGCTACGGGGCCGATTCTAGCTAGAATCTCGAAGGGCCCTATGTACCTTGGGTTCATCTTTCCACGCTTTCCGAAGCGTATCGTGCCCTTCTAGGGCGAGACCTTCAAAAGGACTCGGTCTCCCACCTGGAATTCCAAGGGTTTTCTTCGTCTGTCTGCGTAGCTTTTCTGTCGATCCCTAGCGGCTTTTAATCGTTCACGAATCTGCACAATCTTCTCGGTCGTTTCTCGAATGATCTCCGGACCAGTGAGAGCGCTGTCAGGAACTCGTCCTTTAGCTAACTGAGTGTCACCCACCTCAGCCCAACACAGAGGGGATCTGCACTTCCGGCCGTAGAGGGCTTCGAATGGAGCTGCTTTGATTCTCGTATGATAACTATTGTTGTAGGAAAACTCCACAAGAGGTAGGTGTGTATCCCATGATTTACCAAAGTCGATCACACAGGCTCGCAGCATATCTTCTAAAGTTTGGATCGTCCTCTCACTTTGTCCGTCAGTCTGCGGATGGTAGGCTGTACTCATGTCCAGCCTCGTCCCTAGTGCCTTTTGTAGTGATTGCCAAAATCTCGAGGTAAATCTACTATCTCTGTCTGAGATAATAGATATAGGGACGCCATGCAGCCGTACTATTTCCTTAAGGTACGTTCTTGTGAGCTTCTCCATCTTGTCCGTTTCCTTGATGGGTAGGAAGTGTGCAGACTTGGTCAATCTGTCGACGATGACCCAAGTGGTATCCAACCCACCCGTTGTCTTGGGCATCTTGGTTATGAACTCCATCGTGATCCGCTCCCACTTCCATTCCGGTATCTTCGGTTGTTGAAGGAGACCTGATGGCTTCTGGTATTCGACCTTAACCTTCGCGCAAGTAAGGCACTTACTCACAAAGGTAGCTATCTCTGCTTTCATGTTAGGCCACCAGTATAGCTTTTTGAGATCCAGATACATCTTATCCGAACCTGGGTGGATGGAGTATCGAGTGTTGTGTGCTTCCTTCATGACCAAATCTCTGAAACCTCCGTGGTGTGGAGTCCAGATTCGGTTCATGAGATAGTAGGCTCCGTCACCCCTGACCTCCAAACTCTTATCCATTCCGTGCAGGGATTCTCCCGTCACATTCTCAGGCTTTAAGGCTTCAAGCTGAGCCTCCTTGATCTGTGCGGATAGATGTGAATGGATAGTCATTGTTAACGACTTGGTTCTTCGACCAGAATACTCATTCCTACTTAGGGCGTCTGCTACCATGTTGGCTTTCCCCGGGTGATATCGAATTTCGCAGTCGTAGTCGTTGAGTAGTTCGGCCCACCAACGTTGTCTCATGTTGAGCTCTTTCTGGTTTAATATGTGTTGGAGGCTTTTATGATCGGTGTACACTATGCTCTTCGTGCCGTACAAGTAATGTCTCCAGATTTTTAGTGCGAAGACGACTGCTCCTAACTCGAGGTCGTGAGTAGTGTAGTTTACCTCATGTGTCTTTAGTTGTCTCGAGGCATAGGCGATGACCTTACCTCGTTGCATCAAGACACAACCGAGCCCCTGATTCGATGCATCGCAATATACAACAAAATCTTCTGTTCCTTCGGGAAGGGATAATACTGGTGCGGTGCATAAGGCTCGCTTCAGGGTCTGGAATGCCTTCTCTTGTTTCTCCTCCCAGTCGAATGTTACGCCCTTCTGTGTCAACATGGTGAGAGGTTTCGCAATCCGAGAGAAGTTTTGAATGAATCTGCGGTAATAGCCAGCGAGGCCTAGAAAATGATGAATTTCTGTAGGCGTCTTTGGTGTTGACCAGTTCTCGATAGCTTAAATTTTGGAGGGGTCCACGTGGATTCCTTCTTCACTGACCACATGTCCTAAGAATTCAACTCTTCGGATCCAAAATTCGCATTTAGAGAACTTCGCATATAACTTCTCTGATCGCAGGGTTTCCAGGACTCATCATAAATGACCACTGTGTTCTTCCTCGCTCCGAGAGTAGACGAGTATATCATCAATAAAGACGATGACGAACTGATCTAAGTATGGACGACATACCCTATTCATCAAGTCCATGAATACCGTGGGTGCGTTAGTCAGTCCGAAGGGCATCACCATGAACTCGTAGTGCCCGTAACGGGTTCGAAAAGCTATCTTCGGAACGTCCTCTTCAAGCACCCGTAACTGGTGGTATCCGGACTTGAGATCAATCTTGGAAAAATAACTCGCCCCTTGTAGTTGGTCGAATAGGTCGTCGATACGAGGGAGAGGGTAGTGATTTTTGACCGTGAGTTTGTTGACTTCCCTATAATCGATGCACATACGGAACGATCCGTCTTTCTTCTTCACAAACAAGACCGGAGCTCCCCAGGTTGAGAAGCTCGGTCTTATGAAGCCCTTGCTAAGCAGCTCGTTAAGTTGACCGGATAGTTCTTGCATCTCGGTAGGCACTAAACGATAGGGCGACTTAGCTACAGGGGTAGCTCCTGGGACTAGGTCGATTCTGAACTCAACCTGATGTTTGGGAGGTATACCTGGAAGATCCTCTGGGAAGACGTCAGGGAATTCACATACAATGGGGATGTCTCTCGGATTTTTCACTTTTTGGCTTGTGTCGACGACGTGAGCAAGAAAGGCACGATATTCCTTATGCAAGTATTTCTGGGCCTGAATACTGGAGATGATACGAAGGCTCGTACCGGGTTTGTCTCCATAGATCAATAGAGTTTCGTGATTTGGAAGATTCAGGCGAATGGCTTTGTCGAAGCATAGGATATCGGCGCGATGAAGACTCAACTAGTCCATACCAACAATGACATCGAAATTCTTGACTGAGACTGGTATAAGATCGATTGGAAATGAGTGATCGTCTAACGTGAGGGTACAACCTATGTAGATTTCATTAGAGCCTTCGGTCTTCCCATTAGCCATTTCTACAATGAATGTTTCTTTTAGTGGTTGTGGGGATTGTTTAAGTAGGTGTTTAAAGTTTTGGGTTATGAAGCTTCTTTCTGCACCACTATCGAATAAGACACATGCATAAGAATTTTTGAGAAGAAACGTACCCGTGACTACTGTGGGATCCGCTACTGCTTCATTGTGACCAATAGCGAGTAGTCTTCCAGTTCCCCCAGCATTCCTAGCCTTCGGACAGTTTTTCTTGAAATGACCAGCTTCACCGCAACCATAACAAGTCTGGGTCACTCCCAAACCGGGAACTTGCGAGATAGGTTTGAGAGGGCCCCTGCAAAATCGGACAGTATGGCCCTTCCTGCCGCAGTTGGAACACTGCAATTCACGGCAGGGGCCGTTGTGGTGGTAAGGGCACTTGGGACATTTGGGCAGATTCCCAACATAAGCTTTTGTCGGTGCAGGAGTGGCTGGAGTGGTTGCAGCATGGACCACCACAATTTGCTGATCCTTGGAGGAGGTTTGAGTTTTCTTGCCTTTCTTCTTATCCCAACGC
Source organism: Lactuca sativa (assembly GCF_002870075.4). Lineage (NCBI taxonomy): Eukaryota > Viridiplantae > Streptophyta > Magnoliopsida > Asterales > Asteraceae > Lactuca > Lactuca sativa. The sequence goes on along the minus strand of NC_056630.2, from coordinate 5,394,412 downwards.
TTTCTCTTTTTGTCAGCTGAGTCGGGTGGTGCAGTGGTAGTTGTAGTTGTTGTTGCTGGAGTGGAAGAGACTTCATGATTGATTAGACTCTGGGCCAATTCATTGGCGCTGTCGAAGGTGGTAGGACGTGAGGCTAGAACATTTCCTCGATACGGGGGCATTAAACCCCAGATGTATCGTTCGATCTTTTTGCTTTCAGAGGGGATCATGTTGGGACACATAGCCGCCAAGTCGCAGAACCTGGCCATGTAAGCTGTTATGTCAGTCCCTTTCATCTTGAGGTTCCAGAGTTCCTCCTCAAGTTTCTAAACTTCGCCCCTAGGGCAGTACTCTCCTCTCATGAGGTCCATCAGAGTGCCCCAGCCCATGGCATTGGCTGTTACCAAGGAGAGTGCATTGACATGGCTGTTCCACGATGTTAAGGCCCTGTTGGTGAGGGTGGCAGTAGCGAACTTGATTTTGCTCTCTTCGGGACAAGAGCACATTTCAAAGACAGCTTCGGTCCTTTTGAACCAATGAGACAATGCTAGAATTCCTCCGGTGCCATCGAAAAAGGTAGGTTTGCAGTTCATGAAGTCCTTATAAGTGCATCCCTGCACTCTTTGGTGGACTTCACCAAATCTAGAGTTACCACCGCTCGCATCACCGGAGTTCATTTGAGCCATGGCTGCTGTCACAGCTGCAGTCACAGCCGTTTGGAACAGCACTAGATCGAACTGCGGAGGAGGAGGTGGTGGAGGAGGGGTTTGAGTTGCTGGTCTTCCTCTGTTCGGACGCTTTCGTGGAGGCATCTTTCACTGGAAGATCATAGAAATGGTAGCAATAGTAAGAGTCTATTGCGAATATGAATAGAGTGTTTCATGGATTAAATCAACATAATCCAAAGATCAGAATGAGAGTCATAGTAATAGAGTAGTTAACTGCCAATTTACTGGTATTAATGATGTAATACAAGTTCATGAAAATTTACCTAACCGTAGGTCTTACATCAAACCATAAGGAAAATGTTGGCAGTTTAGAGGTCTAATTAGAGTACTTTTAAGGCTAGGAAGGTTCACAGACAAAAGATCTACGGAACAATAAGAGGAAAGGCTAGTCCTTTAGAAAAAAAGAGTGAGGTAACTAGACGTCTTCTACGGGCGACGGTTACTTATTGGGCGAACCCTAAGATCCGCTAGTTGACGCATAACTTCCTGAAGGTGTCGATCATGAATCCTTTGACGTGCTCGAAGTTCCCTAACCTCGGCCCGGGATGCAGCTAGCTGGTGCTGCAGAGTCTCGTTGGTCCTCCTTGTCCTGTCCATGGCTTCTTCAAGTTGACGGATGTGAACAGTGTTGAGATTCGAGTTGGCATCCACTTCTACAACTCGACCAATGGTTGCTTGACCCTGCTCGACATTCCTGGCAATCCTTCGGACCATGATGGGCAGAACTCAGTCTGATGATCCTCCTTCGCTTATGTTGTAGAAGCTTCGGTCTCCATTGTAAGGTAAAGGCTGGCCCTGCTCCTTGCTCCATCGGTGCAAGGATATGGCCCACATAGGAGTGGGACCCTGAAATGCCGGATGGGGGTTGGGGTTCGGAGCTTTAAGGGGTTGGTTGTTAACTTCTGGTTCGGAGTTAGAGCTATCCGAGAAGCCTTCAGCATGATGATCATCCAAAGGGATCGGGTGATCATCATCTGACTCCTCATCGAGCCATCCTCCATTGCCCTGGTTTGGATAGTACGAATCGCCGGGATGGTGAAAGTCAGCCATGCTATCTACACGAGAAAGGGGGAAAGAAAGGTTAATAGACGTACTACTCTAAGATACTTATAAGATGAATCGTTATTAGTTGACCCAATACTTGCGTAGTGCATACTAATTACATGCAACCGAAGCAAGATAGTCCTTCGAATAAGCAACCCTAACTTCAGATCCCCAATCAAACAAGAACAGGAAATGAAGCAAAGGCTATATCCACTTAGCAAATATTGTCCTACCAGTAACGACCCTTTTAGTTAACACCTATGTAGTTAGTGGTATACAGAATACTCCTATAGTATTCTTGTTCTAACGTTATTGTGGTAGTGTTGGTAAGTTTTAGACTTGTTGCAACACCACAACCAAACTGAGGCACATGCTAGTCACTCCCAGAAAAACATAGTTGATCAGGCTACATCCCCCCAGATGTGACTATATGTCTCTAAGCCCAATTGTGTTGTCCAACAATCTTAATACTTTTGTTATGTTCTAGTGCGATACTGACTACTGTGTTTTACAGAGGTGTGCGTATATATACTTAGTTAAATCTTTTAAATACTTAACAGTATATATTCTTGATCAGAGTGTTTTAGTCCCGAAGTGTTTATAGTTCGTATATCTTTTATATGTTGATATACTTGATTCACTATAAACAATGCCCTGATACCAATCTGTCACACCCCAAAACCGATAACGGCGGAATACGTTTCGGGGTGGAGGACGTCATGTACAGTATCATCACGATTGCATAATAGTAAAAACAAGAAACATACAACCATTTCATTACATAGTGATTTTAATTACAAGTGTGTTCTGTAAAGTTTCAATAGGCACCAAAAGTAATACAAAAATAAGAGATGGATCTTGTATGCTCCATCTTCTCCAAAATGTTGCACCTGTACCTGACTATCTTTGACCTGAGGATACAAGTTATTTTGAAAACGAGTATCAGCATAAAGCTGGTGAGTTCATAAGAATTTAATGTGAATTTTGTATAAAATGTGTTAGAACATATAGTGGGAAAAACTGTAATTTACGTTTATAGGTAGTAGAAAACTCTAGAAAATCCTATATTTTCCAGAAAACACATCGTAAGTGAAAAACTCTAAGTTACATGTAAGTTTTATCATTGAAAACTGTTTATTGTAAAAGTGTGGTACTAAATCTCCAGTATGTAGTGTAGGTAAATGAAAGGTTATGCCTGTTGAAAGTGATAGTGGTGCGAACTTCCATTAGTAATAGATACTTATTTTACTTCGAGATATTAACTGAGACTTTAGTCCTAGTATTTTAGTGTGGATATAGTGTATTCCTTTTATGTGACCAATAGTGTGAGTAATAGAGGATCCCTTGACCTTCCCGGTCATACACAGTGTAGTGAAGTAGTGCCATCCCTGGGCCTGCTCGGCTCGGACTAAAGTTAACAGTCAGGATCTAATAGTGTCTGCCCCGTATAGATCTATACATGTAGCGTCGCGTTCCTTCCGGAAAGCTCTGGTTACAGTATGTAGCGCGTAGAGTATCTTGTAGAGAATTAGTGTGTTATCTTCTGGATTAGTGCTTTCTCTTGTAATATAGTGTAGTAGTCTTTTATGTAGTTCATAGTGTGTTCTCTTATTCGTGTATCGTTTTGTAATAGTATGAATTATAGTATGTATAGTAGTAGCGGTAACGAGTAGTAGTGACCTTAACTATACCTATTATAGTTAACTTAGTGTGTATGGTTCATGGCAATTAAGTAATATTGGCATCGAATGAGATGAAAATGCTCGTATCTAACACCAATATACATGATATATAACTAAGAAATCAACGACAGACAGACGGATAACAAATACCCTAAGCCCACATCAAACAAGAACAGGAAATAAGGCGAGCTATCGGTCCTAAGTCCTTCAAGTCTTACTTATATAAATATATTAGTGTGGATACATTTTATAAGAAAAGTAATTTAATAAAACTCTTGACCAAAGACAGCATTTAGAAAATAGTTTATTTTTCCAAAGTAGTTTTGAAAGCGTGAAGTTCTTTTATAAAGCATAGTGATAAATCACATGTGATTTGAACTACGGATAGTAAATCACATGTGATTGATTTCCATGAAAATGTATATTTGACTTGTATCCCCCCTAAAACATATGAAAACATTAGAAAGGTGTGATAAAGGGGTATGAACTCACCTGAAGTCGGGTAAATCGGGTAAAAGTGTCCGTTGAGCGTTTGGTGTCAATTAAGGACTTGTACACCGTTTAGGACCCTATTAACATGTGAGATATGTGTTTTACAAGATATTAGTCATTTTATGCTTTTTGTTAAAACATTTACATATCCTAACATTGATTCGGGGTCTTATGGAGTGGAAGTGGTTCTCGGGGATTGTACAAGACCAAAAGGGGTTACGGGGGAGTCCAAGAGTTTACTCCCTTGGAGTTTACAGCCCAAAGGCCACTCCTTGGGAGTTTAAGGCCATAAGCCTCATGGCTTGGCAGTGAACGCTTGTTCACTCTCCAAAATTGATGCCAAAGGTCTTAAATCAATCCCTTAATTTTTCTTGTGAAGGTCTAGGGCCAATTTGGGGTTTTAAACCCTCATTTGGTGTTGTTTGGGGGGAGTTTACGGTCCTAGCTTGTGCTTGGGCCGTAAACTCTAAATTACCCCCTAAAATGTGATGTTTGATGGCCTTAAACTCGAAATGGCATTTCCTAAATTCATATCTCAAGTCTAACATGCATTGGATGAGTTTTTGGGGCAATTTTACATGGAAAAAGGGTGTTTACGGCCTAAGAATGTGCTTGGGCCGTAAACCCTCTTTTATGCTTCAAAATCTAATGTTTTGATGGCCAAACACTTCTAGGTAAAATCCCTAATTAGTATACAAGCCTAAAGGAAGGAAAAGTTGGACTTTTGGCCATGTTTTGGGTGTTTACGGCCTAAGGAGCTTCTTAGGCCGTAAACTCCTTGTTTACCCCTCATTCATACGATTTTTCAGCTATAAACACATTGATGCAAGTTTAGAACAAGTTAGGGAGGAAAACCTCACGTTTGGAAGCCGGAATTTGCGGTTTTGGAGTCGAAATCGGGTATAGAGAGAGAAAGTAGTGAGAGAGAGTGTGTTTGGGGTGGTAAAAGGGTGCAAGGTGGTATCCACTTTCCTTATATATGCCTCGGGTATTGCACCCGGTACACGACTACCCGATGCTCAAGTTTAACGGGGTTTAAACTTTTTACCCGGGTTAAGTGGTAAAATATAATAATATAACTTCATTTCGTTAAAAGGGCTAACATAAACGAGTTATATTTATTTTTATGAACTAATAATCATGTGGATTATAATTAAATAAATGAATATTTATTTATTTGACGACTCCAATTTACGGGACTTTTTATAGAACGACATATTCCGTTAGCGAAAACGGAATTATATAACGGAATAACGTTGGGTTCTCACACACATAACATAGACTACAAAGTAAATAACAAAACAAGACTTGAAGTGATACTGCTCCATCTTCTGAATCCTAGTGTGTGTACCTGTCTATTGGTCTCCTGAGAATACTAGTTATTTTGAAAGCGTAGATCAGCATTTAAGCTGGTGAGTTCATAAGATTTTAGTGGTGTAAGTAAGTTGTAGAAAGTTGTAAGTTCTATTTAGAAAAGTTCGTCTGTTCCTCCCGAAAATCCTATATTTCCTGCTTTGTTGAAAGATAAGTAAAAATGACTCTACAATCCTTTCTATGAGTACTAAATGGATACAAGTTATATAAAACTTAGAGTAAGCAAACAATCGGTTGTGTGTATCTGCCCTAAGCCCACAACCAAACAAGGAACAGGAAATGAGGCGGAAAGCACACATCCCATTGTTTGTTAAATCATTGTTGTATATAACCCTGGCGTATTCACTTGGTACTCAGGGAGTTAACTGTAATAGTTCCTTTATATTTGATGAAAAAATTCTTTAAGAAAACCCTTTTTTCTTTTAGTAAAAATGGTAACCACAGTGGTTCCTTCTATAATCACTTAGTTTATACTAGATATATATAATCTAATATCAAATAGATAGTTAATTGTGTGAATCTGCCCTAAGCCCACAACCAAACAAGGAACAAGAAATGAGACGGAAAGCACACATCCAACTACTTATCGGGTACTAATTATATATAACCCTGATGTATAAAATAAGGTCTTATAGAGTTAACCACCTACGGTCCTTTAAGTTTATATTGGTTTAATAAAATGGATTAAACCCTTTTACTGGTAAGTTTCTAGTTTTGTCTACCAAATGTTCTAATTGAAAAGTATGTTTTGTACAAGAAAACGGTGTATTGAATTTGTATACTATGACATGGCCCATACCTGGTACCCCTTATGATTACTTGGTGTATATGGAACATATATGTAGTGTTAGGTCCAGAATGTGTTGCGTCTTGGGCTCAATATTTAGTCCATTTAATCTCCGGTATGGGCCTGTCCATCCGTGAGTTATTTTGTAGGGTTTTATTTATATAGATGCTTGCATGCATCCTAGAACGTAAGATTTGATAGAGATTTTAATAGTGTTCATTGTTCTTATCTTTTGTAACCCTAATATCCTCTACAGCGGAAATTCTTCATCGAGCTCTGCTGAGGATTGAATCAATTGAATCATTCGACACGTTCCGATTCATTCTTGTGTTTTATCTTACTGTTTTTCGCATTCTTGATTTACCTGTTATAAGATCTAATCGATCAAAGAGTTTTATAAACTCATCATGTAGCTAAGATTGGATAGATAGTAGGTTGGGTGAATTTGCTCTAAGCCCACAACCAAACGAGGAACATGAAATGAAGCGGAAGGCACACATCCTACTACCTGTCGGATCCGATTAATATATATCCCTAATGCATACACTAAGGAATCATAAAGTTAGCATTATAGGCCCCTTCTCGACTGAATGTACTAGACTCGATTGTTCTGTTTGTCGTTTGTAAAATGTAAGTTTTCCCTAGTTTATAACTATCTTGACTCGAAAATAGTTTGCATTAACTTTCAAGTGGAACTGTCACAAAATGAAAGTAATGGGAAAATGGAAGTACCCAGTTGTCTTTTGAATTGACACCCTGATGTACTGATTACCTTAAAACATGTATGTTTTATTAAGGTCATAATGTGAAGGCTAGTACCCATACTATACGCTCTCCCTGTCAAGAGATTATGGGAACCAAACACGACTTCAGCAAACCAGTTGTTAGGCAGTGTAAATCCACATTAAAGTTATACGATCATGTATACCCAATTTAACTATCACCTTTTGTTTAGAAAAATGAGTTAGTGATTCATTGGTATAATTAGATCCTGTAGCATTCTCCTGCTATAACATCTTAGTATGTTCGTTCTGTTATAGTATCTTAGTATGTTCTTTCTGATGTATTGTATATACCTCCCTGTTTCACTTTATAGTATGCTCTAGTATCTAGTATGAACTGAAACCCTAAACTATACGTACTAAAGTTTACTAGTATGTTTACTTGAACTGTTACTGAAAAGATTCATTTTACTACTAAGTTATGCTTGTACTTTACAAACGGAGTTTTGTTAAACTATAAAGTACATAACTTAAAAAGAGTTTTTGAAATGTTTTGATTTCTTATAAAAGACATAAGCAATCTTTTGAAAGATGTTTATAACAAACATTTACACAATTATCATTTTGTTCAACTTGTATCCCCCCCCCCCCCTAAAAGCATTTAGAACAGTTAAAATATTCATTATAGGGGTATGAACTCACCTTATGTGGGTGATTCAAATGAATATACGTGTAAGGATGAGAAGTTCCACAAATGAAGTCCTGAAACACAAACGAGTCCTAAATGACATATTTGGCAAGTATTTGCATGAATATAGTGTTTATAAGCAACTAACATGCAAGGAAACACCCCTGGGGACTAGGAAACACTTGGACCAAGTGTTAGAATCACATTTCATTCATCTAAGGGATGTTTAAGGCAAAGAAAAGGTGTTTACGGCGATGAGTTTACGGCCATGGTGTAAACTCATGGTAAAATGTGCATAAGAGGGTGTTTAAATGCTAGGGAAACTTGAGGGACCATTGCTCTACACAAGGATGAGCAAAACCAACTTATTGGAAGGTGTTGAGGTGTTTACGGCCACAATAAAGTGTTGGGCCGTAAACTCTCCAAATGGTCTAAATTTGGGTCATAATGGCAAGGCGCTTCAAAGGTTCAAGTGTTCCAAGGGTTAGCAAGGGTCTATAAGTGTTTAAGGCTCAAATCATGACAAATACAAGGGTTTACGGACATGGTGTAAACTCCTGGCCGTAAACTCTCTTTGATGTTGAGTTTGATGATGTTTCAAGTCTATGATCTAGTGTTTAACATGTACTACTAGATGATAGATGGAATACTCACACTTTTGAGGGCCTTTGATGAGTTTTCGGCCACCAAGAACAAGTGTGTGCTCTTGGAGTTCTTGGTGAAAGTTGAAGATCTAGCTAAAAGATGTTGTTATGGATGAATCATGAGAATGAGGCATGATTAGGAAGGATAACAACAACTAGAGGGAAGAATCACTCACATTTTTGGAGGATATAGATGAAGAACTTGATGATACTTGAGAGAGAATGGAAGTGTTCTTGAGGTGGAAGTTAAATAATGAAAGAAAAGTTGAAGAGAAGGAGTCATATGGGGGGAGTTTACGGCCCACCTTGAGTTTACGGCCGTAAAATCAAGTGTTGTGGCCGTGAACTCTTTTTGGTGGTCCTTAGGCTTGGATTGTTGCACAATGTCTCTAGCAGGTACATTCTAACACTCATTCCTTAAGTGTACCAGGCTTAAAACCCAATAGAATCACCCTTAACACGGATAGAAGGAAATAAATGTTTGGGTTGTCACATGAGGGAACCAAACAGATAACAAGGGCGCTCGATTCTTGGTTGTTGACTGCCCGGCTGATCACAATATTCTGCTAGTCTGGACAGTGCTGTTCCAGCTGCAAGCGATTCTGTCACTCTTCACGATGTTCTCAAATTCAGCATGGGTGACGGATATGCAACGGTAGTGGCAACCAAGCCAGGTAATGGATATGATGCCTAACAAGAAAGGAAACGGGAAACCCAATTGTCTCAGAGTGAAGGTTGCCAGAAGGTGGAAGATCCACAACGGAGAACGACAGCAACACAAGCACTGACCCACAAGTCCAGGAAAAAACAAAGACATGTATTCAGTTGGCTCACAACATCTCTCCCACAGAAGGAAACACACTCTAACCTAAAGATGAGTCACCCAGAGTATGAAGCGAAAATCGCAAAGCAAAGAAGCGCCTACTCACAGGCAAGGGCACCAGCCAGGCCCACAATTGATGGTCGAGCCGTACCCAGCCATAGAGCGATTCGAAATTCAAAGTACATTTTGGCCAATGCAAAATATGAACCAAAACCTTGTGGAATGAAGGAAGTAGGTACCAGAAGCACCAAATCTAGAGGTAGAGTGCCAATCCTCCCACCACGCAAGCTTTCCTATGGGAGAACACTAACAGGTGTCTCTGATGCACCAAACGGCATCCCAAGTGATGGTGTGAGACGCAAAGTTGAAAGGCACGCCAGAAAGCGCGGGTGACACTCTTACCAGACCACAAAGAGGCACTTCCCACGGTTGCATCTCACACTATGTCGAGAAGAAAGGAAAGTTCAAGCACCTACAGAGCATGCACAACAAAATTCATCTCTGTCACGCTAGGCACCGTTGGCGGAAACTGTTGGATCAGGTGTCTAAGCCCATAACTATAATTGGTATGTACTCGACGCGAGAGTAGCATGGTCCATTTAGGTTGCATATCACCAGGACAATATGATAGGATGGACTTTTGAGAAAAGGTAATTTATGATTTATTAATATATTATAAGTTCTAATATATTAATATGAAATCATATTTAATTAGTATTGATCAAGAATTAATTTGGAATTACTTTAGTGATCAAAAGAGACTAATTAAATGTAAGGAGATTGATTTGGTAAATCAATCATTCTTATGGTGTGGGCTTATCTTATTTTGGATGGGCTAAACCAATATGGTAGTCCATGGATAGTCCATGGAGGTTTAACCCATGGGTCCTAGGTAATATGAAGAGTCATGGGTATTAGGGTTTACATGGTGCTAACCCTAATCCTTGCCACACTATAAAAGGAGCTCTTAGCATCCAAAATCGACCATTACATGTTCTATGAGGCATTCACACTATTGGTGCTAAGTTCTTAAAGGCCAAAACTGTAAGCTACAACAAAGAGGTAATTCTATAACTCATTTCTATGTTGTTTATGTCAATTGCATGCTAGTTGTAGGCTTAATGCTTTGGAAACAATATTGCATGTATAGTTAGAGAAAACATAGATCCAAAGCATTCAGGGTTGTATGTGCACCATAGGGTGTTGTAGTATACCAAAACTCAACAGTGGTATCAAATCCATGGGTTGTTTCCTATTATATTTGATGCTTGGTTATTTTTTCAAAGCTAAAGAAAATCATTTTTTTTACTCTGCCTGATCACCACGAGGTGGTCAAAATTACCACGAAGTGGTGACGGGTATGGCAGATTTTTTGGATTTTTTGGCTTAATTTGGATTTGGATAATTACTATAAATTGTTTTTTTTTATAAAATTTTGATTTTTATATTATGAAAATACTTATCCTCATCCAATTACAAGATAATTTTCATAGTTTCAAGATTTGTATTAGTTTATATGATAGGCTAATTTCTTGCAAATGGTTGATATGAATTATCTTGACTTATGAGTTTAATTAGATCATAGATATATTATTTGATAGTTTATGTTAGTTAAAAAAATATGATCTAAATGCCCTTTATGAACTCCATAACTTTTCCTCAAGTTATGGAAAATGAAAAGTTTTTCTTTTAAATGTTTTTAAAGTCTTCCATAACTTGTCCCTAGGTTATGGAACTTGAAAAGTTTTTCATACAATCCATATTAAACTCATAAGTTATGGAAACAAAAAGTTTTGACAAGTTTCAAAACGTGCCCTCAAGTTTTGGAATTTGTAAAGTTTCACTTATGAATACTTTAAGGCCAAATTAAACCCTAGAGTTTTAAAATTTAAAATTCAACCCCTTATACTATTATATTATTATAAGTTTAATAATGATATATATATATATATATATATATATATATATATATATATATATATATATATATATATATATAAGATAATTCAGTATTACCGTTAGTAGTCCTCATTCACGAAGCCGATCTATAAGGGGGGGTATAAGGTTACTGCCTATAAAATGACAGTTTAATGGGTGTCTACTTTGAGCCACCACCTCCTTGACAGGTGGAGGGTCGTTAGCTGAATGGGTTTGACAAGACATTTAAATTCTCATTAAAAGTATAATGAAATACTAAGTAACTAAACACTTAAAAATTCCCAATGTTAGTTACTCGGGAAAATGTGAATTTGGTGCTAACCCATGAAATTGCATTTTGCACCTTGTTAAGTCGTTAGTGGAGCGTGTGTGGTTAACCGACACACTAATATAGAACTAACAGTGTGTGGTAAAGGTTAGTTTGATGTTAATCATAGATCAATTGAGTGTGTGTGGTTAACCGGCACATTGATTAGGTGGTTTGTAACATTGGGTGTACCAAGCTAATTTGCATGGTTATTCACACCTTGTTTGTGATCCTCGACATCCCAGTCACAAACTTGAAGGGCATAATCGAGATTTAAACATGTCATTGAATAGTTCAATGAATCTCAAAAGATCTAGGAATTTCAATCCGTTAAAAACTTAATAATCAATTTCATTTTTCATGGTGGAAATTGGTAAATCATCATTTATCTACCTTCAAATATTTTGGAATTGGATTACGGCATCTCTCTTCCGAATTGTAAAATATTGTGTTGGGTCCTAGCCTTAATATTTCATGTTGGGTGTTATATTAAGGACTAAAATCAACTAAACTTGAATTTCTCCCATTATCGATGTCTAGTTCAGACAACGATGGTCTCCCCGAATCTTTTGAAAAACCTTTCTTTATAAAGATGATTTTCCACAAGGATATCAAGGTGAAAGATTAATCCCTTCTTCGTGTTGTAGTGGAACTTCACTTCCTCCACCTCCTCCAATTATTCTCCCTAACCCACAAGTTTAAGGTCACCTAAAGCCCTATTTGCAGGCATGATAGTCTGTATGTGCTCACGTCTTGGAGATGAAGTTACATATTGACAAGTTAGGAGAGTTAGGTGTCGAAGTATCAAGGAAGTTGGTTGTTAACTGGGTTCTTCAATCACTTCCCGAGTCATATAGTGAGTTCATTAAGGACTACTATGTGACAGACCACGACATGACCCTTATTGATTTTACCCATTTGCTTGTTGCTACTAAATCGGAAACGATTTGGCGCACTGGTAAAAGCAAATTTGATTGGAAGATTTACTTCCCAAACTTCCATGGACATTGACAATGATAACGTTGGAAGTTCAAAAAAGCTTTCTCTTCCCAGTAGAAAGGGATCAGCCATGGTCAAGTTATTTGACCAGATGGTAAAGAGAAAGAATAAGTCTGAGATAATCCCGTGTACCATTCCAAAGAGTCCATATCTTTCTATTTCCAAGAGAAGGGGCATTGGTTGCGAAGTTGCCATATCTACCTAAAGGACCACGAGGATGGTAAAGTCAGAGTGTATGACTCTACATCAGGTAAAATCCACTATCTAACTCTATTAAGTTCCAATTTGGAGATTCTTAATACATGATGTAATGCAATTACATTTTGATGTTTTGTAGAATCAAAGGAAGCTTAAAAGAAGAGTAAGTTGAGACTGATTGCAAAGAAATGGATTTCGGTCGCATGGTTCAATGATTAGATTCTTCAACTGCTGCTTAAGAGTTATGATAGATTGCTTAGGAATATTTAGAAACATATTTTTCATTTGTAATTGCATTGTAAGGAAAAGTTTTCCGCATTTTATAAATAAATGAAAATTTGATTTTGTTTTATTCTATATCTCCTTACAATGGCCTCTGTGAAAATTAATATTTATATATATTCTAGCAATGTTCGATATGGTTTGATTCTTTTGTTTGTGGTAGTGTCGAGAATTTACCAAATAAGGAAAGATTCTTATCACCTAAGTTTCAGCTGGATAGAAACTTGGAATCATGCAACTTGTACTTTGTGATGAATGAGAACCTTCATCTTTAGGAAATTAAGACTAATTCCCTGTTCATATGTATATGTGAGTCAAATGAAGGACCAGGGGATAGGGTACACTGGGTGTGCGCTGGTCAGGTCCACCACAGAGAACGATAAGACTATTCGTCATGATTTACTAAAGTTTAGTAAATATGGTTATGCTTACAACTTTAAGTATAATTCTAAATCATTGGAAAAGTTTCAATGTATGGAAGAACGAATGAGAAGAATCAAATTAAGCAGAAAGATAAAAGTTTCTCCAATCTGAAAAGATGGGAGAGTACTTTAGTATCGTGTTTTATGATAATCTTAATGCTTATGAAAACCATATCACAATTGATCCTATAAGGTCATCTTAGTGCATTTCTATGGCTAAGAAGAGGAATCATGAATTGTTGGAATGGTTAAATCAAAAAGGTGAATCATACTTCGTTCCAAATCGAGTCTTAGAGTCATACTCCAAGATTGAACCTTGAGTGACATAATCTTAAGAAAGTTTAAAACACTCATGAAATGTAGAGTAAAATGTTTCTTACTCTTGTACATTTGAAATTGGTAAGTTGTGATGTCTTGGTAAGGACAATGACCAACTAAGACCAATTGTGTGAAGTGTTTAACTTGATAAGAATCCGCAGTAACTCTTAAATATTTGTTTTGTCAAGGAATGGTTCATGACAAGAGAATCATATATGTCAAGAGGTCAGTGAGAGTCTTAAAGATTTTGAAAAAGTTTCAAGAACTAATCAAGAATAAAACCTATTGTTAAACACTAGCACACGACCTGAGGTTTGTAGCCTATCGTGTTGACATATTCTTGTTTCTGTGCCATTCTAGTTGGTTGACTATGCATGTGAGTTCTATGAGTTCTCAGTTGCTTACATACAACTTGGAAGAGATGGCAGGACCTTATGCTGCTAGGTGACACACAATTAAGATTGAAAAAGTTCAGTACATATGAGTTTGGATTTGTCACTAACCTTGTCTTGTGATTATGGTTATGACAAATTCACATGGATAGGAATACATACACCATAAAATCTAAGTGTAATAAGGTTTCTCTCCAATTCACTAAGTAGTTTTTAAGGAGATAGAATTGTGATATTTGCATTCTCCAATTTAATTATGATTACAGCATCCCTCTTCATAATTTGAATTGTGAGAAATGGCAAAGGGTCTAAACATTTCAGACTTATGGCTGTAAGTTCTAAAATTGTTTAGACACACATGTGAGCTATCTAAGGAAAGGTGTATGAGTTTGAAAAGCATAGATAAAGTCTTATCGAAGCATCCCGTATCAGAAATCTGAACTTTGGTAATGAAAGTCAATAAGTATTGATTTCTAGAAGTCCAGCTGATTTCTGAATACATGTCTAATCTAGTGGGAGCATAAGTGTTATGCTAGTAATATAATAGTTATTATGCTAGTGGGAGCATAATTATTATGGAAAATGTTGCAAGTTAGCAATGTTAATTATAGAAAACAAAGGTTTCAAATCGCAAAGTTTCAGGGTTTGAAAAGTTGTTTTGCTATAATTAAAGGATTGGAAATTATACTTCATTTCAAAATCTAAAAGTTCAGATTGAGTTTTTAATCAAATTTAGTCAAATATATATGAATGTTATGTTGGAATGATACAACATAAGGAAATTCTATATATGGAAAGGTTAATTACGTTCTCAAAATTTGATTATCATTACGGCATCCCTCTTCATAATCAAAATTATGAGAACATGACAAATAGAAATATTGTAGCAACAGACTGGTCAAGGATCACGTCTTTATGTTAGACATTATGAATCGTATCCCATATGTTTCGGGTATAGGATCGATTGCATATGCTATAATATTCTCGTGTTCTAATTTTTCCAAATGCCTAGGACATTTAGAGGGAAAAGGAATAGAATCGGATATGATTAAAGTGGTTAAACAACTGTCAAGAACAAATCTAAGGTTCGCCAATGATTGGTCACTTAAGGACAGTTGGAAGTATAGGAATGGAAGGACCATATTGACATTATTATGAATAGACAAGATTCTATTAATAATGAGTTGTCGTATGACAAATATGGAATGTTTCCATATTGGGAGTTGGAGATTAAGAAAGTTAGAAACTTTTATGCAAGAAGGATGTTCAAAGGAATGTACTTTGAATTTGAGACTTCACTTCCTTGGAATTGTTTTGTTATCAATATCCATAGGAAAGTTTTGTGACATCGTTGGTCAAGTCTCTGTGACTTATGGTACCATGACATTACAAAGGCTGCATTGCATGATAGTTTAGCAGTGACAAGAATTTGGAATTCTTACACATGCAATAAAGATTTGGAATTGTTATATGAGCATCATTGAAATGTTTTTCAATTGATCTATTTCACAAAGTCAGGACCATAGACAAACATAGTGTGCATGCTTGGAGCATGACATAACTATTGTTTAAATTCAAGTATTAAGTTGATAAATCGAAACGTTATACAATGAATAATGAGTAATCAATATGGTACTTAAAAGTATTGAGGCCATATAGGATTAGTATTATTCTTGCGTTTAACTTTGAATGTTTTGACTTCCCGAATAACTAGGCTATTCAAACCATCCATAGTCGATCATACTTTGGAAGTAGGTATTGAGGCAAGACTGTCATGAATGGGTCTGTAGTTTGTCTAGGATAAGGTGAATGTAGTGTTCATGAGTACTCCTGGAATAAGATTCGAGTATTGGATTCAACCCGCGCTCATCTGGATCACTTCATGGATTTTATCACAAGTGATTGTGAGACAATAATATCTTATATTCTTGAAACGGAGACATGTGAGTTGTAGTTGCAAGGCGGTTGCACATTGACGTATGTAATCGCACCAGTAACTTGGTGTTATAAAACATATTGTTGTGTGTGATTTGATGAGTAAGTACAAGCAATCATTTGAGTCGAATTTTATCTGTTCCTTTTACCCCATGTGGTTAAAAGCAATATTTGTGGGCCCCTCGATGATTTAGTGATGACACCCCTAAGTGCTTGGCCAAGCCTGGACTGATTTGCTTTGTTCAATTAGTCGGTTGTCATAAATCGGAAATCGGGAAACAACAGATGGATAGAGATAATGATTATAACCCATGTCTCATGTCCATATGATATTTAGAATAAAGGAATATATGATCCCTTATCTAACAGACGCGTTATTGACTAGGTCAGAGTTCGACAACGGCTTTTAAGAGTTATGATTGCTAGTCGGGTTGTGGAGTCATACTTGCAATAATAGTTATTAGACTTATCCAAGTGGGAGACTGTTGGATTAGGTGTCTAAGCCCATAACTATAATTGGTATGTACTCGACCCGAGAGTAGCATGGTCCGTTTGGGTTGCATATCACCAGGACAACATGATAGGATGGACTTTTGAGAAGAGGTAATTTGTGATTTATTAATATATTTTAAGTTCTAATATATTAATATGAAATTATATTATTTAATTAGTATTGATCAAGAATTAATTTGGAATTAATTTAGTGATCAAAAGAGACTAATTAAATGTAAGGGGATTGATTTGGTAAATCAATCATTCTTATGGTGTGGGCTTATGTTATTTTGGATGGGCTAAACCAATATGGTAGTCCATGGATAGTCCAGGGAGGTTTAACCCATGGGTCCTAGGTAATACGAAGAGTCATGGGTATTAGGGTTTACATGGTGCTAACCCTAATCCTTGACACACTATAAAAGGAGCCCTTAGCATCCAAAATCGGCAACTACATGTTCTATGAGTTCATGAGCCATTTTGTGTAGAAGATATTCTCTCTCAAGAGTCATCATTTGTCCTAGGTGTGTTATGATTCCATTTGAGGCATTCACACTATTGGTACTAAGTTCTTAAAGGCCAAAACTACAAGCTACAACAAAAAGGTAATTAGTTAACTCATTTCTATGTTGTTTATGTCAATTGCATGCTAGTTGTAGGCTTACAATGTTCTAATAACATCTCAGAGCTGAGAATGTATAAATATCAATTAAAGGCACTGAACAAGGGGTTCTAAAAGATTCATAACCTTTCCCATGATAATACAACAGTAAAAGGTCTTGAGGTGATGATCCCAGCCTATGTATTGGCAGATAGACCGTACATTACAATCCACAACGACGACTAACATTTCATAGCTTAACACACTAAGCCTAACTAAACATACAATTCAACGGAGCATATCTCAATAGTAGCAGCTATATGACGTCTGAAGAACACATTAGTCGATTAACGCAAACCCTAGAACAAGGAGTGTGCATAAACGAATTGCAGTAAAATAGCCTGTCCTTAAGGATACCACAAGACAATTCAAAATATGTGTATACATACAAAAAAACAGAAGAGAACACTTCCATTCCAAGTACAAAACAAAATGCACTGTTTATGGTTATTAACAACCAACATTTTTTGCTATACACATGGTATATAGAAAGGCAACTACATTGTACAACGAACAAAAGGGCAAAACACAAATCAGCCTTTGGAGTCTAAGGAAGAACCTCTCGGACTCGGCATGCGACAAAACTGGCAGAAGCCGTCATAATCCAGCTTCCCCAGGCAAAAAAGGCCCGCGAAATCCCTCTCAGCAAGGGACGATAGAGCGACATCCACCTCTTCATCCCATCTTGCAACACGACCAGGATCTAGGACTTCAGGTTCTCCGAAACTTGTGGAACAACCACTTAGTTGCTTTTCATTTTCAAACCTAAGGGCCTCACATGCCTCACGAATACCCTGGATCCCACTGGAAAATTCCACACTCTCGAAAACTTTATCAATCACACGAACTACCCCCTTCTCCATCATCCATTGCAAACCACCTCGAGCGACAGCACCATCAACACGAGCACGTTCCAGTTTACGTTGGCACCTGGCCAACTCACTCGCTAATACACCCTTCTCCTGAGTAAGAGAACTCACCTGGCTTGCGATTTACTCTGACTGGTCCTCCAAAGTGGCCACATGATCCTCCAAAGCGGCCTTCTTGCAGGCCACAATAAAGTTATGCTCAGAAATAACTTGGTGCTTAGCCTCCGAATCACGAAATTCCTCCCTCATGCTTGCCAAGGCTCCTTGCAATACTCTCAACTGCCTCTCATTTGCACCGGCGCGGCGAACCTGGTTAGCAGCAGCAACCATAAGGGCAGAAGTCTGAGCCGCGACATAACAAAGGTCACCAGCCATACGAGCGCTTGATTGACCCACAAACGAACTCATTGTAGCTGGGGAATGAGCACATTTACTCCACTCCTAGGCGGTGGTGTCTTCTGATAGTAAGAATCTCTAGTAATCGCCAGCCCGGAGCATAGGCCTCAAAATATAAGGAGTGAGATGAAGTTCCTATTTCGTCAACCAGGGAAGGCTTCTCGCGCTGGAAAGAACCTCCAGGCAAACTCGGCGCACCCCCAGACATAGAGTCGGAACCAAGATTAACCAAGAGTGAACCAACAAATGGTGAGGGTGACGCCTCCGGAGAATTAGGCACCACCACTATCTCTTTCTGCTCAGGCACATAAAACTGATCACCGAGAACACCCCCGATACCACCAAGAAGCTTGGCCATAGATACAGTCCTACGTGCTTTACGAGGACGAAGACTCGCGTCGTCGGATTCCGTCTCCTTGTCTGACGACGAAACCACACACAAACTTCACCTTTTCCGAATAGGAGCATTACCTCTTTCTGCCTGTACACCTGCAGGCAAACCAGAAGAAGATGGAACAGGTGAACGAATTGGGGAAACGACCCTAACGGTCGGCTGGAAAAGCGAAGCATGTCCACTAAAACCAACATTTCCCCCTCCCATCAAGGGCAATCCAGCAAGCTCTCGCATGCGCTTTTTAGACACAGGAGGATCTAGAGCCTCTACAAGATTGATTTCCTGGTGGAAAAGCTTACCCTGATAGTGACCACGCAGGGTCATCTCCAAAGAAATCTCGGCTTCATCACTTGTGAAAACAAACGCCAAAAATAAGATCTCACAAGCCAATAAGACACCCTATTTTCATCTTTTTTTCAAAAAAAAAAGAAAGAAAAAAAGGGGGGGAGAAGGAGACGAGTTAATACCACATCTCACGACGAACATCTGTGCCATCTTCCCGCAAACCCTCCAGGCGGCACTCATACCGGCCGCTGCAAGAATGAAATCTTCCCAGTTCTTCCCAACGATAGTGATGTTTCCCAAACGCTTGCCAAGAGTTAGATTACTCCCAAAAAACTTGGGAAAACGGTCATAAAAGTCTCGAGTTCTACGAAACCCGCGCCCCATAAGGTTTAGGCTAACCCAAAGCCATTGTCGTTGCCAATTTTTCTTTAGAGCATCTTGTTTAGAAATCAACTGATGAATGCCCCTTCTCTTCGCTAAAGTGCGGACTCCGGAATTCGTAATCGAACAGAAAAGGTAACTAAAAACCCAGAAAGTTGGTACATAACCTAGAGATTGACAAATAAGTTCAAAACCTATGATCTTATTGATAGTGTCGGGGGTTAACTCGTCAACGGAGAAGCGATAGTGATGCACAATCATGTCAAAGAAGTCTGACGTCGGTAGGCACAACCCCGCTTTGAGCAAAGGGATCGAAACCCCCACTTTCCATTGGTGACAGTTGTAAATCGATGCCCCCTTTGCCAGAATCATTACACCATAATCTAGCAAGAAACCGGAACAGTCTTGCAGAAATTGGAACTCCTCAGCAGTAGGGACTCTACCATAATGGCCCATTATCGAGAAAAAATGAGCGATTAAAAAGAAAAATTCTCGGAATGCCCGGGTTGATACAACGAAAGTGAAGAAAGGAGGTAAGGATGAAAGGTCTTGGAAAGGGGGGGGGTTTAAATACGAAACTGGTATCACGAACCGTCTCACAACGAAACTGAAACACATTGACGGTGTTGTCTAAAGCCTATTAAATGCTAGGGATAATCCTAGTAATATACGTGTTGAAATATAGGCTCGAACAGTGAAGCTATCAAGCCGACACATACACCTACAAGCGTAAGGGACTTGTTAACGTATCCCTTGGGGAGAACGTCAAAAAAGGAGAAGTCAAACTAACACCAGGCTTGGCCTGGTCAGAACAAAGTCTAAAGCCAAGTCTGGGCCTTCGCCAACACGAAGATTGCTGATATGGCGATTAAGGTGCAGAGTCACGCCTTAATCCCTTCTCCAGGAAGTTATATCCTGGCAAACGTGGGACCAATCAGAGAGTCTCACTTGCCTATTAGACGATAGCCACGATCTTCATAACAATTAAAAGATCTCCTTCTAGCCAATGAGGAAATGGGGAAAAAGGCGTGACGAAGGACCTTCCAATACTGGTCCGCCACATCGCATCTCACGAGGGAATGCTCAACATAATCAGTTGAGGGACACGCTTCTCGAACATGTATAAAAGGACCTTTCTTCCTCACGGAGAAGGGGACTTCTCTTTATCTTGTAATCTACTACAATCTCTCAGGTCTCATACAAACTTGATCGTTAGAGCTTCGTCCCCCGATCTCCTCCCGGAGGTTGACTAACGGTTATCTCTCTCTTTTGCACTATGATATCAGGAGAAGAAATCGACATAGATCTCACCTATAATCCCGACTCAACCATCTCCAACATATCACAACACCAGGAAAATCATTCACGATGTCCTCATTCCCCACACCGTGATACCCAACTTGCCACGACGTAGCTAATGCACTTGAATAACTTAATTCATTAAGCTCTTGATCCTCAATGCCTTCAAATCAAACTTTCCAGAGAGCTTCTTGGGACTCTAATGGTGCATAAAAATCCAAACTTTAAGGACATGCATGGCCCCTGCATGCCCTCCCTCAAACTTTATGCCTTTCAAACTCATGCATGGTTTTGAAACTCAACCAAATTCTAGATCCAGGACATATAATGCATTTGGGACCTTGGTGAGCCATAAAGTTGCCAACTTTATGTCTTTCAACCATGTAAATCTCAACCATGAACCAAAACATGCCAAAGAGTCAAGAACTAAAGGAAGAACTTAACAAGATGAGATCTTGAGAACTTACAAATTGTCTAGAAAACACACACAAGAGACGGAGGTGGATTGCTTGCTTGCTTCTTGCACTAAACCTCCCTCTTCTTCCGTCAAATACCATAAAGGCACCAAAAGTGAGCTTAAATCTTACAAAGGAGGCTAGGGTTTAAGTTTCTGAGTTTGGAGAGTGATAGAGGCTGAGACTAGAAGAAACCCTAGCAATCACTTCCTTTAAATAGGGCTTTACGGTCTGGAAATTTAGGGTTTTCCATCAAACAGCCGCCATGTCGTGGCCATTGCATAACCACGACATGGGGATCCAAAGACGCTTACGAT
This sequence comes from Lactuca sativa, assembly GCF_002870075.4. Lineage (NCBI taxonomy): Eukaryota > Viridiplantae > Streptophyta > Magnoliopsida > Asterales > Asteraceae > Lactuca > Lactuca sativa. The sequence goes on along the minus strand of NC_056630.2, from coordinate 5,373,109 downwards.
TATTTAAGTGATGCCACCCCGTGGCAGCCCATCAGCCACATCATGTCCATAGCTTAAAAAAATGAATAATAATCCATACATGAAATCGAGCGTTACACTTAAGCCTTAAAATGAAGCAATACCCAAAAATCATATTTAACGAAAAATCATGATGAAATTCGTTACCCCTTTTCAAAAACATAAAATAAACCTCCTTTTAAGATATAGTAAAGCTAAAAAAACATAAGGAAAACAAAAAACAAAGTTGGTTTAGAAGATGATGTAGCACCTGGTTCCTGGTACGTAAAATTTATCTTAGTGTTTTTCTTTTTAGCCTTGGACTCGGTGAGTCGTAGGTCCGACTCGCCGAGTAGGAACAGGATCCGGAACACATTTAAGTTGGCGACTCGGGGAGTCCATATTCTGGACTCGGCGAGTCACCGCTGTCTGATGAAACCCTAAATTTCAAGGGTTTGCACCTTATTTAAACCCCTTTTTCCGCCCCAAGCTCGCCCCCATTCACCCTCAGAGCTCTATACCTCGTTCAAGCCTTGTTCCTTGTGAGTTTGAAGCATTTGGTGTGTTTTCTTGAAGATTTGGAGTGGGAAGGAGAGTAGATAGAGAAGAAGAGGAGGAGGCCAGGCATCTTTGAGCTATCTCAGTGTTTTCCTTAAGGTATAACTCGATTTCCCCTCTGTTTTCATGCTTATAGTCCCTTTTAGCTCCATGGAAGTCCTTCTTGAACCTTTCCCCAAGATTGTTTGTGCTTTGTGGGTTGTAATAAGTGGTTAGCCTCTAGATCTAGGTGAGATTGAGCTCCAGGAGCTTAGATCTACTGTCTTTATGGAGCCATATTGCATGAAAGCCCTAGATCTACTCTTTTGGTGCATTTTGAACCCTAAAACCTTTATTGGTGATTATTTACACGTAAAGTTGGAAACTTTACGTGTTATTCATGCCCTAGAAACCCAGATCTATGAATGGCATGAGCTGGATCCAAGCAGAATCGCGTGTATAGTTTTTGCATGTGGCCGACTCGGCGAGTAGTTCATCCGACTCGGCGAGTCGAGTCGCGAGTCCCCGAGTTTCCCCCTTTTCTCATTTGCGGGTTGGGAGTAGTGAGTCATTGGGTGTGACTCAGTGGGTCGGAAGCCAGACTCACTCATGAAGTCACTCGGCGAGTCAATGCCATGACTCGGCGAGTTCAAGGCAATCTTCTTGTCTCAGGAACAACTCGGCGAGTTGTTCATACAACTCAGCGAGTCACAGCTTAGAGTGTTCTTTGGATGAAGATGAACTTGGCGAGTTGTTCATACAACTCGGTGAGTAGGATGAAGGACTATTGGCCTTTGGTTATAAGGAAAAAACCCGTCGAGTCAATTCCTAATTCGACGAGTAGAGACAGGCTCATGGTCAGACAAAGGGATAGGGACTCGGCGAGTTGGCAAGCCAACTCGGCGAGTCTGGTCAACTGGCAGTTGACTGTGACTTGACTCTTGATTTGTTAAGGGTAAATGGTCAATTTACCCTGAAGTCGGTTAGCAGTATTTGGCTGAGTATTTTGTGGGAATTATAGGCGGAGGATTTCTGGAGCGGCAGCAGCAACGGACAGTCAATTCCCACACAGATCAGCAGCTATTTCGAGGCGAGTTAGCTTCCAGTAGCGGTGGGTCTATGGCCACAATGTCGGCCCACCAGTAGGAGTTGTATGTTGGATGATTGTCTTGGTGATATCATCTAGGTTTGCTACTACCTGATACGTTATATGCTGGCATGATATGTTATATGTGATAGTAGTAGAGTTCGGTTGTTAGGACCGAAGGGTAGGTCAGACACCCCAGATATGTCTGACAGTATGTGATGATATGATATATGCTGGTATGATATGTTATATGTGATAGTGGTAGTAGGAGGGGAATAGTCCCCGAGGGTCGGTTGTTAGGACCGACGGGTAGGTCAGCACCCCAGAATGGCTTGACATGGGTGGGTCAGCGCCCCAGAATGGCTTGATACGGGTAGGTCAGCACCCCAGAATGGCTTGACACGGGTAGGTCGGCACCCCAGAATGGTCGTACCGCGTAGGTCAGGCGCCCCAGAATTGTCCGGCAGTATGTATGATATGTGATTGTATGGTATGTGGTATATTAGGGGAACTCACTAAGCTTCGTGTTTACAGTTTTCAGTTTTGGTTTCAGGTACCTCTTCTTTGAAGGGGAAGGAGCTGGCGCGGTAGCGGTACATCACACCTGCTTGTATTCCGCATTCTAATATTTTCCTGGGAAATTATACTCTGACACTTTTATGATTATGACAATGTTTTCTGTCGTGCAACATCTTTTATGAAATGAAATGATCATTGAATGATTTATTCCTAAATGTTTTGCTAAGTACATGTTTTAAAAACGAAATTTTTGGCTCGTATTTTTGGGACGTTACAAGTTGGTATTAGAGCCCTGGTTTGAGGGATTCGAACACACCTTCGGGGGTGTTTGAACTCAAATCGAGGGATTAAAAGATTTTGGAAAAAGAAAATGTTTTCTAAAAAGCTAGTAAAGGGTTCTAAGAAAGAACGAAGTGTGTGATATGCGCGACCGGCCAAGCTTAAGTAAGTATTCCCCAAAGTACTCATACAAGCTTATGTTATGCTTATCAGTTTCAGTAGAACAACATGCTAGAATAGGACTAAGGATCTAGGAGTGATGCCTTATGTGCCTATTTTATGTGCTTCATTGTGTGAAAAGTTGCATGCAAGAATTGAGTAGACAACAGTAGGATGGCCTGTTTAGGTTATGCCTGATAGTGCGTGTTTAGCATTGTATGCTAGTTCAGTTTTTCCCTACGAGGATAGAGTTGCTTGAGATTGTTTTCTTTATGTCCAAATGTTGTTTGCTTTGTGCTATGTGGGCTTTGAAGTGATGGGAGTTAGCTGTTAGGTGAATACGTTAAAGTCACATGTGATCAGGGTTGAATAATCTTAGAGTGTTGGATTTGACCCTATTGCGTAGCTCTTATTTGAGTCCTAACCGTGGTAGGGATGAGTCCCTTACTCGAAGGATTATCCGAGCCTCGTCACATGTGATTGTATTCAGGTAATAGCTAATTGGCATCACCAAGAGGCCTTCAACAGCTGAGGACTGGGTTGGGTGGAGTCAGAGGTTTCCTAGGGTAAGCCTAGGATAAGAGTAGCAGAGATCAGCGGTAGTGAAAGGGACCTGGTGGAGTCAAGGCAATCCTTGGAGAAGTTACGGATAGATGTGGAAGGTAGTATGGGCCCGTACTACTGAAAGCAGAGGATTCGTACCCGAATCAAGGAATGCCAAGATAAGACCGGGGAACTTATAGTAGGTGTGATCCCTCCAGAGGTATCAGTATCGCTAACATTTGTTATTTCTTTTGTATTTCAGAATGGTGGTACTACGATCGAGGCCAGTAGTAGGCAGTACAGGAGAGGGATCTGGTTCGGGATCAGGTTTCGAGCCAGTAGATGAGGGGCTACGCGAGTTGATCACGTCTGAGATCACCAGAGGCATCCTTGAGTCGACCCCCATCATCTTCGGGTCGATCAAGGAAGGGATATTGGAGTTGATGGAGGATCGCCTCCGGTCATTCAGTAGCGACATGGCATCTGGCCAGTCGGGATCTCGCACGCTGTCCTTCAAGGACTTTTGGGGCAGTGGTGTGCCGGATTTTCATGGGGCGAAGGACCCCATAGCTGCCAGACGATGGATTGTAGACATTGAGTCTGCACAGTTGACTAGATTCTGCCCTGAGGGGTCGAAGGTGAGGTATGCAGCAGGATGTTTGAGAGATCGAGCTAGTGATTAGTGGGAGTCCGTCGGTGACTCGTTGGGAGCCTTGACTGTCGAGGCTATGACCTGGTCGGACTTCGTGACCAGGTTTAGGGCAGAGTTTGCGCCGGCTGTCGAGCTTCAGCAGCTGGACAGGGAGTTCCTAGATATGAGACAGATGACGGAGACTGTGTTGGAGATCACCGCCAAGTTCCGGGAGAGGGCGTTGCTGGTGCCCCAGTACGCGGGTGACGAGGATATGAGGAGGACCCGCTATCATGATATGCTACGAGCTGATATTCGGGAGCATGTCAGTTTTTCAGCTTGCCCTACCCTGGACTCTATGATTGCCAGGGCGAGGGAGAGGGAGATAGACCTGGAGCACATCAGGAAGAGGAAGTCAGAAGAGGGACAGACAGGAGGGGCTTCGGGGAAGAAGCCCAAGGGATCCGATGGTAGGCCGAAAGGCCAGTCAGGACCGAGCCGCTGCAGGAAATGCGGCATGCCTCATGAGGGGGCATGTAGACTGGGATCGTCAGGCTGCTTCAGGTGCGACAAGTTGGGGCATATCAGCATGGATTGTTCCGCCCCTGCACCTGTGATTCAAACATCGGAGTTGCTGTGTTTTCACTGCAACCAGAGGGGCCAGAGGGGCCACAAGAAGGCCAATTGCCCCCAGTTGACAGCATCAGCGCCGGTTAAGGCTCCGGCTCCAGCTACCCTGCGGATTACTAATGGCCGGCAGGGCAAAGCAGAGGCTCCAGTGGTGAGGAGCCGGGCGTTTCAGCTGACGGCAGAGGAGGCACGCGCCGCACCCGATGTGGTGACGGGTATGATTCTTTCCCTCTACTTTATTTTTATGATGTTATGTTATTGATATGTGCTCTGTGTATATGCATTAGGATCGTTCCATGTGAACAGTATTCCTGTTCAGGTGTTGTTCGACTCGGGTGCCACCCGATCATTTGTTTCCCTTGCGCTTAGCAAGAGGTTTACTGAGTCTTTGGGTATGTTGGATTACCCTTTAGAGGTAGAGATTGCCGATGATCAGTCGGTGCGAGCATCAGCAGTGTTCAGGGATTGTGTTATGAGGTTATTTGAGGAGCGCTATTTGGTGGATTTGGTTCCCATCCCGTTGCGGGGGAACAAGCTGATTATAGGCATGGATTGGTTGATCCCTAATGGGGCGGTGATAGATTGCGCACAGCAGCTAGTGCGGATCAGGACCCCGAGTGGGGGAGAGTTGGTGATTCACGGCGAGAGGCCACAACGCGGGCCTGTAGTATGTTCAGCAACGAGAGCTAGGCACTACCTTCAGCAGGGATGCGCGGGGTATGTCGTGTATGTTATGGATACCCGGGAGACGGTTAAGGCGACGGTGAGCGAGGTTCCAGTGGTGCGAGACAACGCTGATGTGTTCCCGGAGGAGCTTCCTGGAATACCTCCAGAGCGCCAGGTAGAATTCATGATCGATCTAGTTCCTGGTGCGGCTCCAATAGCCAAGGCACCCTATCGGTTGGCTCCTCCTGAGATGCAGGAGTTGTCTACACAGCTGCAGGAGCTGCTAGACAAGGGGTTTATTCGACCGAGCAGTTCACCCTGGGGAGCCCCGATCCTATTTGTAAAGAAGAAGGACGGGTCGCACCGGATGTGTATAGATTACTGGGAGCTGAATAAGGTAACGGTGAAGAACCGTTACCCACTCCCGAGGATTGATGACCTCTTTGATCAGTTGCAGGGATCATCTTGGTTCTCCAAGATAGATTTGCGTTCAGGTTATCATCAGATGAGGGTCAGAGAGGAGGATGTGCAGAAGACCGCGTTCTGGACGCGTTACGGCCATTATGAGTTCGTGGTGATGTCGTTCGGGCTCACCAATGCTCCTGCCGCGTTCATGGACCTCATGAACCACGTGTGTAGACCGATGTTGGGTCGGTTTGTGATAGTTTTCATTGATGACATCTTGGTTTATTCCAAGACACAACAGGAACATGAGGAGCATCTGAGAGAGGTTTTGGAGACCCTGAGGAGGGAGAGCTTGTACGCCAAGTTCTCCAAATGTGAGTTTTGGTTGCGCGAGGTGCAGTTTCTTGGGCACCTCGTCAACCAGAACGGGATTTCAGTAGACCCGGCCAAGGTGGAGGTTGTGATGAGGTGGGAGGTTCCGAAGTCTCCATCTGAGCAGGGCTGGCAATTCTCGACACGACACGCGACACGACCCGCGACACGACACGAAATAAATGGGTTTGGGTTGAGTTTTTCAACCCGCCAACCCGTTAACCAGTTTATTAAACGGGTCATATATGGGTTTCTCAAAAAATAAACGGGTTGACCCGCCAACCCGTTTATATTCATAATAAAAAAAATTATTTTATTTTTAAATGTATTTATGTATCAAGTATTAATATTTAATAAGTATTATATAATATATACCATTGATTCATAGACCATTTGACTGTTTTGACATTTTGACTCGTGGAGGATGGTCTAAGGTCGTAAGTCGTAACCTATAAGGCTAAGTTTGTAACATGTTTCTATGAATGTTTTTAATTTTCATTTGGATATTTAAGACTTAATGTCTAAAATTCGGACCCACAAACCCAAATCTGACCCACGAACCCACCAACCTGTGAACCCGTATAAATAAATGGGTTGACGGGTCATATATGGGTTTATGTTCCAAACCCGCCAACCCGTGACCCGCCAACCCGTGACCTGTATATTTAAATGGGTCGTGTTTGGGTTGGCATATTTTGACCTGTCAACCCGCCAACCCGCGACACGCCAACCCGAACACGACACGATTGCCAGGCCTACATCTGAGATTCGAAGTTTCCTAGGATTAGTAGGCTACTATCGGAGGTTCATTCAGGATTTCTCCAAGATAGTCGTACCCCTGACACGGTTGAGTAGGAAGGTCGTGGTCTTTCGTTGGGGGCCTGAGCAGCAGGCATCATTCGAGATTCTAAGGCAGAGATTGTGCGAGGCGCCAATCTTAGCCCTGCCCGAGGGCGTAGAGGATTTTGTGGTATATTGTGATGCGGCGATCTCAGGCCTAGGTGCAGTATTGATGCAGAGGGGGCATGTTATTGCTTATGCCTCGAGGCAGCTGAAGCCTCACGAGGCGAACTACCCAACGCATGATTTGGAGTTGGGGGCGGTGGTTTTCGCCCTCAATATTTGGCGGCATTACCTCTACGGGGTTCGATGTACCATTTACACGGACCACAAGATTTTGAGGTATCTCATGGATCAGCCGAATCTGAACATGAGGCAACATCGGTGGTTGGACGTGGTGAAGGATTATGATTGCGAGATCCTTTACCACCCAGGGAAGGCCAATGTGGTGTCCGATGCGCTTAGCCGCAAGGCGGCGCCGATCAGGGATATTTGCATGAGGATGACTGTGGTGACTCCCCTGTTGGAGCAGATTCGGGAGGCTCAACAGGAGGCTATGAAGGAGGAACATCGGAAGAGTGAGCGAATAGTGGGTCAAGTCACCTCCTTCGATTATGATATCCGGGGGTTATTGACACTACACCGTAGGGTGTGGGTGCCGTATCATGGAGGCGTGCGCCAGATCTTGATGGAGGAAGCGCACAAATCCCGATTCTCTATTCATCCAGGGGCGACGAAGATGTATAGGGATCTTCGCCTAGACTATTGGTGTCCCTGCATGAAGCGGGATGTGGCGTGGTACGTCGAGCGGTGTTTGACCTACAGAAAGGTCAAGGCCGAGAAACAGAAACCGCACGGCAAGATGCAGCCGTTGAATATCTCGTTGTGGAAATGGGAGGATATTACGATGGATTTTATCACAAAGCTTCCCTGGACGGCGCGAGGAGTACATTCGATTTGGGTCATTGTGGATCAATTGACCAAGAGCACCCATTTTATTCCGATTCAGGAAAGCATCTCGGCCGAAAAGTTGGCCGATATTTACATCAGGGAGATAGTGGCACGGCACAGGGTGCCAGTGTCAGTGATATCGGATCGAGATGTGCGGTTCACTTCCAGGTTTTGGAAGAAGTTTCATGATGAGTTGGGCACTCGTCTGCACTTTAGCACCGCCTTTCACCCACATACGGATGGTCAGAGTGAGCGGACCATCCAGACTTTAGAGGATATGTTGCGGGCATCCGTGCTAGACTTCGGTGGTAGCTGGGATACCTATCTTCCCTTGGCTGAGTTCTCGTACAACAGCTACCACGCGAGTATTGACCGCCCTCCATTTGAGATGTTGTACGGACGGAGGTGCAGGACCCCGATATGTTGGGGTGAAGTTGGCCAGAGGGTCATGGGGAGCACCGAGGTGGTGCTCAAAACGACCGAGAAAATCCAGCAGGTTCGGAGCAGGCTTCAGACTGCGCAGAGTCGGCAGAAAAGTTATGCCGACGGGCATCGATCAGACCTAGAGTTCCAGGTCGGGGATATGGTTCTCCTGAAAGTGTCGCCTTGGAAAGGCGTCATTCGATTCAGGAAGCGAGGCAAGTTGGGCCCGAGATACATTGGTCCGTTCAGGGTTGTAGCCCGGGTGGGCAAGGTGGCATATAGGCTGGATCTGCCAGCCGAGCTCAACCAGATCCACAACACCTTCCATGTCTCCCAGCTGCGGAAGTGTCTCGTGGATGATTCAGCGGTGGTGCCGTTATAAGATATACAGGTTGATGACAACCTGAATTACATTGAGCGCCCGGTTGCGATCCTTGACCAGAAGTCGAAGGATCTAAGGAACAAGAGGGTGGAGTTAGTGAAGGTGCAGTGGCAGCACCGAAAGGGGTCCGAGTGGACTTGGGAGCTGGTGGAAGAAATGATGGAGCATTACCCCGAGCTGTTTCAGGATCGAGCAGCAGACTTCGAGGACGAAGTCTAAAATAAGTGGGGGAGATTTGTAGCACCTAGTTCCTGGTACGTAAAATTTATCTTAGTGTTTTTCTTTTTAGCCTTGGACTCGGCGAGTCGTAGTTCCGACTCGCTGAGTAGGGACGGGATCCGGAACACGTTTAAGTTGACGACTCGACGAGTCCATATTCTGGACTCGACGAGTCACCGCTGTCTGATGAAACCCTAAATTTCAAGGGTATACACCCTATTTAAACCCCTTTTTCCGCCCCAAGCTCGCCCCCATTCACCCTCAGAGCTCTATACCTCGTTCAAGCCTTGTTCCTTGTGAGTTTGAAGCATTTGGTGTGTTTTCTTGAAGATTTGGAGTGGGAAGGAGAGTAGATCAAGAAGAAGAGGAGGAGGCCAGACATCTTGAGCTATCTTAGTGTTTTCCTTAAGGTATAACTCGATTTCCCCCCTGTTTTCATGCTTATAGTCCTTTTTAGCTCCATGGAAGTCCTTCTTGAGCCTTTCCCCAAGCTTGTTTGTGCTTTGTGGGTTGTAATAAGTGGTTAGCCTCTAGATCTAGGTGAGATTGAGCTCCAGGAGCTTAGATCTACTGTCTTTATGGAGCCATATTGCATGAAATCCCTAGATCTACTCTTTTGGTGCATTTTGAACCCTAAAACCTTTATTGGTGATTATTTACACGTAAAGTTGGAAACTTTACGTGTTATTCATGCCCTAGAAACCCAGATCTATGAATGGCATGAGCTGGATCCAAGCAGAATCGCGTGTATAGTTTTTGCATGTGGCCGACTCGGCGAGTCGAGTCGCGAGTCCCCGAGTTGATATATATATATATATATATATATATATATATATATATATATATATATATATATACCTTGAGGAGGCGTTTTCTCTCACCTTATAATATATATATACCTTATGCCCGACTTGATATATTAACGGGTAATCCAATTACCTGATTATTCCTATCCCATTAATCCGATACCCTATAAATAGAATATGTCCTCCTTGAGGAGGCGTTTTCTCTCACTTTAGAATATATATATATATATATATATATATATATATATATATATATATATATATATATATATATACACACACACACACACACACACACACACACACACACACACACACACACCCCCTATACCCGACTTGATTTATTAACGGGTAACCCAATTACTCGATTATTCCTATCCCATTAATCCGATATCCAAAAAAATCAGACGGGTAATTTGGATTTCGGTTATTTTTAACAAGGCTAGCAGCCTAGCACTATCTCAATGAACACGGGAAAAGAACACGTGATGGTGACGAAGACATAGTGTAGAGGATTGTTTTCGATCAGCTTAGGCCATCCGTAATGGGAGTTATATGAGAGTTTAATGGAATAAATGTGAATATAATATAGATGAGAGAGTGTGTGGAGTTGAATGGTCATTGAACGCTGCAATGAAATTATAACTGAAAATTTATGAACTTTTTTAAAGATTAAAGTGAATATGTATATTCTCTCTCTTACTTGGCAATCCATACAACTCTACATGAGTTTAATCCATTAGAGATGCCTTAGAGCATTAGGTATAGGTCATGTTATAACACCAAGTTCATATGTCACCTCATCTATAACACAACCATAACACCAAGGGGGAAATCGTGTTCCCATTGTTATAACATGTTAAGAAGTAGAGAGATAAAGAAAAAAAATAATTTGATTGGTTGATAAAGGCAACAACAATTAAACTTCTCGTTGCATCTTGTGTTTGTCACAACAAGATATGTCATAACATCCTCTTAACAAGAAAATAAGGTAGTGTTCACATCAGCAAAAATATCACTTCTCATTTCCATGGTCTTAAAAAAGTAACATTTATAAGGCCGTTGTGTTTTAATTATTTATATTATGTATATATAATAATAAAAAAAAGAAGTTATTGATAACTTCGTCGTATGGCTTTGTAGGCTTGGCCATGTTCTGTATTCGCCTGCAATTCAACCTAAAACTAAAAAGGAAAACGATCAACCATCATCCCCGTCTCGTACAATTTTCCACAACAAAGAGCATTAAACATTCATGGGGGAAGAAAAGAAGGGGTTTTTAGTGATGGGTGACCAGAACCCACTCAAACACGTAGAGACCAAATACAATGAATGTGAGACCCTCTTCAAGACTTGGCTTGCTAAACAATCTTTACCCGTCGACGCTGCCATTGTCACCGTCACCAGCGCCCTCCAAGGTGCGGCGATCGGTGGGTTAATGGGTCTTACTAACGATGTCTCCTCCTCTTTTTCTCCTCCGCCACCAAGCACCTCCCTTAATCTACAGACTAAAGCTTCCTTCCGGCAATCCCAGGTTACATAATTCCTTCACCATCTACCGATCTTTAGTAGTTTATTTTCTTAATTTGAATTTCATTTTTTTAAGGGTCCCTTTAAGATATGGGGGAATTCGTTAAGAAAAATTAAGACGCCGTTTTTACTTTCGGGTATCACTGGAATCATTTATTTATGATTAATGATTTTCGTCTCTGTATCTGTATGGAATGGGAAAGAACGTACTTGCTTGTTGAATATGAAATAGAAACCCTAAACCCTAACTGTATGTACAGGCTGTTGCAGGAGGGCCATTGGCACAGGCTCGTAATTTTGCTGTTATGTCGGGTGTTAGTGCAGGCATATCGTGTGTCTTAAGAAGATTAAGAGGCAAGGAGGATGTCCAGTCAAGGTAGAATCCATTAATGGTTAAAGTTTTCAGGCTGTTTCTTTAGTCAATTGAAATGATGTTTTTGGTTTAAAATCTTATTCATGTATGTATATAATGCAGTTTGGCGGCAGGTTTTGGTTCTGGTGTCATGTTCTCATTGGTTAGTGGTATGGGGGGTCCTAATCAGGCTTCAAATGCAATAGCTTCTGGTGTTTTCTTTGCACTTGTGCAGGGTGGAGTCTTTAAGGTGATGTGTTCAATTCCAGTACAATGCATGTCAAACACAGTATATATGAATCAGTGCTCACAGTATATATGAATCAGTGCTCTGCAAGATGCAAGGATTCCACCTGGACCAAGACTCCTCATTCTTGATCACATTGAAAGGTACGAATGTTTTTTTTTTTTTGGAGTTTATATTACTTGAGATCTAATATTTTATCTTATATATGATTATGATAGTTATGGTGAGATTTGGCTATTTGACCCTGGAACGTGTTATTTGGTGTGTAGGGAGAAGGAGGTAAAGAAGAAGTCTGCTTTTCCACACAAGTGGTAGTTACTTACAGTTACAGGTGTAGTTAAACCAGAAAAAGTTGGTAGTTTATTTAATAGTTTAAATAGAAAATTATACTTTAATCTCACTTTTTGAAGACAAAAGAAGTTGGCTATCTTAAACATGAAAAAAAAAAGTTGGGTGGATCGGAGTAGATATTATTTTCCAATCACTTAGGGGTGTTTGGTACTTTGGTTCACATATTGTTTTGAAAGGAATTGGCATTGATGAAGGAAACATGAATTCAATGCATTTGGAAGTTTAAGGAGTTGAAATACTATCGTCCTTTTGGTTGAAAAAGGCGAAAAGGAATTCAATTAAAGTAATTTCTTCATTTGTTGCAGAACATAAAAAATTCATGTGAATAACATCTTGAAGAAACGGATATTGATACGGCAAAAAAAAAGAAAAAAAAAAAAAAAAAAAAAAAAAAAAAAAAAAAAAAAAAAAAAAAAACCTGAAGAACTCGAAGTACTCTGTCCTCACAAAACTATGAAACACTCCATTCAATAATTAAATATGAAAGAAACAGTAAATTAGCAAAGTACATTAATATCCTAATAAAGAAAGATGCTTCTTTATTTTAATAAAAGTTTCCAAAAGTTTATTTCTTTTACAAATATGTGTAACGACAAAACTGAATAATTGTATATTCTTTCTAATCTAATATCAAGGAAAGAAAGCACTGTTGAATGTCGATAATGGGAATATTCTCGGCTTCTTCCATAATCCCTCCTTTGCGCCATGATTACATCCTGATTTTCGTTTTTTCTTTAACATCTTTCGCATCGAGAATGTGAATTAAAACGCATTTGTGTGTGAATAAACAACCCAATTGTTCGTCTTTTGTCATTCCACCATGCGTAAAACAACAAAAATGAAGAAAAAAACGGAAGTTCTTCACAATCAATCTCAGAGATACAATATTTGTTGTTTAACAACCTTTCCAGATCAATTTACATCAATAACTAATACATGTCACATTCTCTATATTCTTACAAAATCACCAGTCAAAAACATTCACCTCCTTTCCGTTTTACAAATCCATTGATGGTATATGAACGGATGCCGATTCGATGAGCTTCTGAGCAGCCGAAAGCTGTTCCATTAACGTCGTCAGGCGCTCTCTGTACGCACACGCTTGATCCATGGCCTCGGCTTCAAGCTCTCCTAGCTGCGAACAAAGATGTTCCTCCGCTTCCTCCGCCACGCGCAGCCTCGCCCACGTCTTCTGCAACTCCATTTTCATCTTCTCCTCTCTTTCCAGGCTCCTCTTCAGCTCTCTTTCCAATTCCTCGTTCCTCCTCCTCAACAACTCCTCCTGGGCCGCCATTTTCGGCGGTCTGTTGTCTTTCACCGACGGATCCGCCATGCTAGGGGCCATTAGTTTTGGTTAAAAGAGGGAAAGATTTTGCGTTAATTAACTGAATCCGTTGAGGTACATCTTTCCTTGATTGGGGCGTTTGTTTTTATAGGCGTAGAATGGTGGTGTCCAGGTTCAATGAATCTGTTCGATTTACATACAAATCTTGATGCTTTTGTTAAATTACCTATATACCCCTATATTTTCATATTCTATCGCTTTTATGTGGCTAGAAACTCGTTTAGTTATACGACCCGTAAAATTATTTGATAATGGAGTTTCTGTCAAAATCAGTCGACGCTAAAGGATGAATGTAATGTCTTTTAGCCAATCCTTAACGACAAAATTGCAAATTTGGTCCTTGTGGTATGTTAAAAATTGGATGTTTGGTCCAAAAAGTTTTGGGGTTGCACCAGTGGTCCAAAAGGTTTGATTTGTTGTGGAATTGGTCCAAAGACTTAACATTCGTTTGTGCCCTCCCTTTGTGTGAGGGTATTTTTGTCCAACTTCCAATTCTCCACTCAAACTTCAAGACTCAACAACACCTATGGCTAGTAAAATCAACACAGTCTCACCACCGGAAACCACCAAATCTCAGCCCCTCCAACAGTAGGACCGGGTTGCAATAGTCACCGGCGGCTCTTGCGGTATCATCAAAGCCATCTCCCTCCACCTAGCATCCCTTGGAGCAAAACTCATCGTCAATTACACTTCCAATTCCTCTAAAGCGGATCTAGTCGTTTCAGAAATTAATTCCAAATCTCAATCTGTATCCCCACAAGCTGTTTCTTTCAAAGCCGACGTATCAGATCCGATTAAAGTAAAATCCCTCTTTAATGCAGCTAAATCGATTGGGAAGAAAAGGAGATTGGAACGGGAATGAACCGAAGGCAGTCAAGAAGAAGGAAAACGAAGTCAGCGAAGGTTCGATCGTTCTTCTGGCTGAAGGAAGGGGGTCCGATGGCTTCTGAATTTTCGTCGATTGATTCGTAATCAATGATGGCCTCTGGGATTTGATTTAGGCCGAAGAAGAGGAAGGGAAAGGAGGAGACAGCGAGGGGTGTTAGGAGGTGGTAGTCGACAAGTCATTCTTCTTCTACTCCAGTCGTAAGGTGCGATGGGGAAAAACAAAGGGCACGGTAGTAGCGACTGGCGCCGGTGGAGGCTATGTTTGGTGGTCAGGCAGCCACGAGGAGGGGAAGTGGAGGCGATCGGTCGTTGGCTAGGAAAAGCACCTCCGGTGCTTCACTATTTCGCAGAGGAGAATACGAAAGCAGCAATGGCAGCTTAAGGGCGCCTCTTCTGTCTCGACTAGAAGGTACAATGGTGAGGGATCAAAAGGGGGCTTGTCGCCTCCCGTGTTTGCTCCAGGGAACTGCACAAATGATTTAGCGGTAGGTATCAATTAATTAGGTTTTAATTTAATAAGATATTAAAAGAAGAGGTGTGAATTGACAGAAATACCCTCACACAAACGGAGGGCACAAATGGCTGTTAAGCCTTTGGACCAATTCCACAACAAATCAAACATTTTGGACCACCGGTGCAACCCCTAAATTTTTTGGACCAAACATCCAATTTTTGACATACCACAGGGACCAAACTTGCAATTTTGTCATCCTTAAACTGTACATGTAATAAGTTTATGATAATTTATATTAAACTTAAGGACTTAAATTAAAAAAAAAAAAAAAAAAAAAAAAAAAAAAAGACCTTTGAACTGAAAAATAATTGTTTGTAAATATAAACAAAAAATTCATTATATAAATTTTTTAAAGTGTATAAATATTTTTATTAAACATTTTTATATAAATATTATAGTTCTGAGATTCTAGCTTTCATGCACTAACAACTACAAACTAGTTTCACAAACATACACAAAAATAAATGATACACAAAAAAAAGGATTGAAATATATAAAAACCATCAATTGACTTTATAGTTTTTATGAGTAATCAATTATTTTAGTGTTATATTTGAATCAATCCACTTTCAAATCTGACTTACTTTTTTTTTTTTATCAAAGTACTTCAAAATATTTCATTCCATTAGCATTTGCAACCTTTATATTAAACGATTACAAGATACCATTATTACCAATACACATAAATATCGAACAATACAATAACATCAAACGTTATATTCACCACTAACCATTATAGTAATGAATTTCATATCATCACTACTAGCTATCACTCACCACCACTCCACCACTACTACTCTACTCCATATCATTTTTTTTATTAATTCAAAAAAACAATAAGAATACAACTTTAAAATTTAAAAAAAAAAACATAAATTTTTTAACTAGTTTTTCGTTCAATAATAAAGAAACATTACATTAATATTAAAAACTACAATACTTAAATAACCTAGAAAAAAAAACTATTTTTCATTCATGTTAAGTTGGTAAAAATGTTCCGCAATATCTTCGTGAAGATTGAAACTCGTTTCACTGTTATGAATTTCAACAACTTGTGCTAAAAATTCAATCGTTTCGGGTACGAACTCTTCAATCGGGATGACAACATCGTCCAGATCATACGTGCAACTCGCTCGACCTTCATTTTCAATAATCATATTATGCATTATAATACATGCTTCTATTCGTTTAATTCTATCTTTATCCCAAAGTCATATAACGTATTTCACTACATGACATGTTTGTTTGAGGACTCCAAACGCCTTCTTGATATCTTTTCTCGTTGATTCCTGCCTTTTTGTGCACAACTTTTTCTGTTCACTTCGAGGAACCGCTTATGCCTTCATAAATGTAGAATAATCAGGGTATATCTCATCATAAAGATAATAACAGTATTTGTACGAATGTCCGTTCACAGTGAACGACATATTAGGTGCTTTGTCGGTCCAACTATCGTTCAAAAGAGAAGACTAGCTAGCAACATTAATGTCGTTGTTAGACCCCGCAACTCCAAAAAACGAATGTCATATCCACAAATCCTAAGATACAACAGCTTCTAGTATTATAGTTGGCTCACCTACATCACCTCGCTTAAATTGATCGCGCTACGCATTTGGATATTTTTCTCAAGCCACATGTTTACAATCTAGACTAAAAAGCATACAAAGAAATCCATGCCTCTCTTCATGAGCCAAATATAATCTCTCAATATCACATGGAGTAGGTTTAAGCAAATATTCTTTGTGAAAAACCTCATACACATATGTGTAAAACCAATATACACAATCAACTGTGGTCATTTTGAATACTTTCAAGTACTCGTTAGA
The DNA here is from genome assembly GCF_002870075.4 of Lactuca sativa. Lineage (NCBI taxonomy): Eukaryota > Viridiplantae > Streptophyta > Magnoliopsida > Asterales > Asteraceae > Lactuca > Lactuca sativa. The sequence continues at coordinate 5,356,610 of NC_056630.2, read as the reverse complement.
TGCATTAAAGGATATACAGTATCCCAAATACCTAAATGTAGCCGCACATTTTTATAAACTACTAAAACTCATTCTTCCTCTAGCATCGGGTTTTTTTGTTTAAAAAATCATAATGGGCCTCTAAAGCATTACTAATACGTAAAAATATAGTTTTATTAAGACAGTAACGACATTCGAACGCATCTTCATTGTAAAGACAATTATCGGCAAAGTAATCATGTAATAATAAGTCATGTGCGGCCTGGCGATTTGGATTGACGACCGCCCTTGATTACGAAACATTTGAACTTTCTTCATCGTGAATGTGTTGTTGCACAACATTGAAAAAGGTCGAGGTAAATTCTCCATCATCATACGAATCAAAATTCTTAAAGAAAACCATGTATATTTGTTTTTATAGATAGAGAGCATAGAGAATGGTTTGAGTGTTTAAGTTTTTAAATAGTTGTGTTTATATATAGGTAAGGTTTTATATTAAAAAAAAAACTCAAAGTTTTTTGACCGTTGAACGGTCAAAAAACGAAGAAGGAAGCCATTGGCCGTTTACGTTCGTTGTCTGCACCATAATTGAGCACGACCACTCCTAACCACAAAAGGTCGGGATGGTGTGCACAAAGGACGTCTGTGGCCATGTAGACCACGAGCATGCTTGTTCTCGATATACCAAAAGGTCTAATCTTCGGTTCAATAAAGTTTATAACCTAAAATCTTGATATATTTTTCACTTTTCAAAGAATCAAAATGTGGTTTTATATATATATATATATATATATATATATATATATATATATATATATATATATATATAGAGAGAGAGAGAGAGAGAGGGTTGGGTTCAACAAGAAACCATTTTAAACCTTAGAACCAAGGAACCAACATTTTCACAACTTTTAGAGTTCATTTTTTATCATATATATATATATATATATATATATATATATATATATATATATATATATATAACTTTATATCCTCTTTCCAATGATATCAAATTCGATATAATTTTTTTTACTTTTTTTGATATGTTCAGATTCACACTGTGAATCTATGAAGATTCACAGTGCAAATTCAGAATGTAAATCTGAAAAGTTCAATATATATATATATATATATATATATATATATATATATATATATATATATATATATATATTGAATTTGATATCAATGGAAAGATGATCAAAAGTAATTAATTTAGATTTTTTTTTACAAGCTCCAACTTGATCAATGCTCCTTCACCAAGCTTCTTCTTCTTCAAGGTTTACCAAACACCCACCAAAAAACACACACAAGGGTCAAATCACTCTAAATGCATTAGGGTTTCGAAATGAGGCTCAAGAGGGGCAATGAAGGCTGGTAAGGAGAGAACCTTGGGGCATAAGGTTGTTTAAATAGGGTCCAAACCCTATAATTTAGGGTTTATCACCTGACCACGTACGCCCTGCTAGACTTACACCCAGCGTACGCGTACACCCTCTAATTTTCATTAAACGTCATTTGGGACCAATTCTGCAAACTATTTTTATACCATGGGTCAAAATGTAAAATACCTTGAATTGGGTGTTACATTTTCACTATTGAATGCTATAATATATGAACATCAAAGAACCCTATGGAAATGCTAGTTTAATCGAAATTCATAAGAGGGTTAGGGTTTACATACCTTTTGATTATTCTTTTAAATAACCAATGAAATCCTTCTTCAAAAGCTCTTGGAAGCAAGCACTAGACATCTCGTGTCTCTGATGGTTCACACCCAACCCCTAGAAACTAAGGAAATAAGAAGATAGAGGAAAGGGGAGGTAATTTTCGGCTATTCTCTTGAGAGGAGGAGTGGCCAAAAATTGAAGGGTTAAGGCCCTATTTATAGATACCGTAGGAAACCCTAGAAACCTAAATTTAAATATAATACTATTATTTCAAATTAGCTAATTATCCAATCTCCTAATTATCTTCAAGGGATATTCTAGAAACCCTAGAATATGCCACAAAATCGTCTGCCGCCTTGGGAAGGTTCTGAATCCTTTTTGTTCAACTATTAAATAATTATAACTTAGGTCCTTGCACTTTTAATTAATCCTAATTAATTTATGATTATTTCTTAATTAAATAATATTATTTCTAATTAATATATTATTCTCATAATATATTAATAAATCATTTATTGTTATTTATTAATCATATAATAAATCAATAAATCAATCTCTCTCTCTCTCTCTCTCAAAGTTATTCTATTCAATCACTAGGTTCTAGGGCGACCCAAACGGACTTTGCTAATAATTCAAGTATATAGCAATTTAGTTATTGGCTTAGATACCTAACCCAACAGTCTCCCACTTGGATAAGTCTATAACTATAATTGCAAGTATAACTTCTAAATTAAACAACAAATATGCTTCCCAAACCAACTCCAATCTCTGATATGATCAGACATCGGTCCTAAGATAAGTGAATAAATATTCCTTTATTCTACAAGATATCGTATGGACACAATACATGGATTAGAATCGATCTCATTATCCAAAATTATGTTTCCTGATTTCCCGATTTGTGATGACCTCATAAGACTTACAAATTGAACACATAAATTTAGTCTTGGTTAGGCCCAACACTATAAGTAATTACCAAATCACCGAGGGGCCCAAAGATATCTCTTTTCCTATTAGGGCAAAAGGAACGAATAAACTTTGACTCATATTCTTGTATCCTTTACTCACCAAATCATGCATGACACTAGGTTTTATAGCATCAAGTTACTGATGCATTTACATAACACCAATGCACAACCGACTGGTAAATTACAACTCATATATATCCATTTTAAGAATATAAGATATTATCATCTCAAAGTTACTCGTGATAGAATCCATGAAGTAATTCTCTTAGCGTGGGCTTATCCAATACTCAAAAACTCCATTTTTTACGTACGCATGAATATTGTAGCAACCATTGCAATGTCTAATCTCCATAGACAATCTATAATCAATTCATGATAGTCTTCATTCACTACTTACTTCCTCAATTCTTTGAAAAAAGACTTTTGTGTGCTACTTAATGTTTTTTATTAAATACAAACATTCTCTTCAACCATTCATTTTGTCGCATACAAAGTTTCAGTCTCTTTCAAATTTTGTTTCCTTAGTCAGGCCTATTTTAGGCTAACAAACAAATAAATCGCTTTTCCATAAAACGCAATCTTTTAAGAATTTTTTTTCCCAACTGGTCATGTCGCACAACTGTTTAGGGTCTAATCCGTTTCAACTTCTTATTTTTCACAATGGATAAAAACCCCCACCACATGATTTATCGGCGTGTGATCATGGGCCCGACACACATTAAATGCTCCGTCTTTCAAGGAAATTAATTCATTCTTCTTTTCTTTATTTGTGGCTGATAATGGTAAAAACTCAAAGGTTTTTTTTTTATCTTTAACAACTGTGAATAAATTAACTACATTAAAATTTCAAATATGGAGGTATAAAAACCCCCAATTTCTCCCAAGATCGCTTTACGTTGTCTGAATCTCTAAAGACGATCTTCATCTTCCTCACCCTCTTGCTCAAACTCTTTTCTGTAAGTTCTAAATTTTTCTTACTGCAAACATGGTGAAATCGAGTATCTCCAAGAAACAGTCAAAAGCTTTTGGTTCTGCTCGTCCCACTGGCTTAGAAACTACCATCAAAGATCACACTCTGTCCATAGCATCAAGCAACTTCAAAGTGATTTTTGAAGATCATCCATTGTACAATGAGGCACTCCGAATGATGATCAAATTTCTCCCAAAGCATCCTCTATGTGGTGCCTTCAAATCGCTCACTGAAGTTGTTCCTCTACCAACTCTGTTCAAATGCGCCTTCTCTGCATTTCGTCCAAGCCACAATCTTCAAGAAGTGCATCTCAATCTAGTTGATGACTCTTTGGTTGTTCTAACCAAAGCCAAGTTTTTAGAAGCAATCAATCTTCGAGTTCTTCCCTCGACGAAGTTCTACTCTCCTAACCTTAATGATGTGATTTCAACCTTGTATCATATGGGTTATCAGAAGAAGCATAAAGGAATCAGAGAATTCAAGAAGAATCAGCTCCCAACGGTATGGCAGTTCGTTTGTCACTTTGTGATCAGAAGTCTTTCCAGCAGGACCAACGGTACTGACAATATGGGGATCAAACTGCTATAGATTGTGTGGAGTTTCTTCACTGGTAACGCGGTTAACTATAGACAAATCCTATGGGATGATTTCTTGCAGTATATTCCAAAGGAGGCTCCTCGAGAAGATGAATCAAGCTCACTTTTTCTTGATTCTGGTCTCTATGCATCTCGGATCTACACAAGGATGCCAAGCTCGATATGGGTAATGACTCGACATTATTTGTCACTCGCGATTTGAAAAGGTACACTCCTTCAAAAGATCAAACAACTTTTTGACCAATTAGGAGATTGCCTATATATATTTTGGAGTCCCTTAGACTTACAATTGTTGAGGTAGCTGACCACATCATGGCTACGAGTGGTATTGAACCATACCACTCTTCCCCGCCTAGACTATGACAATAAGAAAGTTTTGGGTCGAAGGGAGTCTCGTGTATAAGGGTATCCATAATGTAAGATGTAACCCTATTGCAATAAAACATTTGAAAGCCATAAGGGAATTGGTTTATAAGCTATCATATATATAAATATGTATATATAAGTCTTGAGGAACCACGTTGTAATTAGCATTGACAAGTCAACAAGAAAGCACACATTAAACAACTTCTTAGGATTTATAGCCTAACACTCTACCATGGCCGAAAACACTTTGTGGGGACAAGCTAGAACCAAAAACTCTTTCCATGGGGACCTCAAGACCGAAATCATCCCCAAAACCAAGCACCTTGGCCGAAAACTACCTTAATGGATCATTGTTGGCCGAAAACATCAAATTAGAACATGTGCCAAGGGATTTCGGTCAAGCCTAGACCGAAATCACCTCTTTTTATGGCCGAAAACTCAAGTGATCCATCTTAGAATGATTTAGTAGATAAGGTTGGCTATAGGATGTGATATCCATTTCTATTTTCCCATGCAATTTACAGTTTTCTACGTATTATCCAACATATACCCAGGAAGCAACCAACAGTTTTCAAAGTAAACTTCACATCAACCTTACTACTCTTATTTGAACGAGATCATCCTCACTAAACCTCACCATTCCTTAATCTTGTTCTCTGATTAATTCATACTTTCTCAAGAATCCCTCCCTCACTTCACTTAGCAAACAATTCAAAACCTTCTCAAGAACAAAACTAGGATATTTCAAGCTCAACATTTTCCAAGTATCATCCCTATATCCTTGTAAGTATTTTAGAGTTTTGCTAGTGACTCTACACATTATTTTGTTGATTTCACCCTATTTACACATAATATTATGTGATGACATCCTTAGGGAATCATAAGCTTCAAAGAGTTTATCAAACTCTTCAAGTGTTTAGGCTCGAGATCTTCACTTCACTACTTCAAATCAACCCACACAAAATCACTCAAGGTGAGCTTCAAACCCCTATTTTTCGAGTTTTACATGCTTTTAGGGGGGGGGGATACAAATCAAAATATGTTTGTCTTATGAATATTTACATGCTTCAACTTATTATTTGAATGTGAAGAAATATTTGCATAAGATGTGGTTAACACCATTTTTATTTACACAAAAATCATGTTTTATGGGTTTGATGTACAAAGATAACCAAAAATATATGTCATTTTGTGAGTACAAACCAAAAGATTTTGGTGGTTTTTAATAAAAATAGTTCCTCTAGTAAAAATGGTTATATTTTAGCCACTATTGTATTTAGTGGGTTAAAACCCAAGGATTTATGTTCTGGTAACAAACATCAACATGAGATAAGTTTACAACTTGATATTTATATAAAGTTATATAAATAGTTTACACAAAACCATACTTTATAACATTTCAATGGTATAAATATTTCATTATACAATAAAAATGGAGTAGTAGTTCACGTAAATCTGTTAATGCTCTAGCGAGACATATTCACTTCACCGTACCTACCTAGCGTACACTTTAAGTCCTGCATTATAACCAGAATCTTCTGGAGGGAGAGCAAGATAGTTTTGTATATATCTATACGGGGATTGATGTCACACCCCGCTAAAGCGGAAACACGAGGCGTGGCAGTATAAAGAGTTTCACAGAAAAAGTTAAAAGACAACACCAACCATAGTATTAACAATTTATTACAAATTTACAATGGGTTTGAAAAACTTTTAAAAGAAATTACAAAGTAAATTGAAATACAACACATACGAATGCTCCTAAAAGTGAAGTGTCCTTAAGTGCCACTTACTCGATGATTCCTAAAAAAGCATGTAAAACGAGCGTCAACTATAAAGATAGTTGGTGAGTACATCACAGATAAAATAATAATAATAATAATATTGGTTTCATGAATTGAAATCAAAGTTTTGATAAAAGTTTCCATAGATAAATATATATTACGAAAATGAGTAAATAAGTTTGTGTAAACGAAGTTCGTTGTCATCATGAGAAATGAAGTATGTTGCCCAAAAGTGATGCAACATTCATATCCTCATGGGAAATAAAGTTTGTTACTAAAATGAGTAATCAAGATTCATTGCTACAAGGAGCAAACAAGTTTGTTACTATAAGAAGCAACCAAGTTTGTTGCTAAAACAAGTAAATAAGTATTTAGTAACAAAAGCTTGTTGTAATAATGAGATACAAAGTTTATTGCTATAATAAGTAACGAGTTTGTATGTGTATGAGCAAACAATGAGTTCTCAACCAAGCCTATGACTGAAGCCCTATCAAGATCTATGTTTATCGTTCCATAGATTATATGGTATCATGCACTCCAGCAATCGGGCGAGTGAGGAGTTGTCAATTCCTAATAGCGCTATCCACAATGACCATTGGCTCAAAGAGTTAATGGTTAGAGAAAAGTGTAAGGGAAGGGCCTTAAGACGATAAGTTCTCATGTTCCGTGTTGCATAGACATACATAGAGAGATATAGCAATAAAATAACAATCATGTTTGATACAAATCAATTTAAATACAACGAACAAATAATAGTTTTCCGGGACATGCTTTTCCACCCCAAAACATAAAAACTGGAAATAGGAGAGTGTGTGAATACTCACAATATGCAAAATATAGCAACCAAGTTTATACGAGTCAAATAAAAACAACGAATATAAATAGTTTAGGACATGCTTTTCCACCCCAAAACATTTAAAAACCGAAAATAGGAGAGTGGTGAATACTCACAATATGCATTGAGATGATGCAAATGGTGTCTTTAACTGCTACACTCATACCACTATCGTTTTCCTACAACGATGTTACACACTAATGAGTCTCTAATTGAAATCCAATACTAGTATACTTACTACTACAATAGAATTATGCCAATAATGTGTCAAAATTTAATATTGTTAGGTTACAAACATTTTTCTGAAATGGTGAATTTTATAGCTCTTATGATTAAGACAATTTTGGATACTAATTTTCAGATTTTTGTAATATTAATTGAGACTATTTCAACACATTTAAATGTGTTTTAAGCTCTTAAAAAGCCAAAATATAATCAAACCATTTGAAAAAATTCTCAAACTTTGCATTTTCATTCTAATTACAGTAGAGTTTTTCCAGAAAATTTCCCTTGAATTTTTTATGTGATTAACTATTTTTCCCATTTTTTAAGCCTTTATAACAATATCAATTTATGAAAAATAGCATTAAAAGGATAAAAACTCCCAAACTTTTCATAATACTTCTATTAGACATACGTGAGTTGGGAAAAATATAAAATGGTCTTCTAACATGTTTAACTCAATTTTATGATTTTTGTGCATTTATTCTAATAAAAATTGAAATAAATAGAAAACAGTTTCCAAAATTACCCAAACTTTTTGTATTACTGTTACTAAAAACTATTAAGATGGGAAAAATATAATAATGGATTTCTAAACTGTTTAACACAATTTTATGATTTTAAGCATTTATTCTAATAAAAATTGAAATAAATAGAAAACAGTTTCCTAAATTGCCCAAAAGTTTTGTAACACTTTTATTATACATTTAGAAGCTGTGAAAAATATAAAAGATATTTTTCAATTAGTCTTTCTATTTTTCTTTGTTTTATCCTCTTAAATAATCATTAATTGGAGAATAATTATTAAACAGTTAAAGTAAATTACCAAAAAAAATTAAAGTTCATTTACAGTGTAAATAATCTGGGAAAAATCCCAAATGTGGTTTTTATCTACTGGAATCTGATTTTGTGTATTTAAGTGTATTTAATTTTAGAAAATAGGAAAAAAAATAGTATACATCCTAGTTTACTACAATTTGTTCTGGTAAATGTTCATGAATTTTGGATGAGTAGAACTATTTTTCCTGTTTTTAGTCCATTATAAACACAAAAATCAAGGAAAAATATGAATGCATTATGAAAAATTCTGAAAATATGTTTCTGAGTACTATACCTCTGGTAGCAACTGCGAAAATTGTTATATATCATTTTCACATTCTATAAATTGGTTTTATAATTTATTGGAACCAAACAAAAAGAAAATTCAAAACCATATTAAAAAGTAATAAAAACCGATGAAATTAATTTTGGGATCATTATTTAGCATAGGGGTCATCCACGAATTTACCTAGGATTTATAGACCTCAGAAAGTATTTTATATGATTTATTTCTCTATTTTATTGCATTAATTATAATAATTCGAGAAAAATGAATTATTCTCTGGAAATTTACAGATCATTTTATCTTGTTGATGGGAATCTGGGAAAAATCTGATTTGGTCAGAAAAAGAGTTTTAGATATTTATTTGGAAATAAATCTTTCATGAACATATTTGAAAGCTTTTAACAACATACTTTGATGATCTAGCTTCTAAGCTTGAAGATCATCACATGCATGTTTGTTTAAAGATCATTCATGAGTTTGAAATGTTTAAAATTCGTTTTTGAAAGAAAATTTTGGATGCATGTGGTGATTTTCCACCAAAACGTGTAGAAAAGTGCATTTCCATGGTTTTGACTTAGGTTTAGGTCATGGATCTTCACCATTTTGTAACATGCAAGATGTTTGTGGTGAAAATCTACCACCATCATCATCAAAACTGAAGTGAATGAACATTCACACAAATTTTATAAGAGAATGGTGTAGAAGAATAAGGAAATGCAAGAAAAACCTTTAAAACTAGAAAGAAAAGTGAAGGAGATTGAAGGATTTTCGTGATTACCATGAAGAACAACCCTAGAAGATGAAGATTTGAAGGTTAAGGGATGTTCTTGGCTGGAGAATTTCTTGGTTTTAGAGAGGGAAATAGAGAGTTTGAGTGTGGTAAATGGTGGAGTGTGAGAGAGAGTGTAGAGAGAGAGAGAGAGAGAGAAGTGAAGGAGATGGAGTGACTATGTGTTTTGGGAAGAGGGGAAGTATCTTGGGAAGCGGGTGGACGGTTTTGAGTGTAAAATGCCCTCCCTCTCTTTTAATTTTATAAAAAAATTCAATTCTTTTATAAAAATATCAAACTTTTTATAAAATATACACCCTAACCAAGTTTTTGCTCATGAAACCTTGATTTTTGACTTATAAATTTAGGGTAATTGTTAATGACTTAAATTTTATTATCCTTAAATGCATTTTCATAATTTAGGGTATTATAACTCTTTTATAGTTATAAACAATGTTTGTAATTTATTTTTATCGGTTTATTAGCATTCTATGTAGTGATTCCGAGATTCAAGCGAAATTGAGGAATCAAGTATACTAGTCCTAGTCTTCAACTTTTACTTAAGTTTCTATGAGACTAAGCTTCGGGCTTACAGTTGCTGATTTTGTTTCAGGTACTTCCGATGATCGCAGGTAGGCGAATGTGTGATCGTGTACTTCCTTATATTTATATGATTTGATTCTTGGATACTCTGACATGAAACCATTTTGAAAACAAATTTGTCATAATTATTGGTTTTTGAATGATTTAAAAAGTTTTAAATCGGCATGAGTTTTTATGGGTGTTACATGAACACTAAATAAGATTGATGGCGATCTATATCTCATGTTCAACATGATGTCTGAGACAAAGGAATAACTGATACCACACCTTTAGTAACAATTGTAGCTTAGAGCTCCTGGATTTAGTTTTTGATAAGATGGTACCCTTCATATGTTGTTAGGGGCAGTAGCCTATTGCTAGATGCCAGTTACTGTCTATGTCAGTTTGTAATGAATCTTGTGCAAGTGGGAGATTGTTGGATCTATATGCCCAAGAATCATTATTGAGTGATATTGATAATAACATATGATCCTATAGGTTCACACATTTATCAATTTGGCACATTTTGTATATTTATTATTAATAAATAATATCAATTTTGGTATTTAAGTAAGGAATAATCTTTTTTGTGAAAATAATAATTCAAGAGAGTATAACTAGTTATTATATCATATGGTATGATTTAATAAGTCATGTACAGAGTTTTGGACACTTTGGGATACCATGTCTTAACTAGTTATGTGATATGTTTATATAAAGAAGTAAGAAGAAAAAAAATTCCTTCTTTATGGTGTATGTCCGAAAACTCTTTAGAGGTATGGAGGTTGCTTGTCAAACTCCATACTTTGTCTCCAATGCTTAGGGGTGGAAAATCGGTCTATCGTGTCGTGTTTTTTTTTCTGACACGACACGACACGACAAAGTTTTATATAACATGAACACGACACGACACGACATGATTTCGTGTTTTTTAACTAATACGAAAATGAACCAATAAAAAATGATAAACACGACAAAGATGACATAAAATAAAAAAGTAATTTTTTTAGTGTCAAATTTTGGCTTTTTTTTATAAAACATAAGAAGAAAGTTTTACATAGACGTAGCGGGTAAACGAGCAACAAGTTGTGTCGCAACCCCTTTTTGGATGGAAAAACTAATTCTTTTATAAACAACATATATAGATCTTGGAGTCATAACATTACTATGCATGACCCGTTGGACTCTATTGAGTATCTCCACAGCTTCTGGCGCAAGGAAACCGAAAGTATCAAATGCAAAAGGTATAAACGTGTGTTGATTTTCCATGCACACTTTTTCATGTTATGTCACTTTGCTTGATGCAGCTTTTAAAGTAGCTTGCCCCACAGTGAAAACCCCACTCCCCAGACCCACAAGAGGGGAAACCCATGTTAGATCCACCCATGCATGTTTTCCTCCAACCAATCCAAATACTAAAACATCAGTGGTCTGAGTGTTAATCTTCCTTCCAATGGGTCAGTCAAAAAATTCACAGGTGCCTCTTTCGTGGCGGAAACCCCAGTGCGTCTAAATATGTCGAAAAGAACATCCCCAATACTTAATCATATATAACACGACAAACACGAAAAGCATGACATAAAAATGTTAAATCGTGTCAATTTCATGTCGAATTTCAAACACGAACACGACACGACACGACGTTATGTTTTTTATATTTTATACAACACGACATGAACACGAATTCGAATTTCAGTTTCATCCCAATTTTTTTTCGTTTCGTGTATTTTTGTCGTGTCGTGTTATCAATTGTCACCCCTACCCATGCTTATTCTACTAGCCATTACTTTAAAGTATTTTAACGAGTAGGCTTTACTTTGCATGGTCAATTTAAAAAAGTTTCTTTCATGAGTTTTTGACTAGTTGTTTTAGTCTTGAAAACTCTCTTCTTTCCCCTCTTTCTTCACCTAAAACCGTAAGTTGCATGGTGCTTGATCTTGGCTTTTTTTTTTGAAGATTTCTTTCAAGTATTGGTGACGTAAAATGCTTCTCCTTTAGTGATTATTTGAATTAGGCGCTTAAAGCCTTAAGAAGTACTTTATAAAAGAATGAACTAGCATTCCAAGTGTCTTAATCTTGATGGTGGATACTTATAGAGAAAATCATACTCTTTGACTTCTCTCTCTTCATCAACACCCCAAAACCAAGTGAGTTCAAAGGCTCCAAAGGTTGTCATTCTAAAACACTCTATGGTTGTTTTTAATATCATTATAACCTCTATAAATGGATCACAGATGATTTGGTTTTGTTATAAACTCAAAAATAAACTTGTTATTTTAAAAGCTTCCATTGCAGTTTTTATGAAACACACTTATATTTTGTAGCAAAACCCATCACATCTCACTTCTCCTCCATTACTTATTTGTGATAATGTTGGCGCCATTTTCATGACTAAAAATCTTGTGATCAGCATAAGATCGAAACATATCGCATTGGACTTTCACTTCATCCGAGAAAAAGTAGAAGCTCAAGATCTCAAAATAATTCATGTTTCATTCGTTGATCAAATTGCGGATATATTCACAAAACTTTTACACAAGGACCGATTCATGACTCTTCACCATAAGCTTCAAGTTCGTCCCTCTCTTTACACACGTGTACTGAAGACTATTTCTCAGTCAAGATACCTAGACCTAGTATACGGCCATATATTTAGGACTACAGTTTTATAGCTCTATACTTGAGTCTTTGTATTTCATTGTAATTCACTAATATCAATATACATATTCTATTACCTGTATTTACAACCCCACACACATATGTTCCATCATGGGGTGCATCTAATAATGGAGATACGAATATTAGCCATTTTTATTTTAAAATTGATTTGGATTTGTATGTTTTATTTGGGATTAGTATTTTTTTTAAATGGATTTGGGTTTCGATTTTAATTGGTTATGTTTATCTTGTTTATCATCATCGGTTGGTAATCTTCATCTTTTATGGGTTAAATGCTATTGAAGAAGATCTGGACGATGATTTAATTTGAAATTTTATGGTTTTATTTGAATTTAGAGGTTGTTTGATAGTTGCTAACTGGGTAAGAGCTGACTGGGTCAACTGAAACTTGTTGTTTAATTTTATATCTCACTGACTATGCAAAATAGTTATATTACCCTCAAACAACATTTTTTTATAATAATCGTTTATGATTTACCATTTACAAGTGTGAATTCAAAAAGCATAAATGCATCACATTTTTACAAGCATATTTCTAATTACAAGTATATACATGAAATTTAAATCAAAAAACTATAAAACATTTTCTAGTTTCTTTTATCATTCACAAACAACATTTTCCATTTTGGTGATTTTAATAATGACACAGTTTTTATTTTGTTTAAAAAGCAATACATGCATCGTGAATGCATTCAAATATTCAATCTCTAATCAAACAACCCAAAAACCAACAGCAACGAGAACAACAACAAAACGAAAACGAATTGTATAGAAATCACAATCTTTGTATTCATAACCACCAAAAACCAACAAAGGAATTACAACAAACCACTATGCAGAAATCACAACAATCCAAGCCAAATCTCACAAAAACATAATGGTTAAGCATAATTTATTTTCTAAGTTTGTGCTATTTTGCTAACATCCTGCTGTAATTTTTTCTTTTTAACCACTTATCGAATATGCCTTCCAAATCTTATTTTAGATTGTCTACTTGCCCACTTTTCCTGCTGAATCATTCTCGTTTAACTCAATTTTATGATTTTTGTACATTTATTCTAATAAAAATTGAAATAAATAGAAAACAGTTTCCAAAATTACCCAAACTTTTTGTATTACTGTTACTAAAAACTATTAAGATTGGAAAAATATAATAATGGATTTCTAAACTGTTTAACACAATTTTATGATTTTAAGCATTTATTCTAATAAAAATTGAAATAAATAGAAAACAGTTTCCTAAATTGCCCAAAAGTTTTGTAACACTTTTATTATACATTTAGAAGCTGTGAAAAATATAAAATATATTTTTCAATTAGTCTTTCTATTTTTCTTTGTTTTATCCTCTTAAATAATCATTAATTGGAGAATAATTATTAAACGGTTAAAGTAAATTACCAAAAAAAATTAAAGTTCATTTACAGTGTAAATAATTTGGGAAAAATCCCAAATGTGGTTTTTGTCTACTGGAATCTGATTTTGTGTATTTAAGTGTATTTAATTTTAGAAAATAGGAAAAAAATAGTATAAAAATCACAATCTTTGTATTCATAACCACCAAAAACCAACAAAGGAATTACAACAAACCACTATGCAGAAATCACAACAATCCAAGCCAAATCTCACAAAAACATAATGGTTAAGCATAATTTATTTTCTAAGTTTGTGCTATTTTGCTAACATCCTGCTGTAATTTTTTCTTTTTAACCACTTATCGAATATGCCTTCCAAATCTTATTTTAGATTGTCTACTTGCCCACTTTTCCTGCTGAATCATTCTCGTTTAACTCAATTTTATGATTTTTGTGCATTTATTCTAATAAAAATTGAAATAAATAGAAAACAGTTTCCAAAATTACCCAAACTTTTTGTATTACTGTTACTAATCAAACAACCCAAAAACCAACAGCAACGAGAACAACAACAAAACGAAAACGAATTGTATAGAAATCACAATCTTTGTATTCATAACCACCAAAAACCAACAAAGGAATTACAACAAACCACTATGCAGAAATCACAACAATCCAAGCCAAATCTCACAAAAACGTAATGGTTAAGCATAATTTATTTTCTAAGTTTGTGCTATTTTGCTAACATCCTGCTGTAATTATTTCTTTTTAACCACTTATCGAATATGCCTTCCAAATCTTATTTTAGATTGTCTACTTGCCCACTTTTCCTGCTGAATCATTCTCGTTTGAATCAAGAAAGTGTATACTATGATTCATTCTGTGAAAGTGTATACTATGATTCATTCTCACTGTGATAAAACAACCTAAATCCATGTGAACAAAATCTATTTAAGGGACCAAAATCGATTTCAAATTCATAGAAAATAAGGATTAGCTTCAGTTTGAAATTGCAGAAAACAAAAATTAGAAATTCGATTTTGAGGTATCGATAAAAACCGTTCTCATAATTGTAGGAGCTTCCTTCGCTCCCACTCATTCAATTTCTCATATCGGAAATGTAAAATTGAGTTTTAATATTTGATTCGGTGTTTTTTGGGTTCAATCAATAAACACAAACTTGTAAATTATAAGTATCAGAAATCGTTTCCAGTGCACATGTTTGCAACAGTACGAAAGCTGACCATGAAATCCTCGGAGAGTTCCATTTCCAAAAAAAATAAATAAATAAATAAATAATCGGAGATCACAAAAAGATTTGATGATTTTAAATTGAGAGTAGGAATCAAGTGGAATTTAATATTATTTCCCCCAATTTACAATCCAACGAGGAAGACACAACACCAACTTAATATATAAGTTATTACAAAAATAAAGTTTGATCCGATCACAAGAATAGTCGAATTCTCTACAAAAATTTGATCCCCAATCAAACACACAAACAAATAAACAATTAATCAACCAATCTCACATGCTATTTCTTATGTAAAACACATGTTCACACAAAATATAATTTACAAGTAGTGTTCAATTTACAAAGCCATTGATGATGAAGGTACGTGAAGTGAAGCCGATTGTATAAGCTTTTGAGCTGCCGACAGCTGTTCCATCAATGTTATAATACGCTCTCTGTAATCACGTGCCTGATCCATGGCCTCCGCTTCAAGCTCACCAAGCTGCGAGCAAAGGCGCTCCTCTGCATCCTCCGCCACCCGCAGCCTCTCCCAGATCTTCTGCAACTCCATCTTCATCTTCTCCTCTCTTTCCATGCTCCTCTTCAATTCTCTCTCCAGTTCCTCGTTCCTCCTTCTCAACACCTCCTCCTGATCATGATCTACCACCATCTCCGCCGACGTGGCATGGCCGTGGTTTTGCACTTGCGCCATCGGAACTGCTCGGTTAGGGCCGTTAGTTTTTAGTTTTTACAAAAACAAAGAAGGAAAGGTTGTGCTTGTTTGAGTGAATTTAGTTGGCGTACGTCCTTTGATCCTTTCCTTGATTAGGGTTTTGAAATATATAGGCAGTGAAATGTTATGATGTCCAGGTTCAATGTATATGATATTTTGCTCCATTTTGCATTCCAGACCTTGAATCTTATGCTATGTTAGCATTTAGACCCTGTAAAGTTTACAAATTCCGTCCCTTTCTTATATTAGAATATTTGGATAAGGTCCCTTTGTAACCGCCCTGTTTTATTTTTATTTATTTTGTTAACTATATTTATTTTTGTTTTGTATATTCAATTAAAAATGTTAACTAATAAAAAAATAAAATTTTATTATAGATAAGGTCCAGTGTTGTGTCGTGCAATACACGTGCATCAATTTTTAAGTAATAAGTTTTTTTTAAAAACAAACGGATATAAAAAGGTAAGTGTTGCAAGTGTTCTATGCAATGAGAATGGTCAAAAATGGTTTTTCTTTTATAAAAACAAACAACCTCTAAATTGTTGGAATAAACAAGTAGAAATTTTTTTTGTAAAAATCAGTATAAATTAATATTTTTACAATTTCTGATCTTTTTTTATTTTATAAATTTTTGGGTATGATTTGTATTTTTTTTTTCGGGTACAATTTTTTATTTAGCTGGCTTTCTACTTTTTTTTTTAAAAAAAAAAAAAGTAAGGCAAAGAATAAAATAATGTCATAATTATAATTTTATGAACTTCCTAATTGAATAGTTAAATTAGTTGGTTCAAAAAACATGATAAAGTCTTTTTTTTCAAAATATATAATCAAAGATCTAAATTTAATTGGAAAAAAAAAATCACAAAAAATATATGTATGAGCCACATCCATAAATTCAACTCTAATAAATGAAAAATATGTAATTTCGTTAAAGTCTGTGTGGCTTCAACTGATTCAAAATGCTACTTCTCACCGACCCTATTTACTTTCATTTTAATACGTTAATTGACTTTTTAATTCTTTAAATAATATAAAAGTTAAAGTCAAATATACATTAAAGATTTAAACCATTGCACGTCGTCGTAGTCTTTACTGAGTTTCAAATTAATTACGTTAACACATAGTAAAACATTTTCATTTGATGTATTGAAATAATGAATTTCTATTTTATACATTAAAGAATCATACGTGTCTATTTGTTTTTCAATACATTTGTATAAAGAAAATCATTATTGATCTGCTCCATCTTCAAGTATCAAATCAGTATTAAAATATTGTCAATAACCACGTAGACCACACGCATAGTTATATTTTTATATTATAAATATTAAGATGATAATTTAATAGGAGTATATTACGTTGTTTGTTTAAGAATCTTCTTTAAAGACTTTGGCGAATGTGGAAAGAGAAAAAACTGAGAAATGCGTGATTTTGATTTTTTTCTACAATCGTCTGGAAAGTCGAAAGGACATGTACAAGGTGGTACCGGTGGGACAGTGGGATGGGCTTAGTGGGCCTATTGGCTGTTGCCTGTTGGACGCATATAATGACGTTTTCCTGGCCCATATCATAAGGGGAAGTTATTGCCACGGTAACTTTTTATTCTTCCATTGAGAGAGAAATACCAATGTTTTCTAAAGAATAAATTATAACAATGGTTTTTTGGAAAGGGAACTTCCCTAACGAGGGTTTCCGGGCCAGCTTACGCGCACCGACTAATCCCCGCTGCAAACATGAGACTTTGTCTCATGCCCTGGAGTCACTGCAGGCGAACCTCCATGGCCACAAGGGCTGAGTAGTGCCAGGATTTGAACATGGGTCAATAGGTTATCCACCATATCTTCCACATGTCTTAGACATGTTTTAGAGTATTTTTGTGTTTAGTTTTTAATTTATTTTTTTTAATTCGAAAGGTTTTATTGTTTGTTTTTGTTACGCGTTTTGTCACTGGCTTATCTAAAACGACTATTTTGCTCTTGATTTTTAATTTATTTAAATAAACACACCCCCAACCACAGTCTCTCACCTTACTTTACTTGCCCCCATATTTCTCTATTTAAATAATAGTCTTTTTAGGTAAGACAGAGACCAGACGCATAACAAAAACAAACAATGGGCCAAGTGCGTAACAAAAACAAATAGTAGGGACCTTCCGAGTTAAAAAAATAAGTTATGGACTAAGCGCGTAAATTCCCCCAAACCATAGGGATCATTTGTGTAATTTACTCTTTTTTTTTAATGGAAGTCTATATTTTGAAATTTTTTTAGTAAAGTCCTAAAGTTTATTTTTTGAACAGAAAATTCCAGATTTTTTAACTTTTTGAATAGAAAAAGCCTAAGAAACCGGCTAATTTATTCATTTTAATCCTTTTGACCTGTTCAGTAGGTTATGAGACCAAATTGTTAATTTTTCCAAAATGTTAGGACTTTTCTACAGATTTCGTCAAAATTTGTATATAATGTATAAACGTATTTTTTTACGTATTTATATCTATTTTTATGTATTTGTGTATTTTTTTAAGTTTTTATATGTATATGTTTACGTATTTTTATGTATTTTTATGTATTTTAAATGTATAAACATATTTTTTTACGTATTTATCTGTATTTTTTAACATTTTATATAATTTTTATGTATTTTTATCTGTTATTTTTTTTACATATTACGTATTTATGTATTTTATAAGGTTTTATATAGATGTTTATATATTTTAAATGTATAAATGTATTTTTTACATATTTATATATTTTTAAGTACGTTACATATTGTATATGTATTTTTATGTGTTTTTTTTAAGTATTACATATTTATATGTATTTATTTATTTTTTAAAAGTTTTTTGTGTAGATGTTTATGTACTTTTATGTATTTTAAATGAATAAACATATTGTTTTATGTATTTATACGTATTTTTTAAGTATTTTACATATTTTTATGTATTTTTATGTGTTTTTTATGTATTACGTATTTATATGTATTTTTATGTATTTTTTTGTTTTTTATATAAATGTTTATGTATTTTAAATGTATAACCGTATTATTTTAACATATTTATGTAGTTTTTTACTTCAATTCGTCTTCACCATTTTCATCTAGTTCGCACGTCTTCTTCAAGTATGTCTATATGGTTTTCCTACAAGTTTTTCCCGTTCGTTGTTTAATTTCAAGGTAAGCAAATGGAAAAAGTTTAAAATATGTGGGTATGTAGAAAAACCATGTAAAGATACTCTAAGACGTACAAATTGGATGAAAACAACTTGAAGTAAGAAATAGATAACTACATAAAACAAATAAAGTTATACATTTAAAATATATAAACATCTATACAAAAAACTTTAAAAAATACATAATACATAAATATACATATAAATTCGTAATACATAAAATGTAAAATACTTAAAAATACATATAAATACGTAAACAAATGTGTTTATACATTTAAAATATAGAAAAAATACATAAACATCTATATAAAAAACTTAAAAAATACATAAATGCGTAATACATAAAAAAATAACACATAAAAACTATGCAAAATACTTAAAAATACATATAAATACGTAAAAAAATATGTTTATAAATTTAAAATAAATAAAAAATGTAAAAATATACATATAAAAACTTTAAAAAATACATAAATACGTAAAAAGTATATATAAATATGGAATACATAAAAATTAACACATAAAAATACATAAAAAAAATATGTAAAATATTTAAAAATACATATAAATACGTAAAAATATACGTTTATACATTTAAAATACATAAAATAGGTAAACTTATACATATAAAAACTTTAAAATATATATACATACATAAAAATAGATATAAATACATAAAAAAAATATGTATATACATTATATACAAGTTTTGACGAAATTCACAGAAAAATCTCATTATTTTGGAAAAATTAAAGATGTGGTCCCATGACCTGTTGGGCAGGTCATAAAGAACTAAAATGAATAAATTAGCCGATTCTTGGGCTTTTATATTCAAAAAGTTAAAAATCCGCAACTTTTCTATTCAAAAATAAAATTTATGACTTTAATAAAAAATTTCTCAAAATATTAAGATTTTTCTGTAGATTTCCTAAATAAATAAATAAAATTTAAAAAATTGTAAAAAAAACAAGATCTTCAACCGGAAATCGAAATTTTATGAATCATATTAAATTTAAGTTAAATCAATTGACAAAATAGAAGTTCATAATGTTCTTTAAATTTAAGTTAAAAAATCGAAATGTCAAAAAGAATTATAATATAGCCTCTTTTATCACTGGTGTGACTTCTAAAAAATTCATGAAAAATTTTAAACTTTTATAACAACCCAAAAAGTATCATTGTTTACAAATAGTTTTCCAAAACATGTCAATATATATCAGAGTAATCCCAAAATCATGAAACAAAACATGAGGAGGTGGACAATCACGTCTTCGCCTTCCCGTGATCCTCTAAGATACCTAAAATATAATCTAAAACTGTAAGCCCAAAGCTTAGTGAGTTCCCCTAAAATACCATTACACAAGCAAATAGCACATAACATAATAACAACATGCAATTGGTCCACAACTAACAGACTGGATTACCCTTGAGCCCACAGCATATCTAGCTTGCCCTTAGCCCACAGCTTAAGTTTAGCTTGCTCCCTGGCCTATTCAGTCTTCAGACAGAATACCACTAAGCCCTCAGTACGAGTCTGGCATGCCCTTCCCGGCCCTCAACTCGTATCTGGAATGCTCATGAGCCCTCAATATGAGTCTGGCATGCCCTCCCAGCCCTCAGCTCATATCTGGTATGCTCTAGGGTTTGTTAGCTACAACATAGAGTAGTACAACCTCAAACCAAACAACACAATATGTCGACATATAACAGATAATATCATAAACAGATAAACAGACAGTATCACGAGTAGTCCTACAGATCTACCAAACTAGCATATCAAAACTAGCATGCATATCTATTCCATACTCAACATATCAACAATATCAGGTTATCGAACTAATGGGCCAGCCTTGGTACCTTCGACCCGAAATTATAGTGAGGAAAACTCACCTCAAAAGCAGCACATAATTGATAAGGTCCGACTCCGAATCTAAGCTCCCAATTCAAATGGCTACAACCATCAAATGACCAATTCCATCAAAATCCCAACAATACCCAAAATACCCTCAAGGTCGAACTTGGTCAAAGTCAACGGTCAAGGTCAACAGTCCATGTTAACCCAACACGTTATGGTTACTATAAAACACGTCATGTTTCGATAGCATCCAGACGATCGAGAAATCTCCAGCCAACACGCAGTGTTGGCTTTGCAAACACATCATGTTTCCCCAAGTTCCATCAGCTTAATACATTCAATTGTTTTCTTCGATTCCAAGGACTCCAAGGCTCAGATCTAGACCCAAATGCTATCAAGAAGGATAAAGCTTCCAACTTTATCCTTTAGAACTACTCCAGGGGTCCCAAACCGAACCACAAGTAGGGGTGTCAAAAAAACCCGAACCCGATTAACCCGACCCAACCCGAACCCGAATAAGGTAATCAGGGTCGGGTTTAATAGGGTCAAAACTCTTAATCGGGTTATTCGGGTTAACCCGAGTAACCCGAATTATTATTAGGGTCAGGTTTAAGGTTGATTTTTTCAAAACAATACGGGTTTTGGGTCAACCCGAATAACCCGATTAAGAATTTTTTACCAAATTTTTTTTACTGCGTTGAATGACATGAATTCAAGATCCCATGAGATTTTACAACTAATACATATTTTTTATTTAAACAAACCAGACAGTAAAATTACTATGTATAGAGATGTATAAAATGACATAACTTTCCTCTCTTCTTAATGTAGTACGGTTGTGTTGTAACAGTTTTACGAATTTTATTAACTGTTTACATTACTAATATGGTAAAATAAACTCCAAAATTTCATATGGTATACCAACTTTACAATTTAAGTCCCTATACATGTGGATTATGTATTAAAATAGCACAACATAAATTCATCTTACATTTCAACCTCAACCCGACTAACCCGATTAACCCGACCCTACAAACCCGAAACCTGATTAACCCGAACCCGACTAACCCGTACCTTATTAGGGCCGGGTTTTGGGTGAATATTTTTTCTAAAAAAACCTGACTAACCCGACCCATTTAACCAGAAACCTGATCGGGTTAACCCGATTAACAGCCCTAACCACAAGGCTTGAAGGTTCAAAGGCTTAACCAAGAAGCACTAAATCCTTGAAGTTTAAAACCCATCCTTTCCAGAAGAGAATCTAGCTCCAAAACCATCCCAAAGGTCGGTGCTTTATAGACATGCATATCCAATGCATGTCTTGAACCCAAAATAGGTCAAAATGGGGATTTATGACCTACTCTCCATGCATGGCATCAAAACTCGTCTATAGGCCAGATCCAAGACTCTACAAGGTCACTTAGACCTGGAGATTCATAAAGTTGCTAACTTTATGAGATCCAACCATTCCCTCACTCAATAACAAGAAAAAGGGCCAGAACTCAAGATCTAGCAACATAAAGGAATAAAAATCAGATCTTGGACACTTACAAAGGTCCAGAAGAGTGCCAAACTGAAAGATGAGGGCTTGCTTGTTGGATCCTTACTTCCTTATTCCAACGTCTTCCTTCTTTGGCTCCAAAAACACCACACTAACTCACAAATAAGAGGGAAATATGATTATGGTTCTCAAGGGTCGATATGGGGAGTTGGAGGTTGATAAAATACCACCCCATGGGATTTAAGGAGATTATATAGGGTGCAAAACCCTAAAAAATAGGGTTTTCTCAATCAGCCGCCAACACACCGTGTTTTCCCACGAACATGCCGTGTTGGTCCATAAAAATACACTGCCCAAAAGTTCCTTAACGCGTGGTGGTGAGGCTTCACCATGCTGTGTTTCATAGGAAAAACATGCAAAATGGAATAATTTCTCATACCTGGAGATCGGGGTGTTACAACTGGGAAACTACATTGAGTTGAAAAAGGAATTATTTATTATTCATGTAACTATGTTTTATCTTATTTTAATTTATATAATAAAGTGAATGTTAAATAATTTTTATGATTGAATTTTCATTAATTTAATTATCATTGTACAACGAGTGAGATGGCAAACGGGAAACAAGTTGTGTCGCTAAACCTTTTTGTATGGTAAATCTAATTCTTTTGAAGACTACATCCATAGATCTAGGGGATATAACATTGCTACGCATGATCCATTATAATCTATTAAGAAGCTCCACCACATTCGGCATGAGGAAACCAAACGTATCAAATACAAATGGTATGAACACGTGTTGATTTTCCATGCACGATTTCTCATGTTTGGTAACTTTGCATATAGTAGCTTTTAAAGCAGCATGTCCCGCCGTGAAACCCCCATCCCTTAAGCCCACGAAAGGGGATACCCCTGTAAGGTCCACACATGCGTGTTTCCCTTCGACCCATCCAAAAATCAAAACGTCAACCAGTCTAAGGGTTAACCTTCCTTCTACTAGATCAGTCAAGAAATTCACAAGTGCCTCTTTCTTGGCAGAAACCTCGACACACTTAAATATGTCGAACAAAACATCCCTAACCATATTGTGCTTTATTTTAACCATGGAAGTTCTTTACAGTGAAATGCAGGCTCTCCAAAAGAGTCCAAACATGTCTTACAACACACCAGACATATCTCATCAGCTAGGAATATTGGAATCATGAGTCGATATTTGAGTATAGTACGATACTCCACAAGAGACATATGTTGGCCAAGCCCATCTATAGGGATAACTAGAATAAAATCGTGAGCATACGATGCACGTAAGCACTGCAAAACCACTTTCTACCGATCTGTCATGTCGATATGCACTTCCATATCTTGGACAATATTATGAAAAAGGTCACTCTCCAGTGTATTCTTGGATTTAGGGGGGGGCAATGTTTGTAGTAGTAAAACTGCTAAGGTCAATATCTGGAAGCTTGTTACGAAGAGAAGACAATGCACAATCATAATCAGAATCCATACCATATATGTCGCTATCCCGTAAGATGTGGTCATGCAATACCCAAGATTGGGCCCTTGAGGAAACAAAAGCATATGAGGTAGTCTCTATTGCCGAGTATAAACCCAAACAACCAGACCTAATGGTAAGGAAGCAATACGCAATTGTATGTCGCCAAATAAAGGGCCACCACAAACCACAATGTCCTCAATCGCCCCGTGCAACCCATTGTCAAAGAATAATGTTGCCTCCTCCATGTGAAGGGGTTGGCACGTCCTCAGCCCAAAGTAAAGCCTAGCAATATCCATACAACACCGAAGCAAAATGAGCTCACTCTGGGGGGTCAAACAATTTTGGAAGAAGGTGCATAAAATTCACAGTGTTTTCGACTCTCTTTATGGCTAAGCTACTAATGAAATTAGTATCTCTACTAACAGCTCCCCCATGAAGTTTCACCCCTAGAGGTGGACTCCCAATGCCATCCAGTAATAGCCCCTCACGCAGCTTCCTACCATCACACGAGGGCCAAAAGAGCTCAGTTTTCCTTATATTCAGTTAAAGGCCCAATTTTGGGCCAATCATCGTAATGATGTCCAATGCTTTGGCCACCTCCTCCGAATCTCCAGTTAGTGTTCCATCATCAAGGTACCATGCATGGAGAAGAAGCTTGCAATTTTCTCTAATATTATGCAAGAGCAGGTGCAACACAAAGGGGTCTCCTTGTTAAACCCCAGTACTGGGCCAAATATGTGTGTCACCTAGATACAACCTTACTGCCTGACCATATATAAATTCTACCCACAAAGATATAGAATGACACCTCAATCTTACCTCATGAAGTAATGTTGATCTGTCAACAAGGTTAAAGGCATTAGAGAAGTCTACGGTAAGCATAGAAAGAGATCCGTCATCGGGGCGCTCACTCGACACCCTATTGGTGCTATGTAATACGGCCTCAGTGCCACCTGACACCCCGAACCCGAATTGAAAATCATTGAGATACTTGGTCATTTCTTTACCAACACCTTTCATAGCCAACTTGTTAACCAAACGTCTCCATATAGTGCCTACTACAATAGTCATATTCCCTTGTCATGTCTTAAGAGCGGCGTGAGAGGAACAAAGGCAACAAATCCTACCAAACTTGAAGGGTATCTTCCCCATAGCCAAAGATTAACCACATATGTAATAGCACGTAGGAGTTATTTGGATATAGCTGAACCTTCTCCATAAAGAGCATCCAAAATATGTTGATCTCTCAACCCGTCTCTCCCACACGAGGTACCTTTAGGGAAGGATTTAATTCCCCTAAGGAAATTATCAACATCCACTACAAGGGGGGGGGGGGGGGGTTCTGAAAATATGGTACTCGTCATGGAAGGTGGTGGCTTGTATGGATGCTTATCCTCCAATGCCTTCGTGGTATCACCCCCAAATGGAGCAACCCACAAAGAACATAAAACTTTTACTGCTGCTGTAAAATGTCCATCGACAAACTTACAAAGACATTGTCTGACATTAGTGTTGCCCATTGTTCTTTCCTCCTGAATGTACTCTTCTTTTTTTCCTTGTTGCTCCAGTCTTGCATTGTCAACTAAGTTTTTAACAAGCATAGCGATACCATCTTCAGTCCCCCAAGTAGCTAATGCGCTCATATTATATGAATATGCATAAAACAGTGAAGAGCTCTTTTAAAGGGGTATTCGAAGGGAAATTTTTAGAAAAGAGAGCCCTTAAGTATTTGTATGATGAACACAAGCATATAACAAAATCACCCATGTAACAGAAGAGAAAAAAGTCTATATCTATTGTAAAATCTACAAGTAACAATGTAGATGTAGATATGAGTAAGTGGAATAACTCATCTGTCATAATCCAAACTAAATAATGTAAATCTACGGAGATAAGGGGTGTTACCTTGAACCATCTTTGATGCTATTGATATCTTCACCAAAATCACTACCCAATCCAAATATGAGATTTTCTTGTTGTAATAATAATTCCCAAACATTCACCCATTCTTTAATACTATAAGTATTGAAACATTTACCCTAGAAATAAAATCAAATGTCGTTAATCATCACAGCCAGTAATAGAAAGCAAAACCAGTAAAAACAAACATCAAAAAATCGCAACCCAATTTAGTATTGAACCTTGAACATTCGCCCACCTCAATCACCATGAACTTTGATTATCAATTCAAAAAATGACATCAAATGTAGCGGGAGTGTCAGAGATAGTATCACTGGTTTCTACTCTCTTCCTGTCACACACAGAAAACAAAACAAACATATAAGAGAGCATTTAAACAACTATACTTTCATAGACTAGTATAGAAAAAGAAGGTACATCGGTTGAGTTTGTTTGTTGGCTTATCAAATGGGAATCTGTTATAACTGATGTCAATAGGCGTAATGAGTAAACTGAACACGACCATCACTCCCAGACACTCTATTTTTGGTTTCCAAAGATTGAGGAAAGATAGGCTGGAGAGATTGTAACTTACCTCTTTGCGATTGGTGGTGGATGGAAAAATTTTCAAGATGCAAGGATATAACACACTCTGTGGAAGAACATCCATTGGCTTGTTTGAGGTTATGGATTCAGTTGGACCGACTACCATGATGCAAGAAAATCCCTAATTCATAAAAAAACTGAAATCACAAACTTATCAATGTTTCCATCTTATGGTGGAGTAGAAGGGTGAAGAGAGACACGGACCCATTTACAGATCGCGGATAAATTAGACAACGAAGACCCGAAATTTAATTTTGATGAGTAAACAAAACCCCCTAAAAATAGATGAACAGCGCTACTAAATCTTAGAAGTTGTGGAAGCAGATAATGGCGGTGGGAACTGGGAAGCATCTAGAAGAAACTGATTATAAGCTAAAAATAGGGTTCGGTCGAGGTCATATTAAGATCTAGCTGTGTAAGACTTTAATTTGAGGAGCAATATGTTTTTTTGTTTGGATGGAGGGCTTCACCATGGAGGGCGTCACCGTAAAATCAGTTGAGGAAGCAGAGGTTAGAAGAAGCTTCGAGGAGAGCTCTGTATTTGAGGCGGTGGATCGGTGGAGTAAACCATGGTAAAGTAACCCGATGAACAGTACCCCTTGAAACACACCAAAAATTATAACCAAAAATTTCGTTTTTAAATCATAAATAAACCATAGTTATCAAATCATCTCATCCAAAATGTAAATCATAGTATCTCAAACATCATATCCAAAAACACATGTCAATATATCATAGTAAAACATCACAGGCTGAAACATCATGGTGTGTGCAATGTAGTCATCCCGAGCTCTTCCCCTTGCTACCGGAAGTACCTAAAACCAAAATTGAAAATTGTAAGCACGAAGCTTAGTGAGTCACCCCAAACTACCACATACCATACACATAATCACATAATAGCATATCATGGGCCTTATGCGCTTCATCGAGCCTGGCCTGGCATCGGGCCCCGTCCGGCATCGGACCGAAATCCGGCATCAGGCCCCGCCCGGCATCGAGAAAAGCTCGGTATACATATAAACATATCAATAAATACACATAAATAATCATATAACATAAACATATAAACATTCCTTGGGCCCCGCCCGACATCAGACTGAAATCCGGAAGCATACAAATATTCCTCGGGCATTGCCCCGCATCGGACCGAAGTCCGGAAACATACAAAACATACACATGCAAGAATCACGAAGACATCAAGCATACAAACATTCCTCGGACACCACCCGACATCGGATCGAAAATCTAGAAACATATAAACCTACATCAGGCACTGCCCGACATCGGACCTTGTTCCGGAACTAGCATACCTATACTGGTCGGCATTGGTGCCTTTAACCTGTTCATACAGGAGGAAACTCACCTCGCAAAGCTGAATGGAGAATCTCACGGTAAGGAATCTCTAACGGCTGCTCCCACGACTCCCCGAGCTATCATTGCCATAATAATACTTAATCAAAAACTAGTAATACTTCTTAGGGTAAAATGACCATTTTACCCCTGATCTAATTTGGACCATAACCTAGGCCCAATTCCATAACATCCATGGTCCAATTCTATATAGCCTTTCTAATCTCACTAATGGCCCACTTATGGCCCAATTTTCTAAATTGGGCCCAACTACTCAAATGGGCCTTCCCTTAAGCCCAAATATGTCCTTAGCCCAATAATTGACTTCTGATGGCCCACTAAGGGGCTGTTTGGTAGGATCTGAATTTTTAAGAGGTCTGAATTTCTAAGAGGGTCTGGATTTTTAAGATCTGATTTTTAAATATGCTGTTTGGTTGGAACCTTTGAATTATTGTGCTGGATTATAAAAATGACTATTTTACCATTCTATATTATTTTATTGCTGAATAGTTATAAAAAAATATAAATGCCAAACAAAATCCAAATTAAAAAAATTTAATAAAATTGACCATTGTACCATTTTGTTTAGAGTAACAATAAATACCACAAATCTATCAAAAAAATTTAAGAAATTCATACAATACATTATTAAATACCACAAATCTATCAAAAAAATTTAAGAAATTCATACAATACATTATTAAATTGAATAGCAAATAAAAAAACGGGTAAATTAAACGAATGGTCCCTATGGTTTGGGGTAATTTGCGTAGTTGGTCCCTCAGAAGAATTTTTAACTCGGACGGTCCTTCTTGTTTGCTTTTATTGCGCGTATGATCCCTGGTCGATATAGAAAGACAATTTTACCCTTCTGATTTTATTTTTACTTTACTTTTTATTGTTTTATTATTTTTTTATAAAATATAATGCAAAAGGGGCCCACCTTACCCCTTGTCTCTTCCGACTAGTCTTTTCTTAAACATCCATCGTGTACAATCATTCTTCACCTTATACATCCACCATTCCCACCGAGAACCCACCATCTTCACCACCCAAAAACACCATCATCTTCACCCTTCTTCCACTCAATAATCACCGTCGTCATCCACCCTCTACTACCACTAACCACCCAATACAACCTTTCACCATCTTTATTCCCACCACCCTAATCATCCTTCATCCACCTTAACACTACCTTCGTTTATTGAATCTAGCCAAAACAAAACCCACTGCACAACCATCATTGAAGACCCTATACCACCTTCCTTTCCACCATCTTTCACCCTGTCACCACCACTGTCCCTTTCATATCGCTCCGGCCCCTATTCTTGTGTTACTACTGACCTGGAGTTTCGATTCAGAATAGAAAACTAGAAAGGGGAAGGAGACCTGCTATTGATTCAAGAAGATACAAAAGTGTGGATTGAATGTGAGAAAAAAAAGGGAAAACAAGATCAATTTTAGTGGTGAAGAAAAATAAGGTGAAACCTGCGATCGACTTAGAGAGGAATTGAGATATTTGGTGTCGAATGAATTTTGAGAAAGAAAGAGGGGTCGATTTAAAGAAAAAAGCAGCACCAAATCAAAACCCACCTGTGAATTGTTTTTTTCTTGAGGGAAGTTTCGAGCAAGGGCTTTAACGAAAGCACTCTATGGCGATTGGATACTTCATAAATTCCGACGAGGAGTTCCAAGAATACCTCTGAAACAAATCCATGGAAGCAAAGAGATAGTAATTGAGGCTCATAGAAAACCACAATTCAAGATGTAATCGACCAAGGGGGAGATGTAAGCAACTGTGAAAAGGCAAGAGGAAGGGAGGGTGGTGACGGCGGCATAGGAGATGGTGATAGACAAAAGGCAAGAAAGGGAGAGGGCTATGGGTTGTTCTTCAATGTTTGAGATATATAGCAAGAAAGGGAAGGATACGGGGATGCTAGGGTAAACTTGGCGGTCGATGGTGACTATAGAGATGTTTCCGGCAGGTGGGAGGAGATGCAGATAGTAGACACGATGCAGGTGGAAGAAGAGACAAAGTGAAGAAGAAGGGATAGAGTCATACAACGACATTTTTTGGAACCGACAATTTCAGGGAATTTTTTTAATATATTTGTTGTTTTTAATATTCTAATAATATAAAACGAGTAAAAGAAAAGTAAAATAAAAAATTAATAAGGGTAATATAGTCTTTTTACCTTGAATAGGGACCAAACGTGTAACAAAAATATATAATAAGGACCGCCCGAGTTAAAAAAAAGAGTTTAGGGATCAAACGTGCAGATTACCCTAAACTATAAGGACCATTCGTGTAATTTGCCCTAAAAAACTCATAAGAAATCTATCAAAGGTGTCTCAATTGGTATGTCTTTCCTTCTCTTCCTCTTTATACATCATCTGATCTTAAGTATTCAGGATTCCATTTTAGGTTCCTTTAATCTCTTCCTCTTTTAGTGCTCATTTAGTATTCATCTCTTTTGATTTATCTTGATTTTATGTTGTCACCTATTACATTTAAGAGAATGAGCATCTGTCACACCCCAAAACCGGAACGGCGGAAACGTTCTGGGGTGGATGACGTCATGTCAAGTATCACAACATATGCAGTATAGTAATCAAAGTACAACAACCATTGCATTAATAGTAATAGTTTTACATGGTTTACATTACATTACATCATCAAAGTAATACAAGTAATAGTATAAGTGCAGCTTGGTACTAAACTATCTTCATCAAAGCTCCGGGAATGTACCTGTCTAATGTTGACCTGAGAATACAAGTTATTTGAAAAGCGAGTATCAGCATTTTTACAAATGCTGGTGAGTTCATAAGTATTTAGTGTTATTTGTGTAAGTTCAAAATAACTTTATAAAAGTAGCAGTTTTAGAGTCTACAGTGTATTAGAGTCCTTTCCAGAAAATCCTATATTTTCTAATTAAAAGCAGTATTCTACCAAGACTGGACAGAGTTATGTTGTAAAAAGTTAGTTTTCCCTTAAACACTATCATTATCAAAATATGGGATTTGATTTTAAAGAAAGTAGGAGAATATCAGGGAAAATAACATATGCCTCAGCAGTGAGGACTGCTGACTAAGGCGAAAGGAATCATAGACTCCAGGAGAGTATCGAATGAACGATACGCCTGGCTCAGTCTAACAAAAGGAGACACAGACCCCAGACTGTATCAAATGAAAGATACAGCTAGCACGGTCTACAACAGTGAATACAGACACTAGACAGTATCAAATGAAAGATACAGCTAGTACGGTCTAAAACAGTGAATACATACCCTAGACAGTATCAAATGAAAGATACAGCTAGTACGGTCTAAAACAGTGGATACAGCGAATACAGTGAATACAGTGTTAAAACCCGTTACCTTAAGGCCATGAATTATAAGGTAACCCCGAGATACTCGTAACCATACTGATAGACACTAGAGAACTAGACACCCTGCAAGCGTCTGTGTAAGTGTGACATTTGTCACCCCTTGGCTTGGTAGGCCGTAGACTGTAGCTAGCAGTCAGGGTGAGGGGGTGTCAATCCCGTATAGATCTATACACACAATGTCCGCTCTCCCTACAGGAGACTCTGGTTACCAACTTGACAACGGAGAAGGCCGTGTACTGAAGATGTATCTCGTATAGTGAGATCTGATGTAAAATACTGATAGAGACTCACAACTGAACTGACTAATGTAACCCTATATGTCTATGCTTGTATACATAATATATAACTAATGATCAAACGACCTTCGGACGGACATCCGATCCCACCAAACCACATCTCAACGAAGAAAAGGAAATACGGCGAACAAGCCTTCCTAAGTCCTTTAAACATTATTTATATATATCTATACAAGCACAGGCATACATTTAATGAAGTTTAAGTGTTTAACGAAGTATAAGTGTTTCACAAAGTATAAGTGTTAACAAGTAGGAGCGTATCGTGAAGTAAAAGCGTATCGCGAAGTAGAAGCGTATCGCGAAGTAGAAGCGTATCGCGAAGTATAAGCGTATCGTGAAGTAGAAGCGTATCGTGAAGTATAAGCGTATCGTGAAGTAGAAGCGTTTCTCGAAGTAAAAGTGTCAATAAAGTATAAGCGTTTACGAAGTAGTAGCATTAATCAAGTAGGAGCGGTTCGTGAAGTGGAAGCGGTAATAAAGTAGGAACGTTTATGAAGTAGTAGTATTTCTCGAAGTAGAAGCGTTTAACAAGTATAAGCGTATCACGAAGTAAAAGCATTAACAAAGTAGAAGCATTTAACTAAGTAGGAGTATTAACTATGTAGAAGTATAACGAAGCAGTAGTATCTAACAAGTAGGAGTATAAAAACATGGAAGAAAACCTTGATGAAAACTTTGGAAAACTTTTATACTTAAGAAAATCACAACTTGGTATTATTTTGTAAAATAAGTTTGAAAACCTTTAGAAATCCTTTGGGAATCTTTCATAAACAAGTTTTAAATGAAACTTTGATAAACAGTATAAGTAGAGATTTGAACAAGTAAAGACATTTTAGAAAAACATTTACAGTATCAGATTTGGTAAAACAGTTAACAGTGTAATAAATCCTTATGTATGCGGGTTATCAATCACATATGATTGATATGATAACTGGCATGTTTAACTTGTATTCCCTCCCCCAATAAAACATGTAAAAACATTTAAAAGGTTCATGCAGGGGTATGAACTCACCTGTCGTAAGTGGATCGAACGAAGGTGCCGGTTGGGTGCTCGGTGTCAAGTAAAGACTTGAACACACTTAGTGACCTATTAACATATGATAACATATGTTTACATACAATTAATACATATAATACTAATTTAACAAGTATACGCATCCTAAAGTGCGGAAAACACTTTAATTAGGTGCTAGGGGTGTCCCGGGTAACATTTAAGGGTGTGTATGGCTCGGATAAGGAGTTTACTCTTCAAGAGTAAACTTTTTATAGAGTTCACGGACCTAAGACCATAACCCCATGATTTTACGGCCGTAAACTCATGGTGAGGGTGTTCTAGGATGCTAAAAGGTCTCATATCACTTGTAGAATTAGGCTAGGTCCAAATATAATGCATATGAAGGGGTTTAAAGTCTTAAATGGACCATTTGAGGAGTTTACGGCCCTAAACAAGGAGTTTACGGCCGTAAGCTCCTATATGCATGTTCTTTTGGTGTTTTAAGGTCTCAAGTGGTAGGAAATAAAGTTCTATGCATTTTCCAAGTCAAATGAAGGAGTTTAGGCATCATTTGGGCACTTAATGGGAGTTTACGGCCCATGGACCAATTCTATGGGAGTTCATGGTCATAAACTCCTATTCCCTTGGTTTTATTGAAGTTTAAAGCCTTTACAACAATGGAATTGCTTCTAGACATTTTTCCAAGGCCATAGGAAGTGTTTGTGGGCATTTCTAACACATAAAATTGAGTTTACTCCCCATGAAGAGGAGTTTACGGCCCAAGCATGTTCTTGGGCAGTAAACTCATGTTTACTCTCCAAAAACTCGTTTCAAGGTGTCCTAAGTCCGAATGTGTAAGCCTACAAGTCATATCTAAGCCTTAGGGGTAGTTTAGAGGGGTTTTGGGGCTTAAAAACCCCATTAAATGGTGTTCACGGTCCAAGAGTGTTCTTGGGCCGTAAACACATGAATCTACCCCTATTTTATGTTTTAAACACGAATTTGCATGCTAGTTAAGCTATACAACAAGTTAGGGTAGATTTCTTACTCGTTTGGGGCTCGAAACGGACGATTTTTGGCTCGAAAAATAAGTTGCAGAGAGAGAGTGGAAAAGGTGGAAATGAAGTCCACTCCCCCTTATATAGGGGCTTGAATTGAGGCTCAGTGGGAATCTACCCGATACTGTCGTTAAACGGGGCTTTTGGTCACACCCGATTTAGTGGTCGTATTTTGACTTGGTTGAAAACTAAAAAATTTTAAGGGCATTTGTGGGTGTTCTAATTTTATTTCAACCCTTACCAAGTCATTAAAAGTCCCACATTAATTAACCTCTTCCAAAAGGTTAACGGGCAGTCAAATAAAACGAGGCTTATTAACGGAAGAAGGGGTTAAAAAATGACGGAATAAATTTCGGGTTGTCACAGCATCATAGAAAGATTACTATGTGACTTGAAAAGTTTACTATTAATCCATATCTACAGCCTACATGTAAGGAAATTTGTTCAATCCCATGTCTGGTGTATTAAGAATAAAGTCAAACACTTTATCAAAAGAGGATTTCATTTAGGCATTTCATCAAATGGTTCTTATGCTAGAAAATGTAATATCTAAATATACATTATATGACATACTTGCATATTAAATATGTTTCTAGTTGCATCCAGCAATCAACTGTTAGCTCGCTGTAATCATTAACAAATGATGCCAGATCCTTATGAGGTACACTAGCATTTCGTTATGATGCTAGGTGCCAAGCTGCCAGCTTAACATCATCATATTCTACTTCCAGTTCTTAATCAAGATGCTTTTGCTGATGCATTTCCAAACTTGTATGTTACATGAATCTTTTTCTTGAATAAAATAAACAAAAAATTGTGATTATATCGATACAAAACCCCACAGTTTAACAGATGATTTGGTAAAATTAGAACTTGCCTTTCAATACAACCGACAATGTTTAGATACATAAATCTACTCCTATCGGGACCTAAAGTTTAGGTCATTAGAACACATCCACATATATTCGATTTCAGTATAAGGATTTTTTAAAGTAATTTTAATTTCAGAGATGGTTACATGGAAAAATCAATTTCATAGAAAAATCAATTTCAGAGAAGAAATAGTTACACAGGAAAAACGATTTCATAGATAGAGAAAGAGCTTACCAGCGGGAGAATGTGCAGCGCCGGAGGTGTAGGAGGTAACGTCGGAGGTATGGTAGGTGGAGACGACCAGAGATGTGAAGTTGGATGTTGTTTGATTGCTGCAAGAATGAAGAGAAGAGGGGCGACGAGGGTAGGGCGAGAAAAAATAAAGAACGCGTGCCTCTTTTTTATTTTTTAGATGGACAATGAAGTCTAAATAAATTAGAGGGTATTTTCTAATTAAGAGACAAAAAGTAAGATGTTGCCAAACAATTTGAATCTGAATTTTTAAGAGGATGCCTCTTAATTTATCAATTAAGAGGATACTAAACAGCCCTTAAGGCCCAATAGCTAAGGAGTCCAAAGATCGGCCCAAATGACGAAAGCCCATATCCAGTGAGTATGCGGGGTGTAGTCCTCTGTATGCTAAGTGTACAGCTTGCATGGCTTGTACACTGTGTGTACGGGCTTGTACGCCCAGCGTACTAACCTGTTAAGCCATAATCCCCAAAAGGCTTAATTCCTTAAGACCTTAAGCTCCAAACATAGATCCGAGTCCAATAAAGTGTTTTAACCAATAAAGTCAATTACTTGGTGGCTTGCAACCCACCAAATGAACCCAAACTTGAAATATGGTAACTAACTTCCATGGAAATGAATAAAACTCATGCATGGACACAAAAAGACCTTCAAGATGGAAAATTTATGTTCTTGGGATTCATATAGCACTAAGGGTGGCAACCCTAAGCCTATAAATGGTTTTTAACCATAAAAATCCATTCTTGGGACCAAAAAGGTACAAAACTCCATTATCATAGATCTAAGCATACATGAGGCAAGTTGTGAGCTTTTTACCTCAAATGAGTTCTAAATGGTGTTGATATCTCAGATCCTTGAGCTCAAGCTACTCAAGTTCATCTTCTCCAACTTCCTCTTTCTCCTTCCAAGCTTCAAAACACCACAATGAGCTTTACAAGAACAAAATCACACAATTATGAGGAATGGTAGGCTTCTAGGGTTTCTGAGTTTGAGAGGCTGGTAAGGAGGCTAGGGTTTGGGACATAATGTGGTATTTATATGGCTTAAATCCTAAAAATTAGGGTTTTGAGCCCCCACCCCCCCCCCCCCACATCCAATGCCTTCACTACCCCCTGCGTACGCCAAGCTTACGCCCAACGTACGTCTTCAGTCAGCCCAACATGCAACGCCCCACTCACTAAGGCCCAACTCAACAATCTAATATTAATCTCATAGTCCAGCAATTAATTATAAGGAAATTAAATAATTATCATTACCTCAAGTCACGGGTGTTACAATTCTCCCCCACTTGAATCAGACTTCGTCCTTGAAGTCTGTTGCCTTGAAAAACTTTGGATAGTGCTCCCTCATCTCCTCCTCGGGCTCCCAAGTCAACTCGGATCCCTTGCGGTTCAGCCACTGCACCTTTACCAGCTCTACCCTCTTGTTCCTCAGCTCCTTCTTCTTCCTATCGAGAATGGCTACTGGTTTTTCGATGTAGTTCAGACTGTCATCAACGTGAATATCCTCTAAAGGCACAACTGCAAAGTCATCCACTAAGAACGTCCGCAGCTGGGAGACATGAAAAGTGTTGTGTATCTGGATTAGCTCTGCTGGAAGATCCAAATGATAAGCAAATCGGCCCACCCGAGCCTAAACCCTGAATAGACTGATGTACCTGGGGCCGAACTTGCACCACTTCCTGAACCGTATGACACCTTTCCAATATGCCACAATCAGGAGAACCGTATCCCCTACCTGAAACTCTAGATTTGATCGACACTTGTTGGCATAGCTTTTCTGCCGACTCTCAGCAGTCTGGAGCTTGTTCCGAACCTGTTGGATCTTCTTCGTGGTCTTGAGTACCATCTTAGTACTTCCCATGACTCTTTCACCGACCTCGCCCCAACAGATTGGGGTCCTACACTTTCTCCCATAGAGCATCTCGAAAGGAGGTCGATCTATGCTAGCGTGGTAACTATTGTTATATGAAAATTCCGCTAATGGAAGATACATATCCCAACTGCCTCCAAAATCTAATACGCACGCTGTCACACCCCAAAACCACGAACGGCGGAAACGTTCAGGGGTGGAGGACGTCATGTACAGTATCACAATAGTGTAATATAATAAACAAGCAACAACATCATCCATTGCATTATAAGTAAAGTTTTAATACATGTGTGTTCTTTCATTGTAATAAGACACCAAAAATATACAATCAAAATAAAAGACGAGACTTGTCTGCTCCGTCTTCTCAAAACCTGGCCACCGTAACTGTCTACTGATGACCTGAGAATACAAGTTATTTTGAAAGAGAGTATCAGCTTTAAAGCTGGTGAATTGATTAGTAATTAAGTGTCATTGCCTTGCTTATGAAAATCTATTATGAAGGCCATGTAAACCTTTAAATGAAAATGTTGATGTAAGTATGAAAAACCCTAGAAAATCCCTTATTTTCTATAAGTATGAAATGTAGTCTTCTACCAATACCCGAATGTTTTGTTATGACTATGTAGTCTTCTACCAAGACCCGAATGTTTTGTTATGACTATGTAGTCTTCTACCAAGACCCGAATGTTTTGTTATGACTATGTAGTCTTCTACCAAGACCCGGATGTTTTGTTATGACTATGTAGTCTTCTACCAAGACCCGAATGTTTTGCTATGACTACGTAGACTTCTACCAAGACCCGAATGTTTTGTTATGACTATGTAGTCTTCTACCAAGACCCGAATGTTTTGTTATGACTATGTAGTCTTCTACCAAGACCCGAATGTTTTGTTATGACTATGTAGTCTTCTACCAAGACCCGAATGTTTTGTTATGAATATGTAGTCTTCTACCAAGACCCGAATGTTTTGTTAGTAATATGATAGCTTTTCCTTTCTATTGACTAGTACTAGAGTACTTAGTCTAACTCCTCGTTTATGTGAAAGTATCACAAAATAAAGTAAATAGGAAAAATATAATCATGTAAGTGTTATTATCTTGGGTTACCAGGACAAACACGACATCGCCGAAGCGAAAGATAGACCCTATGGACATCCGAAGAGTGTCCCCTCATCCTCTGTAGCGGTAGCAGGGTGGAGGGAGGGTTAGTCCCGATATCGATCTCCTAATACCGATCGTTAACCTAATGATCCTCCGAAGATTCACATCTCATCCACTGTTGCAACAGTTGGACAGAGGGATGGTTAGTCCCGTTACTGACTACTAAATAAGTAACAACCTTAAACATCCGTAGACATTCATCGACCACTGGTGCTAATCAGTGGGGTTCGGAATGGTAAGTCCCGCCGAAATATCCCATTGAACCGGGATAGGAAAGATAATTTACACAGTAAGTACTAATAAATCATCCTCGTAGTTCTAAGTACAAGTATCCAGGTAAGTAAATACAGGATAATGCACCTAAGTAACAGTGTTCCTATATGGTATTCATGTAAGTGTGTTCATGTAACAGGTAAGTATATGTAAACATATTCATGTATCATGTAATCCTAAGTAAGTGTACATCATGTATCATGTAAGGTATTGGTATAGACTCATGAATGAACTGACTCTTGTGTGATTCTTTGTAATAGGAATAAATGTTTGTTTCTTCTAACTATCCCTATGATAATTAACTGGAAAGTAATTGGTTGTTCAAGTAGATTTATGCACCCTCGGTACACCAGGGTGTGGGAAACTGAACGAAGGATGGAAACTATAACATCAATACATATATAAGAACATATGCGTATAAGTGTAGTTTCGTTCAAGAAGGTAAAAATAATGGTTTTACAAGATATCTAGGAGTTTTGAACAATAATTAAGAATGACTTGATGTCATTTTAATAAACATTTCAAAACTAATACTTTTGTTATCAATGTATTTTAAGATAGAAAACCATTTCATGTGACACCTTTTGAAATATGTGAAATCTACTGAGTGAAAACACGGTTATAAAATACATAAGATTGATTTAATAACATACGGTTTTCTACTTGTATCCCCCCCCCATTAAAGCATTTAAAATCATTTAAAACATTGATTAAGGGGTATGAACTCACCGGTAGTTGGTGGTGATGGGTTTTGAGCATTCTAACACTTCCTAAGTGTACATGCAACCCTAATAACCTTGGATATATGTTTGTCTAATTATCATGCAAAGTTGAATTCCAAGGTTATATTCCTATCTAGCATACATGGGGAACAATTTATAACTTGAATGAAAGATAGAATAACTTACCTTGTTGTTGCTTATGTTCCTTGAAACCTTGTGAGCCTAGCACCCCAAGTGTGATGCCTCAAATGCTTCACACAACACCAAATGCTCTTGGAAAGACTTTTGAGAGAAAACACTTCTTGAAATCGGCCCAGCCCTCTAGTTTCTTATGTGTAGCCGATTTTGGTGGAGAATGGGACTCTTATATAGTGTTGACACATCTAGGGTTACACCATGTAAACCCTAATGTGTCATGAATCTTCATTTCCATGACCCATGAGTTTGTAACTCCCATGGAGCATCCATGGAGCATCCTATGGGTAGAACCCAACTTGATAATCCATGGAGCCTCTTAGCCCACTATACAAGATATGAATGATTTACATAATCAACCCATATATTTAATTAGTTATCTTTTGATCACTTAATTAATTCCAAATTAATTCTTTGATCAAACTAATCAAATAATATTATTAATATATTAGAACTTATAATATATTAATAATCTCCAAGTGTTATTCCTCTCATTTAGTCTATCCAATTGCATGGTGCCATGCAACCCAAATGGACCATGCTGGGTCGGGTCAAGTACTAACAAGAAATAGTTATGGACTTAGACACCTTATCCAACAGTCTCCCACTTGGATAAGTCTAATAACTATAACTCTAGTACTTCAGGAACCGACCGGCAATCGTAGCTCTTTCAAGGTCTCTCGGAACTGAGAAGATGTTGATACGCCATTTAAGATAAGTGATCATATAATCCTCTGTTCTAGATATCAGCCGGACAAATACATGGAACAATGTCTTACTTATTGTCCAGCAGTTTGTTTCTCGATTTCCGATTTGTTTGACAAAGAACTTAATTGAACACATCAACTTAGTTCTGACCAGGCCCGGTATATAGGTCAAAACAAAATCATCGAGGGGCCCAGATATCAGCGTCTAATCCAAGAAGGAACAGATAAACTTCGACTCATATGTTTGTTCTACCACTCATTGAATTATACACAAAAGCACGTTTTATAACATCGAGTTACCAATGCGTTTTCGTACAATCAATGCATAACCAACTTGTAAGTAACAAATCATATCTCTAGGTTTGAAGACTTATATGATATTACCATCTCACG
The DNA here is from genome assembly GCF_002870075.4 of Lactuca sativa. Classification (NCBI taxonomy): domain Eukaryota; kingdom Viridiplantae; phylum Streptophyta; class Magnoliopsida; order Asterales; family Asteraceae; genus Lactuca; species Lactuca sativa. Next base: position 5,316,707 of record NC_056630.2, on the reverse strand, counting down.
ATCACTCGAGATAGAATTCCATGAAGTGATTCCAGTGAGCATGGGTTGAGTCCAATGCTCAGAACTTATGAGCACTCATGATTGTTGTAGCCTTGTCCAACACCTTAGACCTCTGCAACCAGTCATGACAGTCTTGATTCATACCTACTTCCGACATATGACCGACTGTGGAGGTTTGAATAATATGTTATACCAAACAAAATTATTCTGGAAGTCAAAACATGCAAAAGAAATATAGTAAACAATCGACAAGAGATAGAAACACTTTACTCATAAATAAAACACCTTTTATTCATCATCTAATGTCAATTACACTTTACAAATTTCTGGGTTATCTAACTACTAAATCTAATATCATCCTTCAGCCCTATGCTCCGAGCATGCTGGAGATGCTTAACCCGAGTCAGTCCCTTCGTGAGGGGATCTGCTGGGTTCTCATCCGATGATACCCTCTTTGCCACGAGGAGTCATTCTTCTATCCGATGTCTGATAAAATGGTATTTTCTGTCGATGTGTCTGGATCTCCCATGATCCCTTGGTTCCTTAGCTAAGGCAACAGCACTTTCACTATCACAGAAAATTTCCATTGGCTCTTTAATAGCTGGTACAACTCCAAGGTCTCCAATGAAGTTCTTCAGCCATATCGCCTCCTTTGCCGCCTCGCTAGCTACAATATACTCTGATTCACAAGCAGAATCAGCCACTGTCTCTTGCTTGGAACTCTTCCAAGAAATTGCTCCTCCATTTAGGGTAAAGACCCAGCCCGACTGAGAGCGGAAATTATCCCTATCAGTCTGGAAGCTAGCATCACTATACCCTACAACTCTCAAGTCATCACTCCCACCGAGGGTAAGGACCCAGTACTTAGTCCTCCATAGGTACTTGAGGATATTCTTTACCGCAGTCCAGTGTGCCTTGCCAGGGTTCGCCTGATACCTGCTAACCATGCTCAGGGCAAAGGCTACATCAGGTCGAGTACACGTCATAGCATACATGATCGATCCTACTGCCGAAGCATAAGGTATTCGAATCATTTCTGCTATCTCAACCTCAGTGCTAGGGCTTTGTGTCTTACTCAATCTGGTGTTACTCTGGATGGGTAACTCTCCTTTCTTGGAGTCCTGCATGCTGAATCTCTTCAGCACCTTATCCAAGTAGGTACTCTGACTAAGTCCAATTAGTCTTTTACTCCGATCTCTCAAGATCCTTATCCCTAGAATATAGGCAGCTTCTCCTAGGTCCTTCATAGAGAAACACTTCCCAAGCCAGGACTTAACTTCCTGTAGGGTTGGGATGTCATTTCCTATGAGTAGTATGTCATCCACATACAACACCAAAAAGCTAACTATACTCCCACTAGCCTTGACATACACGCAAGATTCATCTTCACTCTTAGAAAAGCCAAATTCCTTGACCTTTTCATCAAAGCAAAGATTCCATCTGCGAGGTGCTTGATTCAATCCATAAATGGATTTCTCAAGCTTACACACTCTATTAGGGTACTCGTTGCTGATAAAACCCTCTGGCTGACTCATGTAAACATCTTCAGCCAACTTTCCATTAAGGAAAGCGGTTCTGACATCCATTTGCCATATTTCATAGTCATGAAATGCAGCTATGGCCAACAGAACCCGAATAGACTTAATCTTGGCTACTGGAGAAAAGGTCTCATCATAGTCCACTCCAGGAATTTGACAGAAGCCCTTTGCAACCAGTCTAGCCTTGTAATTGTGTACTTTACCATCCATATCGATCTTCTTCTTGAAGACCCATTTTCACCCTACTGTCTTACGACCTGGTACATTCTCAACCAAGTTCCAAACTTGATTGTCATACATGGACTGTATTTCGCTGTCCATTGCCTCTTTCCACTTGGCTGACTCAGGGCCTGCCATGGCTTCCGTGTAACTGCTAGGTTCATCCAGACCTATCAGTGTCTCATCACTGATAAGTGTATCCCCTTCTGCAGTAATATGGAATCCATAGTAATGCTTAGGAGCATTCCTAACCCTTGTGGACCGCCTCAGAGGTACCGACTTGTCAATTGGCTCAACAGGAGTTTCCTCCTCAAGTTGAGTGCTAGGGTTTGAAGTTCCTTCACCGCTTGACTCTTGAATTTCTTCAAGATCAACTTGCCTCCCACTGTTTCCTTGGCTTATGAACTCTCTCTCTCTCTCTCTCTAAAGAAAGCCCTCCTAGCTACAAAGACCACATTTTCACTAGGTCTGTAGAAGAGGTAACCAAAGGATTGTTGTGGGTAGCCGATGAAATTACACCTCTCGCTTCGGAGTTCGAGCTTATCATGAGTCTCGTGTCTCACGAAAGCCTCGCAACCCCAAATCTTGATGTGGTCTAGTTTAGGCACTTTACTAGTCCACATCTCGTGAGGAGTTTTGGTAACTTTCTTTGTAGGGACTAGATTAAGGATATGGGTGGCAGTCTCTAAGGCATACCCCCATAATGAGATTGGTAGCGAAGCTCGACTCATCATGGAACGAACCATATCCAACAAGGTTCGATTACGCCTATCAGCCACACCATTCAACTGTGGTGTCCTGGGAGGTGTCAATTATGAGACTATCCCACATTCCCTTAGATAGTCAAGGAACTCTAAACTAAGATACTCACCACCACGATCGGATCGAAGCATCTTAATGTTCCTGCCCAATTGATTCTCGACTTCCTATTTAAATTCCTTAAACCTTTCGAAAGTCTCTGACTTATGCTTGATCAAGTAGACATATCCATATCTACTGTAATCATCAGTAAAAGTCAAATAATAACGATTAGCATCCCTTGTGGCATGTTTGAATGGTCCACACACATCCGTGTGTACAAGGTCCAACAAACCTTCACCCCTCTCACAAGAGCCTGTGAAGGGTGACTTTGTCATTTTTCCAAGTAAGCATGATTCGCAACTATCATCTGACTTTAGGTCAAATGACTCCAAGACTCCATCCTTTTGGAGTTGGCCTATGCGTTTCTTGCTTATATGTCCAAGACGACAATGCCATAATGTCGCTTTATCCAAGTTATTATTATTAACAGAATCAATACACAATACATTATTTCCTAAGTTATCAACCACAGATACTGTTTCATACACGCCATCACAAGGTAATGCTTTGAAATAAAGAACATTATTAAAGAAAGCATTAATCGAACCAACTTCATTATCAAATGAAAAGGTGAAACCTTGTTTATACAATGCATGAAAGGGAATAATATTTCTTGCCATTTCTGGCGAATAACAACACTTATTCAAATCTAAACTAAACCCACTACTTAGCGATAAAGTATAAACTCCAATCTTGGTGACAGGTAAAGCTTTCCTATTCCCCATGATCAAGTTTATTCTTCCTTGCTCCACATTCTCACTTCTTCATAGTCCCTGCAAGTCACAACAAATATGAATACCACAACCGGTATCAAGGACCCAAGATTTCGAATGGGGTGAGTTATTAGAAATGATAGTGTAAATACCTGCATGGTTGGGTTTAACTTTCCCATCCTTCACATCTTGCTGGTATTTTGGGCAGTTCCGCTTCCAATGTGATTTTTCATGGCAATAGAAGCATTCAGCCTCTTTTGGGTCAGAAGGAGTGATGAAACCTTTCTTGGTTCCACTTGAAGAAGAGCCATCAAGGGTCCGAGCCTTGGTACCCTTAGAATAGCTCTTTCTCTTCTTCCATCGACTTTTCCCGATTGCCAAAACCGGAGTATAATTTGGAGTAGGAGTGTTAACAACCGACTTCCCCTTAAGACCTGTTTCTGCGGTCTTGAGAAGTCCCTGAAGTTTGCTGAGTGTGACCTCTTCCTTATTCATGTGATATGTCATGCGGAATTGATCATAGCACGATGGTAAGGAGTGCAAAATGATATCTATTGCAAGCTCCTCAGGGAAGCTCACATTAAGCTTCAGCAATCGATCCACATACCTTTGCATTTTCTGCATGTGGCTCGTGACAGATTCCCCGTCCTTCATCATGGTTGTTATCATGGAGCAGATGATTTCATACCTCTCTTATCGTGCACTTTGATGGTATCTTTCCATCAGATCTTGGTGCATTTCATAAGGGTAGATATCCTCATAAGACTTTTGGAGTTCCGCTGTCATCGTGGCCATCATGATGCATGCCACTTTCATAGCATCCCTTTCATGTGCCTGAAAGTCAGCGATCTCCTGGGGAGTTGCAGTGGTCTCATCAATCTCCTTAAGCTCCTTGTCAAGGACATATTCTTTGTCCTCGTAGTGGGTAATCATCATGATGTTTCTGATCCACTCATTGAAGTTGGATCCATCAAAAGTGACTTTCCCACACAAGTTCATAAGGGTAAAGGAGCCATTAGGATTAGAGCCAGAAGCAACATTGTTTGAAGACATCTGAAGGAAAAAGGACAAGATTAGTTTAGATATTTAGAGAGTCCTTAATAAAACACCCAAATGTAATATTAAGGCTAGGACCCAATCACAATATATTATAGCTTAGAAGAGGTATGCCGTAATCCAAGCTATAACATATTTGAAAGGTAGGTGAATGACGATTCACCAATTTCCACCACGAAAACCGAAATATTAAATCTTAGGTTTTTGATTGGTTCTTAGAAATTCCTAGATTCTTTGAGATTCAATGAACTTTTCAAAGGCATGTTTCAATCTCGAGTGTGCCCTCCAAGTTTTGTGACTGGGATACCGAGGATCACAAAACGAGGTGTGAAGTAACCATGCAAATCACTTGGTACCCTTAAAGTTTATCATTCAATCGATGTGCCGGTAAACCACACACGCTCCACCGATACTATAATAAACTTTAAGTCACCCTTTACCTACCTTGTTAAGTCCAAGTTAGTGTGCCGGTTAACCACACACGCTCCCCCAACGACTTAAACAAAGTGTAAAGTGTAATTTCATGGATTAGCACCTTATTCACATTTTTCCTAAAGTAACTAAGATTGGGAATTTAATAAAACATTTAGTTACTTTATAATATTCATCATACTTTTAATGAGAATTTATAAGTCCTTGTCTTACCCGTTCGGCTAACGACCCTCTACCGGTCAAGCAAGCGGTGGGTGAGAGTGGACACCCATTAAGTTGCCATTTTATAGGCAACAACCTTATACCCACCTTATAGACCGGCTTCGTGAATGAGGCGTACTAACGGTAAGACGACTTTGTTCTTATACATACATATATATATATATATATATATATATATATATATATATATATATATATATATAATTATTAAATCATAATAATATAAGTATAAGGGTTGAATTTTAACTTTTAAAATTCTAAGGGTTGGAATTAAAGTTTTTAACATGACTTTACTTGTTCCAAAACTTGAGGGAAAGTTTTGTAAACTTTCAAAACTTTTCATTTCTTGTAACTTATGAGTTTATTAGAGTAATAAGAATGAAGACTCTTCATTTTTCTAACTCTTGTGTTCTTTTAATGGTTTTAACTCAAGTGAATTTTGGTTTTCCATAACTTGAGGACAAGTTATGGACTCCATTAAAACACATTATGATCAAGAATTAAACTACCACATAGGCTACAAATAATTCATATGATCATCTAAACATCATAAGATCAAGAACATGAACATGAACACTTTCATGAATCAAAACTACACTTAAAACTTTGTAATTTTGATAACTAGTTGTTGTAAATGGATTAGCAAAGACATTACACCATCTAAAACAAGTTTTCAAGTACCAAAACAGTTTAGGGTAATGTTTCTAGTCCATTTCCAGCAACTAAAGTCGAAAATCTGCACTCTATGGCTCCTACTCACCGAGTGCATGAACCTACTCGGCGAGTAGGTTGAAGATACAAGTGAACTCGGCGAGTCTCCCCATGGACTCGACGAGTTCATCAGGCAGACAACAAGTTTTTCGACTTTTTTCAACTTTTAAGCACAAATAACAAACAAACAAGCCTAGTCTCTGATACCACTGATGGGTTTTGAGCATTCTAACACTTCCTAAGTGTACATGAAACCCTAATAACCTTGGATCTATGTTTGTCTAATTATCATGCAAAGTTGAATTCCAAGGTTATATTCCTATCTAGCATACATGGGGAACAATTTCTAACTTGAATGAAAGATAGAATAACTTACCTTGTTGTTGCTTATGTTCCTTGAAACCTTGTGAGCCTAGCACCCCAAGTGTGATGCCTCAAATGCTTCACACAACACCAAATGCTCTTGGAAAGACTTTTGAGAGAAAACACTTCTTGAAATCGGCCTAGCCCTCTAGTTTCTTATGTGTAGCCGATTTTGGTGGAGAATGGGACTCTTATATAGTGTTGACACATCTAGGGTTACACCATGTAAACCCTAATGTGTCATGACTCTTCATTTCCATGACCCATGGGTTTGTAACTCCCATGGAGCATCCTATGGGTAGAACCCAACTTGATAATCCATGGAGCCTCTTATCCCACTATACAAGATATGAATGATTTACATAATCAACCCATATATTTAATTAGTTATCTTTTGATCACTTAATTAATTCCAAATTAATTCTTTGATCAAACTAATCAAATAATATTATTAATATATTAGAACTTATAATATATTAATAATCTCCAAGTATTATTCCTCTCATTTAGTCTATCCAATTGCATGGTGCCATGCAACCCAAATGGACCATGCCGGGTCAGGTCAAGTACTAACCAGAAATAGTTATGGACTTAGACACCTTATCCAACAGGTGGTTCGGATGAACTGGACGGTGTAGGATTGCTAGGTGTCAAGTGAGGACTTGTACACACACTACGATCCTAATGAACATATAATCACACATATATGCACTCAATTAGTCTCAAATTACTAATTGATAAAGTTAAGACATCCTAGACATAATAAACACTTTATATAAGTGTTTTAAGTCCTAAGGATTGCATCTAAGCTATTGTGGGACTAGACACTTGTTTTTAGGGTTCCAAAGGACCCCATATATGAGTTTACTCCCCATATACCATCACACATGGAGTTTACGGTTGTAAACTCTTGAGTTTACGGCCGTAAACTCCCAACCATGGGTGTATTGTGTGTTTTGAAGTTCCAAATGATTCCTAGAATTATTCCAACTTGGTGGTTAAATTCTTGGAAGGGTTTAAGGTCTAGAAACACTCCCTAGAGGATTTTAAGGCCCCAAGGCCATTTCCTTTGGAGTTTACGGCCGTAAACTCCCTTGGAATGGTGTTTTTGTTGTTTTCAAGTCTCTTGCATATGAAGGATAGGTTCTAGACTTTTACCTAAAGCATATGAAGGCATTAGGCACACTTTGGTGCCCCTTTAATGAGTTTACGGCCCATGAACCATGTCAAGGCCGTAAACTCACTTTGCAAGGTGATTCTTATGTGTTTAAGGCCCTTTATTTATTGGGAACAAGTCTAGGTAAAATTCCAAGGCTTTAGGTGCCTTAATAGCACCATTTGGAGCTTGAATTTGGAGTTTACGGCCTAAGAAACTCTTGGGTCGTGAACTCCCAAACTTGGGTGGTTCTTGCTTGATTTCATGTCCCTAACACACTCCTATACAAGTCCAAGGCAGTTGTATATCACGGGGGACAGTCTAGGCTTCGTTTCGGGAGTTTACCGCCCAAGAACACCTTGGGGAGTAAACTCCTAAATCTAGTGATTTAGCCTTCTAAATCATGTTATAACTACATATAAAGCTTTCTAACACTACTAGAAAGAGTTACTCACATTTTGGTATAAAAACCCGAAGATCCGTGAGAGAGAAAATGGATTTTCTCTAGTTGGAAATGGGAATAATGAATGAATTTGGTTCAGAATTCTATTTATAGTCCTGAGATATTTTTGGCAGAAAATATTTTTATTCCCGAAATGATCTCTAATATAATAGAGTGTTGGAATAACAGTGTTGCACAAAACCCTAGTGCACCCACTCTCCTGATATTTCCTGAAGTGTAAACCCTGAATTACTCAAACTTACATTAAAAAGTCTGAAAATTAATTGTGACTGCTATAACTTCTATTGAAGTGATATATTTTGTACAGAATGGAAATTTCGGGTTGTCACACACGCGCGTAGCATGTCCTATAGAGTCTGAATCGTCCTATCACTCTGTCCATCCATCTGAGGGTGGAAAGCGGTACTGAAGTGAAGAAAAATACCCATCTCGTCATGAAACCGCTTCCAAAATTTGGAAATGATGTGAACATCTCGGTCTGACACAACCGAGATCGGCACTCCATGACGTGCCACCACCTCGCATACATAGATCTCGGCTAGCTTCTCAGCCAATATACTCTCCTGGATCGAGATGAAATGTGCACTCTTGGTCAACCAATCCATAATGACCTATATTGAATCCACTCCATGTGCGGTCCTGAGAAGCTTCGTAATGAAATCTATATTGATATCTTCCCATTTCCACACATGAATCTCCAACGGTTGTATCTTGCCGTCAGGTCACTGGTGCTCGGCCTTGACTTTCCTGCATGTCAAACACCGCTCCACATATCATGCTATGTCCCACTTCATGCAGGGCCACAAATAACCATGGCAAAGATCCCAGTACATCTTCGTCACCCTGGAAAGGATGAAGAATCTCGACTTGTGAGCCTCATCCATCAGAACCTGGCGCACACTGCCCCAGTAAGGAACCCAAACCCTCTGATGCAGGGTCAACAACCCACGACTGTCATAATCAACCCAAACCCTCCGATGCAGGATCAACAACCCACTACTGTCATAATCAAATGAGGCCACCTGGCCTACGATCCGCTCACACTTCCGACGCTTTTCCTTCATACCCTCGACCTGCGCCTCCCGAATCCGCTCCAACAACAGAGTAATCACTGTCATCCTTAGACATATGTCTCGAATCGGAGCCGCCACTGCCTTGCGGAGTTTCGGATAAGAGAATTGGCCACCATATTGGCCTTCCCCGGGTGATAAAGGATCTCACAGTCATAATCCTTCACCGCACCTAACCACCGCCGCTGCCACATGTTTATATTTGGCTGGTCCATCAGATACCTCAAGCTCCTGTGGTCCATGTAAATGGTACAACAAACCCCATAGAGGTAGTGTCGCCAAATCTTGAGGGAAAAAATGACAACCCCCAGCTCCAAATCGTGCATAGGGTAATTCGCCTCATGAGGCGTCAACTGCCTCGAATTGTACGCTATCACGTGACCCCGTTGCATCAGCATCGCACCCATACTTGTGATCGAAGCGTCACAGTAAAACATGAAATCGTCAACGCCCTTCAGCAAAGTCAAAATCAGTGCCTCGGACAACCGATGTCTGAGATTCTCGAAAGTTGCCTGTTGCTCAGGCCCCCAGCGGAATGTCACCGACTTCTTGGTTAGTCTGGTCAAAGGAACATCAATCTTAGAGAAATCATGGATTAATCTCCTATAATAACCCGCCAGACCAAGAAAACTATGAATCTCAGATGGAGACCTCGGAACCTCCCACTGCACCACAACCTCTATCTTGGCCGGATACACCAGAATACCCTTCTGCTTGACAAGGTGCCCAAGAAACTGCACCTCGCGCAACCAGAACTCGCACTTGAAGAAATTCATGAAAAGTATATCCCTCCTCATTGTCTCCAACGCCTCCTTCAGGTGATCCTCATGTTGATTTTGAGTCTTCGAATAAACCAAGATATCCTCGATGAAGACTATCATAGACCGGTCCAACATCGGTCTGCACACATGGTTCATCAGATCCACAAACGCGGCAGGAGCATTGGTGAGCCCAAATGGCATCACCATGAACTCATAGTAACCATAGCGAGTCTGAAAGGCTGTCTTTGGCACGTCGTCGTCCCTGACTCGCATCTGGTGATAACCCGATCGTAGATCAATCTTAGAAAACCAAGATACACCCTAAAGCTGGTCAAATAAATCATCAATCCTAAGGAGGGGATAACGGTTATTCACCATTACCTTATTCAGCTCCTGGTAATCTATAGACATCCGATATGACTTGTCCTTCTTCTTCACAAACAGGATCAGGGCTCCCCAGGGCGAACTGCTCGACCTGATGAATCCCTTGTCTAATAGCTCCTGTAGCTGTGTAGACAACTCCTGCATCTCGGGAGGAGCTAATCAGCCAACTGATATGGTGCCTTGGCTATCTGAGCTGCACCAAGAACTAGGTCAATCCTGAACTCTACCTGCCTCTCTGGAGGTACCCCAGGAAAATATTATGGGAAAACATTCGGATACTCTCGTACGATCGGTACATCATCCACGGTCGCCTTACCCTTATCCCGGGTATCCATAACATAGGCAACATAACCTATGCAACCCTGCTGAAGATAGCGCCTAGCTCTCGCTGCTGAACATAAAGTCGGCCCATGATGCGGCCTCTCGCCCTGAATCACTAACCCTCCCCCACTCGGGGTCCGAACTCACACTAGTTGTTGCTCACAATCAATCACTTCCCCATCGAGCTTAACCAGGCCATCCCCACGATAACCTTATTCCCTCGCATGGGAATGGGGACTAAATCTATGGAAAACTGCTCATTAAACAACTGTAGTGTACATCCCCGATGAACCCTCGCAACCTGAACGGTCCTATCATCCGTTATCTTCACATCAAGTGGACAGTCCAGCTCCCCTGGAGCTTCCACAAATCGCTTGTTGAGCATGAGCGACACAAAAGATTAGGTAGCCCCCGAATCGAATAATACTAGAGCAGATATACCGTTCACAAGGAACGATCCTATAATGAAACACATAAACATAAGCAGTAAATCAATAAAAATAAAGAGATAAGGAGAAGATACATACCCGTCACCTCATTGGGAGTTGCACGTGCCTCCTCTACTATCAGCTGAAAGGCCTTGATCTTCGCCGCAGGCACCTCTGTCCGGCCCTGTCGGCTATCTGTAATCCTCAATGTAGCAGGAGCGGGTGCCGCCACCTGTCCTGCTGCTACTGCTAAACTCGGGCACTGGGACCGCTTGTGTCCCTTCTGATTGCACTGGAAGCAAATCAAATCAGATACTGTGGTGGTGGTGGTGTAGCAGTACAGTCCCTGCTGACATGACCATTTCGGGCGCACTTAAAGAAACCCGAGCTACCCGCCCTGCACGTCCCCTCGTGCATCTTGTCGCACTTACCACAACGGTTTCAGCCCTACTGGCTCCTCGATCGGTGATCTGATACCTTAGGGTTTTTGACCGTACTCCCTTTCCCAAGCCCTCGCAATCATATCCTCCAGCGTCTTGCAACTGGATCGACTCACAAACTGGTGGATATCACTCCATAACATCTCATGCTATCGGGCCTTTTTCATCTCCTCGTTCGCCACATATTGTGAAACAGGAAGGGCCCTCTCCTTAAACATGGAAGTGATCTTAGTCACCGACTCAGTAGTCTACTGAGGATCTTGGAACTCCCTAGCAAGTTATTTCACCTCAATCACAGGTGCAAACTTGGCCCTTGAACCTGGCCGAGAAGTCACTCCAGGTCATCGCATCAAGAGCTTCATCATCTCCAATGGCATGTCCAACCTTCTCCCACTAATCATGCACCTTGTCCTTCAGAAGGCAGGAAGCAAGTCGGACCTTGTCCCCCTCGGGACAACGGCTAATGCGAAAGGCATTGGCGACATCTGCCAACCACCTGCTACTAGCAATGGGGTCCTGAGCCCCATGATAGTCTGGAGCTCCACAAGCTCGGAACTCCCTAAATGTCATCATGCGCACCCCAATCATGGCCGCCATCTCTGTGCGGAAAGCACTCAACCTCTCTTCAAGAATCTCCAGAATGCCCTCCTTGAATGTATCAAATATCAAAGGATTCTGGTCCAATATACTGCGCGTGATCTCAGATGAAATGAACTCCCTCATCTGATCATCGAGCTGCCCGGCTCTAGAGCCCGAGCCTGATCCCTCACCGACGCCAGAGCTGCCAACTGGTCTAGTGTGTAGCATCACCATACTAAAAATACACTATAATAACATTAGAATACTCATCATAACTTGAGGGATATCACATACTACAAGTTCACTGAGTTCATCACAGCCTTCCTTGATTCGAGTACGGATCCTCTACTTTTAGTAGACAGGCCCATACTACCTTCCGCGTCTATCTGTACTTTCCTCAAGAATTGCCTTGACTCCACCAAGTCCCTTTCACTACTAGTGCTATCTACACTAATCTCATCCTTGGCTTGCCCTAGGGTAATCTCCAACCCACTCTCCGCCATCAACTGCATAAGAAGTCCCTACTACCTTTCCCTAACTAGATCTTGAATACCATTACATATTACTAAGACCAGATAATTCTTCGAATGAGAGGTCTCTCCCTATAACGGTTAGACTCAGACAAGAGCTGCAAAATAAGGCTAAACCTAACCTTCTGAAATTATTTAGTCCTCGCAATATGTAACTTAGCGTATTTGTTTACTGGTTAGTTAAAGATAGCTAGAACTCCTAAAAGCACAAAGCAAGAAGCATTCAAGCATTGAGTAACCATAATCAAGCATATCCTAATCAGGTCATCATATCACTGACTAATCAGTACTAACATGCAGTTCATAAAGATCATATAGTAGGAATACAAGACATCCTTCCTAGATCCTTAGCCCTAATCTAGCATGCAGTTCTCATAATCATATCATAACAAAACAAACATGTATGTGTAGTTTGGGAGAACTTACTTAAGCTCGGCTGATTTCATGCACCACACCCTTTTTGTCTTTTCAAAATTCATTTTATCAAAATGGTTTTCCTTTTAAAAAATTTTATACCAAGTTCTCAGTTTGAGTTCATACATACCCGAGAGTATGCCCGAATCCCTCAAACCAAGGCTCTAATACCAACTTAAAACACCCCAAAAATCATAACCAATTTTTTTAAATCATAAGTTAACCATAGTTATCAAACCATCTCATCCAAAATGTAAACCATAGTATCTCAATCATCATATCCAAAAACACATGTCAATATATCAAAGTAAAACATCCCAAGCTGAAACATCGTGGTGTGTGCAATACAATCATCCCGATCTCTTCCCCTTGCTATTGGAAGTACCTGAAACCAAAACTGAAAACTATAAGCACGAAGCTTAGTGAGTCTCCCCAAACTACCACATACCATACACATAATCACATAATCACATAACAACATATCATGGGCCTTACCTGCTTCATCGGGCCCTGCCTGGCATCAAACAATGTCCGGCATCGGGCTTCGCCCGACATTGGACCGAAATCCAGCATCGAGCAAAGCTCGATATACATATAAACATATCAACAAAAACACATAAATAATCACATAATATAAACATATAAACATTCCTCGGGCCCCGCCCGACATCAGATCGAAATTCGGAAGCATACAAAGATTCCTCGAGCATTGCCCGACATCAGACCGAAGTCCGGAAACATACAAAGTTGAATGCAAAATATCACGATAAGGAATCTCTAACGGCTGCTCCCACGATTCCCTGAGCTATCATTACCACAATAATACTTAATCAAAAACTAATAATCCTTCTTAGGGTAAAATGACCATTTTACGCCTAATCTAATTTGGACCATAACCTAAGACCAATTCCATAACATCCATGGCTTGATTCTATATAGCCTTTCTAAGCACACTAATGGCCCACTTATGGCCCGATTTTATAAATTGGGCCCAACTCCTCAAATGGGCCTTCCCTTAAGCCCAAACATATCCTTAGCCGAGTAATTGACTTTTGATGGCCCACTAAGGCCCAATAGCTAATGAGTCCAAAGATCGGCCCAAATCGATGCCCAAATGACAAAAACCCATATCCAGTGAGCACATGGGTCGTACTCCTCTGTACACTAAGCGTACAGCTTACATGGCTTGTATGTTGTGCGTACGGGCGTGTACGCCCAACGTACTAACCTGTTAAGCCATAATCCCCAAAAAGGCTTAATACCTTAAGACCTTAATCTTCAAACACATATCTGAGTATAATAAAGTGTCTTAACCAATAAAGTTGATTACTTGGTGGCTTGCAACCCACCAAATGAACCCAAACTTGAAATATGGTAACTAACTTCCATGGAAATGAATAAAACTCATGCATGGACACAAAAAGACCTTCAAGATGGAAAATTTATGTTCTTGGGATTCATATAGCACTAAGGGTGGCAACCCTAAGCCTATAAATGGATTTTAACCATAAAAATCCATTCTTGGGACCAAAAAGGTCCAAAACACCATTATCATAGATCTAAGCATACATGAGGCAAGTTGTGAGCTTTTTACCTCAAATGAGTTCTAAATGGTGCTGATATCTCAGATCCTTGAGATTAAGCTACTCAAGTTCTTCTTCTTCAACTTCCTCTTTCTCCTTCCAAGCTTCAAAATACCATAATGAGCTTCACAAGAACAAAATCACACAGATATGAGGAATGGTAGGCTTCTAGGGTTTCTAAATTTGAGATGTTGGTAAGAAGGCTAGGGTTTGGGACATAATGTGGTATTTATATGGCTTAAACCCTAAAAATTAGGGTTTTGAGTCTGTTCGTGTACGCTACACGTACTCCTTAGTACGATGTGCGTACACGCATCAACCCCCCACATCCAATGCCTTCACTACACCGCATGTACGCCAAGCTTACGCCCAGCGTACATCTTCAGTCAGCCCAATATGAAACGGTCCACTCACTAAGGCCAACTCAACAATCCAATATTAATCTCATAGTCCAACAATTAATTATAAGGAAATTAAATAATTATCATTACCTCAAGTCACGGGTGTTACACCCCTGGTCAGGTAATGTTCATAAAGGGAACTCTCTCTCTCTCTCTCTCTCTCTATATATATATATATATATATATATATATATATATATATATAATTTCCCTCTCTGTCTTTGTCTCTCTCAATGCTCTTAATTAATCCAAATGAAGATAACTAGAGGCTTTTTAGGCTTTAGATATTGTAACACCCTATTCCAACTTGTTTGCTATGTGGGGGTGGTGACCCGAACACCGAGTATCATCAGGCTTAGGGCCTTTTAGTAAAAGAGATTTAGATCCATTTGAGTGTGGGTAATGTAATTTGGATGATCAGGGAGTTCGGTCTGTGTTTTGCGCCAAGGGGTATTTCTTAAAGTGTCAGTCGGGATTTTATGAATTTTGGATTTTTTTTTCAGAAAGATTTAAGGAAAGGATAAGTTGATATAAGTGTAGAGCTTCTCATTACCTTTCTGTGGATATAAAGAATGTCAAAATCAAAGTTAGAACGAAGAAGTTATGCCTGTTTGAAGTTTGGTCAGTTTTGGGTTATGTTGAGTATTATGGGCATACGTTGGGCGTACTGAGGCACCCTAAGTACGTTGGGCGTACTCAATCAGTTCCCAAACCATTTTTCGTGGTTTGATCGCTATTTAAGCTCCTTAACTCCCCTAAACCCATTCCATTCTCAGCCTCCACCCCTTCCATGAAACCTTAACCCTAGTTGAGCCTTGCGTGCTAAAAGAAGGTGTTTTGAGTGTTTTGGGGTATGCATGGTGCACCTTGGAGAAGTTTTGGTTGCACTGGAGCTTGTAGATTTGGACTTTGTTCACCTTGATCTATCTTCTAGAGGTATAGAGTTTGAATCTTGATGATGCATTTGTTAGATCTAACTAGTGTTGGATGTTATGAGCTTTTGGTAATTTTAGTGAATAAAGTTTAGATCTTGAAAGTTTGTGACCTTGTTATGGATAAAGCTGGAAACTTTATCCATCTAAACATCATTTTGATTCAGATCTGAAAGCTGGAGACTTGTACTTAATGGATTAAGTTGAAACATATGAACTTTTGGGTCCCTTTGAAACTTAAAGACTAGATCTTGTTTGTTAGGACCATTGTAATGGATAAAGTTGGAAACTTTATCCATTATTAAGTTATTATGAACTATAAAAACGTGATCTTGGCCCTTCTATCCCTTTCATGCAAGAGTTGTGATGTCTTCTTGGGTTAAGAACTTAGGGTTTTGGACATTAAACACTTTCTAGCCATTCAAAGTCATAAAGTTCCTAATTTTATGACTTAGGACATCATTTTAGGCTTGGATCTGAGTTTTAGATGTAAGAACTTAATGGAATAAGCTCTTAATGGAGTTTTGGGACTGAACTGCATATGTTGGGCGTTAGGGATGTCAAAAACCTCCATGGGACCCTGATACCGTACGAGACTAAATTTAAAAAAAAAAAAAAAAAAAAAACGAGAGCGGGAGCAGGGGCGGGTACAGAATTAAACCCCGTTTATTTTCAGGACCGAGGTCGGGAGTCGGTATTTTTGTCTCGTACTCCCGTGGGGGCCCCGATTGTACATTTATGTAAAAAATATATATTTAATTTAAAATACATATACAAAATAGATTTTCTAATTTTAAGTTTAGTATAGGTTTCACTTTTCCGTTTCCAATTAATGGATGTTGAAGATGTAACGAATTGATCACATATTTTTGGATATGTAAGTATTTTATATTTGTAATGTTGGATTTGTCGTATTTTATATTTGTAAGATTGTTGGAATTGTCGTTTTGTAATGTTGGATTTTTAATTTTTTTAGTTTCTAAAAGATTAGGTTTTAAGTTTTGATATGGGCATATTTAGTTATAAAATTCATGCATTATCTTAATACTTTATGTTGTTTTTGTCTCATTTAATGAACAAAAGGTGCTTAATTAGCTTAAATATTTCATTTTCAGCACCAAAGACATGCTCGAAAGGAAAATGAAGTGGAATTGGCGATTGGACGCTTGGATCTTGGAATTTGAAGAAAGAAGGACGTTGCTGGACAGCTTGACCCCTCGTCAGTGTTTTGGCCATATCTCATGAACCGTAACTCCTATTGACGAGATTCAAAATGTTCTGAAAAGTAGACACAATTTCGGACGACTTTCGTGTTTTGAGAAAATGCTGATTCGGAATGTACTCGGCGAGTAGGGTCGATTACTCGGCGAGTTGTATCGAACTTTCGCGATTCTGGACGCGCTGACTTGCTGTACACGGGTTTTAAGTGACGGACTCGTCGAGTAGGTCACTGGACTCGCCGAGTGGCCTCTGTTTTGTGAAAATCTATATAAAGGGACTTTCAGATCGATACCCTAGCATATAGATGAACCCTTGGAGGCCAATTGTCGACTAAAGGTGCTGGTGGAGCGTGGGAAGCAAGGGAATCAACCCTACATTCAATTTTAAGGAGAATCAAGGCAAAATCAATTTTACTCTTTACCTAATATCTTGTTTAAACTATGTTTTTACCAATGGATTTCATTTTTGAGCTTGTTTCTGCTGTAATCATGAGCTAAAACTCATAACTTCTGTTTAGGTAGATGAATTTGTGAACATGGATTGATTATTTGATTAGGATTAATTTTAATCGGTGATTATGTTTTATTAAGATTGTTAAAGAACCTTATGTGTTAACAATAACTATTCTTCTGTTAATAAATTAGTAATTAAGTTGTATGAACATCTCTTAGTTATTAATTTCATATGATTTATTGTGACCACATAGTTGTATGTCTAGGAATAACGAATGTGAAACTAGAATTAACTAGAAGATAGGTAAGTTAATGTGTGAGCTTGTTTGATGAACATCAGCAAGAGGTTAATTGAAGGGCCAATTTAATTAACCATTACAAGTCTTATTTAACCCGAATTAATAACTAGGAAATCCGTTAATTTAGACAACTGGCCACTGCTTGAGTTAATTTGTTTCCTAAGGATTAGTAATAGCGAACATGAAACTAATCATCTTAGTCGGTAGCCAATGAAGAATTAATCTGATACATTGAAATCATCCATGGGAACAAATGAGTCGAACTAAACAGAAGTCCTCTTTATTATTGAATTTAGTTGATTTTTATTTGCTTAGCTCTTAGTTTCTTAGTTTAAGTTTTAGTTAATTGTTTAAGTTTCTAGTCTTGCAAAACTAGAGAAAACCCCATTTCTATTACTTGTTTTTATTTAGATAATATTAGCATTTATTTTAATTGTTTACCGTTCCCTGTGTTCGATACCCTACTTACCTGAACTAAACTGCTAATCAATAGGTACATTGCGTTTCGTGTGTTTGTCTTTGTGCTTAAGTTAGTAGGATTAAAACTAGTTGGTTTTACACACATCAAGTTTTTGGCGCCGTTGCCGGGGAACGGTTCTAAATTGTTAATTTTATTTGCTAATTTTTATCATATATTTTTATTTTTTTATATATTTTAATTTTTATTTATTATGTATTTTCCAAATCTCTATGCTTTTGATGCCTTTCTTGAGGAAGTAGTGCAGGAAATTGAGCAAGAAGATGAGGAGTATGACTCAGATGGAGATTTGAAGAAATTTGATAGATGCTTAGATAACATCTTTTCTAACGATCAAGAACAATTTGAGTCACAAGAGCTAAGGTTACAAGATGAAGAATTTAATCCAGAAAGAGATTTGGAGGAGCTGGAAAGGTTGCTGGCAGAAGGGTCAGATGAAGAACAAGAACAAGCTGAATTGCAGGAACCAAGCTGTGGTTTGACCATTACCACGACATGGTCCCCTGTTCTTCCGGTTTGTGTTTCGAAGCGTGGGGTGACGATTCCAACTTTGGAGAAAGTTCTAAATCACGATCCATTTATGATTAGTATCCAACCGGTTCCAACCCTTGTCAAGATTCTTGGGTTATATGAATTGAAGCTCGTTTGGCCAATTTTTGAAGCAAAGAGCCAAATTTTACAAATTGGTCCACCAAAGAAGATATTAAATGCAATGGATCGATGGGCATTGAGTTTATTGGAAGTTTATTAAGTTGGGAGTCCAGCTCAAGACTCGCACAAAAAGAAGCGCTTGCGGAGGCAACCCGTCATTAGAGTTTTCTTTTCTTTTTCTTTCTAAACTTCTAGTGTTTAAAGATAATTTAGGATTTTTTTTAATGTTTTTTTACTTGGTTTTTTTTTTGATCTTTTCAGTTTGAGTGTAAGGATGCATGTGAGGGTCTAGAGTCAAGGCCGACGAAGCGAGAAATCGAGTCTATGCGAGAGAGGAAACGAAGTTTTGAGTCAAGCTATGAGTCCAATTGATAGAAGGGTTATAGAGTATTTATTCCCTAAAGAAAAATGAGGAAAATTATTAGTTTATATAACCCCCATTATCAGAAACGGACTTGGGCAGAATAAATTTTTTGTCACACAGCGGTCTACTCGCCGAGTGCATCTTATGGACTTGCCGAGTCCATGTGAAAATCCACGATTCTTCTGCCATTTACGCTTCAACTCGGTGAGTCTACATACTTACTCGACGAGTTGCTCATTCTTCTTACTTTTGAGTTGAAGATTTGATGACATTCGATATGGGCATTGGTTCTATTCTTTGAAGATCATTTTCCGAGCATTTCCAAGAGTTTTTCCCTTATATTTGGAGCTTTTATAAAGACTGTACCACACGGGATTTTGACACCCAAGACATGGATGAGTTGTTCCTATGTCTAAAGTCAATTGAAGATGGAGCTTAAAGACGAAATATCAACCTCGCCACTACTATCCCAGGGGAGTTTGTTCCAATTCTCTCCTTATTTTTATTGTTCTTTATCATGCATGATATGCAATGGGGACATTGCATAAATTAAGTGTGGGGTAGGGGGTTGGTTGGTTACACTAGTTAATTTTTAAAATTTTGCATAAAATTTGCTAGGATTAATTTAGAAAATTTTGGTAAAGCAATTAGGGATCACGCTAGTATTATATTTGATGATTGCATGAAAACCCAAATGTTTAGTTGAGCATATATACGTTCTAGTGCATTTGTGGCTTCCTTATTCTAGCAAAATCATGGGAAAAAAACACGACCTCGCTTAGTTTGAGGGATGCAATATGTTTAGCATCGTGTATCAGAAATGTATCCAGGAAAATTATTATCGTTAACCAATAAAGGTTGAAGTTGAGCGTCCCTGCTTAAGCATGTAGGGTTTTGAGTGGAAAAAGTGAGTTACATGTAAAATAAAAAATAAATAAATATAAAAAAAGAGAGAATTACAAGAAAAAGTTTGAAGAATTTTTGGAGCATCAAAGTTAAAGTATGAAGTTCAAAGATCAAAAATTCTGAAGAAATTCAAAAGTTGAAGATACCCAAAAATTAAAGATCAAATGTCAAAGAAGTGAAGAATTCCAAAGAGCTCCAATGTGGTATCATAAATTGTAATTGTCTAGATTATGTATGCTTGGGTTGCTCAACCAAAAATACCTTGAGGTTAAGAGGTTTTCTGAGGATGGATTCGGAGGGATGCATAAAATGAGCATTGTTCGAAAAAGTGGGCGAATGTTTATGAGGATTGTGAGTATTTGGAGTATGGGGGGTTATTAGGAAAATTTTAGACACAAATGCATGCGTTGAGGTCTTGGCATAATGGCTGGGTTCGATTGGGATTGTCTTATGTAATATTAGTGTACTAAAATTCAGTTTTTCTTGGGGGCAAGCAAAAGTCAAGTGTGGGGTATTTTGATATGGGCATATTTAGTTATAAAATTCATGCATTATCTTAATACTTTATGTTGTTTTTGTCTCATTTAATGAACAAAAGGTGCTTAATTAGCTTAAATATTTCATTTTCAGCACCAAAGACATGCTCGAAAGGAAAATGAAGTGGAATTGGCGATTGGACGCTTGGATCTTGGAATTTGAAGAAAGAAGGACGTTGTTGGACAGCTTGACCCCTCGTCAGTGTTTTGGCCATATCTCATGAACCGTAACTCCTATTGACGAGATTCAAAATGTTCTGAAAAGTAGACACAATTTCGGACGACTTTCGTGTTTTGAGAAAATGCTGATTCGGAATGTACTCGGCGAGTAGGGTCGATTACTCGGCGAGTTGTATCGAACTTTCGCGATTCTGGACGCGCTGACTTGCCGTACACGGGTTTTAAGTGACGGACTCGCCGAGTAGCCTCTGTTTTGTGAAAATCTATATAAAGGGACTTTCAGATCGATACCCTAGCATATAGATGAACTCTTGGAGGCCAATTGTCGACTAAAGGTGCTGGTGGAGCGTGGGAAGCAAGGGAATCAACCCTACATTCAATTTTAAGGAGAATCAAGGCAAAATCAATTTTACTCTTTACCTAATCTCTTGTTTAAACTATGTTTTTACTAATGGATTTCGTTTTTGAGCTTGTTTCTGCTGTAATCATGAGCTAAAACTCATAACTTTTGTTTAGGTAGATGAATTTGTGAACATGGATTGATTATTTGATTAGGATTAATTTTAATTGGTGATTATGTTTTATTAAGCTTGTTAAAGAACCTTATGTGTTAACAATAACTATTCTTCTGTTAATAAATTAGTAATTAAGTTGTATGAACATCTCTTAGTTATTAATTTCATATGATTTATTGTGACCACATAGTTGTATGTCTAGGAATAACGAATGTGAAACTAGAATTAACTAGAAGATAGGTAAGTTAATGTGTGAGCTTGTTTGATGAACATCAGCAAGAGGTTAATTGAAGGGCCAATTTAATTAACCATTACAAGTCTTATTTAACCCGAATTAATAACTAGGAAATCCGTTAATTTAGACAACTGGCCACTGCTTGAGTTAATTTGTTTCCTAAGGATTAGTAATAGCGAACATGAAACTAATCATCTTAGTTGGTAGCCAATGAAGAATTAATCCGATACATTGAAATCATCCATGGGAACAAATGAGTCGAACTAAACAGAAGTCCTCTTTATTATTGAATTTAGTTGATTTTTATTTGCTTAGCTGTTAGTTTCTTAGTTTAAGTTTTAGTTAATTGTTTAAGTTTCTAGTCTTGCAAAACTAGAGAAAACCCCATTTCTATTACTTGTTTTATTTAGATAATATTAGCATTTATTTTAATTGTTTACCGTTCCCTGTGTTCGATACCCTACTTACCTGAACTAAACTGCTAATCAATAGGTACACTGCGTTTCGTGTGTTTGTCTTTGTGTTTAAGTTAGTAGGATTAAAACTAGTTGGTTTTACACACATCAAGTTTTTAAAGTTATTAAAAATAGTTTTTTTAGCCTAAAACAAATCAGTTTTTTAGCAAAAAAATCGAATTTTAAGTCTATAAACCGGGGGAACGGGGGCGGGGGCAACTATTTCCGCTCCCATTTGGTCCCGTTGACATCCCTAGTGGGCGTACCTGGTGGTACGTTGCACGCATGCGGTCAACGCCACACTTTTGGTCAACTTCGTTCTCTTGGTACGCAGGGCGTACTCCACTGGGAAGAGATATTGACTTTTGGACCTTGACCATTTGACTTTGACTTTGAACAAGTTGGACCTTGAGGGTAATTTGGGTATTTTGGGGAGTTTAATTGTGTTTTGTCTCTTGGATGGATAGGTGTCGGTTGGAGCTGAGATTCGGAGTCAGTACCTCATCAGTTATGGATCAGATCAAGATGTGAGTTTTCCTCAATGTACTTACGGGTCGAAGGCACCAATACCGGCCCATTGGATTGATATCATGTTATGCATGCTATTGTATTGTTGTGACCTATAAGATCTGTATCCTAGTAGATAGGATGTTGTTATGATGTAGTAATTTGTTAGATCAGTATACTAGTATATATGATGTTGTTATGCTTAGTGATTTGTATATCTGTTTGATTGGTTGTATACTGTTACATGATTATCTATTATATATGCACATGTTAGGTCGGTGGCTGAAGCTTCACTGCTCTATGCGTAAGCTAACAGGCTGGGGCATACCAACCTGATGGTTGAATGGGCTCGAGGGTATTCCATCCCGAGGATGATTAGACCCATAGTATGATGGCATTCCAACCTGATGGTTGAGGGGCCTAGGGTATTCCATCCCGAGGATGATTAGACCCATAGTATGATGGCACTCCAACCCGATGGTTGAGGGGCCTGGGGTATTCCAAACTGATGGTTGACTGGACCCATAGCAAGATGACATTCCAACCCGATGGTTGAGGGGCCTGTGATATTCCAACCCGATGTTTTATTGGACCCATAGTATGTTTTTTTGGGGTATATGTTATATGTTGTGTGTTGGTTCTTTGGGGGAACTCACTAAGCTTTGTGCTTACAGTTTTGGTTTATGGTTTCAAGTACTTCAGTGGACCGTGGCAAGGCGAAGACATGATAGTACACATCCTTGGTTTTACAACTGATTGGATCATGGGAGACTTTGATTTTAAATAATGTTTGGAAATAATAGTCTGTAAACACTTTGATTAATAAATAGGTCACTCTTGAAGGGTTTTAATTTGTTGAAAATTTTAGGATGTTACAAGTTGGTATCAGAGCTTTGGTTTGAGTGAATTGGAGGAACACTAATGTGAATCCAATCTCAAACTAAGGAAAAATATTTTAAAAGTGGTTTTCAAATTGTTTTCAAAACAATCATGGGGGATGCGATGTGTACGATCAGTCGGAGCCAATAAGTAGACCCCAAATTACCACACAGTTATTTGATCTTGTGATATGATAAAACATAATGCTAGTGATAGGCTAAGGATCTTCAAGAATTGCATGATAGATTTGTCTGATTATATGATGCCTTATCTCTTATAGAATCCCTGATTGATTGTTATATGACTCTTCCACGTGCGAACTGGCTATTGAGTGAATACACTAGGAGGTATCTTATAATGGTTGCTTGCTATTAAGCAGGCATCGGGATTATTATTATGAGTAGGTCTTAGAGGACCTGGGATGATTCTTGAGGGAAGTATGAATATGTGTGGAAGGTAGTATTGGGTCCGTACTACTGGAAGCACAAGATCCATAATCAAATCAAGGAGAGTTTCGGGGATCCTAAGGACTGGTCAGGGAAGATGGCATGGTTTGATACCATGATTTGTGGCAACAATTTTGTATATGTCAACCTTGTGGTAGGGTTGCACATACATGAGGATGGGTATGGTAGCTGTTTTGGGCCCCAGTGGCGATATCGGATTGGGTTGTATGGCGCATACCTAGATGAGTTTGTTGGTCCTGAGGGTGTTGCTCGAGGTCGTGCATTGAGTCGGGGGACTCAAGAAGGAAACGGTTGTTATGATCGGCTAGGTGATTACAACTGGAAGTTGAGTGGTTGATTGATGGTTTGGAATGTCTCCATATGTGGCAAGGGTGATACCCTTTCAGTTCTCTGAGTTCAGAGAAGGGGTGAGCAGGCTTGCGACTTTCAAAGTTAGTATGTAAACCCAGCATGGGGTATGTTGGCCGCGGTGTTTGGCGACAGTATATCAGCGCATGAGTATGCGGGTGGATTGATGTGTTATGGATGCTTTGATGTGATCAAGGGTCTGTGTTCTTGGGATATAGGCAGGTCAGGTACTGGACCGGTGGTTGAGATTGTAGGCTAAGAGGTCTTGTTTTGAATCGTAAGACGGTGTTGGCTTATGCTCTTACAAGGAATCCTTAATGTTAAAGTGGCCATGATTGGGTAAATTTTATAGATCTTCATCTGAAATTCAGGAATTGTCTTGGGATTTGTTTGATCCTTATCTGGAAGATCTTCCTGCGTGTGTTATTCATTCCAAGGTAGGGATGGGATTTAGAACTGGAAAACCGGACCGGAACCGGAATCGGACCGGAACCAGAACCGTTAGAACAGGAATATATAGAACCGGTTCCGGTTCCGGGTTTCAAAATTGGCTTTATTCGGGTTCCGGGTAATCCGAGTTTGGGTCCATCGGGTCCGGGTAAACCGGGTCTAAAAACCGGAACCGATGTTTGGAACCGGAACCACTTTTAGGGCCGGAACCGGTTTTTGTGAAGCATTTAAAAGATGTATATATCATCCGTTTCAACTCCGATTGACATGCGGTTTTTTCCAACATGTATTTTAGAGTTTGTACATGATTTTAGACTATAAATTTGCCAGTTTTAGTATTATATTCATTGACTTACAGTCCTCCAAAGTCTAGATATCAAAGTTGGAAGTTTTAGTTTTTCAGTTTTTTTGTATTCGGTGAATGTTTTAAAACATGCATATCTAATTCGTTTGAAGTCGGATTGACATGTGGTTTTTTCCAACTTGTAGTTTACAGTTTGTACATGAGTTTAGACTATAATTTTGTCATTTTGGTTTAACATTCAATGATTTACAACCCTCCTAAGTCGGGATATCAAAAATGAAAATTTTCAATTTTCAGCTATTTGTTTTTGTACTTTGTATTATGTGAAAATGTTAACACATGAAAATCTCATTCGTTTAAAGTCGGATTGACATGCGGTTATTTCCAGAGTGTATTTTAGAGTTTATACATGATTTTAGACTATAATTTTGTTAATTTTGGTTTCATATTCAATGAGTTACAGTCACCCAAAGTCGGGATATAAATATGAAAATTTTCAAAGTTCAACCCACTAAGTAGTAAGTAATTAGCAAAAAATCTGGTTTTTCCGGGTTTTTCCGGTTCTAAATCCACTTTATCCGGTTCCAACCTACCTACTTTGATGTTTTCGGGTTTTCCGATTCTAGACCTACTTTACCCGGAACCGAACCGGAACCGGTTCCTATATACCGGTCCGGTTTCCGGTTCTACAAAATCCCGTTAACCGGTTCCGGGTTTTCCGGGTTCGGGTTCATCCGGTCCGGTTTTGCTTGGAGGATCATTGATCTATTCAGGTTCGTAGTATTGAGAGAATGGTTCTTAGGGATCTACGGTGCGAGTATGTGGGATCTCGGTTCAGGATTTGGTGAAGGCAGGGGAATATATAGTAGATGGTGATCGTATGTATGTGTTCAGGAGACACATGGGTTGTCACTCAACAGGAAATGGTTGGTCAAGGAGCTCTTTGCAGCTATTGGTTTCTTTTTGGGGGTGCCAATGAATATAAAAGAATCCGCTAGTACCACTTAGGTTGAGTATTGGTTGCAGAAGGAATTTTTCAGCTCGTTGCATGGATTTCTAATTATAGTCTAGCTTGTTCAGAGGTCGATCAGGGAATCAGTTTCCGAGTTGGTTATGTTCAGCTTCGTGTGGGTATTGTTCATTAGACCTAATGTTAATGAGTTCTCGATCATTAATGGTTTGGTTCATCATTCGGCTAAGATTCTCCGAAAGTTTCAAGTGGTGGTAATTGAAGTTCAATGGATGTGTCAACCTACCATCAAGTTTAGTATGTTCTATGTTCCTTTGGTCTTTAGGTATGTTTACCCTCAATGAAGGTGGTGTGGAATTTTGGTTCATAGCCGGCTCAGGTTTTGGTAGCATTCAGGATCACCTTAGAAGCCTTCATGAGCTAGTTGTGCAATGGTGGAATTTGTTCAGTCTCAACCAAGGTATGGGGTCTTGTTCTGATCATTCATGGGGATATCTTTTGTTAGTGATTGAGGTTTGTCGCTCGATAGAACTCTGTTATTTCTCTCCTTTTTTGGATGATGTTATGGGTTATATATGAATGTGCATTGGGTAATTCATTATATCATTGTCGAGAGGGGTGTATGTGACTGGTCGAAAATCAAGATAGCATAAGAGCACTTGGTTCGAATTATATGCATGGTTCTTTTGGGTTATGGCCTTTGAATTGGATCAAGAATATGACCGTTTGTCCTATTATCGGGTCGTGTACGACCATGATTTCATCATATTTTTCATAGATAGCAGCGTGTTCTGTGAAAGGAATTGTGTGTGGTAAGACCATGGCGGGATGGACGTGTTGTAAAACTGCAGGTTGGCCATAGCATTCACTGGATTGGCAGATAGTATAAAAGTGTTGTAAGTATGCGATGGGATTGTAGCATTCACCTAATTGAGGTAAACGATCGTTGGGGTTGTCGTGAGTATAAAGGAGGATCATCTCGTGCCTTGGGCAAGGCGGACAGTGGGGTTGGAGAGCATATCTTTGTTATGGAAATAGGACCATTATGGTCCGAGACAGGTTGGGCATGTGTAGCTCTCGTTGGGTTAGACCCATAGGCAAGGCCAGTATGATTATGGCAATGCAGGTGAGACCTGGTAGAGACCGGTTAGGTCAAGGAATTGGATTATGGTTTTAGTATGATGATTATGTGGCTATGGAGTGGCATAGAATGGTACATAAGCTATAATAGCCTTATCTGTTGGACTCTCAGGAACTAGTGGCTGGACCAGGTGCGAGACTAGCAGTCTCAACAGTGGTTTGGGGTTTTTATATCTCGGTTTAGGGAATGGTTTTCGTGAATCAAAAGAGTTCGGGTGAAAATGAGAAACACAAGTGTAAATCCTTGGATCTCAGGTTATGGGTTATGTACCGAGTTGGATCTTGGTTGAGATTCACATCGGGAATCATTAGTATATAAGTGCAAAATTTGTATCTCAACAAGCTATGAAATTAGGAATATGTATATCGGGTTATCAGTTGGAAGGTTCAGGTTCAAAAGGATGTTTCAGTTCTGATGGTAGGAGGAGACCCTTGTGATTGTGTTTCAGAATAGTTCTACCTGTGCGGAGGTCAGGCAAGTTATGGGGCTCTGGTATTATAGAAGTAGCGTTTTGGATTGACAATTATGGTTTCAGTGACTTGTTCAGGACTAGAAGGTTTTGCTCAGAACGTTGGTTTTAGGAGGATGGTAAAGAGTGATTTCGAGGACAAAATCTAATTTAAGTGGGGGAGAGTTGTAACACTCTCCTATGTAGGGGTGGTGACCCGAATACTGAGTATCATCAGGCTTAGGGCCTTTGAGGAAAATAGATTTAGACCCATTTGGGTGTGGGTAATGTAATTTGGATGATCTGGGAGTTCGGTCTGTGTTTTGGCGCCAAAGGGTATTTCTTAAAGTGTCAGTTCAGGCTTTTATGAATTTTGGATTCTTGTTCAGAAAGTTTTAAGGAAATAATGAGTTTATAGAAGTGTAGAGCTTGTCATTATCTTTCCGTGGATATAAACAACATCAAAATCGAAGTTAGAATGAAGAAGTTATGCCTATTTGAAGTTTGGTCAGTTTTGGGTTATGCTGAGTATGATGGGCGTACGATGGGCTTACCGAGGCACCCTGAGTACGTTGGGTGTACTCAGTTAGTGCCCAAACTTGGTTTGATCCCTATTTAAGCACCTTAACTCCCCCAAACCGACTCCATTCTCATCCTCCACCACTCCAACACTCCTTCCATGAAACTCTAACACTAGTTGACCTTGTGTGTTAAAAGAAGGTGTGTTTGACTGCTTTGGAGTATGCATGGTGCACCTTGGAGAAGAAAGAACTTCTTGGATAAGTGTTGGATGCACTGGAGCTTGTAGATCTGGACTTTGTTCACCTTGATCTATCTTATAGAGGTATAAAGTTTGAATCTTAATGATGCATTTGTTAGATCCAACTAGTTTTGGATGTCATGAGCTTTTGTAATTTTAGTGAATAAAGTTTAGATCTTGAAATTTTGTGACCTTGTTATGGATAAAGTTGGAAACTTTATCCATCTAAACATCATTTTGATTCAGATCTAAAAGTTGGAGACTTGTGGTAACCTAGTCCAAGGGGACTAGATCTATGGTTTGGAAGCACTGAACCCGACTGGAAACGACTGAATGGGTTCAGACTATGGGGGACTCGACGAGTTGTTCATATAACATGGTGAGTTGGGTCGTGGTCCCCCAACCTTTTTCTGTTACTGGGAAAACTCGTCGAGTCTAGGAGACGACTCAGTGAGTTGGACATGGTTTCTGGGTTTTGGAAGATTGAAGAACTTGACGAGTTCAAGGAGGAACTCGGCGAGTTGTGAGTGAAATGTCTAGACTTTGTTATGAAGAGGAACTCGAAGAGTTCATGAAAGAACTCGATGAGTTGGATCGAGATTTCCAGGGTTTTATGGATCATGGAACTCGACGAGTTGATGGACCAACTCGGTGAGTTGAGTCAACTGGGATGTTGACTTTGACCAGGATGTTGAGTTTGACTTTGACAATTGACCAGAGTTGACCCTTAAATGGGCTATGAGTATGAAAGGGTAATTAAAGGATATTTTTATGTGTAAGAGTTTGAGAGAAGTTGATCCCAGAGCCGAGGACAGTTCAGCTACTACATGGCATTTGAGATGAGTTACCTTCCAGTAGAAGTGGGTCGCAGGCACCAATGTCGGCCCACTAGTAAGAGTTATAGTATAGATGATTGTCTTTGCGATAATTATTTGGTATGTCACTACCTGTTATGCTTTATTTGCTAGTATGCTATGATATTATGTGATAATGGTAGGAGGGGTAGGATAGACCCCAGAACCGGTCGACAGGGCCAAAGAGGTATACCAACACCCGGATAAGCTAGGCAGTATATGACTTATGTGTTTATGAGCTAGAATGTTACATGGTAGAAGTAGGGGTGAAATAGTCCCCGGTACCAGTCGAAAGGACCGAAGGGGTAGCCCAGCACCCCTGGTATACTAGGCAAGGTACCGATCAAAAGGACCGAATGGGTAGGCCAACACCCTGATATGCTAGGCAAGTGTCACACCCCAAAACTGAGAACGGCGGAAACGTTCTGGGGCGGAGGACGTCATGTATAGTATCACAACACAGTATAACAGTAAATAAACAAACAACATCATCCGTTGCATTAAATATATAATTTTAATACAAGTGTGTTCTGTACAGTTATAGACACCAAAAAGTAAATCAAAATAATAAGATGAGTTTTGGATGCGCTCCATCTTCTCAAAAGCTGGCCTCGGTACCTGTCTACTGACGACCTGAGAATACAAGTTATTTTGAAAGAGTTTATCAGCATTAAGCTGGTGAGTTCATAAGTAATTTAGTGCCGGTGTTTGTATCAAAATGTTTGAATCTCTCAGAAAAACCTATATTTTCTATTAAAAGTAGCCTTCTACCAAGGCGTAACTGTTTTGTATGTTCGTTTATCGTAAAAGTGTGTAATTTTCCCAAGTGTAACTATCATTAACAAAATATAGATTGTACATTAATGTTTAAGTGAAATGATCACTAAATGTATGTAAAGGGTAAATTATTGTAGTACTGTAGTGTTGTATTATAGGAACTACTGTTGTACTAACTACCTTAAACCGGATTTATATTAAGGTATCATGTGATTAATTCTACCATACTATTGACTAGGTAACAACGACAAATGTAGGTCGTAAAAAAGTATGACGTTTGGCACCCGCAGACCTGCAGGTCCGGCTGTAGCTAGTAGCAAGGTGTAGGATAGTCAATCCAGTATAGATCTATACGCAAACTCACGCTCTCCCTCAAAGAGACTCTGGCTACAACTCGGGCCATGACATTTAAGGCATGCTTCGATACAGTGGATCACAATTTTGTCAATGTATTCATGTATATGTAATGTATTGTTACTCGTTCTAATATCGTTGTATATGTTCTCTTTCTAGTATAGTTGTATATGTTCTTCTTCTAGTATAGTTGTATATGTTCTTCTTCTAGTATAGTTGTATATGTTCTCATAGTAATGTAATGTATATGTTCTCATAGTAATAAATACTGACTCATGAATGAATTGACTCATTGATCTAGCAATAGTATAAGTATGATCCTGTGCTACTCCGATGGTAACTTACTAATGATGTAACTAGTACGCATGAATATGGAAGAACTTTTATGACTATATATGTACACATGATATATAATTAATATTGAAACGACCTTCGGACGGCTACCCGATATCCCACCAGACCACATCTCAAGCGCGAAAAGGAAATAGGGCGGACGACCTTCCTAAGCCTTTTAAACATTTCTTATATAACTATACATATACGGGCATGCAATTTATAATAAGTATAACAAAGTTTAAGTAAAAGTATTTGATAAGTAAAAGAGTTTGTAAAGCAGTTTGAAGTAAAACAGTTTGAACAGTAATAAAATCATTGGTTTTGTAGTTATTAACCACATGTGATTGATGTAATAACTATAAGTATTCAACTTGTATTCCCCCCCCCCCCCATTAAAGCATTTAAAACATTTAAAAGTATTTCAAAGGTTAGTTAAGGGGTATGAACTCACCAGCTTAATGCTGATAAACTCTTTCAAAATAACTTGTATTCTCAGGTCGTCAGTAGACAGGTACCGAGGCCAGCTTTTGAGAAGATGGAGCGCATCCAAAACTCATCTTATTATTTTGATTTACTTTTTGGTGTCTATAACTGTACAGAACACACTTGTATTAAAATTATATATTTAATGCAATGGATGATGTTTTTTGCTTATTTACTGTTATACTGTGTTGTGATACTATACATGACGTCCTCCGCCCCAGAACGTTTCCGCCGTTCTCGGTTTTGGGGTGTGACAGATTGGTATCGGAACATTGTTTATAGTGAATTGAGTATATCAACCCATAAAATATATACTAACTATAAACCCATTTGGGATTAAAACACTCTGACCAAGAGTCTATACTTTAAATATTAAAATATTTAATTAAGTATACTAGTCTGCATTCATACTAAAATCAGTGTCACAATGACAAGAACAAAAGTATTACGATTGTTAAATATCACAAGTGAGCTCGGGGATGTATGGTCAGTCCTGGGAATGGCATAGCCTGATCAACTATGCTGGTCCGAGGAGTGATTAGCATATGCCCTAGAATGGTTGTGATATGTTAACAAGTCTAAAAACTTACCAACAATACCACAAGGAGAACAGTAGAACCTAAACTTAAAATACTATAGGGGTATTTTGTGCTACTACAAGCTATTTATACACTAGATTCTTATACCTCTCTTCTCGCATAGATTTAAATGGATGGATTCCATCATGGCGACCCATACTTCCCAAATGAAGGCAACGCTGGGTGGATCGAAGAAGAGCCCGAAGATGAGAATCTAATCCCTTTAGATGATCACCTCGCAGAAGGATTTTCTGATGGATATGACTCTGAGCCTGAAGTCAACAACCTACCGCCAGTAGGTCAAGCCCCAAACAACAACCCTCGACCAGCTTTCCCAGGTCCCACACCCTTGTGGGCAACCAACCTAAATCGCTGGAGTGACGAACAGGGTCAACCCTTACCTTACTTTGGGGACCGAAGCTTTTACAATCTCAGCGAAGGTGGCTCTGCGGATCGAGATTTGCCCGTCATTATCCGCATAATAGCTCGTAATGTTGAGCAAGGTCGAGCAGCCATCGACCGGGTCATGGAGATTGATGCCAACTCTGGTGTCAACACAGTCCGCATCCGCCGTCTTGAAGAAGAAATGGAACGGACCAAGAGAACCAATGGAACCATACAACAACAGTTGGCTGCCTCCCGAGCCGAAGTCATGGAACTTCGAGCCCTTTCAGAGGGCTCATGAGCGACACCTTCAAGAGGTGGTTCGTCAAGTGGCAGACCTCAGGGTTCGCCCGAGGAATTCCCATCGCCGTTAGAAGATGTCTAGTACATCTTTGTCTTTTGGTTAAGGAATAGCCTTTAGTATCTGTGCTCTAAGTAGGACTTGTCTGTAAAATATTCCTAACTTTCAGATTTCTAACTAGGAATCTAGGAACGGTCAAACTTTCCGTATGGTATGATGTAAGACCTACTGTTAGGTCGATTTTCCCTGAACTTATTACATCAGTAATACAAGTATTATTGACAACTACCTAATCTGTAGGAAAAATCTATACACTTGTGTTTTCCTACTAATCTTCTTGGTTGTGATCTCAAACACTCATTCAAATGTTAGGCTATGGTTAGTTAGTCCATGTGTCACTCTCACCCCACTTACAATTGATTCTTACCATTGTGTTTATCTTTATAAACTTATAACTGAAAGATGCATCCTCGCAAATCTCCCAGGAATAACCCTGCACCTCCACCACCTCCTCCTCCTCCGGTCGTCGATACTGCAGCCCTGAATGTTGTCGTAGCTGCAGCAGTGGCAACTGCCATGGCTCAGTATCACTCTACTGATGCCAGCAGAGGTGGAACCCCTGTTGACTCTATTCCTGCGGAAATCCCTGTGCGTTCGAGAGAGTGCTCCTAAAAGTATTTCACCAACTGCAAGCCGAAGTCCTTCCAGGGAACCGGCGGAGTCATTGTCCTCTCGCAATGGTTCGAGAAGACTGAATCAGTCTTCGAAATTTGTAAGTGCCTTGCTCAGGCAAGGTCAAATATGCCGCATGCACCTTTGAAGGAAAAGCCCTGACGTGGTGGAATGGCCACGTTAAAGCGCTAACTCTAGTAGTGGCGAATGACATGGGTTGGGAAACCATGAAGGACCTCATGATTGAGGAATACTGCCCGAGGGGCGAAATCCAGAAATTGGAGCAGGAGCTGTGGAGCCTAACCATGAAGGGCTCCGACGTAGTCTCATATACCGCCAGGTTCAGCGAACTGGTGGCCCTCTGCCCCAATATGGTTCCCACTAGAGGGAAAAAGATCGAGAGGTACATATGGGGGCTAGTGCCTCCGTATCAGGGGAATGTCCTATCATCAAACCCTGCTACCTTCGACAGTGCCAAGCGACTGGCACAACGACTCATTGACCATGGAGTCAAAACCACTACAGCGACAACAACCCTAGCCATCTCGGAACCCTCCAAACCCGCTAACACTAAGCGGAAGTTCTGGGAGGAGAAGAGGAAACAACGAGATGCCAAAAAGCAGCAAATTGTGGAAGTGCATGTCGCAATAACCCCTGCTGCTGCTACTGCTCTGGTGGGGCAGTATGCTGGAAGTTTGCCTAAGTGCAACAAATGCAACTACCACCACAACGGCCCCTGCTGTGAAATGCAGTGCTCTAACTGCAACAGGAAAGGATACACAGTCCATTTCTATAAATCTCTGGCCAGGCCGATCACCCAAGTCCCCGGCTCTGGCGTGAGC
Organism: Lactuca sativa; assembly: GCF_002870075.4. Classification (NCBI taxonomy): domain Eukaryota; kingdom Viridiplantae; phylum Streptophyta; class Magnoliopsida; order Asterales; family Asteraceae; genus Lactuca; species Lactuca sativa. Next base: position 5,282,983 of record NC_056630.2, on the reverse strand, counting down.
CAGACCTGCTATGGAAGTGGCGAGGTGGACCACTATAAAAGGGACTGCCCCAAAGCGAAGAATGCTGGCGGAGCAGGGAGGGTACTAGCAATAGGCCATGGGGAAGCAGTTGCTGACCCGACGGTGGTGACTAGTATGTTCCTCCTCGATAACTCCTATGCATGCATTCTGTTCGATAGTGGAGCGGAGCAAAGCTTCGTGAACCATAAATTTGCTCGCATGCTTAAACAACAACCACACACACTTAAAGAACAATTCATAGTAGAAATGGCTAATGGAAAAACAGAAAGCACAAATAGCATATACTTAGTATGTACCCTAACTCTAGATAACCATTCATTTCCAATCGACCTTATGTCGGTCTCGATTAAAAGCTTCGACGTTATCATCGGAATGGATTGGTTAAGTCTTCATCGCACCGACATCATGTGCTATGAGAAAGCAGTCTGTCTAAACCTTCCGTCTAACGAAACTCTTATCGTCTACGGCGACAAACCCGGTGCGAGTCTTCGTATTATATCAAGTATTCAAGCACAGAAGTATCTACGTAAAGAATACCATGCATTCCTTGCTCATGTCATCGATACGAGCCTCGGAACGAAAGAACTAAAGAACATCCCAGTAGTGAGCGACTTTCCCGACATCTTCCCAGAAGAGCTAACAGGATTACCTCCGCAACGACAGGTCGAGTTCAGAATCGACTTAGTCCCAGGAGCTACCCCAGTAGCCAAGTCACCCTACCGATTAGCATCAGCAGAGATGCAGGAACTATCTGGCCAACTTAACGAACTGCTCAGCAAGGGCTTTATAAGACCAAGTTTCTCGCCTTGGGGAGCACCTGTCTTGTTCGTTAAGAAGAAAGACGGATCATTCCGTATGTGTATCGACTACAGAGAACACAACAAACTAACGGTCAAGAATCGTTACCCTCTGCCTCGCATTGACGATCTATTTGACCAACTACAAGGGGCGAACTACTTTTCCAAAATTGATCTAAGATCCGGATATCACCAGTTACGAGTGCTAGAGGAGGATGATCCGAAGACAGCCTTCCGAACTCGTTACGGACAGTACGAGTTCGTGGTGATGCCATTCGGATTAACCAATGCGCCCGCAGTTTTCATGGATCTGATGAATAGAGTATGCTGACCTTACTTGGATCAGTTCGTCATTTTCTTCATCGATGACATCCTGATCTACTCCCGAAGTAAGGAAGAGCATGGCAATCACCTGCGACAAGTTCTAGGAACCTTACGAACAGAGAAGCTCTATGCGAAGTTCTCTAAATGTGAATTTTGGATCCGAAGAGTCGAATTCTTAGGACACGTGGTAAGCGAAGAGGGAATCCACGTGGACCCATCCAAAATTAAGGCCATTGAGAATTGGTCAGCACCGAAGACGCCAACAGAAATTCGTCAATTTCTAGGTCTCGCTGGCTACTACCACAGGTTCATACAGAACTTCTCCCGAATTGCGAAACCTCTTACAACACTGACCCAGAAAGGCGTGGCCTTTGACTTGGAAGAGAAATAGGAGAGAGCGTTCCAAACGATCAAGCGAGCTTTGTCCACCGCACCAATACTATCCCTCCCCAAAGGGAGAAGACTTCGTAGTCTATTGCGATGCATCGAATCAAGGGCTCGGGTTTGTTCTAATGCAGCGAGGTAAGGTCATCGCCTACGCCTCGAGACAGCTAAAGACACACGAAGTTAACTACACGACCCACGATCTTGAGCTAGGAGCAGTTGTGTTTGCTCTGAAGATCTGGAGACATTACTTGTATGGGACGAAAAGCACCATCTTTACCGACCACAAGAGTTTACAACACATATTCGATCAGAAGGAGCTCAACATGAGACAACGACGGTGGGTTGAGCTACTCAGTGACTACGAATGCGATATTCGTTATCATCCGGGTAAAGCCAACGTAGTAGCAGATGCCCTAAGTCGGAAGGAATATTCTGGTCGAAGATTCAATTCATTGACAATAACCATCCATTCACACTTGTCTAAGCAAATTCAGGCGGTCCAGCTTGAAGCCATGAAACCTGAAAACGTGACGAGTAAATCCCTTAGAGGAATGGATAAAAATTTAGAAGCCAAGGGTGGCGGAGCCTTATATTTCATGAACCGGATCTGGACACCGAAGCACGGTGGTTTCCGAGACTTGGTCATGACCGAGGCACACAAAACTCGGTATTCCGTCCACCCAGGTTCAGATAAGATGTATCTGGATCTTAAAAAGTTATACTGGTGGCCTAATATGAAAGCAGAGATTGCTACCTTCGTAAGTAAATGCCTTACTTGCGCAAAGGTTAAGGTCGAGTACCATAAGCCCTCCGGTTTACTACAACAACCAGAGATTCCAGAATGGAAGTGGGAGCAGATCACTATGGATTTCATAACCAAGTTGCCCAAGACAACGGGTGGACTTGATACCATATGGGTCATCGTTGATAGATTGACCAAGTCTGCACACTTCCTGACTATCAAAGAAACTGACAAGATGGAGAAGCTTACGAGAACATACATTAGAGAAATCGTACGACTTCATGGTGTACCTATATCCATTATCTCCGATAGAGATAGTAGGTTCACCTCAAGATTCTGGCAATCACTACAACATTCCCCGGGAACAAGGCTGAACATGAGCACAACCTACCATCCACAGACCGACGGACAAAGTGAGAGGACCATCCAAACACTGGAAGATATGTTGAGAGCCTATGTGATTGACTTTAGAAAGGCAAGGGATACTCATTTACCCCTTGTCGAGTTTTCCTACAATAACAGTTATCACACGAGCATCAAGGTTGCTCCATTTGAAGCCCTCTATGGCCGAAAGTGCAGATCCCCTCTGTGCTGGGCTGAAGTGGGTGATACCCAATTAGCTAGGGGGAAAGTTTCTGACAGTACTCTCACAGGCCCAGAAATCATTCGGGAAACGACAGAGAAGATCGTTCAGATCCGTGAACGATTGAAAGCCTCTAGAGACCGACAGAAAAGCTACGCTGATAAGCGAAGGAAACCTTTGGAATTCCAGGTGGGAGACCGAGTCCTTAAAGTCTCACCCTGGAAGGGTTTGATACGCTTCGGTAAGCGTGGGAAGCTTAATCCGAGATATATAGGACCCTTTGAGATTCTCGCAATAATCGACCCTGTAGCTTACAAACTCAACCTACCCAACGAACTTCGTAATGTACATTCTACATTCCACGTCTCTAACTTGAAAAAGTTTATGTCCAATGAGACTCTTGTAATCCCACTCGACGAGATCGAGATCAACGAGAGCCTCAACTTCGTGGAAGAACCAGTAGAGATCATGGACCGTGAGGTCAAGCAGACGAAACAAAGTCGTATCCCGATTGTGAAGGTTCGCTGGAACGCCAAGCGAGGACTGGAATTCACTTGGGAGCGTGAGGATCAGATGAAACTGAAATATCCTCGTCTTTTTACTTAGTTATTTGTAACTACTAATTTGCTTAAATTCTAATTTTGGGACGAAATTCCTTCTAAGGAGGGGATGATGTGACAACCCGAAATTTCCATTCTGTATGAACATTATCAAGTCAATAGAAGTTAGATCAATTGTAGTAAATTTTCATACTTTTCCGTATAAGTTTGAGTATTTCAGGGTTTACATTTAAGGAGATATCAGGAGAGTGGATGCACTAGGGTTTCATGCAACTTAGTTATTTCAAAACTTTATGATATTAGAGTTCATTTCTTGAATAAAAACATTTTCTGCCAAAAATCCCAGGACTATATATATGATTCTTAACCAAATTATTTCATTAGTTACATTTCCAACTAGAGAAAAGCCATTTTCTCTCTCTCAGATCTTCGGGTTTTCATCCCAAATCGTGAGTACCTCTCTCAAGTTGTATTATATGGCTTATAATGTGCTTAATAACATAGATTTCATAGCAAAACATAAAGATTCGAGAGTTTACCGCCCAAGAACACTTGGGGAGTAAACTCTTTTATAAGGGTAAATTGATGTCTAGTCCCTTCCCCTTGTTATGTAACTACCTTAGACTTGTATATAGGTGTATATAAGACTAGAAATCATCATTTAACACCAAGATTTAGGTGTTCACGGCCCAGAAGTTCTTGGACCGTGAACTCCAAACTCAAAGGCCAAAGAGTGCCTTAATCACTCCTAAAGCTTTGGAACAATAGCCTTGATTTACTCCTAGTTATTTAGGGACTTTAAAACATCAAAAACCCATCCCCATGAGAGATTACGGTCGTAATCTCTAAGGGAAATGGTCCCAGGGTCGTGAACTCCTCAAAGGAGTGTATTTAAGCCCTAAACTCTTCCAAGGATTAAACCACCAAGTAGAATTGCTTATAGGGATCATGTAACACTTCAAAACACAAAATGTCTTTAAGATTAGGAGCTTACGACCGTAAACTCAAGAGTTTACGACCATAAACTCGTTGTGTGGGGTTTATTGAAGAGTAAACTCTTGTATAGGGTCCTTTGGAACCCTAAACCCATTAGCCTTGTCCCACAACAACCTAGATGCAACCCTTAAGACTTATAACACTTATACAAAGTATTTTCATGTTCAAGAGTGTCCCAACTTAAATTATTAGTTATAATTTGGCTAATTAGTTATATAAATGTTCATTATATGATAACTAGGCTCGTGCGTGTGTACAAGTCTCCATTTGCCACCTAGCACCGTACCCGACACTTCAATCCAATCCACTCACCACAAGTGAGTTCATACCCCTTAACTAACCTTTGAAATACTTTTAAATGTTTTAAATGCTTTAATGGGGGGATACAAGTTGAATACTTATAGTTATTACTGTTGGATAAGGTGTCTAAGTCCATAACTAATTCTGGTATGTACTTGACCCGACCCGGTATGGTCCATTTGGGTTGCATGGCACCATGCAATTGGATAGACTAAATGAGAGAAATAACACTTGGAGATTATTAATATATTATAAGTTCTAATATATTAATAATATTATTTGATTAGTTTGATCAATAATTAATTTAGAATTAATCAATTGGTCAAAAGAGAACTAATTAAATATATGGGTTGATTATGTAAATCATCCATATCTTGTATAGTGGGCTAAGAGGCTCCATGGATTATCAAGTTGGGTTCTACCCATAGAATGCTCCATGGATGCTCCATGGGAGTTACAAACCCATGGGTCATGGAAATGAAGAGTCATGACACATTAGGTTTTACATGGTGTAACCCTAGATGTGTCAACACTATATAAGAATCATATTCTCCACCAAAATCGGCCACCATATAGAAACAAGAGGGCTTGGCCGATTTCAAGAAGTGTGCGTTCTCTCATAAGATTTTCCAAGAGCATTTGGTGTTGTGTGAAGCATTTGAGGCATCACACTTGGGGTGCTAGGCTCACAAGGTTTCAAGGAACACAAGCAACAACAAGGTAAGTTATTCTATCTATTATTCAAGTTAGAATTGTTCCCCATGTATGCTAGATAGGAATATAACCTTGGAATTCAACTTAGCATGATAATTAGACAAACATAGATCCAAGGTTATTAGGGTTGCATGTACACTTAGGAAGTGTTAGAATGCTCAAAACCCATCAGTGGTATCAGAGCCTAGGCTTGTTTGCTTGTTATTTGTGCTTAAAAGTTGAAGAAAGTCGAAAATCTTGCTGTCTGACTGATGGACTCGGCGAGTCCATGGGGAGGACTCGTCGAGTTCATTAGTATCTTCAACCTACTCGGCGAGTAGGTTTATGCCCTCGGCGAGTAGGGTCGACAGAGTGCAGAATTTCGACTTCAGTTGCTGGAAATGGATTAAAAACATTACCCTAAATTGTTTTGGTACTTGAAAACTTGTTTTAGAAGGTGTAATGTCTTTTCTAACTCATTTACAACAACTAGTTATCAAAATTACAAAGATTAAATGTGATTTTGATTCTTGAAGGTGTTCATGTTCATATTCATATTCTTGTTCTTATGATGTTTAGATGATCATAGGAATTATTTGTAACCTATGTGGTAGTTTAATTCTTGATCATAATGTGTTTTAATGGAGTCCATAACTTGTCCTCAAGTTATGGAAAACCAAAAGTCTCTTGGATTAAAAATCATTAAAAGAACACAAGAGTTAGAAAAGTGAAGAGTCTTCATTTTATTACTCTATTTAACTCATAAGTTACAAGAAATGAAAAGTTTTGAAAGTTTACAAAACTTGCCCTCAAGTTTTGGAACAAGTAAAGTTAAGTTAAAACTTTAGTTCCAACCCTTAGAATTTTAAAAGTTAAAATTCAACCCTTATACTTATATTATTATGATTTAATAATTTTATATATATATATATATATATATATATATATATATATATGTATAAGAACAAAGTCGTCTTACCGCTAGTACGCCTCATTCACGAAGCCGGTCTATAAGGTGGGTATAAGGTTGTTGCCTATAAAATGGTGACTTAATGGGTGTCCACTCTCACCCACCGCTTGCTTGACCGGTGGAGGGTCGTTAGCCGAACGGGTAAGACAAGGACTTACAAATTCTCATTCTAAGTATGATGAATATTATAAAGTAACTAAATGTTTTATTAAATTCCCAATCTTAGTTACTTTAGGAAAAATGTGAATAAGGTGCTATTCCATGAAATTACACTTTACACTTTGATTAAGTCGTTAGTGGAGCGTGTGTGGTTAACCGGCACACTAACTTGGACTTAACAAGGTAGGTAAAGGGTGACTTAGGGTCTATTATAGTATCGATGGAGCGTGTATGGTTTACCGGCACATCGATTGAGTGATAAACTTTAAGGGTACCAAGTGATTTGCATGGTTACTTCACACCTCGTTTTGTGATCCTCGGTATCCCAGTCATAAAACTTGGAGGGCACACTCGAGATTGAAACATGCCTTTGAAAAGTTCATTGAATCTCAAAGAATCTAGGAATTTCTAAGAACCATTCAAAAACCTAATACTTAAATATTGCGGTTTTCGTGGTGGAAATTGGTGAATCGTCATTCACCTACCTTTCAAATATGATATAGCTTAGATTACGGCATACCTCTTCTAAGTTATATTATATTGTGATTGGATCCTAGCCTTAATATTACATTTGGGTGTTTTATTAAGGACTCTCTTATATCTAAACTAACCTTGTTCTCTTTTCTTCAGATGTCTTTCAACAATGCTTCTGGCTCTAATCCTAATGGCTCCTTTACCCTTATGAACTTGTGTGGGAAAGTCACCTTTGATGGATCCAACTTCAATGAGTGGATCAGAAACATCAGGATGATTACCCGCTACGAGGACAAAGAATATGTCCTTGACAAGGAGCTTAAGGAGATTGATGAGACCACTGCAACTCCGCAGGAGATCGCTGACTTTCGGGCACATGAAAGGGATGCTACGAAAGTGGCTTGCATCATGATGGCCACGATGACAGCAGAACTCCAAAAGTCTTATGAGGATTTCTACCCTTATGAAATGCACCAAGATTTGATGGAAAGATACCATCAAAGTGCAAGACAAGAGAGGTATGAAATCATCTGCTCCATGATAACAACCATGATGAAGGACGGGGAATCCGTCACGAGCCACATGCAGAAAATGCAAAGGTATGTGGATCGTTTGCTGAAGCTTAATGTGAACTTCCCGGAGGATCTTGCAATAGATATCATTTTGCATTCCTTACCATCGTGCTATGATCAATTCCGCATGACATATCACATGAACAAGGAAGAAGTCACCCTCAGCAAACTTCAGGGACTTCTCAAGACCGCAGAAATAGGTCTTAAAGGGAAGTCGGTTGCTATCACTCCTACTCCAAACTCAACTCCGGTTTTGGCAATCGGGAAAAGTCGAGGGAGGAAGAGAAAGAGATCGTCGAAGGGTACCAAGGCTCGGACCCTTGATGGCTCTTCTTCAAGTGGAACCAAGAAAGGTTTCATTACTCCTTCTTCTGACCCAAAAGAGGCTGAATGCTTCTATTGCCATGAAAAGGCTCATTGGAAGCGGAACTGCCCAAAGTACCAGCAGGATGTGAAGGATGGGAAAGTTAAACCCAACCATGCAGGTATTTACACTATCATTTCTAAGAACTCACCCCATTCTAATTCTTGGGTCCTTGATACCGGTTGTGGTATTCATATTTGTTGTGACTTGCAGGGACTAAGAAGAAGTGAGGATGTGGAGCAAGGAAGAATAAACTTGATCATGGGGAATAGGAAAGCTTCACCTGTCACCAAGATTGGAGTTTATACTTTATCGCTAAGTAGTGGGTTTAGTTTAGATTTGAATAAATGTTGTTACTCGCCAGGAATGGCAAGAAATATTATTTCCTTTCATGCTTTGTACAAACAAGGGTTTACCTTTTCGTTTAATAATGAAGTTGGTTCTATTGATGCTTTCTTTAATAATGTTCTTTATTTTAAAGCATTACCTTGTGATGGTGTGTATGAAGCTGTGTCTGTTGTAGATAACTTAGGAAATAATGTTTTGTGTATTGATTCTACTACTAATAATAACTTGGATAAAGCATCATTATGGCATTGTCGTCTTGGACATATAAGCAAGAAACGCATAGGCCAACTCCAAAAGGATGGAGTCTTGGAGTCGTTTGACCTTAAGTCAGATGATAGTTGCGAATCATGCTTACTTGGAAAAATGACAAAGTCACCCTTCACAGGCTTGTGTGAAAGGGGTGAAGGTTTGTTGGACCTTATACACACGGATGTGTGTGGACCATTCAAACATGCCACAAGGGATGCTAATCGTTATTATTTGACTTTTACTGATGATTACAGTAGATATGGATATGTCTACTTGATCAAGCATAAGTCAGAGACTTTCGAGAGGTTTAAGGAATTTAAACAGGAAGTCGAGAATCAATTGGGCAGGAACATTAAGATGCTTCGATCCGATCGAGGAGGTGAGTATCTTAGTTCAGAGTTCCTCGACTATCTTAGGGAATGTGGGATTGTCTCACAATTGACACCTCCCAGGACACCACAGTTGAATGGTGTGGCTGAGAGGCGTAATCGAACCTTGTTAGATATGGTTCGTTCCATGATGAGTCGAGCTTCGCTACCAATCTCATTTTGGGGGTATGCCTTAGAGACTGCCGCCCATATTCTTAATCTAGTCCCTACAAAGAAAGTTGCCAAAACTCCTCACGAGATGTGGACTGGTAAAGTACCCAAACTAGACCACATCAAGATTTGGGGATGCGAGGCTTTCGTTAGACGCGAGACTCATGATAAGCTCGAACCCCGAAGCGAGAGGTGTATTTTCATCGGCTACCCACAACAATCCTTTGGTTACCTCTTCTACAGACCTAGTGACAATGTGGTCTTTGTAGCAAGAAGAGGAGTCTTTCGAGAAAGAGAGTTTATAAGCCAAGGAGACAGTGGGAGGCAAATTGATCTTGAAGAAATTCAAGAATCAAGTGGTGAAGGAACTTCAAACTCTAGCCCTCAACTTGAGGAGGAAACTCCTGTTGAGCCAATTGACAAACCTGTACCTCTGAGGCGTTCCACGGGAGTTAGGAGTGCACCTGAGCATTACTATGGATTCCATATTACTGCAGAAGGTGAGACACTTATTAGTGATGGGACACTAGTAAGTCAAGATGACCCTAACAGCTACGAGGAAGCCATGGCAGGCCCCGAGTCTGCTAAATGGAAAGAGGCTATGGATAGCGAGATACAATCCATGTATGACAATCAAGTTTGGAACTTGGTTGAAAATGTACCAGGTCGTAAGACAGTAGGGTGCAAATGGGTCTTCAAGAAGAAGACCGACATGGATGGTAAAGTACACACTTATAAGGCTAGACTGGTTGCAAAGGGCTTCTCTCAAATTCCTGGAGTGGATTATGATGAGACCTTTTCTCCGGTAGCCAAGATTAAGTCTATTCGGGTTCTGTTAGCCATAGCTGCATTTCATGACTATGAAATATGGCAGATGGATGTCAAAACCGCTTTCCTTAATGGAAAGTTGGCTGAAGATGTTTACATGAGTCAGCCAGAAGGTTTTGTCAGCAGCAAGTACCCTAATAGAGTGTGTAAGCTTGAGAAATCCATCTATGGATTAAAGCAAGCACCTCGCAGATGGAATCTTTGCTTTGATGAGAAGGTCAAGGAATTTGGCTTTACTAGGAGTGAAGATGAATCTTGTGTGTATGTCAAGGCTAGTGGGAGTATAGTTAGCTTTTTGGTATTGTATGTGGATGACATACTACTCATAGGAAACGACATTCCAACCCTGCAGGAAGTAAAGTCCTGGCTTGGGAAGTGTTTCGCTATGAAGGACCTTGGTGAAGCTGCCTATATTTTAGGGATAAGGATCTTGAGAGATCGGAGTAAAAGACTAATTGGACTTAGTCAGAGTACCTACTTGGATAAGGTGCTGAAGAGATTTAGCATGCAGGACTCCAAGAAAGGAGAGTTGCCCATCCAGAGCAACGCCAAATTGAGTAAGTCACAAAGCCCTAGCACTGAGGCTGAGATAGCAGAAATGAGTCGAATACCTTATGCTTCGGCTGTAGGATCGATCATGTATGCTATGACGTGTACTCGACCTGATGTAGCCTTTGCTCTAAGCATGGTTAGCAGGTTTCAGAGGAACCCTGGCAAGGCACACTGGACTGCGGTAAAGAATATTCTCAAGTACCTACGAAGGACTAAGGACTGGGTCCTTACCCTCGGTGGGAGTGATGACTTGAGAGTAGTAGGGTATACTGATGCTAGCTTTCAGACTGATAGGGATAATTTCCGCTCTCAGTCAGGCTGGGTCTTTACCCTAAACGGAGGAGCAATTTCTTGGAAGAGTTCCAAGCAAGAGACAGTGGCAGATTCTACTTGTGAATCAGAGTATATTGCAGCTAGCAAGGCAGCAAAGGAGGCGATATGGCTGAAGAACTTCATTGGAGACCTTGGAGTTGTACCAGCTATTAAAGAGCCAATGGAAATTTTATGTGATAGTGAAAGTGTAATTGCCTTAGCAAAGGAACCAAGGGATCACGGGAGATCCAGACACATCGACAGAAAATACCATTTCATCAGACATCGGATCGAAGAAGGACTCCTCATGGCAAAGAGGGTATCATCAGATGAGAATCCGGCAGATCCCCTCACAAAGGGACTGACTCGGGTTAAGCATCTTCAGCATGCTCGGAGCATAGGGCTGAAGGATGATATTAGATTTAGTAGTTAGATAACCTTGAAATTTGTAAAGTGTAATTGACATTTGATGATGAATAAAAATTGTTTTATTTATGAGTAAGGTGTTGCTATCTCTTGTCGATCGTTTACTATATTTCTTTTGCATGTTTTGACTTCCAGAATAATGTTTGTTTGGTATAACATATTATTCAAACCTCCACAGTCAGTCATATGTCGGAAGTAGGTATGAATCAAGACTGTCATGTTTGGTTGTAGAGGTCTTGGACAAGGCTACAACAATCATGAGTGCTCATAAGTCCTGAGCATTGGACTCAACCCACGCTCACTGGAATCACTTCATGGAATTCTATCTCGACTGATCGTGAGACGGTAATATCGTATAAGTCTTCAAACCTAGAGATATGATTTGTTACTTACAAGTTGGTTATGCATTGATTGTACGAAAACGCATTGGTAACTCGATGTTATAAATCGTACTCTTGTGTGTGATTCAATGAGTGGTAGAACAAACATATGAGTCAAAGTTTATCTGTTCCTTCTTGGATTAGAAGCTGATATCTGGGCCCCTCGATGATTTTGTTTTGACCCATGTACCGGGCCCGATCAGAACTAAGTTGATGTGTTCAATTAAGTTCTATGTCAAACAAATCGGAAATCGGGAAACAAATGCTGGACAATAAGCAAGACAGTGTTCCATGTATTTGTCCGGCTGATATCTAGAACAGAGGATTATATGATCACTTATCTTAAATGGCGTACCATCATCTTCTCAGTTCCGAGAAACCTTGAAAAGAGCTACGATTGCCGATCGGTTCCTGAAGTCATACTTGCAGTAATAGTTATTAGACTTATCCAAGTGGGAGACTGTTGGATAAGGTGTCTAAGTCCATAACTAATTCTGGTATGTACTTGACCCGACCCGGCATGGTCCATTTGGGTTGCATGGCACCATGCAATTGGATAGACTAAATGAAAGAAATAACACTTGGAGATTATTAATATATTATAAGTTCTAATATATTAATAATATTATTTGATTAGTTTGATCAATAATTAATTTAGAATTAATCAATTGGTCAAAAGAGAACTAATTAAATATATGGGTTGATTATATAAATCATCCATATCTTGTATAGTGGGCTAAGAGGCTCCATGGATTATCAAGTTGGGTTCTACCCATAGAATGCTCCATGGATGCTCCATGGGAGTTACAAACCCATGGGTCATGGAAATGAAGAGTCGTGACACATTAGGGTTTACATGGTGTAACCCTAGATGTGTCAACACTATATAAGAATCATATTCTCCACCAAAATCGGCCACCATATAGAAACAAGAGGGCTTGGCCGATTTCAAGAAGTGTGTGTTCTCTCATAAGTTTTTCCAAGAGCATTTGGTGTTGTGTGAAGCATTTGAGGCATCACACTTGGGGTGCTAGGATCACAAGGTTTCAAGGAACACAAGCAACAACAAGGTAAGTTATTCTATCTATTATTCAAGTTAGAATTGTTCCCCATGTATGCTAGATAGGAATATAACCTTGGAATTCAACTTAGCATGATAATTAGACAAACATAGATCCAAGGTTATTAGGGTTGCATGTACACTTAGGAAGTGTTAGAATGCTCAAAACCCATCAATTACATCAATCACATGTGATTAATAACTACAAAACCAATGATTTTATTATTGTTCAAACTGTTTTACTTCAAACTGTTTTACAAACTCTTTTACTTATCAAATACTTTTACTTAAACTTTGTTATACTTATTATAAATTGCATGCGCGTATATGTATATTTATATAAGAAATGTTTAAAAGGCTTAGGAAGGCCGTCCGCCCTATTTCCTTTTCGCGCTTGAAATGTGGTCTGGGGGGATATCAGGTAGCCGTCCGAAGGTCGTTTCAATATTAATTATATATCATGTGTACATATATAGTCATAAAAGTTCTTCCATATTCATGCGTACTAGTTACATCATTAGTAAGTTACCATCGGGGTAGCACAGGATCATACTTATACTATTGCTAGATCAACGAGTCAGTATTTATTACAATGAGAACATATACATTACATTACTATGAGAACATATACAACTATACTAGAAGAAGAACATATACAACTATGCTAGAAGAAGAACATATACAACTATACTAGAATGAGTAACAATACATTACATATACATGAATACGTTGACAAAATTGTGATCCACTGTATCGGAGCATGCCTTAAATGTCATGGCCCGAGTTGTAGCCAGAGTCTCTTTGAGGGAGAGCGTGAGTTTGCGTATAGATCTATACTGGATTGACTATCCTACACCTTGCTACTAGCTACAGCCGGACCTGCAGGTCTGCGAGTGCCAAACGTCATACTTTTTTACGACCTACATTTGTCGTTGTTACCTAGTCAATAGTATGGTAGAATTAATCACATGATACCTTAATATAAATCCGGTTTAAGGTAGTTAGTACAATAGTAGTTCCTATAATACAACACTACAGTACTACAATAATTTACCCTTTACATACATTTAGTGATCATTTCACTTAAACATTAATGTACAGTCTATATTTTGTTAATGATAGTTACACTTGGGAAAATTACACACTTTTACGATAAACGAACATACAAAACAGTTACGCCTTGGTAGAAGGCTACTTTTAATAGAAAATATAGGTTTTTCTGAGAGATTCAAACGTTTTGATACAAACACCGGCACTAAATTACTTATGAACTCACCAGCTTAATGCTGATAAACTCTTTCAAAAATAACTTGTATTCTCAGGTCGTCAGTAGACAGGTACTGAGGCCCACTTTTGAGAAGATGGAGCGCATCCAAGACTCATCTTATTATTTTGATTTACTTTTTGGTGTCTATAACTGTACAGAACACATTTGTATTAAAATTATATATTTAATGCAATGGATGATGTTGTTTCCTTATTTACTATTATACTGTGTTGTGATACTATACATGACGTCCTCCGCCCCAGAATGTTTCCGCCGTTCTCGGTTTTGGGGTGTGACAGCAAGTTACCGATTATAAGAGACCGAAGGGGTAGGCCATCACCCTGATATGCTAGGTAGTTACCGGTTGAAAGAGACCAAATGGGTAGTCCAGTACCCAAATATGTTAGACAATATGATTATTGTATGGTATGTGGTATGATGGGGGAACTCACTAAACTTTGTGCTTACAGTTACAGTTTTTTGTTTCAGGTCCTTCTTCTTTGAAGGGAAAGGAGCCGACACGATAGCAACACATCGTATACATGATTTTCCGCACTATGACGTTCTTGGGATTTTGTACTCTGACATTATTATATTATTACATGTTTTGAGACATATGACTTATGGGTTTTTATGATATGAGATAACTTCATGATGTTTTCTATAATTCGTTTTATGAATTATTAAATTAAAAATGAAATTTTTGGTCTTAAATTTTGGGATGTTACATTACCCATTATTAAGCTATTACGAACTATAAAAATGTGATCTTGGCCCTTCTATCCATTTCATGGAAGAGTTGTGATGTCTTATTGGGTTAAGAACTTAAGGTTTTGGACATTAAGCACTTTATAGTCATTCAAAGTCATAAAGTTGGAAATTTTATGACTTAGGACATCATTTTGGGCTTGGAAATGAGTTTTGGATGTAAGAACTTAATGGAATAATCTCTTAATGGAGTTTTGGGACTAGGATGCATATGTTGGGCGTACATGGTGGCAAGGTTGTAGAACTCGTTACTCGATACATGTTCGGCCGACTACCGAGTAGCGAGTACTCGGGAGTACTCAGATTTGGAAATTTGTGTAGAAATATTTTTAGGGAAATTATGTATGTCAAAATCATAAGATAAAATCGTAAGTTGATTGAGATATATAACAAAATTGGATACATGTGAATACACAAAAAATGAAAAACACATAATGGTCTTACTTCATGAATAATTACTGAAAATTTAAGATATATATGTAGTAATAATCACATGTGTGTGTTAAATAATAAATCATTACGTATATTATACATATTAATCACCGAGTTGACCGAATTTCACAACACTACTCAATTCGTAAGGGACCGATCGGGGAGTACTCGGGATTATGTAACTCGCATCGGCAAGGGGGGGAGTAGCGAGTACTCGGAGGAGTAATCGGCCAACTCAGCGAGTTTTACAACACTGCATGGTGGTATGTTGCGCCCACGCAGTCAGCGCCATGATTTTGGTCAATATCATAGTACGCTAGGTGTACTCTCTTGGTACACAGGGCACACTCCACTGGGAAGAGATATTGACTTTTGGACCTTAACCATTTGACTTTGACCAAGTTGGACCTTGAGGTATTTTGGGTATTTTAGGGAGTTTGATTGTGTTTGGTCTCTTGGACGGATAGGTGTCGGTTGGAGCTGAGATTCACAGTCAGGACTGTTGGATTAGTGTCTAAGCCCGTAACTATATTTGATATGTACTTGACCCGGTTGTGCATGGTCCTTTTGGGTTGCCTTCACCAAAGCAACTTGACAAGGTATTTTAAGAAGAGAGAATATTATGGTATATTAATATATTATAAGAATAATGTATTAAAGGAGAAATCATATTTATTTAATTAGTATTGGTCATAAATTAGTTAGGAATTAATTTGGTGACTG
Source organism: Lactuca sativa (assembly GCF_002870075.4). Taxonomy (NCBI): domain Eukaryota; kingdom Viridiplantae; phylum Streptophyta; class Magnoliopsida; order Asterales; family Asteraceae; genus Lactuca; species Lactuca sativa. The sequence continues at coordinate 5,267,157 of NC_056630.2, read as the reverse complement.
AAAGAGATTAATTAAATAAAGGGGCATAAACTGTCAAATGTATGATAGTTGAGTTTTGGGCTGGGAAACCTAATGGACTAAGGGGGGACGAGATTATGATGGGGATCCATCATATTTTCGTCCAAGGCCCTAATCTAGAAGGTTCCTTGGGCTGCTTGGTGATTAAGTTGTCCATTAGGGTTTATGCTGAAACCCTAGCAGCCTGCAGTATAAATAAGACCCCTAGGCTATGAAAACCGGCTACACTTGATTCTAAGAGAACCCTAGGGCCGATTTTAGCATCTCTCACCCTCTCTCATATTGCCTTCTTGCTTGTGGGTTTGTGAACCATTAGAGGAGTTACAATTATGACTCTAAGCTCAAGATCAAGAAGACTACAAGGATTTCAAGCTATATGAAAGAGGTAAATCACTTAGATCTGTTCTTATGATGTTAATTTCGAATTATATATGATAGATCTAGGGTTGCAATTCTTGGATTCAAAGCATGTACAATAGATAAACCTAGATCCAAGCATTAGGGTTTGTATTATCACATAGGATTGTTCTTATGCACAAAACCCATAAGTGGTATCAGAGACATGATTGGTTTAAGTTGTATGTGATGCTTTAACTGTTTGATTGCTGAAAATCATTTTTTTTGTGCTAACTGGTTGATGAACTCGACGTGTTCCATGAGGAACTCGACAAGTTGGATGAACTCGACGAGTTCCAAAGTGGACTCGATGAGTTTAAACGTAATACAGAAAGATTTTCGGGATTTTGTTGCTGTTTTGTCATGGGATTAATGCCTAAATCGTTTTTGAAAGATAAAATCCGAATTTTATATTATTTGCATGATTATCCCTGCAAAAACAATAGATAATTTCAAAACTTTTGAATATTAGTTGTTTATATGATAAATATGGATTATTTAAATTATTTGGTAATTATCTTATGTCTAAAATTGGATTAGATCAAATATAGATAATTATGAAATTAATTGTTTAATTTAAATTATTTGTGGTTTACCGGCACATTGATTAGGTGATAGAGACATTGAGTGCACCATGTTGATTCGCATGGTTATTCACAACTTCCTTGTGATCCTCAGTATCCCAGTCGCAAATTTGAAGTGCATATCGAGATTTAAACATGTCATTGAAAAGTTCAATGAATCTCAAAGATCTAGGAGTTTTCAATACATTTAAAACCTAAATCCCTTTTTCGTTTTTCATGGTGAGAATTAGTGAATCGTCATTCACTTACCATCAAATTATTTACTTTTAGAGTACGACATCCCTTTCTAAGTTGTAAATAATGTTGTTAGGTCCTAGCCCTAATTTCTCATTTGGGTGTTTAATTAGGGACTCATTTCTAATCAAACTTTGTTCCTTTCTTTTTCAGATGTCTGCAAACAACAACAACAACGCTTATGGGTCATTCTCGTTGATGAACCTATGTCAAAAGGTGAAATTTGATGGGTAAAACTTCAACAAGTGGATGAGGTACATTCGCATGATCACATGCCACGAGGACAAAGAATATGTCCTCGATGAAAAGCTTGAGAAGATCATCCCAGATGTTGCTACTCCTGAAGAGTTGGCCGCCTTTGAGGCCCACGAGCGTGATGCTATGAAAGTTCATTGCATCATGCTGGCCACCATGAACCTCGAACTCCAAAAGTCCTATGAGGACATGTATCTGTATGAAATGCATCAGGATTTGTTGGACAGGTATCAACAGAATGCGAGGCAAGAGCATTATGAGATAATTACTAACATGATCACTGCTAAGATAGGGAGTGGAGAATCCCTAACCTCTCATTTGCAGAAAATGCAGAGGTATGTTGATCGTCTTCTCAAACTTAACATTAAGTTTGATGACGATTTGGCTATCGACATAATCCTCCACTCCTTTCCCTCCTGCTACAACCAGTTTAGGATGACCTACCACATGAACAAGGAAGAGGTCTCCTTGAGCAAACTCCAAGGACTATTGAGGACTCCTGAGAGCAACCTCAAAGACAAATCCGTTGCACCATCCCCTGCCGTGGCCGCTCCTATGATGGCAATAGGTCAAGGAAAGGGTAAAAAGAGGAAGGCTCCACGTAAGAGCCACCAAAAGGGGAAGCCTCGTGATGGTTCATCCTCAAGTGGAACCAAAGTAGGCCCCGCTAAACCCTCCTCCGATCCTAAAGAAGCAGAGTGCTTCTATTGCCACGAAAAGGGCCACTGGAAACGAAGCTGCCCTAAGTATCTGCAAGATATAAGGGATGGGAAGATTAAGCCCACCTTTGCAGGTATGTATTCTATTAAATCTAACAACTCATCATTTGTTACTTCATGGGTTCTTGATACAGGGTGTGGATTCCACATTTGTTCTGATTTGCAGGGCCTAAAAGGAAGCAGGGAAGTGGAACATGGAAAGATGAACCTGATTATGGGAAATAGAAGATCGTCGCCTGTGACCAAAGTCGGAGTTTATTCTTTAGTGTTGAGTAATGGGTTAGGCCTAGATTTAAATAATTGTTGTTATTCGTCAGATATGGCAAGAAACATTATTTCATTTCATGGATTGTTTAGACAAGGTTTCATATATTCTTTTGATAATAACAATGGTTCTATTAATGTTTATTTGAATGGTGTCGTTTATTTCAATACATTACCTTGTAATGGGATTTATGAATCTGTGATGATTGTTGATAATTTAGGAAATGATGTTTTGAATATTGATTTGTCTACTAGCCTAGACAAAGCATGCATGTGGCATTGTCGCCTTGGCCATGTCAACAAGAAACACATAGCCCAACTCCAAAATAACGGAGTGTTAGACACATGTGAATCTTGTTTACGTGGGAAGATGACCAAGTCACCCTTTACTGGAACTTGTGAAAGGGGTGAGGGTCTATTGGATCTCATACACACCGATGTGTGTGGGCCCTTTAGATCCACCACGAGGGATGCTTGCCGCTTTTACGTGACTTTTATGGATGATTATAGCAAATATGGATATATCTACTTAATCAAGCAAAAGTCCAAAACCTTTGAAAAGTTCAAAGAGTTCAAGAATGAAGTAGAGAATCAGCTGGGCAGGAAAATCAAGATGCTTCGGTCAGACCGAGGAGGAGAGTACCTAAGTCTTGAGTTTCACTACTATCTAAAAGAATGCGGAATTGTTTCACAATTGACGCCTCCGAGGACGCCACAATTGAATGGTGTGGCTGAGAGACGTAATCGGACCTTGTTGGACATGGTTCGTTCTATGATGAGTCGGACTTCGTTACCAATAGCTTTCTGCGGGTATGCCTTAGAGACTGCCGCCCATATCCTTAACTTAGTTCCCACCAAGAAGGTTGCCAAGACTCCCCACGGGATGTGGACAGGGAAAGCTCCCTCGTTGGCACATATTAAGGTTTGGGGTTGCGAGGCTTTCGTAAGATGAGAGACTCATGACAAGCTCAAACCTCGTAGTGAGAAGTGTTATTTCATCGGCTATCCACATAAGTCTTTTGGCTATCTTTTCTATAGACCGAGTGACAATGTTGTCTTCGTTGCTACAAGAGGAGTTTTCCGAGAAAGGGAATTGATAAGCCAAGAAGACAGTGGGAGGTAAATTGAACTTGAAGAGATTCAAGAGCAAAGCGATGAAGGAACCTCTGACACTGGCACTCAACCCGAAGAGGAAACTCATGTTGATCCCATTGACGAGTCCTTACCTCTTAAACGTACTAGTAGGGTTAGTGTTCAACCCCAATTTTATGGTTTTCATATTACTAGTGAAGGGGATACATTTATTAGTGATGAAACACTAATGAATTTGGACGAACCTAGCAGCTACAAGGAAGCCATGGCAGGCCCGGAGTCTACTAAATGGAAAGAGGCGATGGACAACGAGATTCAGTCCATGTACGACAACCAATTTTGGAATTTAGTTGATAACGTGTCGGGTCATAAGACAGTCGGGTGCAAGTGGATCTTCAAGAAGAAGACGGACATGGATGGGAAAGTGCATACTTATAAAGCGCGATTGGTTGCGAAGGGCTTTACTCAAACTCCCGGAGTTGACTATGATGAGACCTTCTCACCAGTTGCGAAAATAAAGTCTATTAGAGTGATGCTCGCAATAGCTGCATTTCATGATTATGAAATATGGCAGATGGACGTGAAAACCGCTTTCCTTAATGGAAAGTTGACTGAGGATGTTTACATGAATCAGCCAGAGGGTTTTGTCGATGTGAAACATCCAAATAGAGTGTGCAAGCTTTAGAAATCCATTCATGGATTGAAACAAGCGCCTCGCAGATGGAATCTTTTTTTTGACGAGAAAGTTAAAGAGTTTGGCTTTCTGCGAAGCGAAGATGAATCTTGTGTATATGTCAAAGCCAGTGGGAGTATAGTGAGCTTCCTCGTATTGTATGTTGATGACATACTACTCATAGGAAACGATGTCCCAACCTTGCAGGAGGTCAAGTCCTGGCTTGGGAAATGTTTCGCTATGAAGGACCTTGGAGAGGCTACTTATATTTTGGGAATAAGGATAGTACGAAACAGGGAAAAGAGACTGATAGGACTCAGTCAGGATACATACTTGGATAAGGTACTAAAGCGTTTTAGTATGGAAAATTCCAAGAAAGGGGAGTTGCCAATCCAAAGCAATACCAAGCTGAGTAAGACTCGGAGCCCGAGTACAGAGGCAGAGATAGATGATATGAGCCAAGTACCTTACACTTCCGCAGTAGGCTCTATCATGTACCCTATGAATTGTACTCTCCCTGATGTGGCTTTCGCTTTGAGCATGGTCAACAGATATCAAGGGAACCCTGGTAGAGCTCATTGGATTGCAGTTAAGAATATTCTTAAGTACCTACGAAGGAACAAGGAATGGTTTCTAGTCCTCGGTGGGAGTGATGCCTTAAGGGTACAAGGGTATAGTGACGCTAGTTTTCAGACGGATCGGGATAATTACCGATCGCAGTCGGGCTGGGTCTTTACCCTAAACGGAGGAGCAGTGACTTGGAAAATTTCCAAACAGGAGACCGTAGCTGATTCAACGTACGAATCAGAGTACATTGCGGCGAGCGAAGCGTCAAAGTAGGCTATATGGTTGAAGAACTTCATTGGAGACCTTGGATTTATGACATCCATAAAGGAGCCGATGGAAATTTTCTGTGATAATGAAGGAGTGGTTGCCTTAACCAAGGAACCAAGAGATCATGGTAGATCTCGACATATCGATAGAAAATACCATTTTATCAGACACCGGGTAGAAGAGGGACTCCTCGTTGTGAAGAGGGTATCATCAGAAGAAAACCCAGGAGATCCCCTTACGAAGGGACTGAGTAGGGTCAAACACTTGCAACACGCTAGGAGCATTGGGCTGAAGGATGATATAAGTTTGGATTAGGTAGGAAACGTGTAATAGATAATTTATACTTGACATTTGATGAATAAATAAAGTTGTGTTATTTATGAGTAAAGCTATTATCTTGTGTTGGTTATTTATCTATTGTTTCAATTTTGCATGTTTTGACTGTTGGATAAGGTGTCTAAGTCCATAACTTATTTGGTATATACTTGACCCGACCCGGCATGGTCCATTTGGGTTGCATTTCATCCAAACTATTTATGGATAATTTTATGAGAGTTATACACATATGTTTATTAATATATTATAAGTTATAATATATTAATATGAAGTCGTGTTATTTAATTAGTCTTAGTCTTAAATTAATTATGAATTAATTTAGAGATTAAAAGGAAGACTAATTAGATTATGGGCTATTTGTTTTATATAGTGTGGGCTAACACTCATTTGTTAATGGGCTAGGCTTATATGGAAGTCCATGGATGATCCATGGAGCTTTTAACCCATGGATCCTTGGAAAGGAAAAGACATGGGTTATTAGGGTTTCACCCTAATCATGTACACTATATAAGCATGCTTATGTTGCATGAAATAGCCACTAGTGTGACTAGTGTAACTAGAAAGTATGTGTGTTTGTGTGTGACCGATTTCTATGTGTGTGTACACTCTCTCAAAGTTTTCCAAGTGTTTGTGGTGATTTGTGATTCCATTTGAGGCATTCACACTATTGGTGCTTGGCCCTCAAACTCCTTAGGAATCAAGCTCATCATCAAAAGGTATGTAATCTCATCTAATTCTTTTATGTTTAAAAGTACCCCATGCCATGTTAGATAGGTTATGAACCTTGGAAAATTATTATTTTGCATGTATTTAGACAAACATAGATCCAAGGTTTATTAGGGTTGCATGCACACTTAGGAAGTGTTAGATTGCTCAAAACCCAACATTGACATCATGAATGATAGGATTATTCGAACAGTCCACAGTCGTTCATATTTTGGAAGTAGATGTGAATGAAGACTGTCATGAATTGTTTGTAGATTGTCTAAAATGTTTTGGGCATAGCAAAGGTTTGCTGCAAAGTTCAGAAGTGCTTATGAATATGATTTTAGCATTGGAATAAACCCGTGTTTGCTTGTATCACTTCGTGGTGTTTTACCTTAAGTGATTGCAAAGCGATAATATCATATAGTCTTAAAAATTAGAGATATGGTTGTTGTTTGCTGGTTGGTTATGCATTGATAATGTGTAAACGCATTAGTAACTTGATGTTCTAAAACACATTGTTGTGCATGATTTAATTAGTAAATAATAGATGCATATGAGTCGAAGTTAATCTGGTCCTTTTATTCTATGAGAATAAAGGCGATATCTTGGCCACTTGATGATTTGGTTTGACTTATGTGCTGAGACCGATCAGAATGAAGTTGATGTGTTCAACTAAATTCTATGTCAAACAAATCAGAAATCGAGGAACAAATGTTGGACGATAAGCATTGTCAGCATGATATCTAGAACAGAGGATTATACGATCCCTTATCTGAAGGACAAATTGCTGATCAGAGTTGACAACGAAGTATAAGAGCTACGATTGCTAATCGGTTCCTGATGTCATATGTGAGATATAGTTACAAGACTTATCCAAGTGGGAGACTGTTGGATTAGTGTCTAAGCCCGTAACTATATTTGGTATGTACTTGACCCAGTTATGCATGGTCTTTTTGGGTTGCCTTCACCAAAGCAACTTGACAATGTATTTTAAGGAGAGGGAGAGAGAGAATATTATGGTTTATTAATATATTATAAGAATAATGTATTAAAGGAAAAATCATATTTATTTAATTAGTATTGGTCATAAATTAGTTAGGAATTAATTTGGTGACTGAAAGAGATTAATTAAATAAAGGGGCATAAACTGTCAAATGTATGATAGTTGAGTTTTGGGCTGGGAAACCTAATGGACTAAGGGGGAACAAGATTATGATGGGGATCCATCATATTTTCGTCCAAGGCCCTAATCTAGAAGGTTCCTTGGGTTGCTTGGTGATTAAGCTGTCCATTAGGGTTTAGACTGAAACCCTAGCAGCCTGCAATATAAATAAGACCCCTAGGCTATGAAAATCGGCTACACTTGATTCCAAGAGAACCCTAGGGCCGATTTTAGCATCTCTCACCCTCTCTCATATTGTCTTCTTGCTTGTGGGGTTTGTGAACCATTAGAGGAGTTACAATTATGACTCTAAGCTCAAGATCAAGAAGACTACAAGGATTTCAAGCTATATGAAAGAGGTAAATCACTTAGATCTGTTCTTATGATGTTAATTTCGAATTATATATGATAGATCTAGGGTTTCAAGTCTTGGATTCAAAGCATGTACAATAGATAAACTTAGATCCAAGCATTAGGGTTTGTATTATCACATAGGATTGTTCTTATGCATAAAACCCATCGGGGACCTCATCAGCTATGGATCGGATCGAGAGGTGAGTTTTCCTCGTTGTACTTGCGGGTTGAAGGCACCAATGCCAACCTATTGGATTGATATTATGTTATGCATGCTATTGTGTTGTTGTGATATGTTAGATCGGTATTCTGGTAGATAGGATGTTGTTATAATGTAGTAATCTGTTAGATCGGCATCCTGGTAGATAGGATCTTGTTATGCTTAGTGATTTGTAGATATGTTTGACTGGCTGTAGACTGATACATGATTATCTGTTATATATGCACATGTTTGGTTGGTGGCTGAGGCTTCATTGCTCTGTGCGTAAGCTAATAGTTCGGGGCATACCAACCTGATGGTTGAATGGGCCCAAGGGTATTCCATCCTGAGGATGATTGGACCCATAATATGATGGCATTCCAAACTGATGGTTGAGGGGCCTAGGGTATTCCATCATATTTTCGTCCAAGGCCCTAATGTAGAAGGTTCCTTGGGCTGCTTGGTGATTAAGTTGTCCATTAGGTTTTAGACTGAAACCCTAGCAGCCTGCAGTATAAATAAGACCCATAGGCTATGAAAATCGGCTACACTTGATTCCAAGAGAACCCTAGGGTTGCATTTCATCCAAACTATTTATGGATAATTTTATGAGAGTTATACACATATGTTTATTAATATATTATAAGTTATAATATATTAATATGAAGTCGTGTTATTTAATTAGTCTTAGTCTTAAATTAATTATGAATTAATTTAGAGATTAAAAGGAAGACTAATTAGATTATGGGCTATTTGTTTTATATAGTGTGGGCTAACACTCATTTGTTAATGGGCTAGGCTTATATGGAAGTCCATGGATGATCCATGGAGCTTTTAACCCATGGATCCTTGGAAAGGAAAAGACATGGGTTATTAGGGTTTCACCCTAATCATGTACACTATATAAGCATGCTTATGTTGCATGAAATAGCCACTAGTGTGACTAGTGTAACTAGAAAGTATGTGTGTTTGTGTGTGACCGATTTCTATGTGTGTGTACACTCTCTCAAAGTTTTCCAAGTGTTTGTGGTGATTTGTGATTCCATTTGAGGCATTCACACTATTGGTGCTTGGCCCTCAAACTCCTTAGGAATCAAGCTCATCATCAAAAGGTATGTAATCTCATCTAATTCTTTTATGTTTAAAAGTACCCCATGCCATGTTAGATAGGTTATGAACCTTGGAAAATTATTATTTTGCATGTATTTAGACAAACATAGATCCAAGGTTTATTAGGGTTGCATGCACACTTAGGAAGTGTTAGATTGCTCAAAACCCAACAGTGGTATCAGAGCCTAGGCTTGCTTGTTTGATACTAGATGCAAAATAGTAAAAAAACTTGAAATTGTTGTTGTCTGGCTGATGGACTCGCCGAGTCCATGGGGGGACTCGTCGAGTTCAAGGCAAAATTCATCCTACTCGGCGAGTAGGTTCGTGCACTCGGCGAGTAGAATGATCAGAATGTAGAATTTCGACTTTTGCTGCTGGAAATGGACTAGAAACATTACCCTAAACTGTTTTGGTGTTTTAAAACTTGTTTTAGTTGGTGTAATGGTTGTTCTAATCCATTTACAATAGCATATATCAAAATTCCATGATTTTTATGTGTTCATATAATTCTTGAAATTTTGATGATCATGTTCATGTTCTTATGAATTTAGAAGATGGTAGGAATTATTTGCTGAATTGTTTAGAATTAATTCTTGATCATTTATGTGTTTTAATGGAGTCCATAATTTGTCCTCAAGTTATGGATATCCAAAGGTCACTTTTCTTTAACACACATTTAAACACATAAGTTACATGAAAATGAAGATTCTTCATGAACCTTTAATTCATAAGTTATGAAATGAAAAGTTTTGGATAGTTACAAAACTTGCCCTCAAGTTTTGGAATTTGTAAAGTTTCACACACTTTAATAAACTTTAATTCCATACCCTATAAGTTTTAAAAGTTAAAATTCTACACTTATACTATTTATAACATTAATGGTTAATTATATATATATATATATATATATATATATATATATATATATATATATATATATATATATATAAGAACAAGTCGTTTTACCGTTAGTAGGCCTCATTCATGAAGCCGGTCTATAAGGTGGGTATAAGGTTGTTGCCTATAAAATGGCGACTTAATGGGTGTCCACTCTCACCCACCGCTTGCTTGATCGGTGGAGGGTCGTTAGCCGAACGGGTAGGACAATGACTTTAAATTCTCATTAAAAGTATAATGATTATTATAAAATAACTAAATGTTTTATTTAATTCCCAATCTTAGTTACTTTAGGAAAAATGTGAATTTGGTGCTAGCCCATGGAATTCACACTTTGTACCTTACCAAGTCGTTGGTGGAGCGTGTGTGGTTAATCGACACACTAACTTGGACTAGTAAGGATCACGAAGGGTGACTTAATGTTTGTCATAGATCAATGGAGCGTGTGTGGTTAACCGGCACATTGATTGGGTGATAATATTAAGGGTACCAAGTGAATTGGTATGGTTATTCACACCTTGTTTTGTGATCCTCGGCATCCCAGTCACAAAATTTGAGAGGGCACACTCGAGATTGAAACATGCCATTGAAAAGTTCAATGAATCTTAAAAGATCTAGGAATTTCAAATCCAATTAAAACCTAATAAATTATTTCGTTTTTCATGGTGGAAATTGGTGAATCGTCATTCGCCTACCTTCAAATATTTTATAGCTTGGATTACGGCATCCCTCTTCCAAATTATAAAATATTGTGTTGGGTCCTAGCCTTAATATTTCATATTGGGTGTTATATTAAGGACTTTGAATCAACTAACTTGATTTTCTCCCATTATAGATGTATGGTTCAGACAATTATGATCTTCCCAAATCTCTTGAAGATGGTGTCCCTCAACATCATGCTTCACTTCCTCCACCTCCTCCAATTATTCTCCCTCACCCACAAGTTCTTGAAAAGTTTAAAGTCACTCAATCCCTATTGGCAAGCATAGTCTATGTGTGCTCACATCTTGGAGATAAAGTCACATATTGACAAGCTGGGAGAGTTGGGTGTCAAAGTCTCGTGAAAGTTGGATGTTCAATCACTTTCTTAGTAACATAGTGAGTCTTTTTGGGACTACTATGAGATAGACTATGAGATGACCCTTAATGATGTTATCTATTTGCTTGGTGTTGTGGAATCAGCAATGATTTGGAACACCAGTAAAGCAAATTTGATTAAAAGAACAACTTCCCGAGTCTTAAATGGACATTGACAATGGTAGCATTGGATATCTAGAAAAGGATTTCTCTTCCCAATGGAAAGGGATCGGCCATAGTCAACTCGGTTGACCAAATGGTAAAGAGAAAGGCTGAGTCTGAGATAGTCTCATGTGCCATTACCAAAGGGTCCATGTGTTTTGTTGCCAAAGGAAGGGGCATTGGTTGCGAAGCTGCCCTATTCACCTGAAAGGTCATAAGGTTGATCAAGTCAAGAGGTTTGACTCTACTTCGGGTAAAGTCCACTGTCTAACTCTATTAAGTTCCTATTTGGAGATTCTTATTACATAATGTGAATGGGTCACATGCTGATGTTTTTAAGAATCAAAGAAAAGATAGGAAGCTTAAAGTAAGTATATGTTGATTCTGATTGCGAAGGTGGGTTTCGATCGCATGGTTCGGTAATCTGAATTTTGAGCTGTTGCTTAAGAGTTATAATATATTGCTTATGAATAGATAACAACAAGGTTTTCATGTGGATTGTAAGGATAAGTTTTTCCGCAAAGTTTTAAAATAAAAGAAAAAAAGGGTTTTAATTTTATTTATTTTAAAAATATCCTTACAATGGCATCTGTGGAAAATTGTTGCTTATATGTTTCCAGTAATAGCAATATTGGAAAGTGGATTTGATTCTTTCATTTGTGGTAGTGTCTGAATTTACCAAATGAAGAAAGTTTTTCATCACCCAAGTTTCAATTGGACAGAAACTTGGAATCATACAAGTTGTATTGTATGATGAATGAGAATTTTCATCTTTGAAAATTAAGACTAATTCTTTGATCACATGTATATATGAGTCAACTGAAGGACTAAAGAATTAGGTACACTGGGTGTGCGCTGGTCAAGGTCCACCACAAAGATTGATTTGTCATGATTTACTAAAGATTAGTAAATATGATTATACTTATGAGGTTAAGTATAATTCTGTAACATTGGAAAGGTTACAATGTGTGACAAAACAAATGAGAAGAATCAAATTAGGCAGAAAGATAAAAGTTTCTCAAATATGAAAGGATGGGAGAGTACTTTAGTATCGTATTTCATGATCATCTTAATGATTATGAAACCATATCACAAATTCAGACTCTAAGGACGTCTTAGTGCATTGTTATGGCTAAGAAGAGAGGTCATGAACTGTTGGATTGGTTAAAATCAAGAAGATGAGTCATATTTCGTTCCAAAACAATTCTTAGAGTCATACTCCAAGATTGTAACTTTGAGTGACATAAAGAAGGATTTATTAACACTAGTCAAATGTAAGAGTAAAATGTTTTCTACTCTTGTACATTTGAGATTGGTAAGTTGTGATGTCTTGGATGAGACAAAGACAACCTAAGACCAATTGTGTGAAGTGTTAGTCTTGATAAGAATCCGCACTATCCCTTGAATATTTGTTTTGTCAAGGAATGGTTCTTGACTGAGGAAACTTATATGTCAAGGGGACAGTGGGAGCCTTAAAGATCCTGAAAGAGTTTCAAGATTTAATCAAGAGTAAAACCTGTAATTTATCACTAGCACACGACTTAAGGTTTGCAACCTATCGTGTTGACATAATTCTTATTTCTGTACCTACTTCAAATAAGTTGAATTTTCATGTGAGTTATCAGAGTTCAACTTGGAAGCATTGGTGAGCCTTGTGCTACCAAGGTGACAAGAAACTAAGATTGAACAAGTTTAATCCATGTAAGGCTGAATTTGTCACTAACCTTATCTTGTGATTATGATTTTGACAAATTCACATGGATAGGAACTCATACACTATAAAATCTAAGTGTCATAAGGTTTCTCTCCGATTCATGAAAATGATGGTGAGGAAACGCTTTCACTAAGTAGATTTTACGTAGATATCAATTGTGTTATTTGCATTTTCAAAAGTCGTTAGTGGAGCGTGTGTGGTTAACCGGCACACTAACATGGACTTGTGAGAAATGGCAAAGGTCTAAGAAATTGAGACTATGATTACGGCATCCCTTTTCATAGTTCTTGAAATTGCTTAGACACACATGTGAGCTATCTAAGAAAGGGTGTATGAATCTAAATTTTAGAAGTCCAGCAGATATCTGGAAATATGTAAGAGCTAGTGGGAGCATAATTGTTTTGCTGATAATCATCATGTTAGTGGGAGCATGATTATTACATTTAGTGTTGCAAGTTAGCAATGTTAATTATAGACAGCAAAGTTTCAATTCGTGAAGTTGCAGGGGTTGAAAAGTTGTTTTGCTATAATTAAGGGAGAGGAAATTATACTTCATTTCAATTCTAGAAGCTTAGATTGAGATTTTAATCATCTTTAGTCAAGGACATATATATGAATTTTATGTCTGAATGGTTCGACTTAAGGAAATTCTATATATATTGCGTTCTCAAAATTCAATTATGACTACGGCATCCCTCTTCATAGTTAAATTTTGAAAACATGGCAAATAAAAAATATTGTAGCAAAAGACTTGTCTAGTATCATGTCTTTATGTCAAACATCATGAATCGTGTCCCATATGCTTCAGATATAGGATCGATTTCATGTGCTATAATATTCATCTTTTCTAAATTTTCCAAATGCTTAAGGCATTGAGAAGGGAAAAGTCTAGAACTGGATATGACTAAAGTGATTAAGCAATTGTCGAGGACAAATCTGAGGTTCGCCAAAGATTGGTTGCTCATGGACAGTTGGAAGTATGATGTCGGAAAGGACCATATTGACATATTCTGAAAAGAAGTAACTCTTGTTCGGAAGTGATAGTCAAAATGGGACTATGGAAATGTCTCCATAGGTGGAAGTTATTCAATCTATGTAAGATTAGAAAACCTTAATGCAAGAAGGATGTTCAAAGCAATGTACTTTGAATATGAGACTTCCGTTGCATAGAAGTTGACCTTCTTTGGAATATTCTGTAATGACTGGTGACAAGGTTTTGGTGACTTTGTGCATAATCATTACAAGAGGAACATTGCATAAAAGTTTAAAATCTAACAGATTTTTGGTAAATGATAGGAATCGGGGATTCTCACATTTACAATAAGGATTTGGGATTGTGAAATGAGTATCAATGGAATCATGTTCAATTGATCTACATCACAATGTAAGGATCATAGACAAACATAGTGTGCATACTTGGAGTATGGCATAACTATTGTTTAGAAAAACAAAGTGTACATGCTAGGAGCATGGGACGACTATTGTTTTTATTCAAGTCTTAAGTTGATTGATTGAAACATTATACAATGAATAATGTGTAATCAATATGGTGATAAATAAAAGGTGGTTCTATTTATATTCAAAAGGGTTCTGAGACCATATTGGATTCGATTATTATTGTGTTTCACTTTGCATGTTTTGACTTCCAAAATAGCTAGGTTATTCTTTCCGAATGACTAAGTTATTTAAACACTCCACAGTCGTTCATATGTTGGAAGTAGGTATGAATCAAGACTGTCATGAATCGAGTTTGTAGATGGCTAAATGGGTTTAGTCATAGCAATGGTTGCTACAACATTCATGAGTGCTCATAAGTTATGAGTATTGGAATAAACCCACGCTCACTTGTATCACTTCATGGAATTTATCTCGAGTGATCGTGAGACGGTAATATCATATAAATCTTCAAACCTAGAGATATGAGTTGTTACCTATGAGTTGGTTGTGCATTGATTGCATGTAAACGCATCAGTAACTTGATGTTATAAAACGTGCCTTTGTATACAATTCAACAAGTAGTAGAACAAGCATATGAGTCGAAGTTTATCTGTTCCTTCTAGAAATAGAAGCGATATCTGGGCCCCTCGATGATTTTGTTGTGACCTATGTACCGGCCGGTCAGAACTAAATTGATGTGTTCGATTAAGTTCTTTGTCAAACAAATCGAAAATCGGGAAACAAACTGTTGGACATTAAGTACGACGTTGTTCCATGTATTTGTCCGGCTGATATCATGAGAATAGAGGATTATATGATCACTTATCTAAAATGGCGCTTCATAGTTCAACAGAGTTTTCGAGAGCTACGATTGCTGGTTGGTTCCTGAAGTAACATACGCAAATATAGTTATTAGACTTATCCAAGTGGGAGTCTGTTGGATAAGGTGTCTAAGTCCATAACTTATTTGGTATATACTTGACCCGACCCGGCATGGTCCATTTGGGTTGCATTTCATCCAAACTATTTATGGATAATTTTATGAGAGTTATACACATATGTTTATTAATATATTATAAGTTATAATATATTAATATGAAGTCATGTTATTTAATTAGTCTTAAATTAATTATGAATTAATTTAAAGATTAAAAGGAAGACTAATTAGATTATGGACTATTTGTTTTATATAGTGTGGGCTAACACTCATTTGTTAATGGGCTAGGCTTATATGGAAGTCCATGGATGATCCATGGAGCTTTTAACCCATGGATCCTTGGAAAGGAAAAGACATGGGTTATTAGGGTTTCACCCTAATCATGTACACTATATAAGCATGCTTATGTTGCATGAAATAGCCACTAGTGTGACTAGTGTAACTAGAAAGTATGTGTGTTTGTGTGTGACCGATTTCTATGTGTGTGTACACTCTCTCAAAGTTTTCCAAGTGTTTGTGGTGATTTGTGATTCCATTTGAGGCATTCACACTATTGGTGCTTGACCCTCAAACTCCTTAGGAATCAAGCTCATCATCAAAAGGTATGTAATCTCATCTAATTCTTTTATGTTTAAAAGTACCCCATGCCATGTTAGATAGGTTATGAACCTTGGAAAATTATTATTTTGCATGTATTTAGACAAACATAGATCCAAGGTTTATTAGGGTTGCATGCACACTTAGGAAGTGTTAGATTGCTCAAAACCCAACAGTGGTATCAGAGCCTAGGCTTGCTTGTTTGATACTAGATGCAAAATAGTAAAAAAACTTGAAATTGTTGTTGTCTGACTGATGGACTCGCCGAGTCCATGGGGGGACTCGCCGAGTTCAAGGCAAAATTCATCCTACTCGGCGAGTAGGTTCGTGCACTCGGCGAGTAGAATGATCAGAATGCAGAATTTCGACTTTTGCTGCTGGAAATGGACTAGAAACATTACCCTAAACTGTTTTGGTGTTTTAAAACTTGTTTTAGTTGGTGTAATGGTTGTTCTAATCCATTTACAATAGCATATATCAAAATTCCATGATTTTTATGTGTTCATATAATTCTTGAAATTTTGATGATCATGTTCATGTTCTTATGAATTTAGAAGATGGTAGGAATTATTTGCTGAATTGTTTAGAATTAATTCTTGATCATTTATGTGTTTTAATGGAGTCCATAATTTGTCCTCAAGTTATGGATATCCAAAGGTCACTTTTCTTTAACACACATTTAAACACATAAGTTACATGAAAATGAAGATTCTTCATGAACCTTTAATTCATAAGTTATGAAATGAAAAGTTTTGGATAGTTACAAAACTTGCCCTCAAGTTTTGGAATTTGTAAAGTTTCACACACTTTAATAAACTTTAATTCCATACCCTATAAGTTTTAAAAGTTAAAATTCTACACTTATACTATTTATAACATTAATGGTTAATTATATATATATATATATATATATATATATATAAGAACAAGTCGTTTTACCGTTAGTAGGCCTCATTCATGAAGCCGGTCTATAAGGTGGGTATAAGGTTGTTGCCTATAAAATGGCGACTTAATGGGTGTCCACTCTCACCCACCGCTTGCTTGATCGGTGGAGGGTCGTTAGCCGAACGGGTAGGACAATGACTTTAAATTCTCATTAAAAGTATAATGATTATTATAAAATAACTAAATGTTTTATTTAATTCCCAATCTTAGTTACTTTAGGAAAAATGTGAATTTGGTGCTAGCCCATGGAATTCACACTTTGTACCTTACCAAGTCGTTGGTGGAGCGTGTGTGGTTAATCGACACACTAACTTGGACTAGTAAGGATCACGAAGGGTGACTTAATGTTTGTCATAGATCAATGGAGCGTGTGTGGTTAACCGGCACATTGATTGGGTGATAATATTAAGGGTACCAAGTGAATTGGTATGGTTATTCACACCTTGTTTTGTGATCCTCGGCATCCCAGTCACAAAATTTGAGAGGGCACACTCGAGATTGAAACATGCCATTGAAAAGTTCAATGAATCTTAAAAGATCTAGGAATTTCAAATCCAATTAAAACCTAATAAATTATTTCGTTTTTCATGGTGGAAATTGGTGAATCGTCATTCGCCTACCTTCAAATATTTTATAGCTTGGATTACGGCATCCCTCTTCCAAATTATAAAATATTGTGTTGGGTCCTAGCCTTAATATTTCATATTGGGTGTTATATTAAGGACTTTGAATCAACTAACTTGATTTTCTCCCATTATAGATGTATGGTTCAGACAATTATGATCTTCCCAAATCTCTTGAAGATGGTGTCCCTCAACATCATGCTTCACTTCCTCCACCTCCTCCAATTATTCTCCCTCACCCACAAGTTCTTGAAAAGTTTAAAGTCACTCAATCCCTATTGGCAAGCATAGTCTATGTGTGCTCACATCTTGGAGATAAAGTCACATATTGACAAGCTGGGAGAGTTGGGTGTCAAAGTCTCGTGAAAGTTGGATGTTCAATCACTTTCTTAGTAACATAGTGAGTCTTTTTGGGACTACTATGAGATAGACTATGAGATGACCCTTAATGATGTTATCTATTTGCTTGGTGTTGTGGAATCAGCAATGATTTGGAACACCAGTAAAGCAAATTTGATTAAAAGAACAACTTCCCGAGTCTTAAATGGACATTGACAATGGTAGCATTGGATATCTAGAAAAGGATTTCTCTTCCCAATGGAAAGGGATCGGCCATAGTCAACTCGGTTGACCAAATGGTAAAGAGAAAGGCTGAGTCTGAGATAGTCTCATGTGCCATTACCAAAGGGTCCATGTGTTTTGTTGCCAAAGGAAGGGGCATTGGTTGCGAAGCTGCCCTATTCACCTGAAAGGTCATAAGGTTGATCAAGTCAAGAGGTTTGACTCTACTTCGGGTAAAGTCCACTGTCTAACTCTATTAAGTTCCTATTTGGAGATTCTTATTACATAATGTGAATGGGTCACATGCTGATGTTTTTAAGAATCAAAGAAAAGATAGGAAGCTTAAAGTAAGTATATGTTGATTCTGATTGCGAAGGTGGGTTTCGATCGCATGGTTCGGTAATCTGAATTTTGAGCTGTTGCTTAAGAGTTATAATATATTGCTTATGAATAGATAACAACAAGGTTTTCATGTGGATTGTAAGGATAAGTTTTTCCGCAAAGTTTTAAAATAAAAGAAAAAAAGGGTTTTAATTTTATTTATTTTAAAAATATCCTTACAATGGCATCTGTGGAAAATTGTTGCTTATATGTTTCCAGTAATAGCAATATTGGAAAGTGGATTTGATTCTTTCATTTGTGGTAGTGTCTGAATTTACCAAATGAAGAAAGTTTTTCATCACCCAAGTTTCAATTGGACAGAAACTTGGAATCATACAAGTTGTATTGTATGATGAATGAGAATTTTCATCTTTGAAAATTAAGACTAATTCTTTGATCACATGTATATATGAGTCAACTGAAGGACTAAAGAATTAGGTACACTGGGTGTGCGCTGGTCAAGGTCCACCACAAAGATTGATTTGTCATGATTTACTAAAGATTAGTAAATATGATTATACTTATGAGGTTAAGTATAATTCTGTAACATTGGAAAGGTTACAATGTGTGACAAAACAAATGAGAAGAATCAAATTAGGCAGAAAGATAAAAGTTTCTCAAATATGAAAGGATGGGAGAGTACTTTAGTATCGTATTTCATGATCATCTTAATGATTATGAAACCATATCACAAATTCAGACTCTAAGGACGTCTTAGTGCATTGTTATGGCTAAGAAGAGAGGTCATGAACTGTTGGATTGGTTAAAATCAAGAAGATGAGTCATATTTCGTTCCAAAACAATTCTTAGAGTCATACTCCAAGATTGTAACTTTGAGTGACATAAAGAAGGATTTATTAACACTAGTCAAATGTAAGAGTAAAATGTTTTCTACTCTTGTACATTTGAGATTGGTAAGTTGTGATGTCTTGGATGAGACAAAGACAACCTAAGACCAATTGTGTGAAGTGTTAGTCTTGATAAGAATCCGCACTATCCCTTGAATATTTGTTTTGTCAAGGAATGGTTCTTGACTGAGGAAACTTATATGTCAAGGGGACAGTGGGAGCCTTAAAGATCCTGAAAGAGTTTCAAGATTTAATCAAGAGTAAAACCTGTAATTTATCACTAGCACACGACTTAAGGTTTGCAACCTATCGTGTTGACATAATTCTTATTTCTGTACCTACTTCAAATAAGTTGAATTTTCATGTGAGTTATCAGAGTTCAACTTGGAAGCATTGGTGAGCCTTGTGCTACCAAGGTGACAAGAAACTAAGATTGAACAAGTTTAATCCATGTAAGGCTGAATTTGTCACTAACCTTATCTTGTGATTATGATTTTGACAACTTCACATGGATAGGAACTCATACACTATAAAATCTAAGTGTCATAAGGTTTCTCTCCGATTCATGAAAATGATGGTGAGGAAACGCTTTCACTAAGTAGATTTTACGTAGATATCAATTGTGTTATTTGCATTTTCAAAAGTCGTTAGTGGAGCGTGTGTGGTTAACCGGCACACTAACATGGACTTGTGAGAAATGGCAAAGGTCTAAGAAATTGAGACTATGATTACGGCATCCCTTTTCATAGTTCTTGAAATTGCTTAGACACACATGTGAGCTATCTAAGAAAGGGTGTATGAATCTAAATTTTAGAAGTCCAGCAGATATCTGGAAATATGTAAGAGCTAGTGGGAGCATAATTGTTTTGCTGATAATCATCATGTTAGTGGGAGCATGATTATTACATTTAGTGTTGCAAGTTAGCAATGTTAATTATAGACAGCAAAGTTTCAATTCGTGAAGTTGCAGGGGTTGAAAAGTTGTTTTGCTATAATTAAGGGAGAGGAAATTATACTTCATTTCAATTCTAGAAGCTTAGATTGAGATTTTAATCATCTTTAGTCAAGGACATATATATGAATTTTATGTCTGAATGGTTCGACTTAAGGAAATTCTATATATATTGCGTTCTCAAAATTCAATTATGACTACGACATCCCTCTTCATAGTTAAATTTTGAAAACATGGCAAATAAAAAATATTGTAGCAAAAGACTTGTCTAGTATCATGTCTTTATGTCAAACATCATGAATCGTGTCCCATATGCTTCAGATATAGGATCGATTTCATGTGCTATAATATTCATCTTTTCTAAATTTTCCAAATGCTTAAGGCATTGAGAAGGGAAAAGTCTAGAACTGGATATGACTAAAGTGATTAAGCAATTGTCGAGGACAAATCTGAGGTTCGCCAAAGATTGGTTGCTCATGGACAGTTGGAAGTATGATGTCGGAAAGGACCATATTGACATATTCTGAAAAGAAGTAACTCTTGTTCGGAAGTGATAGTCAAAATGGGACTATGGAAATGTCTCCATAGGTGGAAGTTATTCAATCTATGTAAGATTAGAAAACCTTAATGCAAGAAGGATGTTCAAAGCAATGTACTTTGAATATGAGACTTCCGTTGCATAGAAGTTGACCTTCTTTGGAATATTCTGTAATGACTGGTGACAAGGTTTTGGTGACTTTGTGCATAATCATTACAAGAGGAACATTGCATAAAAGTTTAAAATCTAACAGATTTTTGGTAAATGATAGGAATCGGGGATTCTCACATTTACAATAAGGATTTGGGATTGTGAAATGAGTATCAATGGAATCATGTTCAATTGATCTACATCACAATGTAAGGATCATAGACAAACATAGTGTGCATACTTGGAGTATGGCATAACTATTGTTTAGAAAAACAAAGTGTACATGCTAGGAGCATGGGACGACTATTGTTTTTATTCAAGTCTTAAGTTGATTGATTGAAACATTATACAATGAATAATGTGTAATCAATATGGTGATAAATAAAAGGTGGTTCTATTTATATTCAAAAGGGTTCTGAGACCATATTGGATTCGATTATTATTGTGTTTCACTTTGCATGTTTTGACTTCCAAAATAGCTAGGTTATTCTTTCCGAATGACTAAGTTATTTAAACACTCCACAGTCGTTCATATGTTGGAAGTAGGTATGAATCAAGACTGTCATGAATCGAGTTTGTAGATGGCTAAA
This sequence comes from Lactuca sativa, assembly GCF_002870075.4. Lineage (NCBI taxonomy): Eukaryota > Viridiplantae > Streptophyta > Magnoliopsida > Asterales > Asteraceae > Lactuca > Lactuca sativa. Next base: position 5,245,810 of record NC_056630.2, on the reverse strand, counting down.
TGGGTTTAGTCATAGCAATGGTTGCTACAACATTCATGAGTGCTCATAAGTTATGAGTATTGGAATAAACCCACGCTCACTTGTATCACTTCATGGAATTTATCTCGAGTGATCGTGAGACGGTAATATCATATAAATCTTCAAACCTAGAGATATGAGTTGTTACCTATGAGTTGGTTGTGCATTGATTGCATGTAAACGCATCAGTAACTTGATGTTATAAAACGTGCCTTTGTATACAATTCAACAAGTAGTAGAACAAGCATATGAGTCGAAGTTTATCTGTTCCTTCTAGAAATAGAAGCGATATCTGGGCCCCTCGATGATTTTGTTGTGACCTATGTACCGACCGGTCAGAACTAAATTGATGTGTTCGATTAAGTTCTTTGTCAAACAAATCGGAAATCGGGAAACAAACTGCTGGACATTAAGTACGACGTTGTTCCATGTATTTGTCCGGCTGATATCATGAGAATAGAGGATTATATGATCACTTATCTAAAATGGCGCTTCATAGTTCAACAGAGTTTTCGAGAGCTACGATTGCTGGTTGGTTCCTGAAGTAACATACGCAAATATAGTTATTAGACTTATCCAAGTGGGAGTCTGTTGGATAAGGTGTCTAAGTCCATAACTTATTTGGTATATACTTGACCCGACCCGGCATGGTCCATTTGGGTTACATTTCATCCAAACTATTTATGGATAATTTTATGAGAGTTATACACATATGTTTATTAATATATTATAAGTTATAATATATTAATATGAAGTCGTGTTATTTAATTAGTCTTAGTCTTAAATTAATTATGAATTAATTTAGAGATTAAAAGGAAGACTAATTAGATTATGGGCTATTTGTTTTATATAGTGTGGGCTAACACTCATTTGTTAATGGGCTAGGCTTATATGGAAGTCCATGGAGCTTTTAACCCATGGATCCTTGGAAAGGAAAAGACATGGGTTATTAGGGTTTCACCCTAATCATGTACACTATATAAGCATGCTTATGTTGCATGAAATAGCCACTAGTGTGACTAGTGTAACTAGAAAGTATGTGTGTTTGTGTGTGACCGATTTCTATGTGTGTGTACACTCTCTCAAAGTTTTCCAAGTGTTTGTGGTGATTTGTGATTCCATTTGAGGCATTCACACTATTGGTGCTTGGCCCTCAAACTCCTTAGGAATCAAGCTCATCATCAAAAGGTATGTAATCTCATCTAATTCTTTTATGTTTAAAAGTACCCCATGCCATGTTAGATAGGTTATGAACCTTGGAAAATTATTATTTTGCATGTATTTAGACAAACATAGATCCAAGGTTTATTAGGGTTGCATGCACACTTAGGAAGTGTTAGATTGCTCAAAACCCAACATTGACATCATGAATGATAGGATTATTCGAACAGTCCACAGTCGTTCATATTTTGGAAGTAGATGTGAATGAAGACTGTCATGAATTGTTTGTAGATTGTCTAAAATGTTTTGGGCATAGCAAAGGTTTGCTGCAAAGTTCAGAAGTGCTTATGAATATGATTTTAGCATTGGAATAAACCCGTGTTTGCTTGTATCACTTCGTGGTGTTTTACCTTAAGTGATTGCAAAGCGATAATATCATATAGTCTTAAAAATTAGAGATATGGTTGTTGTTTGCTGGTTGGTTATGCATTGATAATGTGTAAACGCATTAGTAACTTGATGTTCTAAAACACATTGTTGTGCATGATTTAATTAGTAAATAATAGATGCGTATGAGTCGAAGTTAATCTGGTCCTTTTATTCTATGAGAATAAAGGCGATATCTTGGCCACTTGATGATTTGGTTTGACTTATGTGCTGAGACCGATCAGAATGAAGTTGATGTGTTCAACTAAATTCTATGTCAAACAAATCAGAAATCGAGGAACAAATGTTGGACGATAAGCATTGTCAGCATGATATCTAGAACAGAGGATTATACGATCCCTTATCTGAAGGACAAATTGCTGATCAGAGTTGACAACGAAGTATAAGAGCTACAATTGCTAATCGGTTCCTGATGTCATATGTGAGATATAGTTACGAGACTTATCCAAGTGGGAGACTATTGGATTAGTGTCTAAGCCCGTAACTATATTTGGTATGTACTTGACCCAGTTGTGCATGGTCTTTTTGGGTTGCCTTCACCAAAGCAACTTGACAATGTATTTTAAGGAGAGGGAGATAGAGAATATTATGGTTTATTAATATATTATAAGAATAATGTATTAAAGGAAAAATCATATTTATTTAATTAGTATTGGTCATAAATTAGTTAGGAATTAATTTGGTGACTGAAAGAGATTAATTAAATAAAGGGGCATAAACTGTCAAATGTATGATAGTTGAGTTTTGGGCTGGGAAACCTAATGGACTAAGGGGGAACAAGATTATGATGGGGATCCATCATATTTTCGTCCAAGGCCCTAATCTAGAAGGTTCCTTGGGTTGCTTGGTGATTAAGCTGTCCATTAGGGTTTAGACTGAAACCCTAGCAGCCTGCAGTATAAATAAGACCCCTAGGCTATGAAAATCGGCTACACTTGATTCCAAGAGAACCCTAGGGCCGATTTTAGCATCTCTCACCCTCTCTCATATTGTCTTCTTGCTTGTGGGGTTTGTGAACCATTAGAGGAGTTACAATTATGACTTTAAGCTCAAGATCAAGAAGACTACAAGGATTTCAAGCTATATGAAAGAGGTAAATCACTTAGATCTGTTCTTATGATGTTAATTTCGAATTATATATGATAGATCTAGGGTTTCAAGTCTTGGATTCAAAGCATGTACAATAGATAAACTTAGATCCAAGCATTAGGGTTTGTATTATCACATAGGATTGTTCTTATGCATAAAACCCATCGGGGACCTCATCAGCTATGGATCGGATCGAGAGGTGAGTTTTCCTCGTTGTACTTGCGGGTTGAAGGCACCAATGCCAACCTATTGGATTGATATTATGTTATGCATGCTATTGTGTTGTTGTGATATGTTAGATCGGTATTCTGGTAGATAGGATGTTGTTATAATGTAGTAATCTGTTAGATCGGCATCCTGGTAGATAGGATCTTGTTATGCTTAGTGATTTGTAGATATGTTTGACTGGCTGTAGACTGATACATGATTATCTGTTATATATGCACATGTTTGGTTGGTGGCTGAGGCTTCATTGCTCTGTGCGTAAGCTAATAGTTCGGGGCATACCAACCTGATGGTTGAATGGGCCCAAGGGTATTCCATCCTGAGGATGATTGGACCCATAATATGATGGCATTCCAAACTGATGGTTGAGGGGCCTAGGGTATTCCATCATATTTTCGTCCAAGGCCCTAATGTAGAAGGTTCCTTGGGCTGCTTGGTGATTAAGTTGTCCATTAGGTTTTAGACTGAAACCCTAGCAGCCTGCAGTATAAATAAGACCCATAGGCTATGAAAATCGGCTACACTTGATTCCAAGAGAACCCTAGGGCCAATTTTAGCATCTCTCACCCTCTCTCATATTGCCTTTTTGTGAACCATGATTGGACCCATAGTATGATGACATTCCAACCTGCTAGTTGAGGGGCCTGGGGTATTCCAACCCGATGGTTGATTGGACACATAATATGTTGTTTTTGGTATATGTTGTCTGTTGTGTGTTGGTTTTTGGGGGAACTCACTAAGCTTTGTGCTTACAGTTTTGTTTTATGGTTTCAGTTACTTCAATGGACCGTGACAAGGCGAATGCGTGACCGTACATATCCTTGGTTTTACAACTGATTGGATATTGGGAGACTTTGATTTTAAATAATGTTTGGAACTAATAGTTTTTAAACACTTTGATTAATAAATGGGTCACTTCTGAAGGGTTTAAATTTGTTGAAATTTTTGGGATGTTTCAGATAGTGTTGTAAAACTTGCCGAGTTGGTTGATTACTCCTTCGAGTACTCGCTACTCGGCCCCTTACCGAAGCGAGTTGCAAAATCCCGAGTACTCCCCGATCGGCCCCTTACTGAACTAAGCAATGTTGTAAAACCCGGTCAACTCGGTGATTAATATGTATAATATAATTAATGATTTATTATTTAACACACTCACATGTGATTATTACTACATATATATCTTCAATTTTTAGTAATTATTCACGAAGTGATACCATTATGTGTTTTTCAATTTTTTTTTTCTATTCACATGTATCTAATTTTGTTATATATTTCTATCAACTTATGATTTTAACTTATGATTTTGATATATATAATGTCCCTAAAAATATTTCTACATGAATTACCGAATCCGAGTACTCCCCAAGTACCCCCGAGTACTCCCGAGTACTCGCTACTCGATAGTCGGCCGAGCAGGTCCTGAGTAACGAGTTCTACAACCTTGGTTACAGATATAGTCTTACATACTTGAAATAATGGTATTTTGATAAATAATTTTAGGATAGATTGTAATTAACAGAAAACAAGTTTGACATCATAATATCTCATAAAAGAATGATAATTACCCTTGTTTCAAGCCATACTAACACATCTTTATGGTGTTAGGGCAAATCATGTTTTTACGTAAATAACAACAAAACCTAAATCCTACAAAATTGAGACACGAGGGAGGTAAGATGTAGACATTCGTACATCCACCCTAAGGATTTAGAGATGTTGTTTCAATAAACAACCTAAAAAAACACAAGCTTATAATGGTGAATAAAATAGGAATTTAAGAAAGCAAAAAATGAATACTAGCAAGCTGAGAATAAAAATGAGACAAATGTAAAATCACAGGTCCATTTTGAAAAACATAAAAATAAGAAAGAAATTTGGATCTATACTACTCCATTAATGTGATTTTCAAGCATCCATACATATAAAAAACATAAATTAGGAAATATATGATTTTATTTTATGTCTAACCTCACACTATATATCACTTTATTATCAAATGTCTTCTCCTCATCACACTATTAACCGTGATTGACTACACACTCCTTATCATAACAGATGTCTTTTCTTTGGATATATATGAACCACCTCAATCTTCCTTCCTCAAAATTTAAGTGATCGACACCACTCCCACTATGATTGTCACATTCAATATCATCCCAAATTGAGTTTTGTTGCATTCCAACCCAACCTCATGATGTCTACAAATTTTAATTCCTCTCATGACTATTATTAATCGTCAAAAAATCAGATCCATACGTTTTAAACACCTAACTATTAACCTGTAAAAAATTTCCTTGAGTTTCAACATTCCTTTATTGTTTCATAAATATTTTGTGGCCACTCTCCATTTTTACCAACCCACATATACATATATATCATCGACAACATTATCATCAACACCTTTGTTACTATAAATTATAAGGCCATAAGTATCTGGAAAACTATTTTTTAGACAAATAATAATAAACTATCATATAAACTGATATTGATATTTATATAATAATATAAGTAATAGATTATAAGGTCTTCAAAATAAACAAGATGATACTCTGGTTTAAACCCTAACATTTTTATAGATTTGAAATCCTTAAATATTAAATTCTTTCATTATATTATTTCTAAAAGAAATTAATGACATTTTTAATAAAATTGATAATAATTTAATCCGCTTGTCAATGCTTGTCAATATTTAATGTAGGTAGAAGAATAGTAAAAATAAAATGTTCTAAACTATCATATAAACTGATATTGATATTTATATAATAATATAAGTAATAGATTATAAGGTCTTCAAAATAAACAAGATGATACTCTAGTTTAAACCCTAACATTTTTATAGATTTGAAATCCTTAAATATTAAATTCTTTCATTATATTATTTCTAAAAGAAATTAATGATATTTTTAATAAAATTGATAATAATTTAATCCGCTTGTCAATGCTTGTCAATATTTAATGTAGGTAGAAGAATAGTAAAAATATAATGTTCTAATTTACTAAAATCGATCAATTTTAATTTTTTAAAATGAATATGATTAATTAAGGCATAGAAGGCGAGGTGGACTGGTGGAGGCAGTTCCTTCGGATACGTTGCCCATCAATCGTTAGCCACAAGACTCCCAACTTCGGCACAACAACGTCGATCGCCGTCTTCCGTCAAACTCTCAATCCTCTGCTAAACCCTTTGGGCATGACGACAAGCCTCCCATGGCACCCTCTACTCTCCTCGAAAACCCAACGCTTTCATCCTTCCACTAATAAATTGTTTCCCAATTCGCCGAGACCTAATTCAATCAGAGTACAAGCTTTTAGGCGTAGCGATTTTGATGGCTTTGCAAAGCGAATGGCTTCAGGCGAAGCCTGGAGAGATGCCTGGCGTAGCGCTAATAACGGTTTTGAGCAGATCCTTTACGAGACGAAGAAAACCGCCGAGCGCATCGACCGCCAGTATTCTGTTGGTCGCCGACTCTCCTCCGTCGCACAATCAGCTTCTGACCGTGCCAGGGAGCTCGACCGTGATTATTTGATAACACAGCGGTGGCGCACATTTACTCTCGATTTCAGTCAAAATTGGCCCAGGGTTTGTACTCTATTCCTCTATCTGTTCCTTATAAATTCATCATTTATAGTCATGTCACTCGCCTTCTTATGCTATATTTCATTCAGTCTACTGATAACATGCAATTCCCCCCTTGCAGTACAGGAAGCAGTTTAGCGATTTCCTTGATACTCCATTAGGAAGAAGTTTTGGGGTAAGTGTTGCTTTACTTTGTGAATTGTGCTTTGTTTTGAATAATCGTCCTTGTATTACACCTGCAGTTATCGAATCAGAAATCTTATTGCTAAAACAGATGGGAAAAAGTATACAAGATTTCCCTGTTGTTAATGGAACTTTTGAAATTAGAACCTATGAAGATGTTTAGATTACTCAGACTAACAGTTTGGTTGTTTCTGTAGACTATCTTCTTCCTATGGTTTGCTCTTTCTGGATGGCTGTTCAGGATTCTGATATTTGCAATATGGGTACTACCATTTGCAGGCCCTCTACTTATTGGTGCTGTTGCCAATAATCTGGTGATTAAGGTAACTAGTTTTACTGCTTGTTAATGGCAAAGATGCAATGAGAATATGATATTCATCTTTTACATTTATTACAGGGTTCATGTCCTGCTTGTAAGAGGCAGTTTATGGGATACAAAAACCAGATGGTGAGATGTGGTGGGTGTGGGAACATTGTATGGCAACCAAAAGGAGATTTTTTTACAAAACGTGGGAATTCTGCTTCTTCTTCTTCATCTTCAAAGTCTGGACCAGAGATAATAGATGTTGAGTTTGAGGAGAAATGAAGAATGTTTACTGGTTGTGCTGTGTGTATACAAGATGGAGTGTTTGGCTTATAAGCTATTAGCCAATAGAGAGAGAGAGTTTTTGTTTAGACTCTGCTTACAAGTATCATAATCTGCTGTATTCTTTTAGTTTTAGATTTGGTTAAAACTCATAATGCAACTATAATTGTGTCTTAATTGAATCTAATTTTTTTTTTCATGTTCATAAAATCATATATAACAAAGTATAAAGTTTTTAATGAGATTTCAGTTATCTATTTGTTGTTTGATTAAAACTTAAACAAATGAACACAAACAAACCTTATTTTATGTTTGTTTAGGTAATTATCAAAATTTCCATTTTCATAATATTATTTCAGTAATTATTTCAACATTAATCAGTTACCAAAAAAATTTATAACAATTCAGTATTTTCATTTTTCGTGGAACTCGTCACTACTTTGAGTTTAAAAATAAGAAAATAATCAACATATATTTATGGTTTCTTGGGCGTTTATGCGAAAACTTTGGGCCGATGAGCCCAATTGACTTTTTGGGCCCAACTCTTTGTTCTCTTTCTTTTGTACAACGTACATATCCCAAACCCTGACCACCAGGGTAGAGGTAGATCGCCAAACCCTAATTCTTCCCAACAAAATTACTCTCCCTCTTCTTCAATTTTCTTCGCTTCTTGGCAACAATGGTATCTGGGAAGAAGACGGTAAGATATGAACTGATCTGTTCTCGATTTTTCGTGTCTCTGTCTCGTTGATAATAACCTGTATTTATTTTCACCATTCTTTTTTGGTTTTCATACTACAGAAGAAGACTCATGAGAGCATCAACAACAGGTTGGCTCTCGTGATGAAGAGTGGAAAATACACTCTTGGTTACAAGACTGTCCTCGAGTCTCTCAGAAGCTCCAAAGGTAATAAAACACCAAATTTATGCTTATAAGTTTTCATAATAGCATGTCATCTTCGATCTAAACATACAACAGCGTCTGAATTAGGGTTTTATTCTGTTCTTTGAATTAGAATATGATGTTTCGCTCATTATGATTCCATTCCAAGTGTAGGTAAGTTGATTATCATTTCCAACAACTGTCCGCCCTTGAGGAAATCTGAGATCGAGTATTATGCCATGCTCGCCAAGGTTGGTGTTCATCATTACAATGGAAGTAAGTACATCATATCCTCCCTCGTCGTTTTTTCCTTCCTTTGTCTTAGTATTCTTAGCCATCGTGTTAAAACTGCGATTGCTGTAAGAGTTAATAACAATCTGAATTGTTTTATGACCACTTGTTTGAATCTGATCATAACAATTTCTAGATGACGAGAATAAACTTATGCAGAAATTGGATTAGATATAAAAGATCATACGTTGAAAAACAATATCATTACTTTAATTAATTTGGTTTATGGATGGGCAGACAATGTTGACCTAGGGACAGCATGTGGAAAGTATTTCAGAGTGTCATGCCTTAGTATTGTTGATCCAGGTAAACAATGAATTAACATGATAATTTTATGTTTGGCCAATTACATGTAAGTAATGATTTATTGTTATTGTTATTATATTGTTGTAGGTGACTCTGATATCATCAAATCTCTCCCAGGAGACAACTGAAAAGACCCAATGAAGCATTAGTTTTCTCACTTCTGATATGTTGAATCTGTTCCTGTTATGGCATTAGTGTCTCAAATTTAATTCTCTTTCTGTTATTATGAATTCTATGAATCTGTTGAGACGTGCATGTATTAACAATTAGATCCTAAAGAGGTAAAATTTTGTTGATTTGGGGATTTTTTGGTATATTTGATTTCTAAAATTTTGTTATTATATGCTTCTCATAATGCTTTATGTAGTCAGTCATAAATGTTTGAACATATCATATTTTTCGGAAGAACAAAAATAACACAACAAAAGTTGATCACATAACATGATGTCCTAAGCCTTATTAATTGGGAACACGTTAACAAGCCCATAGTCCAGTAAGAACTTTTACTACAATTATAAAAATAAATATATAAAACGACGAAGAAGTTCTGAAGTTGAAATACCAAAATTTAATGAATTATCTCAAATACATTCATTTTCAAGCCAGTCATGAATAAAACTAAGCGACTAATGTCGGCAATTGACAATATTTGAGAGAATTTTTCTTGCAACAATGTGAAATTGAGAGAATTTTTCTTACAACAATAAAGTGTTAGTGAATCGTACACATTAACTGTTAGGGGTGAGCACTGTACGACCCAGAGCGGTTTTTGGACCAAACCGAACCGCAAGTTGCGGTTTTTTATAGAGAACAAAAATGGAAATCATTCATATGTATTAAATGAGTATAAAAACAAAAATGACTTATTTTGAAACAAAAAAAATATTAAGAACTAAATGTGTACAAAAATATTAAAAACTAAATATGTACAAAATGAGAAATATATTACCATATTAAGTCATTTTTCTCGGCTAATCTGGAGTAACCGATCATAAGGACTGTATGTGTACAGTTTCACAAGTGGAAGGGGTAAATGTAGACGAAAAAAAATTAGTGACCAAATGTGTACAAATCAAAAAATATATTACCGTTTTAAGTAATTATGCATTTTCCAAATATACTTAGGTGCTGTTTGTTTTTTGGAAAAAATCTCTTCAGACCTCTTATTGCTGCGCGGCGCAGCACACGTACAACACTTTTCATCTCGCATCTGTTTGTTTTTTAAAAGTCTTTAGAGTCAAAAACCTCTGCGCGTGCTCTGTTTGGCGCAGCACTTGTACTGCCTCTTCCAACCTTTTTTTCTTGTTGAAATTTTTATTATATGTTGTTGAAATTTTAGTTCACTTTTTTTTCGTTTTTTTTTGTTTATTCTTGTTGATTTTTTTTGTTTTTTTTTTATATTGAATAATGATAGATTCTTGATTAAATATCATTATTTTTTACTAAATATCTTTATTTTTTTGTTGAAATATCATTATTTTTTATTGAAATATCATTAATTCTTGCCGAAATGTTATATATTATTAAATTTTCCGTATTAAAAAATTATTTTTGATTTATAAAATTAGTTTATTTTAAATTTTTAATATCTGCAGTAGTATGCAGATGTTAAAAAACCTAACACGTTTCTTATTACGGTCTGCAGCCGTTTGGTACACCTTTTCTACTGCAGAGGGTTGCAGAGATGGTCCACATAGGATTGCAGAGATGGTCCACATGCTTCATGAATTTTTGTTTTAGAAAATCAAACTGCACCTAAACGTTGGAATCTACATGTTCACATATGCCATGGAATTGAAAAAAAAAATTACCTCGTAATCGAATATGAGAAAAAAAAAAAAAAAAAAAGTCAATTGGGAAGGATTCTGAGCGTGTGGCAACGAGTGTAACTTATCCGGTGGCGATGGAGGCCTATCACCACGTCCACACAACTGCTTCTATTTTCCCTTATCAACAACAAAACAGCCACCACCTGTTTCTCGATTCTGTCTTGTGCCAGTCACAAGAAGAAAATGTCGACGACAACCGCCATAGGTGCAGGTGGAGCCTTCGCAACAAGAAACGCCCTCTCCATCAAAACTACTACTTCATATCCATTAGCATCACCTCATCAGGTTCGTCTTCAATCTATTCCATTAATAATGGTGAAAAAAAATCAGTTGTTGATTAATGATTTCACCCTATTTTTGAGGAACAGAAAACAACATTTCAAGGGTTGTCCATTCAAGATGCCAAAAGGGGCGTCTCCACTTCCTTCTTGGGATCCAGCGACAAGACCATCGTGTCTGTAAAAGGAGGAAGAGGTTTAGATATCAAAGCCAGAAAAACCGCAGGTGCTTCAAAGGAGATCGAAGTTGAAGTCGACAAGCCTTTAGGCCTCACTTTGGGTCCTAAACCTGGTGCTGGTGGTGGCGTTGTTATCACCGTACGTCGGTTCTCTCCACATCTCTGTAATTAATTTCGTTTACCTTTTTTTCTTTCTCCGATTCTCAATTGATGTGATTTTCGAGTTCAGGGAGTGGAAGGAGGTGGGAATGCTGCAAAAGCAGGGTTGAAGGCTGGGGATCAAGTCATATACACAAGCAGCTTCTTCGGCGATGAACTTTGGCCTGCTGATAAGCTTGGCTTCACCAAAACCGCCATTCAGGCGGTGCCGGATTCTGTTTACTTTGTCGTTAGCAGGTACTCTCTCTTAATCGCTTCAATCGTTACTGAAATCAAATTTGATTGAAACAACAAAACCATAACGATGAGTGATTTTAATTCAGGGGGGCTGATGTAGATGTCAAACGACTACCAAAACGACCTGCTCCTCCTCGATTCGGACGCAAGCTAACAGATGCCCAAAAGGCACGAGCGACGCATATTTGTCTGGACTGTGGATTCATATACACGTTATCGAAGCCTTTCGAGGAGCAGGCAAGCTCTCAACTTTTGCATTTAATCATAACTGAATCATAAATTTTTAGGTTTAATTGACAAAAAAGATGATGATTTTGGTATGGAAATTTGCAGCCGGATGGGTACTTGTGCCCACAATGTAGAGCACCCAAGAAGAGGTTCACAGGGTACGATCCAGTCACCGGAAAACCAATTGGTGGGACGCTGCCTCCGATCGGTGTGATCATTGGACTTGTTGCCGGTCTTGCTGGAGTTGGGGCATTACTTGTTTATGGCCTTCAGTAACCGACATTCATTCTTCCATCATAATTTTGTTCTTATGATTGCCATTTACTATATCATACGAAAAGAAAATGTAATGTTTGTAATTGAAAATTGAAATGGGCTTAAAATACGTTGTTATTATGTATGTTTAATCGTAAAATCCTTTGTAGCTAAAAGTTAAGGGTTTAAAATTCAAATATTAAGATTTGATTGTAAAAGATATAAGAATAATTGTTTGGCTTCTCATTTATATCAAGAACGTGTTAGGAAAAAGTATAACCCAAACCAAAATGCACCAAAAGAACAAAAATCAGAAATTGTTACTGAAGCATGTGTTTGACACAGTTTTTTTTAAAACAAATTCGTTTTATAACGGTGTTTGTTGTTTAGGATACAACAGTAGTAAGGGGTCGTTTGATAGTTGTTAACCGGGTTAGACCTGATTGGGTTAGAAGCTGACTGTATTAGAAGTTCTGATTCAGTCCACATCTGATTGAGTTTATGCTGTTTGATTATTTCTCTAACTAACTATGTTGAATGACAAAGAAATGACCATATTACCCTTATGACGTCTCTTGTGTTGGTTAAAATAATTATAAAAATACGAAATCTTACATTAAATATAAATTAAACATACATCATTTAAAATTAAACGTCTTAAATGTCATTTGATAAAAAGAGAATACAAGGAACCGATGGATCAAAGCAAAGTTATAGATATAAAAAATATATTTGTCAATGAACAAATTATTGAGATTGAAATTTTATCCAACCAGAAATGAATGTATAAACTATAAAATTATAATCAAATTTCAAGATTTATAAAAATGGATTTTCTAAATACATTGTGAATTATAATGAAAATCTCAAATCATAAGACCCTAGAAGTACCTTGTTCCCTAATAACCTGCCTTCACAAAACTACTGTCATCACCATTTATATCATTCATTCCGAGATCAAAATCTTTGTAGTTCACATAAGTTTGTCTTGAAAACATCACTTTTTTTTAATGGTTCATATAGGTGCTTAAATACTGAATCTTGAAAATAACATATCTATGAGAAAAGAGGAATATTGATGATTCTGAAATCCTGCCCATCATTAAGCAACAATTCAAAGAGCACACAACAACCAAAAAAATCAGATGAAAAATTCTAATGGAAATCACAGCAACAAATTGCAATATCACAACAAAAATTCGAAGTTAATCAATTCAAAGAGCACAACAACAGCAACCAAAGAAATCAGAGGAAATTTTCAAATGGAAATCACAACAAGAAATTTCAATATCACAGCAAAAACTCGAAGTTAATCGATAATTTGTAGAAATCGAGAGCATAAAAGTTTGAAGCACACCTAGTCAGAAGAAGGTGGTCTCCGGTTCCAAGGTCAGAGGAAAACGACGGATTCCAAGCATAGGGTGGTCACCGGTAGTAGGGGAGCAGGGGTCACTTTCTTTCTTTCTGTAAGGCGTCTTTACGATCAGTAGGGCAAAAGTGGAACTAAATGCATTTTGTTCCAGTCCTTCTAATTTGAAGTTTGGACCGAATCACTCAATTTTGATGGATCGAGTCCACATTTTGGACTGAGTCCTTGACTCTAAAATTCAAATCAAACATGCTAAATTATGTTTTTTGGACCCGGTCCCTCTTTGGACCCAATTAGAAGCTAAATCAAACGATCCCTAAGTGACTCTTCTAGGTCACCCAACTCTCACTTGGCTCGGAAACTACCTTAGTTGCAGCAAGAGATGAAATAAAAAGCATAATCGTAAGAGAGGAAGAGAGTGATTTCGTTTCATTCAGTGTGAACTAAACAGTTAAAGAAAGGCTCTATTTATACTGTAAATCGTCACTGATGTCATTAAACATCAAAACGTAACAGTCAATTAAATAGCACAGTTAATTGATAAATCAAAACCGAATCTCTTATTAATAGCCTTTAATTCGGCTTCGTCCCGGGATTACCTTTCGGACGTCAACTGATGTTCTCTCTTCATTGTTGTGGTTACATGGCTCAACCCAGTCGGAACCATCAAGTAATGGTGTTAAGTCTGAAGCACTTATCATAACATTTGGCCCATCCGGGCGTGTACTCAGAGCTACACAACCTTTGATACGACTCTAGGTGGCGTCGATGACAAGAAAGGGACCTATGGCATCCGATGGGGGAGGGATGAGCCCACTCAAATCCATGTCGTCGCTCGTCTTGCAATATGGCCCATTTTTTGTTGTTGAGCTAGCCCATTAAAAATATAATTTAATGGTAGCACAAGTTAAGGAATGACAACTCATATGTGCTGAGAGCCCATTTTGTGTAGTTGGGATGGCCCAAATAAAATGTATAAGCCTTGTTGGAGCCCATTTCCGAGTTATAGGCCCAAGGAGGAGATTATTCAACCCATTTGCTAGTTAGACCGGATTCTTTTTTTTTAACGAGTTGCAAGAGTTTGTAGGGCGCCACATGGGGTCCACTATGCTTTTCACAAATGGATGAAAATAATCGGGTGCCCAGCCGCATCTCCCACTTCATTCTCACTATCTAACGCCAAAGAAAGAAAAAATGGGGCGACTAGAGGTGGGTGCCGGAGTTCGTCGGCAACAAGGGAGAACTGGAGCAGCATTTCGCCGATGGAGTAGTTGTTCTGATGCGTCGCCGTTTGGAGGTGGTTCCCAGTTGGAATTCGTCACCTGTAGCTAACAATCAGAGGTGCGATTTCATCGGCGACATGGGTCTGTTGGGTCGTCGGGATTAGGGGCGACTGTTAGCAAAAGACGGCGACGTGTTAGTTGCTATCGGTGGTCTACGAGTGGTCTGGTAGGGCGTTAACACTCGACGTTAGAGCCGTTGTTGCTGGGTGTTTTGGTCGGAGGAAGCAGTCGACCGATGCTGTTTTGGGTTCGTTCACCGGCGATGAAGCGAGGAAGCAGATGGCGGCGACCGCCGCCGGAGGCTCTTCAGCGGAGTCAATAGTAACTGGCGGTGCTCGGAGGAGGTGATTGTTGGTAGAACTATTTCGTCGGAGCCATCGTTGGTTAGCCGGAGATGACTAGTGGTTGCGTCGGCTAAGGTTGCTTTTTAGCCGGAGATGACTAGTTTTTGTAGTCCGGTGAGAGGGGATCCGATTGAGAGAGTCCCCAATTTTTTGAAGAGATGGTTGACCAGGTGGGGCCAGCCTTAGGATCTTTTGTCTTTTACTCTAACTTTTCAATGTGTGGGATCCATATGCTTGTATATGCTTGTATGTAAATAAAAGGGGGTCCATCTATGTTCTTTTTGTTCTATTGTCGATTAAAAAGAGAGAAGAGAATAAACATTGTACTTTTCTTGTATTTTTTTATGTATAAATTATACAAGTGTAAGCTGTGAGGTGTAATTTTCGAGATATGTTAGTGTTCTTTTTTTTTTTGTCGACTCAAATGGAGCACTAGTACACCAAGAAGTGTATCTTTTACACAATTTGTACAACTATGTGTACCAGCAATGACTTCAAAGAATGAGGTTGTGCAGAAAATTATCAACTAAAAGGGATTTTTTTGATAATATGAGCTGAATATAAGATAAGAACTTATAGAAACTTATTTTCTTCTTATCTTGTTGAATAAATCACGAAAATAAACAAATAAAAGAAGTAAAAAAAATCTTCTCTCCTCAACTTTCTGAATAAGTCACCAAAATATGGCGAAAAATGATCTAAAAATGTTTTTACAAGCTTTAGAAATGTTCGAGAACAGAACAGATCTAGAGATTTGAGCAAAAATAATGAAGCATATCTTAGAGATATGGGTAAAAACGTAGTAAATCTAGAGACCTAAGAGAAAGCATGAAGCAAATCTAGAGATCTGAACGTTTGGTAAGTGGATCTGGACAGATCTTGGCGAGAGCTGAACGAATCTAAACAGATAATGATAGAAATGAATAGATCTAAGCAAAAATGAGGCGGAAAACAACAGATCGGAGGCGAAACTGAGGTTGAGACCAAGAGGCGGTAGCTATTCTCTCTTGGCCCCACAGATGGCGCCAAATGTTGCGACATGTGCTCAGACCGTCGGGTCTTCTATGTTAGATCTGGATCGAAGATCTGGGGTGGTGTTGTCAGCGAGTTTCCGACGAGATACCTAAGTTGTCATCACAACAAAGTCATTAGAGTTGCCCCAGGGACTGTGCCCCGAGAGCAAGCTCTGATGATCAAGTTAGATCGATAGGTAGAGATGAGATGGTTCTCCCTAGCTAAAGATAACCATTTTTGTGTGTTGGGTAAGAGTTTGCCCATGAAGGCTCTAGGTTAGAGAAGGTTTCTAGAAGCTCATTAGAAGCTCAGGGTTTTTAGATTGTTAGCGACTACCTCCTCATAGAGGAGGAAGCATTCTATTTATGCGGTACAATTAGGTTAAGGAAGAGAGTTGGATCAGGCCTTGGGTCAGTCCAACTTAGGCCCAGCTAACAAGGAGTTGGGAAAGACCGACCTGGCGCTAGGCGAGCGTCAGGCGTGAGAGCTAGACAAGTCCGGCAGGAGAGCGTCAAGCAAGGCTGGCGCGCAAGGTCTTGACGTCTGGGTCGTGCTAATGGACCATACATTAACAGTTTTCATAACTTGGGTTTTATGTAAATTGTGATTTCACCTAATTTAAATTGAAAAATTCTGATTGTGAAAATAGGACGTTACAATGTATGTATACAAGATAAATATAAATTAATTTTTCATGTGGACAACAATTGATCTAAATAAGATTGTTCTTTGATCATTACGTTCACAATAGCATTTAGAGTTTGTTTGTTTGTTTTGGTGAAAGACTATGAAAACAAAGAACTTGTTCTTATTTACATGGATTTAGAGCATCCACAATGCAAGTAGTATAATAGGTGAACAAGATGATGATTATGATTGAATAAGAGTTGAATGAAGTGTGGGTGATGATATGCAGTGAGGTTGAATGATCAATGAACTGTTCAATATGAATAATAGATTATGATTAGGATTGAAAGGGGTGTTTAATGGATTGTGTGTTAAAAGTAAAGTTATATAGGTATTTAATGGAAGATGTGTCAATGATGTGGCAACAAATCATAAAATGGGATTGATCCAACTGTATGTCCTTAATGGTTATGAGACATTCAATTACACAAAAATTTCAAGGCTCTATCGGCGATGGTGAAAATGACAATATGTTCCTTGAATATGTTCGATAGTACTTTGCTTAGAATGAGAGATATTGAAACGCCCGGGTTTCGGGGCAAAGTTTTTTTAGACGATGTAATTGTCTAGGTCAACTATTGTAACTCTTTTTGAAGTAATAAAAATGAATTATTTAAGTACTATGTGAATTATATGTATTTATATGCTTATTACTTATTTATAAATGTGTAATAAATAAAGAATAAAAATTAGCGTCAAAATTAAAGTGCGGGATAAGTCTGCTATCATTAATAAAGGTGTAGTGGTCGAAACAAGGATTCCGGGGATATAAAGAACGCCGAAATCGGAGTTATAATGAAGAAGTTATGACCCGTCGAAGTTTCGCAACGGAACCGGTGCGACACCGGTAAGCGTAAATAGTGAATTTATGATAGAGCAAGTTTTATCCATAGTGACCTAAACGAAAGTCGTAGAATATGTTAAACCGAGAACATCCATAAAAAGAACACCCAAATCTGACTTCGTATGAGGAAGTTATGATTTTTCGAAGTTTCGACTTAGCACTGTACAGCCTGAAGTTCGAATATTAGATCAAGCGATTTCTAGCCGACACAACCTAAAATAGAATCGAAGATCTCGTTAATAGTAGTGTAACGATAAAAAGACAGATGGAAACGAACATCGGATGAAGAAGTTATGAGATTTTATCGGACCAATCCTGTCCCGGCCTGTTAATAATATAACTTTTGATATAGAGTCAAAATTAGCCAACGGAGTCTAAACGAAAGTCGTAGAGTACATTCCCGCCTACGCGTGGATATAAAGAATGTCGAAAACAGAGCTCATATGAGGAAGATACAAAATTTTGAAGTTGGAACTAGAAATTGTGAAGCTGGTGCGAATAGTGATGACGTGGATCGATCTGGGCCGTCCATCGCTGATCAGAGGCTCGCTTCGGATTGTGAATATCGCCTCGCAAACTACACCCCACGTCCGAGCTTGGTACGCCCAGCGTACGCCTCACACTCCTCGGCCCAGCAAGCTCCACGTCGCACCACCCGGAGACCGCCACCTCGCACCTTATCCGAACTACGCCCGACATAGTTGAGTTGTACGCCCAGCGTATGGTCCGAAGTCCAGGCCTATAAATACCATGCGAAATGTTCCGGATTTCTCACTCATTTCTTCATTCTTTCTTTCACTACTTTCTCTCTCTAAGGTTTCTAAACCCTCCTAAAGCCTAGCTAAACCCCTAGCACCCGAATGAAGCCTCGAGGCTCCCGAAGTCTCCAAGAAAAAGAGTTTTTCAGTTTGAAACTTTGCTCGCGCGGGGCCCGGTATTCAATAAAACTTCCCAGTTTCGTCAAAGAAGGTTATTTTTAGAAGCGAGTTGTTGTCCAAATCACTCTGTATCAGGTGAGTGTATAGTCACTTTCATCTTACACATAGATATGAAGTATTTTATATAAATTATGTGCTATGTGTATATATATGTTATCTGTTTACCTGAGATGTTTGCTAGACGAGAAGATCTATACTTCTTTCTTTCAGATATGAAACACTTTCCTTCAGATCTACACTTTCCCATCTCAGATCTAAACTTTTTCTTCAGATCTAATCTGTATTTTATGCTTTGAAATTTATGTTGGATGAAAGATGCAAACATTATTTTTCAGATCTAGACTGTATAAAGATTTTGAGATCTATGTTGGATGAAAGATTTGAACTTCTTTCCTGCAAATCTGAACTTTTTTCTTCAGATCTAGACCATATACGTATTTTATGATTTGAAATTTATGTTGGATGAAAGATGTAAACATTATTTTTCAGATCTAGAATGTATAAATATTTTATGCTTTGAAAGTTATGTTGGATGAAAGATGTAAACGTTGTTTTTTTCTTAGATCTAGACTATGTATGTATTTTATATCTACAAATATGTTGTGTAGAACAATGGGTATATGAAATAGATTATGTGTGTTAAAAAGATGAGAGGCCTCGATGTTTACGATGTTTAAGTTGATCCAGTCGTCTAGTGGAGTATAGATGACAACCACAGACTTTTCTAGGCAGTCCAATGGAACGCTAGCAGGCTCGCAACCTATAGGTATTTTTGAAGATGTACTACATCCCCCCCCCCCCCCATGGTTGCCTTACAGACACATATGGCTGAGGAATCCCCTTAGCAGTAGTGCCCATCCCGATGAAATTCCTTAGGATAGGTCCCTTATAATAGATGCTTTAGGGCAGGGTTGTTAATAGCGATCGCTACCCTCGCTATAGCGAATAGCGTAGCGTAGCTGTGATGTCTCGCTACCATACCTGTAGCGATGAAATAGCGCTGTAGCGCTACAGTAAAATTGATTTTCTTTTTTTTTTGTTTAAATCGGTAAGAAAAGAATGAGTCAGGCTCGGAATAGGGTTAGGATGGGTATCGCACTGTCAATTTGGTGTTTCCCCCTCTAATTGACTAACATTGTACATATGGCGCCAAAATCACCAAAATTAGTTTTGGCGGGTTATTTCCCACTCCTGCAACATTATTGACAACAACACATTTCCCCTTCTCCCCAGACGACTCCAACTACTCCAGAATCAATCTCGATTGTTCAACTCCAAAAAGGTAAGACTTTTAAATTGCTCTGTTTTTTTTCTAACTTCTGGGTTTCAGCTTTAACTGATTTTTCTAATTTCAGCTTTTAAATTTTATATCTTCTATCTTCTGATCGATTCTGCAAGAATTCAACTTTCAAAAAGGTAATCTTTGACTTCTTTCTTTCTTCTAAATTCTGAGAATCTTCTAATGCTCCTGTATGATCTGTAAATTCTGAGAACCTTCTATCTTCTGATCAATTCAGGCATGCCTCCTGGTGTAAAAGAGGATGATATTGGCTGGAAACATGGTAAAAAAGTTGAAGGAACTACAAACTGGGTGTTGTGCAATTATTGTCCAAATGTTGCCAAAGGTGGGATTACAAGACATAAACATCACCTTGCTGGTGATTCCACTTCAGTTTGCAAATGTATTAGAGCTCCACTAGATGTTAGGAAACTTTTTAAAGACATTTTTGAGAAACAGAAACAAGATAAAGTTGATAGGAATCGTGTTCCTCACTTTGATGATGATGTGGTGGATATAAATGATGAAGATGAAGAAGAAGTTGGTGAGGTTCCTTTCTCGTTAGGCAAGAGGGTTAATTTGTCTTCCAAGTCAACCCTACACAACAAGAAAGTAAAAGGTGCTTTGGATACTCATTTCAGGCCATCCAATGAAACAGGGAAGAAGAAGGGGTACTTGGTGGGAACCCCCGAACATAACCAACTTCACAAAAAACTAAGAGGTGATGCGGTTCAGAAATTCGCCCGTTGGATGTATGATGCAGGTCTTGCATTCAACGCGGTGAAGTATGATAGTTTAGGGCCCGCACTTGAAGCCATTGCTATACATGGTCCCGGTATGAAACCCCCTAGCTACCATGAGGTACGTGTTCCTCTATTAAAGCTAGAGAAGGAGCACACAAAGAAACTTTTGATACTAAATGAGACCGAGAAGAATGCAATCGGGTGTTCTTTGATGGCTGATGGTTGGAGGGACCGGAAAGGAAGAGCACTTATCAACTTCTTAGTGAATACTCCACGAGGAAGTATGTTTCTAGAATCTGTAGATGCATCTTCTTATTCTCATACAGGTACTCATTTTTCTTGTTTTTTACTTATGTACTTCACTTATGTTTATATTCATTGTTCTATGTACTTTACTATTATTGGCTGTTATGTACTTTACTAATATTGGCTGAAAGATTAATCTGTTATGTACTTTCTATTAATGGTTGTTATGTACTTTACTATTATTGGCTGAAAGATTAAATTGTTATTGACTGTTATGTTCTAGCATTGGATGTTTATGTTCTTTACTATTTTTGACTGTCATTCACTCTTGTATTGACTGTTATTGGTTGTTTTGTTGTTGTTTGAACAGGAGAGAATTTGTTTAAGTTGTTTGACTACTTCATCAAGGAAACTGGACCCGATCATGTGGTTCAAATTGTAACAGATAGTGTTGCCAACAATGTTTTGGCGGGGAAAATGGTTGAAGCAAAATATCCACACATCTATTGGACTCCGTGTGCTGCGCATTGCATTGACCTAATGCTTGAAGACATCTTCAAAGTGACTCATCTTAAGAAGACACTAGATAAAGCAATTGCGGTTAACACTTATATTTACAACCGTACATTGCTATTGAATATGTTAAGAGACTTTACCGGTCAAAGAGATATGATTAGGCCCGCAAAGACCCGGTTTGCAACCGCCCTCTTAACTCTGAATTGCTTTAGGAGTCATAAGACAAGTTTGAAGAAGTTGTTCACGTCTGAAGCTTGGAACAAAAGCAGGTTCAAAGGGGAGGAGGGAGGTACTCAATGTGTCACTACTATTTTTTCACCTAGTTTTTGGATTAACATTGACATTGCTGTCAAAGTTGGTGAACCATTACTAGCGGTGCTTCGATTGGTAGATAGTGAAAGAAAGCCGGCTATGGGGTACATTTATGAAGCAATGGATAGGGCAAAGGAGCAGATTGCATACTCATTCAACAACAAATTTAACAAATACAAAGCTTTCTTCAAAATCATTGATGATAGGTGGAATTATCAACTCCACCAAGATTTGCATGCGGCTGGTCACTATCTAAATCCAAGTATTTTTTACAACAACCCAGGAGTGAAAGAAGATAGTGAGGTGATTAAGGGCTTGATGGCATGCATACATAAGATGTCATCAGAAGAAGACGAGACCAAGATTCACCAAGAGCTCTCTATATATACCGGTGCAGAAGAGTTATTTGCGCAGCATATGGCTATTAAATTAAGAACAACACTTGCACCAGCGAAATGGTGGATGCAATATGGATCATCAGCACCAACACTTAAGAAGTTTGTTGTGAAGGTGTTGAGTCTTACTTGTAGTTCATCAGGGTGTGAGCGTAATTGGAGTGTTTTTGAACATGTAAGTTGTTCATTTTTTTAACATTAATATCCTTTGCATTATTTACTAATGTTTAATTTTATTTTTGTAGATCCATTCGAAAAAAAGAAACCGTCTTGAAAGACAAAAACTAAATGATTTAGTTTACATCAAATATAATCGAGCATTAAGGAGGAGGTATGATATGCGGGATATGATCGACCCGATCATCTTGGAAGACTCACACATACATGACCCGTTCGAGTGGTTGGCGAGTGATGATGATGGTCTCGTGTTTGAGGGTGATGACTTGAGATGGGATGTTGTGGCAGAGGCTATGGGGGTGGATGAGCCGGTTCATCTAACTAGAAGAACAACACCAGGTGGGAGGCAAGGGGGGATGCAAGGGGCTGTTGGGGTTGCTGAGTCGAGCTCACAAGGTAGAGCTAGAGCTAGACAACCCCATTTGATAGATGAACCTGAAGAGGAAAATGACGTTGGGGTTTATAAGGAGTTTGTTGAAATAGTGGGGGAAGATGAACTCGTATTTGAGGAGAATGAGGATAACGATTAGTGGATTAGTGGTATTTTAAAGATTAGACTTTAGAGTCATAACACTCTCTTTTGTGGTATTGAAACATAGTTTTAGACTTTAAATTCTAAAAATAACCATTCTTTTGTGGTATTAGAACTTAATTTTAGACTTTAGACTCTAATACTAACCAATCTTTTGTGGTAAAAATCTTTTGGAACTTAATGTTAGCTTAATAGAAATGGTACTTGTTAGTTCTATGTGTTATTTTTAATCGCTGAATAGGTGCAGGTAAATATATTGTTTAATTTTATAAGAAATCACAAAACATGAAATAGTTGTCGCTATTTCATCGCTATCGCTACGTAGCATATAGGTGGGTTGTCGCTATTTCCTCGCTATCGCTATCGATAACCTTGCTTTAGGGACGTAAAGTGAGGTTAACGGGAACGGGTAATCGGGTTAGTGATTTGATGAAAATAAATAATGAACTTATTATTGTGGGTTGAAAACCCTATATGCTCACCAGGCTCCCCAGCATGACCCACTCAGTTTCTTGTATTACAGGTGGTGGCAAAAGCATAGTTGGATGATTTGTCGAGATATTACGGATTTGAGGCCAAATTGTGTTTTGTGGCCTTAGATGTTTATTTCTTTTTAGTTTTTGCTTATGATCTGTATCGATGATTGACATCCCGAGTTTTGTAATGTAATGGAAATACATTTCTTAAGAAATGTTTTGATAAAATTTATATCATATTTTACTTTGGGAACAAATTCCGCAATACTTTTCTTAAGAAGTTGCTCTGATTTTTATTAAAAAGCATAAACAAAATCGGTATTTTCTGGCTGTAAAAATGGGGATGTCACAGTTGGTATCAGAGCATTAGTTTAAGCGAACTAGAAATTTGTAGGATTTCTAGACATAAACTTAGAATGCTAAGTGATGATCGTGAGATGAGTGTCTTCCATATTTTAGACACGAACACTAGTTTATTTTAGGAAAGGTGCCTAAAATGTTTTTATGTGTTAAATGCTTTATGTTTGCCTTGTATGCTATTATTTGTTCGAATCTATGGTCTGTTGCCGACCGGATCCGGAAACCTTATGTGTTTAAGATTCTAAGCGTACGAGTACGATATTAGAACTAGCATGTAACGTTTCGGAGTGACAAGGGGAAATTAAATGTTTATCGTGAATAAAGATCTAAATTCACCTAATTTGGTGTATAGATCGAAATGGCAAAGACTCAAAGTGGAGCTGAAAACGCAAATGAAAACAGGAATCAGCGGCCTCGTCCCGAAGTGATTGAGCAGGTGCCAATAGTCGAAGTTGCACCTGAGCCAGTCACTATGGCCAGAGTACAAGCCATGATTCGGGAAATAATGGCTGAACAAAGGGAAGAAATGAGACAAATGTTGCTGAATAAGAGAAGTGAACCTTCAATGTCCGTTGAACAACCAGAGCGAAGTAACGGAGAGCCTGAAGAAGGGAATAACATCCGTACTGTCAGTCAGGTGGAACCCCCGATGATTAGGAGGAAAAACCATGATGAAGGAGACGAGAGGAACGAATGCAAGTATAACGACTTCACAACCTGTAAGTCATCAACTTTCACGGGGAAGGAGGACCTAATTAGAGTCATGGACTGGATATCGGAGATGAAATTGGCTTTCATAACATGTGGTTGCAAGGGCAAGCTACATACCACATTTGCAGTGCGTCAGTTCAGAGGTGGCGTTGTTCGCTGGTGGAACACTCTGGGGAAGATCCAGCATGACCCACTCAGTTTCTTGTATTACAGGTGGTGGCAAAAACAAAGTTGGATGATTTGTCGAGAGATTACGGATTTGAGGCCAGATTGTGTTTTGTGGCCTTAGATGTTTATTTCTTTTTAGTTTTTGTTTATGGTCTGTATCGATGATTGACATCCCGAGTTTTGTAATGTAATGGAAATACATTTCTTAAGAAATGTTTTGATAAAATTATATCATATTTTGTTTTGGGAACAAATTCCGCAATACTTTTCTTAAGAAGTTACTCTAATTTTTATTAAAAAACATAAACAAAATCGGTCTTTTCTGACCGTAAAAATAGAGATGTCACATATATATATATATATATATATATATATATATATATATATATATATATATATATATATATATATATATATATAAAAGACATGTACCAATGCTAAACTCGTATCATTGAAGTACAACGGAAAAAAGGAACATACATGAGCATGATTAACATTTGAAAGGTCCGCATTTTTTGCCCAAATTTTTTAAAAATCCATTTTTGTAATACACCACAAATAATGAAGATGCTTTTATTTTGTGGATATTTGCAGGTTGCATCCTTACAAACGATTGTACAACTATGAAGATAATAAACTGAAATTTGTGAGTGCTTATGTGGCCATCTAGGTCTCGTCATATTAAACTCATATAGGCTCCTAATTTTGTCTACCAACTTTTTTGTTTTTCTTCGTGAATTCGTCATCATTAGTGGGAAGCTTCTAATCGGTAACTAAAGTTACTTTCCCCGGCTCAAGTGTGCTAGAAATTGAGTATAAAAAGGGATTAAATTGGTAATTAAAATTTGGATTTTTCATGGATCGTGTGTGTTTATTTTCGACAAAACTGTACAAATGTTCCTGTGGTTAGCTGAAAATTGCCACTTTGGTCCAAAAAGGTTTGGACTAGCACCAGAGGTCCAAACTTTTCATTTTGTTGCGAGTTTTATCCATTTTTCTATAAACTTTTTCATAATGACTATTTTGCCCTTATTTTTTTTCTTTTTCAGTTTTTTTATTATTTAAATACTTTTTATGATTAAAATAAAAAAGAAAATTTTCATTTTCTATTTTATTTTTATAATTTTTTTATAACAAAATAAAAAAAATAAAAATAAAATCTCTCTCTCTCTCTCTCTCTCTCTCTCTCTCTCTCTCTGTGTGTGTGTGTGTGTGTGTGTGTGTGTGAGAACGTCACTACCCTTACTCCCTCACCCAGGCTTTACTCTCGCCGGAAATCGTGAACACCACAGGCAGAAAAGATGAACACCACCGACAGAAAAGATGAACGCCACCAGATCGAAGTTCTGGCAGCGAAACCCTAACCCTTAAAGTTCTAGGTTGTGACACAAAGATCGAAGCTAGGGATTGAATCGACTGCAACCTTTGAAAACCCTAGGGTTTTAGGAAATGAGAATGGTCGCAGCCTCTAAGCTGCTGAGGGTTGTTTGATAGAGCCAGGAGGGTCGAGAGACGGCGTGGTCGGTGCTAAGGCTTGTGTTATGTTCATCTTGAAACCGCCATCGTCTTCTTTCTTCTTCTTATTCAATCGGTCAGCAACACACGAAGGAGGAATAAGGACTCCGGTCCTTTGCCTTTGTCTGATTGAGAAGAGGGACCCGATTGGAAGCAACAACAGATTGAGGGGATGTGTTTTTACCAACAACAATGCAATACCGGAGGCAATCGTCAAGTCTTTGAATCAAGAATCATCAGCTACGACATCCACGTTGAAGAATCAATAATCATCACCAGAAAAGTCCAACTTCAAGAAATCAAAAACCAAAAAAAGTTTTAGGATTACTTCTCTATAGCTCAAGAATCATCAGTTATGTCATCGATTCAAAATCAGATATAAATAGAGTCAAAGCTCTATCATTTGTTTAGTGTTGAGGAAATTGGTCCATGGTGATATCAGATGTGGTAGCTGCCGCCGATTTGGAGGTTGGAGGTGAAGTTCTAAAAATTTCCTAGGTTAGGTTAAAGAAGATGATTTTGTTACAGGTTCTGGGTTTGAAGATTCCCACAAATTTTATGATTTTGTTACAGGTTCTAGGTTTGAAGATACCCATTTTGTTCACGGTTAATCTAGAGATTGAATATGAAGTTTTGAAAAATCCTAAAGAGTTTATTGATTTCATTTGGTGATTGGATATGAACATCTAGACGATCGACTGTAGATTTTGATTTGTTAGAGAGAGAGAGAGAGAGAGAAATTTAATTTAATTATTTATTTTTTTATTTTTTTAAATCTGAAAATCAGGAAAACAATTAACAAAAAAGAGAAAATCATATTAAAAAGGGTAAATTCGTCATTTTGAAAAAAATCAGAATTGATTGGACCAAACAAGCAACAAAATAAAAACTTTGGACCAGTGGTGCTATTCCAAACTTTTTTGGACCAAAGTGGCAATTTTAAGCAAACCACAGGGACCATTTGTGCAGTTTAGTCTTTATTTTCTGTGATTAATATTTCGACCCTAATTGTTTGGGTTAGACAAAATTAAATATAATAAATCTATCAAATGCACTTCCGATTTAAGCACAAAAGGAATGCAAGATTACAGAGAGTATATGGAGTGTTCTCATAAGAGAGACCCAAAAATATGGAGTATCTCTTCTATTTATACTCCCAAAGTACATAACAAAATGCGGTTTTTGGAAGTTCTTAACGGATATCTAGAAGCTGCAACTATTTTCATAATTTTTAAAAGAGTCGGATTCGCTGACTCCAAGTCTATGGATCCACCGTCTACACTTAGTAGATCCAATCTGGGGACCAACATTTTACACCCACTAGTCCTAAATCCAATAAAGCATAGCACAAGTAAGTTAAGTATACACCCGTAGAGTAGGTCACTCCACACACTTTCGTACATGTTTTTCCATTCCATCCCAACTCTAAAATTTCATTTAAGTTCATGAGTCATACCCCAACCCCATGGGACACCATTGATAGATAAATAGTTTCTATCTCATGGACCCCACACGTTCACCGGTCTAATTCACCGGTCTAATTCACCCTCATCGGTTCCACCCCTTGGACCCGCAAAGGGACACGACCTCGTTGACCCTATTGCTTGGTTTTATATGGGATCAATCTTGCTTTATATGTAAGTGTGCACTTCCCGTAGTTCTGTTTCAAATGCGACAATGTTTCAAACTTAATAGATAGTCAAATTGTTTAAAAGGGCAAAGGAAAAAGACGAGAAGTGATATATTGGTATTGCTAATTTGGTATCCCGTTAAATAAAGGGATTACCGTCAATTAACAACTCAAATACACATTTTCTTCAATTTGCTACCATCGATCAAGACATCATCGAGCGTCGACTATCAAGAAACGCATTAGAGAAGCCCAGGAGCAATTGAGGTCGAATATTCAAGAAATTGCTTTCCAATTCCTCCCCGGAGCTTATTCATCGATTTCTCTTCTCTGCTGGTATTGCGTTTTCTGTGACCTCCGTTTAGTATTGCTGCTTCTTTTTGTGTTTTGTATGATTCTTATGTACTTGTTGCGTCTCCGCTGGTAGTGAGGATGAAGTGTAGGACAAGGATTTTGTTTTTTAATGGATAACTGGTTGTTTCCTTTTTAGTATTTGTTCTGGTTTCAACTTTTTGTAGTGATTTTTTTATGAGCACCAACTGTTTGATAAAATTACTCAATGATTTAGACAAAAACTCAGATTCATCGGCATGTTTGAGTATGTGTGGATGATTAAGTTTGACAAATGAATTGAGCTTTACTTAACAAGGGAAGTCAGAAGTTCTTCCATTTGGTGCATCTATATGTAGTTGCTTGTAATAGACATAGAATTATAACAAATCCTTGAAAATGGCTTGGTGGATCCTTTGGTAATTAGCCACTACAAAATGTTTAGAGAAAAATGAGAACTATCCTCTTCTCATCTAATGTTTATCATCAGTTTTATCAAGCAATCTTTTTGTTTGAAATGATTCAGATAATTAAAATGACAAATGAGAAACAATCATTTTCATTGAACGCTAGTTCCAGATTAAGATCCGAAAAACATTTTAAGAACTTCTCATTTCTGTTTAATAACTGGTACCTGTAGCTTTTCAACCTCAACAACGGAGTTTATCTTTCAATTTAGATATTACAAATGTGAATTTCGCATCAATATTCTAAGTAAATCTTTGTTTTAACAATGGAGATGTGATTTCTTATGTTCTAAACTACAACTTTCTGCTTTCAAACAGAAGTCAATGGAGTAAGACAAGGGTTAAGTGTTGTTTAAGTTGTCAGAACTCGGTTGACAATGAATTGGATAAAAAAGTTGCAGTGTGTGACTCAGCCAAAAGTCATTAGAGCTATAGTGAAGAAGCAACAGAATGGTATCCTTGTTGCTGATAAGATACCAGTATTCAAGGAAACTGGTTTGGGCAAAGGGAACTATGGTTCTAGAGCAATACACAATGGAAGTAACTTGAGTAGAGATTTTCTAGTAAAGCTGTGGGTTGCAGATGCTAAAATGAAAAAGACACATGAAAAAAGAAAGCAAAAGTTTATTGAGAGTGCAGTTAAAGAAGAAAGGGGTTTCCATGGCAGGTCTTTAACTGGGGATGATGGACCTAAACAATTATCCACAGAGCCTCTAGAATCTTCTTCCCCTGAGGAGGTGAGTTAAGGTTTTAATTTTTATCTAGAAAATAGAAATTACTTCCTTAGTAAGATTAAGAGTTAAAAGACAAAAATGAAAATGATACATTCGTTCTATTGATTATTAATCTTCCAGGCTTGGATTGCACCTCTTCTTTCAAGATCTAATCTGCTCATTACAAGGGACATAGAGTGGGCCAACCTTACACTTGGCTTTGAACAGGTAATTATTGAAACAGTCATTACTTAGTATTAATTATGATTTTTATGTATAAAAAAAAGATAATAATGGTTGTGCTATTTTCATGAATGTTGATACATTTTTTAGGCGAACAGATATGCAATAGTTGATGTCAGCAACCCGCATGAGGTATCTTTTCCAAAATCAATTTTCTCTATAAATCTTGATGTTATATAAAATAAAAGGGATTAAGATAAGATTTTTTTTTTTCCTTTCAGCCTGCAGGTTTTATTCGTGAGGAGAGCAATGTGATTATGAGACAGGTATATATTATTTAGTTGTTATATTTATTTGGTGAATATGATGATGCATTTTTGTATTGGCAGTTGCTTCGTCTTAGAAGACCTTTTGTTGCTACTATAACCGATGGATTTGGTAACGAGCTGTTTAGGGTAAGACTCATGGGCTTATATAATTATATTTATTTGTATAATTTTATTTACTTTATTATTATATATAGGTGAGAAGGCCCTTTTGGTGGATAACAAGCTCCATCTATGCAGAAGTAGGTGGAAAGGTATGAATAATGATGGGTTTTCTGTTTTGAAATTGGAATTTTTTTGAGTATATAAAAAATGATTAAAATTTTGTGTCCATAGGAAATTGGTGTGGTTCATAGAAGATGGCATCTTTGGAGGAGGGTTTATGATCTGTACTTGGGGTAAATTTGTGAATTGTTTGTATTTGGTACCCTATAGTAATTAGTAAGTATGTTGAGGAGGGCAAATTGGTGATGCAGTGATGAGCAGTTTGCAGTGGTAGAGAATCCAGGTTTTTGGCACTGGACATTTACTTTAAAGGGGATTCATGGTGAGGTGTTGGCTGAGATTGACCGTGACTGGAGAGGTTTTGGTTATGAGGTGTTGACTGATGCTGGTCAATATGTCATCCGATTTGAAAGTGCTGCCACGTCACACCTGTCTGGAAAGGTCCTTAAATACTTACTTACTTACTTACTTACTTATGATGATGATGATGATGATGATGATGATGATGTTTTTTAATTGTTTGTTGTTGTTGTAGGCTAGAGAATTTAAGGTGGCGCGTCGATTGACATTGTCAGAGAGGGCGGTGACCGTTGCACTTGCTGTGTCTTTGGATAATGACTATTTTTCAAGACATGGAGGCTGGTAAATGTTTTTGTTTATGGATGGATTTAAAAGCTTTGATTTTTGAAGGTGTGAATTCCCTTAGTTTTATGAGATATGTTATTTTGAATTGTATTATTGGCAGGGGGCTTCCTTTTATTGCGGTTGCTGAATGACAGACAGAAAGAGAGAGATGCCTATGCCTGCCACGTCAGCATTCATGACGTCATTTCATTGTTAATTGTATGATTAGAGTTGTGTTGAGAGATGATTGATGTATACATTGCATTGCATTGCTGCGGTTATTTGTAAAATTGCTCCAATAAATGTGTTGGTGTACTTGGTAAAATGGTTTGGAAATGATTTGAAATACTATAGAATTTTGTGTTTTCTAATCTCAAGGCTGAAAGTTGGAATTAGACAACCAACAATTTGTATTTTCATATAATGCTCATCAATTTTTCTTTCAGCATTCCCTAAACAAAAGAATTAATAAAAATTGTCCACTTTATATCATTATGGCTAGCTGTTTCATGCAAATTGGCCTAGGCGGCTGACTAGTGCCCTGGCCGCTTAGGCACAAGGAAGTTCCTAGTGGACCCGGCCAGAATAATAATAAGGGAAATTGACTTGTTAGGGTAATATTATTTTGACAAAACTGCACAAATAGTCCCTGTGGTATGTCGAAAATTGCCACATTGGTCCAAAAAGGTTTGGACTA
Organism: Lactuca sativa; assembly: GCF_002870075.4. Classification (NCBI taxonomy): domain Eukaryota; kingdom Viridiplantae; phylum Streptophyta; class Magnoliopsida; order Asterales; family Asteraceae; genus Lactuca; species Lactuca sativa. Next base: position 5,214,775 of record NC_056630.2, on the reverse strand, counting down.
GCACCACAGCTCCAAAGTTTTCATTTTGTTGCAAGTTTGGTCCAATCTGTTTTGAATTTTTATAAAATGACGATTTTGCCCTTTTGTATTTTCATTATTTATTTATTTTTTAAATTACAAAAACTAAAAAACTAAAAAATATATATATATATATATTTGTATTATCATCCCCCAACCCATATTTTTCTCTCTCCCATTCAGAAAAAGGAAACACCACCAGATTCCGGTGGCTGCCGGAGAACCGTTGTCTGACCATTAAAACCACCGTCGACGTCGGAACCCTAGAACAATTCGGCGCCGACTTCGCCGGAGAAAAAAAAACTGAGATCTGAACCTCCAAAGACCATCATTCTTCTTTCTTTCTGCTGCTACGATGGCCATCTCTCTCTCTCTCTCTCTCTCTCTTTCTCTCCCTTCTATTGTTATGAACCGCCTGTCGGACCATCCAAATCACCACCGATGATGAAGATCTAAACATCTCGCCGCCACGACGGAGATCTAGATTTGCTGGTTGTTCGACAAGAAAAAGAGAGAGAAAGAGGGTGAAAACAAATCTGAAAACTTAGGGTTTCGTAAAACTAGAAGGGTGGCGGCGCTAGGGCTTTTGCTATGTAGACACCTCGTTGGAGAAGAAGAGAGTCGAGCGGTTTGATGGTTCCGACGCCTGAAACTAGAGTTTTATCGAGCCACAGACGTCATCGTCATCGCCGATGACGAACAGATCGAAGGCGTCGTCAGATGAGAAGATCAAAGACAAAGGTGATGATGGTTCTGATGAAAAGCAAATAGAAAGAAGGAGAGATTGAGTCCGGTTTCCGACAGATCTACGTCGTCCTTAGGAGGGTTTCTTGTTCGCCGGAAAAATGATTTCTCAGATTTTGCAACTGATTTCTCGATTTCTGGCAAACCCGACTCAGATCATCTATCTTCTCAGTTCGTCCTTCGCCCTTCGCCCCTTTCTCAGATCTATGGCACCAGAAACCCTAGCCTCAAATATCGAAACCCACTTCGTCGGAAGCCTCCATCGCCGGTGGTGGTGGCTGGTGGTGAAGGAGATGAGCAACTTTTTGTGTGAAACGAGAGAGAGAGAGAGAGAGAGAGAGAGAGAGAGAGAGTTTGCATTTTATTTTCTTTTTTCCGTTATAAAAAATTATAAAAATAAAATAAAAAAGGAAAATTTTCTTTTTTATTGTTCTTTTAATCAGAAAAAATCTTTAAATAATAAAAAAAAAACAGAAAAAGGAAAAAGCAAGGGCAAATTCGTCATTATGAAAAAGTTCATAGCAAACTGGACCAAACTCGCAACAAAATGAAAAGTTTGGGCCTCTAGTGCTAGTCAAAATATTTTTGGACCAAAATGGCAATTTTAAGCAAACCACAAGGACCATTTGTGCAGTTTAGTCTATTATTTTTGTTCTGTTCATATTTGGTTAACTTTTTTTTACACATATAATCAACAAACTTATTGGAAGTTTTCACTTATGATCATTATGATTGGTTATAACAAGTTACAGTTTACGTGGCATATACGTGGCAATGATAATTTTTTTTTGAAAGAGAACATGGCAAAGATAATTACCTAGGAGGGTAATGAACTATTTTGTTTACATCTAGGCAATTTCCTTTTTTGTTCACATTCGATCATCCAATTTGTTAAAGTTTTTCATATAATACCATTATTTCATAAATTTAAATCGGTAGTTGGAATCGACTGCAATCCACACCAGATGTTTTTGTAAGGTTGAGAGCTTCTCACACAAATCAAATGCTTGTATATTTATTTTCTTTTGTGCGGCCGAATTATATTAGTAAAATGATTATAGTTCATTTTTGATCTTCTTGTTGAATATACCTAACTTGTCGACATAACCAAGATGAAATTTTAACATGGTCTACATACGATTAAGATATTTCCCTTAAAACCACTAACTCACTAGGCTTTATGTTTAGCCAATTAGAACTTTAAAGGTGCACTAGCATACTTTAGATGGTTGATTTATATGTTGCTATGAATTAGTTGGTTGATTTATATCTTACTTGATATGTATTAATAGTTTTTGAATTGGTATTAATACATTAGGGGTAATAATTGGTGACAGTTTACCAAAGAAGGCCATAAGTGGTTTGAGGTAACAAGAGTTGAGCGAATGTTCACGACTTCAACTACCGATTTAAATTTTTGAAACAATGTGTATCATGTGAACTTTAACAAGTTGGATGGTCGAATGTGAATAAAAAAAGAAAATTGTCTAGGTATGAACAAAAGCGATAGTTCATTGCCCTCATTGGTAATTATCTTTGCCACATATACGTCACGTGAGTTGTAACTTGCTATACCGGTCATAATGGTCTGAACACTTACAATAAGTTTGTTGTCTACATGTGTACAAAAAAATTTACCTAAATATAAACACTTTCAATAAATTCATTACCCTAACAAGTCAATTTCCCAAATAATAATAAGTTTGCTTCAAACGTCTCCCTCTTTATATAACTATTTGCATACATCTAAATATTGATAATAATCTCACTCACTCAATTTCATTTTTTTCAATATTATATAATCTACATTTTGTAATAAAAAAAATGTATGATATTTATTATGTATTGTTGTTAACAATGTGTCTTTTAATAATTTTTTTTTAAAATATTGGTTATATTTGATGTTCCTAAAACTAATTAGTTTACAAATTCGGTTCACCTGAAACATTTTACCAGCCAAACTTGTCAAGTAGTTTGCTGATCATCAACATCGACATTTGCATGACACCGATTACAAGTGAGTCGATGGTTTAAAGGGAACCAAAACATTTTACCAGCCAAACTTGATATTGCTGGCTATAAATATAAGGATTATATAAAATAAAGGAAACAAACTATTGTTTAGAATCCGACATGTACAGAAACAAAGTATAAAATATAAATAGTTGTTTGGCTAATTACACCAAACACTGGCATTGAAGTCCAAATTTCAGGAAACCACACATAGAATCCCACAAACCTAACCCCTTGTTTAAGTTCCTCCAAGTGCAAAAGAGCATGAGCCAAATAAATAAAATATTAGAAAAGAAGCATGCAAATGCAAATGCAAATGCATGAATGCACCTATTTATCTATTTAAATTCATGTTTATCCAAGAAACAAATAAAGATAAATAGTTTTCCTCTAAAAGATAAAGCAAAAAAGTCAAATCTAAATTAAAAAGATACTCAGCCTGAAGTCACACACAGCATAAACATAAAACATAAAAAAAGAATTTTGTTCAAAACTTGCTAGCAAGTAGCAACCACCGGTTGTATGTTAAACTACATATTACATGCACCCTATTTAGAAAGTAGAAACAACCAAAACACCCATATCCCACGCACTTGCTCTTTTCTTCCTTGTTTACTTACTTACAATTTCAAAACACCAATCAACAAAATAAAACATTCCTTCCTTCCTAGTTCCTACTACTTGCTACTCTACATATCATATCATATCATTAATCATCATTTGTTCCAATGTCCGTCTCGTCTGGTCTGGTCTGGTCTTTCTTGGGTTGGGGGACCTTCATCATGATTCGCTGTGGCTCACAATAAAAGCAACCGCCTCTCTCTCTCTCCTCCCTTACTAAATAATAATCACAATCAAGAAGAAAAATATAAAATTTGATTTTATGAATCAAGCATCTCATCTTGTATTATTTCATTGGGTGCAATTAATCCTGGAATGCTAAGCATCCGCTGTCTTTCTCTTTCTTTCTGGGCTGCGGCTTCTTCTGCGTATAGATCCTTGTTATCCTGCCACCAATCACCATCAATAATCAATACTATTTTATTTATTTAACACACCATTTATAATTTTATAAACATGTTTTTAGTTTAGTTACCTGTGCTGAAAATTCTTTAGATTGCACAAGGAAGTCCCTTATGTGGTTCTTGAATGTAGATAGATCATTTTTTGACTCAAACAGCCCCTCGTTCACAAACCTTGTCACCTACAATCACCATCAAATCAAATCTCAATTACTGCTTACCATTCAGCCAAAAACAATCACTTAACCTAAATTTATTATTATTTAAAAGACTTCCATCATAACTCACAACTTATGTTTCCTTTCCTTTCTTTGTTGCATACTTACTTAGTTACACACTACTACTACTTTTCTTTCAGCTTCTGTCCTTGTCAGTTGGAAAAGCAAAACTCTATTAAGTCCAAACCAAAATCAACTATAATCTTCATCTCTTCAATTCAAATTTCTAAAAAAATTCCTCAATCTTAAACCCCCCCTCTCCCCGATAAACAGACCCAAAACCTATAATCAAAAGAAGCCATAAAAAATCCAATAAAATCTTATGGGGGTTTCTTTTAATTTGGGTACTTAGTGGATTTGTTTTTAGATTATAAGATGAACAAGATTGACAATTTATTTTACGGGTTTAACTGAAGAAGAAGATGTGAGCAAAATAAAATAGTGGAGTTGATGGAGCTTGCATTTGCAACAAAACTGAACTTGTAATTTACTATATACTCTTATTACTCAAAATAGAATAAAATAAATCCCATACCTCGGATGCTGGAATATTGGGGAAAGAGCCACATAGAAGCTTAATGGTATATTCCCGAACAAATATTCCATTATTAGGATAAGGATATGAAATTGTTGAGGCATCCCATAAAGGTTCAGTCAACGAACCAGATTCCACCTGCAATTTTATTGGATAGATGGATAAACAGACAGACAGAAAGTGTAAAAATATAAAATAGAAAACATAGTCAAAGTACCTACCAGACAGAACAAGTGCTGAAGCACTAAAACATGCAACTTGAAACCAGGTTTATGGAATGTATCTGTCAACACCGCAAATATTTCTTGCACAATCACCACAAAGTATGATCGGAAGAATTGATTACAGAACTCCGACTCCTGCCACATCACAGAACACAGAATATTTCTTACATACATATATATATATATATATATATATATATACAAGATTTATTATTATTAATCAAATCAACCAACCTGAAAGTTCTTGAGCATCTCCAGTAACAAATTAAGCCCTGTTTCGGCTATGTTTCTTTCAGTGTGTCGGAAAGCCCACATCACCGAATCCATAACTAGCTTTAATTGCTGATACATACATACATACATCAAAAAAAAAACACGTTAAAATCACAACTATTTTTTAAAAAAAATAACAAGTCTCAGAAGCCAAACCAAACCTCAGGCGACAACAAGATTAAAGCTCTGAAACAATGTGTGGCAATGGCCCGAAGTAATGAAAAAAACTTGAGCCGGTGTTCAGGGTAGTCTTCAAAATTCTTGGTTATCATCTGTTACCACAAACAAATACAACTATTATAAACACTTGATAAAAAGAAAAGACGATATATGTTAAGGATTAAGAAAGGCTAACCTCTAGTGTGCACTGGAAAACAGCTTCAAATATACGTGGGACATCATCAATCATAGCACCCTTGTACCTACAATGGAATCAAGAAAGGTCAAACCACAGAAGTGCAAGAAAGTTAAACAGAAAGCAAACAACATGCATACTTGTTAATAATTGTGGCAAAGAGAGACAAAACTTCTGATTCACGGGCATCTGGTAAATTTCTAGCATAATCACCAAGAACCGGATCCATCATTGGTGGAACAAACTGCTTTCCTATTTGTGGTTGATCTTCAGCTTTATCAAGAAAAGTCTCAATGAGCTTCAGTGTTTCCCTCTTCACGGACCTTAGAAGTTTCACATAGGAGGTTCTAGAAGCAAAAGGCCCTCCTTCAGCAATGTTGGATGATATAAGCTCACTGTACATTCTGAGCAACACATGAAAATATCGGATTGGTAAACAGGTGTTTGATTTGACAATTTGTAAAAAAAAGGATTGGATTGGATTGTGAAACATAAACATACTTGTAGACATTAAGCATGTCCAAAAAGATGAGTGTTATTTGAGAAAGAAAATGTGTCCCGAGTGCAGTGGCAGCACTTGTGTTTGTCTGTAGTATATTAAGCACAGTCCTAATCACATCTTGATCTTTTAAGAAATCCACACTGCCACGTGCATGTCCTATAATCTCCGTCCATTTCTGCATATAACAAACAACTCATCATATCATGACTCCATCCATAATCAAAAATAACTAAGACTGAGAGGTTCCTGCCTGATTCGGAAGATGCATCAGCCTTTGCAAATATTCCTCCCGCTTTGACACCTCCGATTCTGCTTGAATCATACAACCAACCTACAACATCAAATATTGCACCAAAAGTTTACTACAAAGACCTCCAATAATAATATTAAAACAGGTATGTTGATATCATGTTCATGTAATGAGGAACGCTTAATGGGGTTAAGCACTTAATCTGGACAGCTATACATGGTATGGTTGTTCCTTTTTGACAAGCCAAAAACTTACCTTGATCTATTAAGATACTATCCGTTTACCTCTTAGCCCTTCTTTTCCATTCCAACTCACACTGATATTGTGTCTTGGTTATTTAGCCTAATATGGGAGTCCATTCAATCCAGAAAATACACCCCCTTATGTATAAAACACTTTATCCAGACAGACGTCATCACCCATTCATCTACTTTACCCATACATGACTTAATGAAAAAAAAAAAAAAACAACTAGCCCCTTAAGACTTACAGATTCATAAAATGTATGTATCTGATGTGGCTCAAGATCTGCAATGGTTGTTGGGAGGGTGGTAAGCAGTTCTGAGACAAATGGCTCACTCTCCCCAACCTTGAAAAACAAAAAGATTATATTAATAACAAAATAAAGTTACAACTTTTGCATCTACGAAGATGGAATAGTATAAAACGATTAAAATATCAAAAAGTGTATATATTACCTGTACTATGACAAACTTGCGCTTGCATTTCTGTACAATTTTCAAAAATGTATCGCAAGCCATATCCTGAACACCGGGGTGTGTTTCATGCATGAACTCAAACAACTTGTTCACAACAGTTTTCAAGAACTTCCAATGGGCCCTGAGGAATCTTGGATATTGTCCCACAACATACCTGACAGTGCACCAAAAATTAGATAGTTTAAATGCAATGCCTGTTAGGGAACTAAGTAGAAAACATACATGATGTTACTTGCAATAACAGCTTTGTTGTCTTTTCCTTTTGTGATTTCACAGAGATTTAGTAGATCACGAATAACCATCACAAGAAACCTATTCTCCTGATCTTCCATCATGGACCCGGATATGGATCCTATTGCCCAACATAATGTGTTCAAGTTGTTCCATGTCCAATCTTCGCCATTCAGTTGTTTGCTTAGTTTTTTCAGCATCTGCTTTTCAGTGTCATCGTGATCAAGATGTGACAAGTAGATAAGTGTTTCTCTCATTATCTTGTATTGAACAAGGACATCATTGTCTTTTAAGGTTTCTCGCACAATGTTCCCATTTTCATCTTCAACAATTAGAACCTCTTCGGGTTTCGCCATGCGGGATATCATAAGCAGTCTTAATTTTGACATGGGTGCAGCATAAAGTTGTCTTCTTTGCAATAGTTTTGTACCATGTCCATCAATCATACCAGGAAGCATTGACATCTAGGGCAGAACAATATAAGATTCATCAGAAAACAAATGCCAAAAGGAAAAAGAATCAAATAGTTAAGTACATGATTGTATGAGATAAGATGTGTGGAGACATAACCTACCTGCAGTCCCATCATGTTTGCATTTGCTGCAGGGTTATCAAGACTGTGATTTGCCTCAAAAAGCTCTAGCACCAAGGAATTCCAATAGTCCAAGCAAACCTGTTCAAACACATTGACAGAAAATATTATATAAACCAGAATGTATCTTTATCTTGTTTCATTTGTAAAGAGAAAGCAAAAACAATGTGTCATACCTTGAAAACTTCTGTATCATCAACATAAGAAATGCTCAAGAGATATTCAAGGCCCATTAAAAGTGCAGCAGTGTTCTCTTGTGTGGATTCCAGTACACGGATGTGAAACTACATGCCGAGTGCCAGATTAGATCTGATGTAATAAAATTATCAGAAGGAGAAACAATTGAGACAAAATAAATACTTACCTTGTAAAATGAAGTGAAAAACAATGCCAGATTCTGAATGAATGCCTGAAAAGAGGGAAAAGAAGAACAAAACTTATCAGTCACAATTTGTTCAAATCAATTAAGGTTAAACATAACATGGGTTTTTTGTTAAAACCTATAATCACCTGTTCATCGCTAGAGCCATTTAAATATGCATCTGGTATGTTTGTAGTAGTTGGAAGAACCGTCTACAAAAAACAAAACATACAATAGAAAGAATTCAGAAGAACATAAGCACAAAGATAAGAGCAAAACACAACATAAAAAGTTTTTCTCACATACCTGCAACTGGACCATGAATATGTTATACATTTTAACATACTGCAAGTTGTAGAAATCCCCAAAGTTCAAGGCTGCAACCTGTGCCAATAAATGAATGACAAAAATGAGTTAGTTGAATTCTTCATTAAAAAGAACATATATACCTCTCCATGTGCCTAGCATTACCTCTGTCAAGCATTGAAGGGTCAGATTACGATATGATGGCACAGGAAAAAACTTGAGGAGTGTCTCCAGCTGTAATATGCAGTAGAAAATGTTTGTGGAATTATAGTTTCCATGATGAATAAAATAATCCAGAAAGGAAAATAACATACCAGTGGTGATTCAAAGATATAGCCTAAAGGAATCCATGAAAGGAAAGCATGTAATGTAGCTAATGTAGCTCTGATTAGCTCTGTTCTTTGAGATGCTGATAGTACATATAAGCATAATTCATGTATGAGTTGAAACTCGCTGTTACCAATCACAACAAACAAGTAAATTTTAGTTGGATTAGATGTAACATCAATAGTCAAACTAAATAGAAAGAATATCAAGGTCACCATTACCTGTTGAGGGATTGCTTAAGCTCCTTGATTTTATGTTGAGTCATTTCACCCCTTGAGAAATCAAAGACCTCTTCACTTAAAAGCTGGAAAGCAAAGATTGACATTTAGACCACATATGAAAACATAAAAGCAACAAGACACAAGTAAAAGGAATACATCAAACATACTTTCAGTATCGCCATGCAATTCTCACAAATTGTTTCACTGGTTTTTGCTGCTGTGACCAGGTCAGGAATGAAGCTTCGCCACCTGGCTGGCCACTCATGTTTCAAAATCTGCATATCCATTTGCAGGTCATTTCATTATTGTTTCTAATGGCAAAATTCAACTTAAAACTGAAGCAAACAACAGCTCACCTGAACTAGTATAATGTTCAGTTTGTTAACATACAATCTTTCTTGGCGGAAAGAACCCTCGCTGCTCGAAAGCTGAAAAAAAATATATTTACTTTTAAATTTTATGAATATAACATAAAGATAATCTAAAAAAATACCTAAAGAATTCCATACCTTTACAATAACATCAGAGATGTAGTTTTTCATTCCATCCCGTTGTTCAACAGGTAATACATTCCATCTATACTTGATAACACCCTCAAGAACCTGTAGACAAGAAACCAGTAATCTTGTAATAAAAACAAATGTTTGTGAGAAGCATATCCCAGAAGATTGAGATAGTCACCTGTAAAGAAAAGAATTTGGTGTTCATGCTCTGTGTATTGGATAAAATGTGAACAACTTGAAGCCACATATCTGGATTGTTTTGTAATTCCCTCAATATATGATCAGCAGCAGTCCTCTGTGTTATTAACATATATGCATAAAAAAACATAATCAGAAAGATATAAGCAAAGCAACAAGTCCACATAATCAAAAGCTTGTAATCAATGATCATTGTAAAAAATATATATAACTTGCTAGACAGCCAGTTGGCATGAGTCTATCAGTCGTTTCAGATGGTACTACTTGAGATGATACAAATATTAATATATGAACCCAGTGAATTGGGTCAAAATGTTTAAAAGGATGCAACCCTAATTCAGCATATGTTTGACATGCAAAAGCCGGTTAAACGTTAAACTTGTGCTGAATTGAGCCATTGATACTATTGCCACCACAACCAGGTCTCGAGTTTGTTCTTAACTCTTAAGCACTTCCTAATATATATATATATATATATATATATATATATATATATATATATATATATATATATATATATATATATATATATATTCATGCAATACGTGAAATAGGTGCACTTTTCATCACTCTGGTAAAAGAAATAGTGTACAAACATGGTCAAAAAGTCCGTTTACGGCTTAGAGTTGAATGTACGATGGTCAAATAGACAGCGATTAACACTAAACCGTAAACTAATGAAAAACTGTTTCCGAGCATCACATTCCTCGTCTAGTTTTATAGAAGTAAGGGGAAAGGGGGATAAGGAATTGCGACAAACCTCTTCTTTAGATCCGGTGCCATAGAAGGCAGCAACAGTAGCATCAAGTAAAGCAACATCAATCGGGTGACTTAAATCCCTAAGCTTCTCCGCCGCCATCGCAGAGAAATTGTACAAGTGTAAAACCCTAGACGAAACCCTCGAGTGGAAATTTTTTTCAGAAAATCCCGTTGAAGGAAGCAGTGTACGGACGAAACCCTAGAGGATGCAAAAGGAGGAGGAAGGTATATACAGATTCTAGAAGGAAGATAAGTAAATATAATAAATAAGACAGCTTCAAAATGAAGCAGAACAAATGCTAGAGAGAGAGAGAGAGAGAGAGAGAGAGAGAGAGAGAGAGAGAGAGAGAGAGAGAGAGAGAGAGAGAGACTTTGAATTGAAAGGAGGCCTTCCCTCCTCTTTTGTATGCTGCGAGCTGCCAATGACGAGTGTGTGACTTTTTAAGCCCAAACTTGTTTTTTTCTTTTTCCATTTTTATATTTATGCATAGTTTTTTATTTTGTTAATTTATATAATAAAGTTTACTTTAGATAAAATATACAATTAGGTGTCACTTGTTAAATACTTATTTACTCGATAATAATATTTTTTCATTAGATAAATATTCATGCTTTTCTAATTAATTTAATAGTACTTTTTAAAAAGTTTTCTTTTTATAGTTGTTCGTTGAGGGAGATCTGATTGAGTCAGATATACAACTCACCGAGTAAAAGGTTGCTCATGACCAAATTAAATGACTTTTAAATGTGATATCAAACATTATGTATCTGACCGAGTCAGATTAATCCCCTTATTATACCTGTAAAAAATATATCAAACAGTTATTTAGTTTTTATCAGGGTTGCAGAAATCAGGATTAATCATAGATTAATCAATTGGCGTTTTCCAACCAACTAGGATTGGGGGTGTTTGACGGAAATTAGGGATTAAACGGTCTTGGCGGGATTAATTAGTCAACAAAATTAAATAATAATAATAATAAGGGTTTAGGTCATTTTTTGTCACTTAACTTTTGCTTTTGTGTTCATTTGGTTACTTAACTATTTTTAAGTTTTAAAAGGACATCAAACTTTTGACTTTGTGCTCATTTAGTCACTTAACTTATGGTTTGGTCACTTAACTTTTAGATTTGTGCTCATTTAGTCACCTAACTTTTAAAACTGTGCTCATTTAGTCACTAAACTTTTGAAAAATATTTAAAAGTTTAGTGACTAAATGAGCACAATTTTAAAAGTTAGGTGACTAAATGTGACAAAATCAAAAGTTAAGTGACTAAATGAGCACAAAGTCAAAAGTTTGGTGACCTTTTAAACTTAAAAAGTGTTAAGTGACCAAATGAACACAAAACCAAAAGTTAAGTGACCAAAAATGACTTAAACCCTAATAATAAAGTCAAAAAAATCAACTTTTTTATACCAAAATTTTCAAATTTTCAAATATTATACTAAAATGTTCATATTTTCGTATTTTCAAATTACAAATTTTTTTATTTTCTGGGTTTTAAGTACTTGTTCTTAAAATATATTAATCTTAGATTAATTTTAATATTTTATTAATAATTTATGGTCTCCGATTAATCCATTAACCCCAGTTGACCGTCGAACGATTTTTACAACCTTGGTTTTTATCAATAGGCAATTGACACAATTAATACGATCATTATTCAACCATTTTCATACTAATAATGGTAGAATATTTATTTGGTTGTAAAATGACATAATATTGCCTGTTTTGTGTAAAAATCATTTGTTTTATAATTTTATATAAAAAAAAGCGAAATGTCATTGCACCAAATTACTATTTTGTATGTTTTTAGTTGAAAGAAACCTATTTTCTTGCTAGTCATATCTGTCAAAGTCTTTAGGCGTCAACTAATTAGGGAAAATACCAACAATAGTCAAAAATAAGGTTTTTTTAAAAATATAGACACAAAAATAGACATTTCCGGATATAGACATGCATTCCGCGGAGGTAGCTCTGCGGAATCTACTGTAGCTCCACGGAATGGATCTTGAATTTTTTTTTTCACATCGATTATTCGGTGTTTATATTAATTCTCAAACTAATTATTTTCAAGTAAAGATTATAATAGTATGATAATTTTTTTTTTTAAATAATGTTGGGGGAATGAATCTAAACCCCGAAGAATCGATGTGAAAAAAAAAATAAAATAAAATAAAGATCCATTCCGCGGAGCTACCTCCGCAGAATGAGTTCCGATGAATGAATCTTTAGTGTTATTTTTTTAATACATTGATTTATTTATGATTTTGCCATTCCGCGGAGCTCGGCAGAACCACCTCCACGTAATGCATGTTTATATCCGGAAAAGTCCATTCTTATGTCTATTTTTTGAAAATACCCCCATTTTTTTACTACTTTCGTTATTTTTCCAACTAATTAATGCCCACAATTGCTTTCTGTTCCCATATTCCAAGTACCATGTACAACCTTGGAAAAGAATTTTAGCATATACCTCATGTCACAATCCACCATTGCCTTATAAATGGGGCGAATTTCATTTTCATACATGCATGTGCATTTTATTATTGTTTAAACTTTATACACCTATGAACTCGCTCAACATAATCTAACATGTTTGTATGTGATGTATATTCCACATGACCGAGAATTAGGCGTTGATAGATGGAATAATTTCTTGATGATTTTTCTCGTATGTTATGTTTACAAGTTATTAACTTTTGAATAGAATATAGTGAAATATCATAAAGTTGATTTGGCCAAAAATAACATCTATTGTAAGCTAGCTTTTATATAATCATTTAGTTTAGTTATTAGTTGTTAATAGGTGACAATTGGTGTTTTGTTGGTAATCATGGAAAAATTAAAGTGTTACGCCAAATGCAATAAAAGATATTTATGTTCCATTAACATCAGTCTTCCGTCTCAGTCCAAAAACAAGAGTAATTTACATATAAACCCCTCCAACTCCAAGCAACAACATCTTAGACTCATACTTTCAAAGTAAACAAAGCAAGTTTAAAATCAACATTAACCACAACAGAAAAGTTGTTTAAGGGCTTAGAGACATGGACATGATGGAGGAGAGTTTGATTTTTTGAAGTTTAGCATTGTCTTGTTGCTGAAACAAAACCTCTGTACTTGATCTCACTGTTACCTCATTCAGCTCTGAACTTGAATTCCCTTCACTCCTGTAATCCCGTGGTGCATATAGAACTTGAAGCTTTGAATGAGCTGCATTTTGTTACAGCATTATACTTTCAAAAATGGTAGATGACAGTGTTATAATAATAAATTTTAAAAAAAAAAAATCAATGAAAGTACATTGATATTTGAGATAGAGAAAGAAACAGGTAAGTACCTAAACCAAACATGCTTGTTTTCTGGATGATCATTCTGCTAACTTTTGATCTCTTTATATTTCTTAACAGCACAATATCATCTTGCTTCCCTTTGAATTCCAGAAATTCTCCTAACAGTTGCTTGTTGTTTTTTAGCTCCAACCTGCACAAAAAACGAAATAAATACTTAAAATATAAACAACTAACTAACTAACTAAATACAGAGATTAAAAGATGTTGGAAACATTTGAATATAATACCTATCCCACATTGGAGCAGTGCTGAGAATAAAACCAAGATTCTGTTGAAAAGATTCCTGCATTTCTTTTTTATCACTACGTAAAGGTAAAGCACCCTTAATCCAGCCAGATATACTCTTTTTTTCTGGTTTTAATTCTGACCATTGTTCATGTGTCACAACTTCAGGTGGAAAGTAATCTAAATGAATGGTGCTGGAAGGAGAAATAATCGTTGAACATTAGTTATTTTAACAAAATATATCATAGTAAAAAGCAACATTTACAATTATAAAAGGAAATTGAAGTTAGAAGAACAGAATGTTTTAGTTTGTACCGAAAGTCTGGGTTAGGGCACACAATCTTGAATGACAAATATCCATCTGGGAGAGTGATTCCCCTTTGTTCAAGATAAGACTCAAGAACTGCAACTTGTCTTTTGGCCTCCACAATCTATTACAAATCAAAAAATAATAATAATAATGCTGAAATACTTCAAATAATAGAGGCATTGATAACATTAAGAAAAACTACATATATTATAGACTCAATCCAACACTAAATTAGTAAGTAGAGTAAACTGCAACCATAAACTTGGGATGACATCATCATTAGTTGATGCAACAGCTTAAAAACAATCTAATAGAAGAAAAAAAAATTACCGGATCCGGAAGGCGCTCTGTTTTGTGCTTGGAACCACCGGTGCAAACCCAAGTTCCATCCCCATCAACAGATACAATTCCAGATGCATTTATCACAGAAACAACCACCGCTTCCCTGAAATAAGATCATATTTACATCTAACATTCTTTTAGGGAGCAAATAACTGCAATACATGAGCAGAGAGGAGAGATGAAAGTTACCCTTTGGTGACGAGGACCAAATCAATATTCTGTCGAGAAGCAGTATCAGGGTCTGGAATACGAAGCCCAACATAAGCTTTGCCACCATACAGAGCTTGAAGCCTACAAGTGCAGTTTGTATACATAAGTAAAATCCATATGGGAAATAATGGAGCTGAAATTGATAGGTATAGTCATATAGTTGAATTAGGTAAAGCGTGGGTGCTTTTCGTGATTTTGGTATTCACGCTCTTATCTTATAAGATAATGAAATTGAAAGGTATGCGATGGGGGAAAAGGGTGGATGATAGTGATTATAGATGATACCTATCGGCGACGGCGAAGAGTGCATTGGAACCGCTGGAACCAAAATCAATGTGCTCTTCCTCATCGGAGAAGAAACGGCGTACCAAGCGATAGATCACCAGACCAAATATGATCTCTACCCACATCACTGATCACTATGATACCCTGTGTCGCTTACTCGCAGAAATTTCGCAAGGAAGATTGATGAGTGGCGACTAGGGAGGGTGTGAATATGAGTAAAGTACAGGAAGCTTTAAGAAAGATGAACCAATTTACTCAAAAATCAAACGTCGAATGGGGAATTTCTTGGATGGTCGTGAACCGTGTGAAGGAACCTGGTGTACAATCATCCGGCCGTCTAATTAATTCGAATTTAGGCTGATCACAAAATTACCAAAACGCAGGCTACATTAACAAAAATAGTGGGTAGATTCTATATTTTTGTTTTTTGTTTTTTTTTAATTTAAAACTTAGGAACGTATCGATCAGTTTTTTTTGTAATGTACGGTGGGTTGTGAAAATAGAACGTTATCATGGACAATATGTTGTTATTTTCGGTTAAAAAAATACAACTACGTTGCTATTATATACAAGTTTGTATATCGGCAGTAGTTCCAGAAATATCCAGATGGTTTCCATTTATCGTAGCATCATGTTCAGATGAATAAGATTGTCTTTTTTTATCATAAGTGTGTAGATTCTATACTTTTGTTTTTTGTTTATTTTTTTAATTTAAAACTAGGGAAGAACGTAGAGTGACTTTTTTTAATGTTTGGTGGGTTGTGAAAATAGAACGTTATCATGGATAATGTGTTGTTATTTTCGGTTAAAAAAATGCAACTACGTTGCTATTATATACAAGTTTGTACATCGACAATAGCTCCAGTATCGAGATGGTTTCCATTTATCATAGCATCATGTTCAGATGAATAAGATTGTCTTTTTTTTTACCTGAAACATGATGGGCTTTGAGCATTACATCAATCATATGGTACACATGCAAACCCTAAAGTTTTGGATCCAGGTTTCTCTAATTGTACATGCAAATCATCCAAAACTTGTAAACCCTAATATTAGCATACAAAAATCGAAATCAATAACTAAAACAAGTTTAGATTACTACCTTTCAATCGTAGCAATAATCTTCAACCCTTGAGAGCTTTAGTATCACAAGTGTAATGCCTCTAATCGATCACAAACACCAAGGCAAGTTGGATGATCTTTGGAGAAAGGGGAAGGAGGCACAAAATCGGCTCTAGATCTCTAGGATTCTCAATACAAGAAGTCTCCTCACCCAACATGCGTTAAATGTCAAATTTTGAAGATAAGCCCATCCGCTCAAGACGAAATCGTTTATTGAAGATTCATCAAGTTTATCTTGAAGCTGTGAAGAAATCAAAGATAAACGCTGAAGCCAAGCTCCCAATGAAGATTGACAAAAAAATCCAGCTACATTTTAGGAGGAGTTTGTTGGGTCAATTAGAAAAGAAAGTTATAAACTAGGGGAGAGATTGTTGGGTCAAAAATATGATTTATACTTTACTTTTCTAAGCATTTATTGTTTTTATTATTTGAGCCGAAAATAGTATTGGAATATTTGTAGCTTGGACCGAAAACCCATATGTTTTCGGTCTAGCATTAGGTTTAGGCCTTGAGCTTGTGGCCCATATATATATATATATATATATATATATATATATATATATATATATATATATATATATATATATATATATATATATATATAGGTGTAATGGGCGAGGAGTGCATGAGTGCAAAGGAGCTTAAGTGTGTGTATTCCAAGGTGTTTTAGTGAGAGAAAGTTTGAGAGAAGAGATGAACTTTAGTGTGTGTTAGTGTGTGTGAATCTTGTATCTGGATCTTCATTCTAATCAAATCATACAAGACTCGTTATCTTCTTCTTCTCCTTCTCTTCTATTTTGATCTGACATCATCCGTTTGATTGGGATTCCGCCAGTGACGGAACCAAAAACTTTGGCTAGGGGTAGCACAAAAAAATCCCGATAAAAGATAATAAGATAATTTTATTAATTACGGTTTCATTAGAAATAACAAACTAGCGCAAAAGTCTTATATAATTACATTTTTAAAGTTGTCATCTACGATTACTCATTTTCCGAAAGCGCTCTATCACTCGTTCAATCTTAAAATCCATAAGTGCTTCTTTTTCTACATTACAAATTAAAGCATCATTCAAAAAATCATCACCCGTTTTATTACGTAAGTCGGTCTTCAAGAGCTTCATTGCGGAAAAACATCTTTCAACGGTTGCGGTTGCGGTTGCAACAGGCAAAACCAAACTCAACTTTAATAACCTATAAACCAAAGGAAAAGAAAGGTGTTTTCCGATTTTCACCATCAAACGAGAAAGGTCCGCAATTCCCTTCAAATTAGAAAATCTCTCATCATCAATCAAAGAGTGATAATAGTTTTCAAGTTGACCATCAAGATACACCCTTTCCGAATCATTAAAATCAGTTTTGTATAACTCACTTAGTTTCACCAACTTTGATTTGTCAACCATAGAAAATGCATTACAAGGACTCAAAGCCGCCATGTATTCAAGCAAATTGGTGCTCACTTCACTAAAACGGTCCCCAAATTCTTGAATTTGCATATCCAAAACCGTGTTGAAAATATCATGTAATGACCCAAAAATCACGACTAAAAATTTCTTGTAAAACATTACTAAAACCATATTTATAAAAACGTATCATAAGTCATAACATAATTTTCGAGTATTAAATTCAAAACATAATCTCATTATCAGAGTAAAACATTCCCCAGGCTAACTGACTATGGTGTGTGCATTGCAACCTCTCCGAGCTCCTCTTTTGAAAACTGCGTACCTGAAACCAAAACTGAAAACCGTAAGAACGAAGCTTGGTGAGCTCCCCCAAACTACCACATACCATACAACAACATATAAAGCACATACTGGGCTTTGCCCACTGCATCGGACCGAGGTCCGGACTAACTGGGGCCTTGCCCCCTGCATCGGACCGAAGTCCGGACTAACTGTGTCGGACCAAATTCTGGAACTAACTGAACAAAGCATAACATAAACATATCAACTAGCATGAATACACATATACTGCATGCTGCATCGGGTCGTAGCCCGGAACACATAACACATAAATTCTGTTTGAGCCACGAAGGCATCAAACATACTAACTACTGCATCGGACTGAAATCCGGAAACTACTGCTAGCTAAACGTGTCGGCATTGTGGCCTTAGACCCGTTCCTACTGGAAGGAAACTCACCTCGTGATGCTGACTGCTAAACTCCTGAATGAGAAATCCCCGACTGCTGCTCCGGCTGCTTCCCAACTATCATGGGAAATAAAATACTAAATCAGAATAGGGATTCTCCTATGGGTAAAATGACCATTTTACCCCTATTATGGCATGGATCACAACATGGCCCAAAAACCCTCAATTCCTTCTAAGCCTATCCATGGCCCCACTAATGGCCCAATTTGCTCCATTGGGCCCAAATCCCTTTATTGGACCTTACTTAAGCCCAATGCTAAATCCTTGGTCCTTAGCAACTGAATTATGATGGCCCAATAAGGCCTAAGGACCCTAAGTCTCAACTCAGCCCACACTGAGGCCCAAAATGCAATAAGCCCAACTGACTGCGTTACGCAGGGCATACTCTAATGTACGCTTAGCGTACTGGCCTGCTAGAGAGTAAGCAGGGCGTACCTGCAATTACGCTCGGCGTACTCATTCTGTTAAGACACTTTCCATTAAGTGCTTAATACTCTTAATCAATAGCCATAAACTTAGATCTTGATCTTATTCCATGCCCTAATCCATAAAGTTGCTTACTTTATGGCTTCCATGACTTACATAAGTCCCAACTCCAAAACCCATGTTCTAATTCCATGAAAGAAGGTCTTAACTCATGCATGAACTCATTTGGACCATAAAGATCAGAACTTTATTGCTTATGGGACTCATATGACTCTAAGGGAGGCAACCCTGGTCCTAAAAACGGGCTTAAGTCATAAAGTCCCAATCTTGGGACCAAAAAGGTCCATAAACTTGTACTAAGGAGATCTAAGAGGTTAATCATCAAGCTCAAGACTTTTTACCTTGCAGAGGTCCGAAATGAAGCACTTATCCCAGATATACAAGCTCTAGCTTCAAAGGTTCCTCCTTGCCAACCTTATTCTCATTGCTTCCAAGCTTTAATTCACCAAAATGAGTTCTCCAAGGTCAAGGTCTCATAAAATGAAGGTAGGGACGTTCTAGGGTTTCTTCTGAGGTTGGGGAGGCTGATATGGGGGCTAGGGTTGGAACCATAATGTCCTTTTATATAGTGCTTAACCCAAAAAAATATTAGGGTTTTGAGACTCTGAGCGTACACTGGGCGTACGCCTTGAATACCCGCGACCACTTGCTCTTCTACGCTGGGCATACACCAGCCTTATGCTGGGCGTACACAGCTAAACACGCATGCACTACATGCGTGCAAAAGGGGTTGCCTTGCCAATTTTTCCATTAAGAGCCATTATTGTCAATACCTTCAAAGTATTGTAACTTCTTTATTCTTGATCCGTTTCCGGCGAACTTTATGTCCACGGAAAGGTGACGAGAAACCCTACGTTTCTAACAACACAACCCGGTCCGAAAACTTCTTGAATAATAACTCCAAATTTAATAGAGGACTAAAACGCCCCTGGCCTTGGCCTCTGAAATTCCATAAACGAATATTTTAGAACAGGGTGTTACAAGTCTCCCCCACTTAAACTAGACTTCGTCCTCGAAGTCCGCTATGACCGATTATGTCACAACACCTTGCCTGGTGACTCTAACCCTTTTGTCCATCATTCCAGCCACTCTTAGTGCTGGTTACTACTGCTGGTACATACTAAATGCTTCTTATTTCCATAACTTAGTGCTGAGCACCCGTCCCAGCGAATGGATCAGACAATCATTCGAGTGAAAGATTCACCCCTGCAACGGTTAAGACTCATACGAGAGCTGCGCAACAAGGTCAAACCCTCCCCTATGAGATTATCCAACCCTATTGCGAGAGACGTAGCACCCTCTGTCAACTTGCTACCTCTTACCATACTTCCCTTATCGTTACTACCCCTGACTGAAAACTCTAACGCCCTTCATCCGCCTACCGGATGCACTGAGACCACCCAGGTCCAACTAATTTGTCGATATCTGGGTTATCGGACTCCCTCCAGTCACTACACCCCATCGCAATCTCCTAGTTGCTTCTAGTGACTTCTAAAGATACTTTGACTACCTATAACTGTTCTATCCACTCTGCCACTCATACTGAGTCGATGTTGCTGGAACCATACTATTTATCTCTCATCTGACTACTCGACTTCCAATAACTCGAGCCTTCCATCCTAAAAGAAAGACTACCTGCCTAATTATCCTTGCAGATCACTTATACTTGGCAGATGATTCAACTGATCCTGCTGTAAGGGACTTGTCATTTCCAAATCAACCAACTATACTGTCAGCACTTGCATTCCAACACGAATACTAATATTGTCCATAACACTGAAACTATCTGAAACACTGAACTGCCTGGAACACTGAACTGCCTGAAGCACTGATCTTCCTGAAACATTGAATTGTCTGAAAGACCGATCTGCCTTATGGCCGCTTCCCAAAATATCTCGAGACCTTCCTGGTCTCCAATCATTCTTCGGTTATCTGCAACACCGAGTTCCAACTCAACTGTGGAGTCCAAAGACTCCTCGCTTAGTCGCTCCCACGACTTCTGAACGAATCTTTCTCTGGAACTAGTTTCCACTAGTTATCCTGTCACTGTGGCTCTATCAACCTCCCGATCCAACCGACCGGGTCCACGTCGAATCCTGACATCATCAAATCCAAGACTAAAATGATGGCTCCCAGACTAACGGTAGCCCTTATCATACACGAACCCAAGTGGTCCACTGCTTTCCTGATCTCATAACTGTGGTGACGATCCAACTGTCGAATCTTCAGTTTAACCATAATTGAACCATTTGGGATATCCAAAATCCAACCCGTGGATTCCCATATCCTCACTGTTGCACCCGAACTTGTGGGTACTATTGCTTCCCCTGCGTCCAAACAACGCGCTCATGCTGACTAATAACCTGACGAATGCTATGGCTACATCCTCAGGCTTACAACTCCCTAATACTATCTGGCTGCTAGTGAATGCTACGGCTACCACCGCAGACTTACAACACTACTTCTATCTGACTGCTAGTGAATGCTACGACTACCCCCGTAGACTTACAACACTCTGCTACTATCTGACTGTTAGTGAATGCTACGGCTACCCCCGTAGGCTTACAAAACTACTACTATCGGACTGCTAGTGAATGCTACGGCTACCCCCGCAGACTTACAACACATCTACTACTATCTGGCTGTTGCTGGAAAAATGTTGCGGCTTTCCCGCTGCTCTACCATGCTCTGCATGTTGTCTCTGCTACTGACAACTAACACGAAAGCATCTCTTGCTAACCGTTCTCAAGGTCCTCGTCCTGACTCACTAGAGTCCTACGGGCGGTCCTCCTACCTGGATTCCCAACCAGCTACTAACCATCTCGATTACATGAACTAACTGTTGAGAAGTTCCTCAAACTCCCAATCCTGAACTCCTCAATCCATCCATCGTTGTGCTACTATCTTTCTTCTCAGAGGCCGTGTACTCATTCTGGGTCTGCGTGATCTTACCCTTGCATACTCGGAGGGTTCTCCCCCACTTGGATATGGCTAACTCCTTACTGCTCACTGGTCGAAAGGATTCCCCAACCTTCCTTCCATTAAAAGGTCGATCTGCTGCCCGCCAATGTTAACCTCTGTCGGCGCTCCAACTAACTTTTACCAGATCCGAACCATTCTTGCTATCTAACCGAGCACCCTTAAATCCTTAACTGAATTTACTTTAGTGACTGCAACCTGAGAGCCTGCGTTTGGGGTGCACATCCCCAACCCACTTCCCTACTGACTACTCGACTTTTCAAATGTTTCAGACTTGTGCTTGATTACGTAAATATACCCATATCTACTATAATCATCGGTGAAAGTCACGTAGAAGTGGTTTCCATCCTTTGTGATGGATCTAAAGGGCCCACGTACATCGGTATGTATGAGATCCAATAAACCCTCACCCCTCTCACAAGTGCCAGTGAAGGGTGACTTAGTCATCTTTCCAAGTAAACAGGATTCGTACGTGTCATCTTCCCTAAGGTCGAATGACTCCAACACTCCATCCTTTTGGAGTTGGGCTATGCGCTTCTTGTTGACATGTCCGAGACGACAATGCCACAAAGATGCTTTATCCATACTATTGGAAGAATCTATACACAACACATCATTTCCTAGGTTATCTACAACCATAACAGTTTCATAAATTCCATTACAAGGCATTGCTTCAAAGTATAAAACACCATTTAGATAAGCATAAATAGAACCATTCATATTATTAAACGAATATCTAAATCCTTGTCTAAACAAACCATGAAATGAAATGATGTTTCTTGCCATATCTGGCGAGTAGCAACAATTATTTAAATCTAGACCTAATCCATTATTAAGCACTAAAGAATATACTCCAATCTTGGTGACAGGCGACGATCTTCTATTTCCCATGATTATATTTATTCTTCCTTGCTCCACATCTCTATCTCTTCTTAGTCCCTGCAAATCAGAACAAATGTGGTAACCACATCCTGTATCAAGAACCCAAGAAATAGTGTGATATGAATTACTTGATTTAATTGTGTATATACCTGCAAAAGATGGCTTGATCTTTCCATCCTTGATGGCTTGTAGATATTCCGGGCAGCTTCTCTTCTAATGCCCTATCTCGTGGCAATGATGGCACTCTGCCTCCTTCGGGTTAGGGTGGGGCTAAGCGGGATCAACCTTGGTCCCACTAGAAGAAGAACCATCTTGGGACTTTCCCTTGCAGTGGCTCTTTGACGGAGCCTTCCTCTTCTTGCCCTTTCCTTGCCCTATAGCCAAAACAGGAGCAGCGGTTGGTGCGGGAGATGGTGCAGCAGACTTGTCCTTTAGGTTGATCTCAGTAGTCCTAAGGAGTCCTTGGAGTTTGCTTAGGGTTACCTCTTCCTTGTTCATGTGGTAGGTCATCCTAAATTGGTTGTAGCATGAAGGAAAGGAATGAAGAACAATGTCGATGGCCAAATCCTCCCTAAAGTTAACATTTAACTTGCGAAAACGATCAACATATCGTTGCATCTTTTGCAAGTGCACAGTCAACGATTCTCCATTTCCCATCTTAACGGTTATCATGTTAGTGATGATCTCGTAGCGCTCTTGCCTCGCGCATTGGTGATACCTCTCCATCAAGTCTTGATGCATTTCATACGAATACATGTCCTCATAGGACTTTTGGAATTCTTGGTTCATAGTGGCTATCATGATGCAATGGACTTTCGTTGCATCACGTCCGTGTGTCTCAAAGACAACCATCTCTTCGGGAGAAGCGATTTCTGGGTTGACCTTCTCGAGCTTTTCGTCGAGGACATACTCTTTGTCCTCATAGCATGCAATGGTGCAGATATATCTTATCCATTCGCTAAAGTTCGTACCATCGAAGGTCACCTTTTGGCAAAGACTCATTAGCGTGAATGAGTTAGCAGCAGTGTTGTTTGTGTTCGACATCTACAAATAGAAAGGACAAAGTTTGATTACAATTGGATCCCTAATTAAACACCCAAAATGAAAAATTAGGGCTAAGACCCAACAACATTATTTACATATTAGAAAAGGGATGTCGTAATCCAATCATGCAAATAATTTGGAGGTAAGTGAATGACGATTCACTAATTTTTCATCATGAAAACATAACCTTAAGTTTTATTGAGAATTCCTAGATTTGAGAGATTCATTGAACCTTTCAATGGCATGTTTAAATCTCGATATGCCCCTCTAGTTTGTGACTGGGATACCGAGGATCACAAAGCGGGTGTGAATTACCATGCAAATCTACATGGTGCCTTCATTGTTACAATCATTTATTTGATGTGCTGGTAAACCACACACGCTCCATCGAACTATGATAAACAATGAATCACCCTTTGCCACCTTTGCTTAGAACCAATTAGTGTGTCGGTAAACCACACACGCTCCACTAACTTCTTAGCAAGGGTGCAAAGTGCAATTTCATGGGATTGCATCAATTCACTTTTCCTAAAGTAACTAAGATTGGGAATTTTATAAAATAGTTTAGTTACTTTATAGATTCATTATACTTATTAATGAGGAGAGAGAGTTGCCATATCCTACCCGTTCGGCTAACGACCCTCCACCGATCAAGCAAGCGGTAGGTGTGAGTGTACACCCATTAAGCGCCATTTTATAGGCAGCAACCTTATACCCACCTTATAGACCGGCTTCGTGAGTGAGGCCTACTAACGGTAAGACTAGCATAGTTTTACTCATATATATATATATATATATATATATATATATATATATATATATATATATATATATATATATATATATATATTAAACTTGTAATCATATAATAGTATAGGGTTGAATTTTAAACTTCTAAAAATTCTAGGGTTTGAAATTTAAATTATTCAAATTAAACTTTTAATCACAAAACTTAAATTTCAAAACTTGAGGACAAGTTTTAAACCTTTCAAAA
Source organism: Lactuca sativa (assembly GCF_002870075.4). Taxonomy (NCBI): domain Eukaryota; kingdom Viridiplantae; phylum Streptophyta; class Magnoliopsida; order Asterales; family Asteraceae; genus Lactuca; species Lactuca sativa. The sequence goes on along the minus strand of NC_056630.2, from coordinate 5,190,016 downwards.
CATAAAGATCAAAAGGCAAATAATGTAAATCAACAATTAAATTATCTCAATTTGATCTTATTCAATATTACTTGCAAAATAATTAACTAATTCAATTCAAATAATCAATTATTATCACATAAGAAAATTATTATTCAACTAATTGGTAATTATCTTTTGTTTGGTCAAGAATATACTCATATATATGGTTAAAGTCGGATTTTAATGACCCAAAACAGTTAAGGCAAGTTTCCTCAAGTAAAACAACAAGAAATCCCGAAACTCCCTCTTTCTGACGCTCGAACTCGCCGAGTACCCACTATGGACTCGCCGAGTTGGAGCTACTCGCCGAGTCCACAGTGGAACTCGCCGAGTTCATCAGGCAGAAAACCAAAAATCAAATTTTACAAGCAACAAGCAATTAACCAATGCATCAATTCAATAGAAATCAATCAAGGCTCTGATACCACTGATGGGTTTGAGCCATAAGAACTTTCCTATGGGCACATGCAAACCCTAATGCTTGGATCTAGGTTTCTCTAATCGAACATGCATTGAATCCAAGACTTACAATACTATATCTAATGTAAATAATTGAACCAAATCATATGAAACTGGATCTAGAATAATACCTTAGATTATTTGCTTGATACTTCTTCTTCTCGGAGCTTAGAGTCACAATTGTCACTCCTCAAATGGCTTACAAACACCAACTAGCAAGAGGATGATCTTGAGAGAGAAGGGAGAGGGTGAGAAATCGGCCCTAGGGTTTCTTGCCTTTGATGAGTGCCGATTTCCCTCACCCTAGGGATCTATTTATACTATGGGATACTAGGGTTTCACCTTTAACCCTAATTGAATAACTTGGGCCCTAAGCAATCCAAGATCCTTCTAGATTCTAGGCTTGGATGAATTTAAGGTTCCCTAACCCTAAATTTCGTCCACCCCATTACCTATAAGGATACATAGCCCAAAACACAACTATCACACATTTTACAGTTTATGCCCCTTTATTCAATTAACCTCTTTAAGTCACCAAATTAATTCTTAATTAACCTCTTTAATATATTATTCTCATAATAAATTAACAATAATATCTCTTCTCTCTTAAAAAATCATCCTGTCAAGTTGCTATGGTGAAGGCAACCCAAAAGGACCATGCATAACCGGGTCAAGTACTTACCAAATATAGTTACAACCTTAGACACTAATCCAACAAAACTATCCCGACCCTAAAGGCCTCAAGATGACTGTCTATTAGCTCCACGATGGCCTCTCTAACCGAGCCAAAAATTACTGGAGTCTGATCAATGATGTTGCGCATAATCTCTGCGGAAATGAAATCCCTCATCTGATCATCAAGCTGCCCGGCTCCAGAGCCCGAGCCAGATCCCTCCCCAGTACCTGAACTGCTAACTGGTAACTCGCGCAATGTCACCATGCTGAAAATATAACACTTCTTGATCAATATACACACCGTTGCTGAGGGATCTCTCTCACACTCTAAAAGTTCCTTGGTCTTGTCTCGGCCCCTCTTGATTCGAGTAAGGATCCTCTACTTTCAGTAGTACAAGCCCATACTACCTTCCACATCTATTTGTACTTTCCTCAAGAGTTACCTCAACTCCACCAAGTCGCTATACTGCTACTGTTCTCTGCTACTACCTTCCTAGGATTGCCCTAGGGAACTTTTGACTCCACCCAAACCAGTCCTCAACTACTGAAGGCCTTCTTGTAATGCCAATTAGTCATCACCTGAATACGATCGCATGTGATGAGGCTCAGATAATCCTTCGAGTAAAAGACTCGTCCCTACAACTGTTGGACTCATACAAGAGCTGTGCAATAGGGCCGAATCCAACACTCTGAGATTATTCAACCCTGCTCACATGTGATGTGACGTATTCACCTATTGGCTAACTCCCATCCCTCAGAGTCCCGCAAAGCACAAAGCAAGCAGCATTTGGATAAAGGAAACATACCCATGCAAAACTATTCTCATAAAAAGAAACTATACTAGCATACAATGCTAAGCTCATACTATCATGCATAACCTACACAGGCTATCCTACTACTGTCTACTCAATACTAGCATGCAATTCTCATAAGGCTGAAGCACATAAGCAGGCACATAAGACATCCTCCTAGATCCTTAGTCCCATACTAGCATGTTGTTCTACTCAAACTGAAACTGAAACTGGAACTAAAACTGATAATCATAAACTTGTATGGGTAATTTGGGAGTACTTACTTGAGCTCGGCTGATTGCATGCACCACACCCTTTTTCTCTTTTCAAGTTATTTTCTTTCTAAATATAATTTCCCCTTTTTCTAAAACTCTTTTCTTTTTTCAAACTCCTTTTTACCCAAAATTTCCTTTCAAAAATGTTTTTCTTTTGAAAACCTTTTTACCGTTTCCTTAGTTTGAGTCCAGACACACTCTCAAGTATGTCCGAATCCCTCAAACCAAGGCTCTGATACCAACTTGTAACGACCCAAAAATCACGACTAAAATACTCTTTTAAAACATTACTAAAACCATATTTATAAAAACGAATCATAAGTCATAGCATAATTTTCGAGTATTAAATTCAAAACATAATCTCATTATCAGAGTAAAACATTCCCCAGGCTAACTGACTATGGTGTGTGCACTGCAACCTCTTCGAGCTCCTCTTTTGAAAACTAAGTACCTAAAACCAAAACTATAAACCGTAAGAACGAAGCTTAGTGAGCTTCCCCAAACTACCACATACCATACAACAACATATAAAGCACATGCTGGGCTTTGCCCACTGCATCGGACCGAGGTCCGGACTAACTAGGGCCTTGCCCCCTGCATCGGACCGAAGTCCGGAAACTGACCGGCACCTTGTCGCCTGCATCGGACTGAAGTCCTGACTAACTGGGGCCTTGCCCCCTGCATCGGACCGAAGTCTGAAAACTGGTTGGGACCTTGTCCCCTGCATCGGACCGATGTCCGGAACTAACTAAACAAAGCATAACATAAACATATCAACTAGCATGAACACACATATACTGCATACTGCATCGGTCCGTAGCCCGGAACACATAACACATAAATCCTGTCTGAGCCACGAAGGCATCAAACATACTAACTACTGCATCGGACCGAAATCCGGAAACTACTGCTAGCTAAACGGGTCGGCATTGTGGCCTTAGACCCGTTCCTACTGGAAGGAAACTCACCTCGTGATGCCAACTGCTAAACTCCTGAATGAGAAATCCTCGACTGCTGCTCTGGCTGCTTCCCAACTATCATGGGAAATAAAATACTAAATAGAAATAGGGATTCTTCTATGGGTAAAATGACCATTTTACCCCTATTATGGCATGGGTCACAACATGGCCCAAAAACCCTCAATTCCTTCTAAGCCCATCCATGGCCCCACTAAATGCCCACTAATGGCCCAATTTGCTCCATTGGGCCCAAAGCCCTTTATTGGACCTTACTCAAGCCCAATACTAAATCCTTGGTCCTTAGCAACTGAATTATGATGGCCCAATAAGGCCTAAGGACCCTAAGTCTCAACTCAGCCCACACCGAGGCCCAAAATGCAATAAGTTGTAACATCCCGAAATATCAAGAGTAGAGTTGAAGGGCTAAAAGAGTAAATTGAAAAAGGGAACTCGGCGAGTCCATGGGTGGACTCGGCGAGTAGGGTCGCGAATGGGTCGCGTGTTAAATGACCAACTCGGCGAGTAGCATGGGTGGACTCGGCGAGTTGGTGCTGAGTGGAGAAAACCCTAAATCCGGAGGTTGAGCCGTATATAAAGAACATAACATCCTTTTCCTTTCCCCCATCCTCTCTACTCTCTCTTAAGTCCAGAAACCCTAACATCCATTTGGAGGCTTGAAGAAGTGATTATTGAGGAAATCTTGAAGGTTAGGAGGCTTGGAACAAGGGGCTTTGCTTAGATTCGGGTTTCTTTGCTGTTGGGGGTTCTTTTCTTGAGGTATTATCTCGTTCTTGGGTTGTATTCATATAGATGCATCATTTTGGGGTTTATGGGGAAACATATATTGTAATGTATTGGAGTTTAGAGGTTAGATCTGAGGTTGCTACCTCAGATCTGGAATGGAGAAAGGCTTGAATGCATAAAAGTCCCTATTGATGAGTGTTTGAAGGAGCTATTTGTCCCAAACCCTAGCCCTAAAGTGTAAAAGGCCTAGATCTCTTTGGATTCACGTAAAGTTTGCCACTTTACGTGATGGATGGGTTGTAGGAGGCTAGATCTACGTTTTGGATCAATTGCATGGCCTGGAATGCTTATGTATGGATTCAGACCGGTGGTACTCAGCGAGTCACATGGGTAGACTCGACGAGTTGCTTGAAGATGAGCTGGAACTCGACGAGTTGGAAGAACAACTCGGCGAGCTGGATGAAGATGGTCTGGAACTCGGCGAGTTGTAAGAACAACTCGGCGAGTAGGTTGAATATAGCCTCATACTCGGCGAGTCTGTTCTTGGACTCGGCGAGTCTTGTCGAAGAGTCCCAATCTCTTCTGGTTGAGTCGTGTATCGGTGAGTCAAGGGATGACTCGGTGAGTTGTATGTGAATGGACTCAGAGTTGTTAGACTCGGCGAGTTGGGTCGCGGATTGAAGGAATGATGAGCATGGGGACTCGGCGAGTCATCGGGTTGACTCGGCGAGTAGAGTCAATCAAGGTTTGACTTTGACTTTGACCTTGTCTTTGACCAAGGGTTGACCAGTGGTTTCTAGGGGCATTTTAGTAATTGTTGGATATTGTTTTGAGTTCAGTGCCTTGGTGATTGTCCAGTGGTGGAGATCGTATCGGTGATCGGAGCAGCTTGGGTTATCTGTTCAGTCGGCAGTTTCGAGGTGAGTTATCCTCACTATATCAACAGGGTCTAAGGCACCAAGGTCGGCCCTTATCGGATTGAGATCCGGGTATTTGTTGTTATGTTATTGCTTTGATATGTTTGCATCCTGGTAGCTAGGATGATATATGTTAGAGACCTGGTTGAGATAGGTATCCTGAGATGTAGGGTGATGCTATGCTAGTGACCGGTTAGGTCGGTATCCAGGTTAGGATGATGATATGTTATGTGATCTGTTTGATCGGCTGGTTGACTATGAATTGCTATATGATTGTATGTTTATGTGCACATGGTTGTTTGGACTGGAGTTGGGTTGAGACGGGTCCTGCTTTGGGCTGTAGGCCAAGATACCCAGGGCGGACCGGTTGTCCCGAAGGCCCAGCGAGCGGTCGGGATAGGCTGTAGGCCCCAAGAGGGCGGACCAGACGTGCCGAGGCTCGGAGAGTGGACCAGGCCGACTGAAGGCCCGGTGTAGCACCCGGTTCCTGGTACGTAAATGTTATTTGAGTATTTCCTTTCTTTTAGCCTTGGACTCGGCGAGTCATAGGTCCGACTCGCCGAGTGGATGCGGGACCCGGGACACGTTTAAGTTGGCGACTCGGCGAGTCCATATCCTGGACTCGGCGAGTCACAGCTGTTGGATGAAACCCTAAGTTTCAGGGGTTTGCACCCTATTTAAAGGACTTATCCGCCCAGGCCAGCCCCCATTCTCTCCCCAGAAGCTCCAAACCCTCGTTCTAAGCTTGTTCCTTGAGAGTTTGAGGTTATTGTGTGTGTTCTTGAAGGTTTTGAGGAAGAAGGGGAAGTAGATCAAGAGGAAGGAAAGGAATCCATGCATCTTTGCACTCTTTCAGCAGTTCCTTTGAGGTATAACCCGTTTTTCCCCTGTTTCTATGCTTATTACTTCATGTAAGTCATTCTTGAGCCAAACCCCAAGTTTGTATGTGCAAATTACTTCGTAATAGGCTGATTGGCCCTTAGATCTAGGCAAGATTGAGCTCCAGGAGCTCAGATCTGTTAGCTTTATGGCCCCATGTTGCTTGTTCACCCTAGATCTACCCTTTTGAGGCATTTTGAGCCCTAAAATCCATATTGGTGAATATCCACACGTAAAGTTGGAAACTTTACGTGTGATTCGTGTCTTAGAAGTCCAGATCTGTGAATGGCATGGACTGGAATCGAGCAAATCTGTGTATTTAGTGGGTGCATGGCAACGACTCGGCGAGTCGTTCATGTGACTCGGCGAGTCTGTTCGCGAGTCTCCGAGTTTGTCCCCTTTTCGTAGTGTCGAGTGAGCAGTGAGTCACGGGGTGTGACTCAGTGAGTCGGAAACTAAACTCATCTATGGAGGTACTCGGCGAGTCAATGCCTTGACTCGGTGAGTTCAAGGCAATCTCCTTAGATCAAGAACAGACTCGGCGAGTTGTTCATACAACTCGGCAAGTCTTAGCATAAGTGTTCATCGGATGAAGATGAACTCGACGAGTTACTCATACAACTCGGCGAATAGGATGAAGGACTTGAATATTAGTTAAGAAGGTAAACCCGTCGATTCGTTGCCTAACTCGACGGGTAGGATCGGGATTCAGGGCAGTCGTTTGGATAAGGACTCGGCGAGTTGGAAAGCCAACTCGGCGAGTCGGGTCAACTGAAAGTTGACTTTGACTTTGACTTAGCATAAGTGTTCATCGGATGAAGATGAACTCGACCAGTTGCTCATACAACTCGGCGAGTAGGATGAAGGACTTGAATATTAGTTAAGAAGGTAAACCCGTCGAGTCGTCGCCTAACTCGACGGGTAGGATCGGGATTCAGGGCAGTCGTTTGGATAGGGACTCGGCGAGTTGGAAAGCCAACTCGGCGAGTCGGTTCAACTGAAAGTTGACTTTGACTTTGACTTAGGGCATGGTCAGGGGTAAAATGGTCATTTTACCCAAAGGACAGTGAGCAGTGTTTGATTGGGTATATTGTGGGAATTGCAGCCGGAGGATTTCCGGAGCAGCAGCAGCAGCAGTAGGCAGTCAGTTCCCGATCAGATCAGCAGCTACTTCGAGGTGAGTTACCTTCCAGTAGCGGTGGGTCTAAGGCCACAACGCCGACCCACCAGTAGGAGACGTATGGTGGATGATTGTCTTTGTGATATCATCTAGGTTTACTACTACCTGATATGTTTTATGCTAGCATGATATGTTGTATGTGATAGTAGTCGAGTTCGGTTGCTAGGACCGAAGGGTAGTCAGACACCCCAGATACGTCTCACAGTATATGATGATATGTTTGCATGCTGGCTTGTTATGTTATATGCGATAGAGGTAGTACGAGGGGACCAGTCCCTGTGGTCGGTTGTTAGGACCGATGGGTAGTCAGCACCCCAGAATGGCTTGACATGGGTAGTCAGCACCCTAGAATGGCTTGGCACGGGTAGGACGGCACCCCAGAATGGCCGTACCGGGTAGTCAGGCACCCCAGAATAGCCTGGCAGTATGTATGTTACGTGTTTGTATGGTATGTGGTACGATGGGGGAACTCACTAAGCTTTGTGCTTACAGTTTTCAGTTTTGGTTTCAGGTACCTCCTCAGCTAGGGGAAAGGAGCCGGCGCGGTAACAGCATGTCACACACACACTCTCCGGTTTCCGCATTTACGAGCTTCACTAGGATTTGTACTCTGATATTTTGATTGAATGTATGATTTGGCTTTAGACATGGTTCACCTTGTGTTATGATTTGATCAGACAACGTGTTTAGTTATTAATATTTGCTAAAGTAATGTTTTTAAAACAAAATTTTTGGTCGTGAAAATTGGGTCGTTACAAGTTGGTATCAGAGCCCTGGTTTGAGGGATTCGGACACACCTTCGGGAGTGTCTGAAGTCAAATCGAGGGATTAAAAGATTTTCTAAAAGAAAATGTTTTCTAAAATTGAGAAAAGAGTTTTGAGAAAGAACGAAGTGTGTAATGTGCGCGACCGGCCGAGCTCAAGTAAGTATCCCCAAAGTACCCATACAAGTTTATGTTATGTTTATCAGCTTTTGTAGAACAGCATGCTAGAATAGGACTAAGGATCTAGGAGTGATGCCTTGTGTGCCTGCTTTATGTGTTCCAATTGTATGGGAACTTGCATGCTAGTAGTTGAGTAAACAGTAAGTAGGATAGCCTGCTTAGGTTATGCCTGGTAGTATGAGCTTAGCACTTTATGCTAGCTCAATTCCTGAGAGTAGATAGAGTTAATTGAGATTGTTACCCTTATCTGAATGCTGCTTGCTTCGTGCTACGTGGGACTCTAAATAATGGGAGTTAGCCATTAGGCGAATGCGTCACGTCACATGTGATCAGGGTTGAATAATCTTAGAGTGTCGGATTTGATCCTACTGCGCAGCTCTTGTTTGAGTCCAACCGTTGTAGGGACGAGTCGGGTACTCGAAGGATTATCTGAGCCTTATCACATGTGATGGTATTCGGGTAATGGCTAATTGGCATTACAAGGAGGCCTGCAGCAGCTGAGGACTGGTTAGAGTGGAATTAGAGATTTCCCTAGGGCAAGCCTAGGATGAGTATAGCAGTGATCAGCAGTAGTGAAAGGGATCTGGTGGAGTCGAGGCATTCCTTGAAGAAGGTACGGATAGATGTGGAAGGTAGTATGGTCCCGTACTACTGAAAGCAGAGGATCCGTACCCGAACCAAGGAAGGCCAAGATAAGACCAGGGAACTTGTAAGTAGATGTGATCCCTCAGGGAGTATCAGTATCACTAATGATTGTTGTGATGTATTGCAGAATGGTGGTACTTCGATCGAGGCCGGTAGATGGCGGTTCAGGAGAGGGGTCAGGTTCGGGATCAGGTTCCGAGCCGGTGGATGAGGGACTACGCGAGTTCATCGCGTCAGAGATCACCAGGGGTACCCTTGAGTCGACTCCCATTATCTTTGGGTCGATCAAGGAAGGGGATCATCGAGTTGATGGAGGATCGCCTCAGGGCGTTCAGGAGCGACATGGCACCTGGCCAATCGGGATCTCGCACACTGTCCTTTAAGGACTTCAGGGGCAGTGGTGCGCTAGATTTCCATGGGGTGAAAGACCCCATTGCTGCCAGGCGATGGATTGCAGACATCAAGTCTGCCCAGTTGACTAGCTTCTGCCCCGAGGGGTCGAAGGTGAGGTATGCAGCAGGATGTTTACGGGACCAAGCCCGGGATTGGTGGGAGTCAGTGGGTGACTCGTTGGGAGCCTCAGCTATCGAGGCTATGACCTGGTCGGACTTTGTGACCAAGTTCATGGCAGAGTTTGCGCCGGCGGTCGAGCTTCAGCAGCTGGCCAGGGAGTTTCTTGACATGAGACAGACGACGGAGACTGTGGCGGAGATCACCGCCAAGTTCCGGGAGAGGGATTTGTTGGTGCCCCAGTATGCCGGTGACGAGGACATGAGGAGGACTCGTTACCATGATATGCTACGAGCTGACATCCGGGAGCATGTTAGCTTTTCGGCTTGCCCTACCTTGGACTCTATGATTGCCAGGGCGAGGGAGAGGGAGATAGATTTGGAGCACATCCGGAAACGAAAATTGGAGGAGGGACAGGCAGGAGGGGCTTCGGGGAAGAAGCCCAAGGGATCAGATGGTAGGCCGAAAGGCCAGTCAGGACCGAGCCACTGCAGGAAATGCGGCAGGCCGCACGAGGAGGCGTGCAGGATGGGATCATCAGGCTGCTACAAGTGCGGCAAGTCCGGGCACATCAGCAGGGATTGCACTGCTCCGGCAGCAGTTATTCAGACATCAGAGTTGCTGTGTTTTCACTGCAACCAGAGGGGCCACAAGAAGGCCAATTGCCCCCAGTTGACAGTTTCAGCGCCGGTGAAGGCGCCAGCTCCAGCGACCCTGCGGATCACAGATGGCCGGCAGTGCAAGTCAGAGGCTCCAGTGGTGAGGAGCCGAGCATTTCAGCTGACTACCGAGGAGGCACGCGCCGCACCCGATGTGGTGACGGGTATGATTCTTTCCCTCTATCTTATTTTTATAATGTTATGTTATTGATATGTGCTCTGTATGTATACGTATGCATTAGGATCGTTCCATGTGAACGGCCTCCCAGTTCAGGTGTTATTTGATTCGGGTGCGTCCCGATCATTCGTTTCCCTTGCGCTTAGCAAGAAGTTTCATGAGCCATCAGGCGAGTTAGATTGCCCTTTGGAGGTGGATATCGCTGATGATCGATCGGTGCGAGCATCGATGGTATTTCGAGATTGCGTGCTGCGTTTGTTCGAGGAGCGCTAATTGGTAGATTTGGTTCCCATACCATTGCGTGGGAACAAGGTGATTATAGGCATGGACTGGCTGGGCCCTAATGGGGTTGTGATAGATTGTGCGCAGCAGCTAGTGTGGGTCAGGACCCCAAGCGGGGAGAAGTTAGAGATTCATGGTGAGAGGCCCCAGTATGGACCCGCTGTATGTTTAGCAGCGAGGGCTAGGCACTACCTTCAGCAGGGATGCGTAGGATATGTCGCGTATATGATGGATACCCGGGAGGCGGGTAAGGCGACAGTGAGCGAGGTTCCGGTGGTCCGATGTTTTCCCAGAGGAGCTTCCTGGGATACCTCCGGAGTGACAGGTGGAGTTAAGGATTGACCTTGTTCCTGGTGTGGCTCCGATAGCCAAGGCACCGTATCGGTTGGCTCCTCCCGAGATGCAGGAATTGTCTACGCAGCTGCAGGAACTGCTAGACAAGGGATTTATTCGTCCGAGCAGTTCGCCCTGGGGAGCCCCGATTCTTTTTGTGAAGAAGAAGGACGGGTCGCATCGGATGTGTATAGATTATCGGGAGCTGACCAAGGTAACGGTGAAGAACCGTTACCCGCTTCCGAGGATTGATGACCTCTTTGACCAGCTTCAGGGAGCATCTTGGTTCTCCAAGATTGATTTGCGTTCGGGTTATCATCAGATGAGGGTCAGGGAGGAGGATATGCAGAAGACTGCGTTTCGGACGCGCTATGGCCATTATGAGTTCGTGGTGATGCCGTTTGGGCTCACCAATGCTCATGTCGCGTTCATGGACCTCATGAACCGCGTATGCAGACCGATGATGGACCGGTCTGTGAAAGTCTTTATCGATGATATCTTGGTTTATTCCAAGACTCAGGAGGAACATGAGGAGCATCTGAGAGAGGTGTTAGAGACCCTGAGGAGGGAGAGCTTGTATGCCAAGTTCTCCAAGTGTGAGTTTTGGTTGCGCGAGGTGCAATTCCTTGGACACCTCGTCAATCAGAACGGGATTCTGGTCGATCCGGCCAAGGTCGAGTCCGTGATGAGATGGGAGGTTCCGAAGTCTCCATCTGAGATTCGGAGTTTCCTAGGATTGGCAGGCTACTATCGGAGATTTATCCATGATTTCTCCAAGATAGCCGTACCCCTGACGCGGCTGACGAAGAAAGCCGTGGTCTTTCGGTGGGGACCCGAGCAGCAGGCTGCATTTGAGACGCCGAGACAGAGATTGTGTGAGGTGCCGATCTTAGCCCTGCCAGAGGGCGTAGAGGATTTTGTGGTTTATTGTGATGCGTCCATTTCTGGGTTGGGCGCGGTACTGATGCAGAGGGGGCATGTCATTGCCTACGCTTCGAGGCAGCTCAAGCCTCACGAGGCGAACTACCCGACGCACGATTTGGAGTTGGGGGCGATGGTCTTTGCCCTCAAGATTTGGCGGCATTACCTCTACGGGGTTCGATGTACCATCTACACGGACCACAAGAGTTTGAGGTACCTCATGGATCAGCCGAATCTGAACATGAGGCAGCGTCGATGGTTGGATGTGGTGAAGGATTATGATTGTGAGATCCTTTACCACCCGGGGAAGGCCAATGTGGTGGCCGATGCGCTTAGCCGCAAGGCGGCGCTGATCAGGGACGTTTGCATGAGGATGACCGTGGTGACTCCCCTGTTGGAGCAGATTCGGGAGGCTCAACAGGAGGCTATCAAGGAGGAGCATCGGAAGAGCGAGTGTATGGTGGGTCAGGTTTCCTCCTTTGATTATGATAGCCGAGGACTTTTGACACTACACCGTAGGGTGTGGGTGCCGTATCACGGAGGCGTGCGCCAGATTTTGATGGAGGAGGCGCACAAGTCCCGATTCTCTATTCATCCCGGGGTGACGAAGATGTATAGGGATCTTCGTCTAGACTATTGGTGGCCCTGCATGAAGCGGGCTGTGGCATGGTATGTCGAGCGATGTTTGACCTACAGGAAGGTCAAGGCCGAACATCAGAGACCGCATGGCAAGATGTAGCCGTTGGATATTCCACTGTGGAAATGGGAAGATATCACGATGGATTTTATCACGAAGCTTCCCAGGACCGCACGTGGAGTGGATTCGATTTGGGTCATCATGGATAGATTGACCAAGAGTGCTCACTTTATTCCGATTCAGGAGAGCATATCGGCCGAGAAATTGGCCGACATCTATATCAGGGAGATTGTGGCACGGCATGGGGTGCCAGTATCGGTGATCTCGGACAGGGATGTGCGTTTTACTTCCAGGTTTTGGAAGAGATTCCATGACGAGTGATGTGCACAAAAGTACCCACTAATCGTAATATTTATAACCTAACAAACTTAGACTATCTATGCACTTATAGACAGTGTACCTAGTCAGATTACATTATAGTTTAGGTAAGTCGGGTGTCGATCAGAGGGAACGGTGGATTAATTTAAAATATTTGATTATAGGTTACAGGTCACACAAAAATAATAAAGAAAATGATCTCAAACTAACAATTAATTAACTACTCTCGATAAACTAACAGGAAAGCGAATCTCTTCAGGTACTTTGGTTTAGACAAATTACACCTTAAAAACATAGACAATTGCATATATAAATTGATTTATTCATATTCACCGATTCCTAAAATGATTAGATTCGCGTTCACTATAACTAATCCTTTAGCAAACAAGTCAATTCAAACAGTGATCAGTTGATTAAACTAACATGCTTCCTAGTGTTCAGTTCGTATCAAGCAAGACTTGTAAATATAGTTAATCGATTTCGACATTTAATTAACCTCTTGTTAATGGTCATCAAACAAGGCTCACACATTAACTTACTTATTCTCAAATTAATTCTAGTTTCACATTCGTTATTTCTAGTCTTATAATCTCGATGGTCATCAAAAATCACAAGAGACAAGCAAATCAAGCAGATGTTCATACAACTTAATTCACTTAACAATTAATAGAAAATAATCATCATTAACACATGAGGATCTTTTAACAAGCTTGGCAAGATAAATTAAACACAAATAAACTATTTAATATAGCAATTAGTCTAATAATCAAAGCTTTATTCAATCATAAACACAAAGTAAAAGGTTTTTACACCCAAATCAGAAACTAAATACAGAAAAGTACCACAATGGAATGCTAAACATGGTCACGTTAACAAACCATATGATTACCGACATGTATCCGCTCTCCAATCCTTCCGATCTCCGCTCCCTTTAGCTTAACGGCCTTCCGGCCGCCTTCTAGACCCTCAAAACAGCTTAACAGAAGTTAATTGTCGACTAAATTAGGTTAGAAGTCGAATCCCCCTTCCTGGTTAGCTGAAAATCGACATTTATAGTCTTTGCGGCCGACCTAAGTACGCTGGGCGTACTTAGGATTACGCGATGCGTACTCAAGATAATCACGCGATCAAGTCTATCCGGTGCAAGTGTGTACGTGGCGCGTACCATTACATTACGCGGGGCGTAATCACTCCTTCAGCATATTTAACTTCTTTTAGCTCCTAAGTCCAATTTCCGCTTCGGTCTTTTCTTTGGTGCTTTATTAACAACGAATAGCTACAAAAACATTATGAGTACTTTTTAGTTCTAATATAGAATAAATAAGGCCAAAATATTAAGATAAAGTGCATAAAAATATATATAAAAATACACATATCAAAATACCCCACACTTAGCCCTTTGCTTGCCCCCAAGCAAATTTATTTTTATTTTACCAATATCGCACTAAACAATCCATTTAAAACTCAGCTATTATGCCAAAACCTCAACGCGTACATCTGTGTCTAAAATTTTCCTAAAGTACCCCCCCATATTTTAAATACTCACAATCTTCATAAACACTCGCCCACTTTTTCCGAACAATGCTCATTTTATACAACCCTCCGAATCCATCCGCATAAAACCTCTTAACCTCAAGGTATTTTTAGTTGAGCAACCTAAGCATACATAATCTAGAATTACAATTTATGATACCACTATGGAGCTCTATTTGAATTCTTCATTTCTTTGACATTTGATCTTTGATCTTTTTGAATTCACCACCTTATTTGATTTGATATCAGGTATCTTCAACTTTTTGGATTTCTTGGAATTTTGATCTTTTGATCTTCACTTTAATTGCTCCAAAATTCTTCAAACTTTTTTTTTTCTTCGTAATTCTCTCTTTTTTTTTTCAAAACCTACATGCTTAAGCAGAGGCGCTCAACCTCAACCTTTATTGGTTAATGATAATAATTTTCCTGGATGCATTTCAAGTTTAGGCTGCTAAACATATTGCATCCCTCAAACCAAGCGGGGTTATGTTTTTGTTCCATGATTTCACTAAAATAAGGGAGGCCACAAATGCATTATAACGTATATTGGCTCAACTAAACATTTGAGTTCTCATCGGATCATTTCATACAATATTAGCAAAAATTTAAATTATCACTAGATTTTTCTAAATTAAACTATTATTTCAAGTTTTTTTTTTTAAATTTAAAATTATTAAATTTTCCAAATCTAGCAATTTCATTTATTCTTTTAATTTTAATTTACTTTTACCGACCCCCTACCCCACACTTATTTCATACAATGCCCTCATTGTATGCTAAAACGAATTAAGAACATAAAAAGGAGAAAAAGGAACAGACTCCCCTGGGTAGTTGTGGCGAGATCGAATGGGGCTGCTACAAATTGCTTCAAATATCGCTGAAAGACTGAAAACTGGAACTGCTGCTTCTGAATTTGCCGAAAAATAAAATCAAGACCGCCATCTTCGAAAATGTGGTGCAAAATATTGCAATTAAATGCAATGTATAGTAACCATGACGTGGGAAAGTGTCGACCACGTCGTCTCGTCAAGAATGACATCCTCTTCTCGCGATGAAAATCCCCCATAACATAGGAAAGTGTCAACCATGTCGTGGCAGCCGGGACGATACTTCTTCCTCGCGTCGAAATAAAACTCTATGGTGTGGGAACTGCTCATCCATATCATAAGAGTCAAAACATTGTGAAAATTCCAATCTTCAGAACGATCGCTCACGAAATAAATATGCACCCCACACTTATGACAAATTGTGGGTCTTGACTATAATCTTCAACTCACACACGGCTCTTTCTAGCAACAGTCGGACCTAGCTGCTGAACTTACTGCCAGCTTCCTAAGGGCGAAAATTCTGCAGAAATCTAAACAACCAAAGAGCATCAACATGGAAAACAAAAGTAAAACAAACTAAATTAACGTTTAATTACATACCAAATATTAAAAAAAACTAAACTAAACTAAAAATAAAACAAAAAATAAAAATAAAAAGGATCACTCATCATCTCCATCATCATATGGCTGTGTCCCAGAAGTACCGGCCCCATCAAATCGTGACTGGAATGGTGGTGGAAAGGGAACCGAATACTGAAACCCCTAGTGGGCAAAAAATGCGTTCAACGCATCCCCATACCACCGTTGTTGCCTGTCCACATGTGCAACATACTCACTAAGGCGGTCAATGCCCTGAGCTAGGTAGCGCATATCAATCTCTCGCTCAGGTCCCTGCTGCGCTCCCCGAGGAGCAAGTCGACGCCGCTGGACCCGTCTCGGCTGTGGCTCGGCGGCACCCTCCTCATCCGCCACATCATCTACTCGAACCCTCAAAACACCATCTTCACCCCGCTTTAATACATGCATCGACTCTAATAGCTGAAGACTCATCGGCCTCATGTCGTGAAACACCATCAAGGCATCGACCTCGTGATCTCACGCGTCAGCATCTGATATGATCGAGCTAACCGCGTGATAAAATGCCCTCCGCATATCGAGCTATCTCCCCGAAGTCCCCTGGCCCTCCGTCCCAAATATGCAGCTAACGCAACTGGAAGGTTCAGGTGCCTCCCTGGAGTAACTAGTGCCCATAGGAAATACAGGTCCGTCGAAGGCACTCTCTCACTATTCTTGTGATGCGTGAGAGACATAGAAATCAACCGGTGCAACATTCGGTATGTAGTAGACCGAATCATCCCCCCTCAAGTGGTAGATGGTGTATAAACTCCTCCCGTAATCTCGGCCCAAAAGGTGTTCTCGTTATAGTCCTCCGGCCGGTCCGTGAGACAGTCAGCAAGGAACGTCGGGAAGTGGACACTCCTCGTCTCATCGGTTGTGTAAATACCAACCCGGGTAGCTAGCTCTATCACGCTGCATTCCTGGCTCACTCCCCCCAGTCTGAAAGCAAAGGCTGTCCTGTCATCGAGTGCCTTCCTAGGATCATAGGAAACTGTAGAGTAGAACTCCAACAAAAACTCCCGATATACAGGCTCCTGGATCCTGAACAAACGCGTCCATCCCTGACACACAAACAATTCCACACCACTCGCGTCCGAGTGTGTGTATTGCAAAAATTCCTGGATCAATGCAGCAAGTCCAGTCCTGGTAGCCAACTCCCAGTCAAATGAGGGTGCAATATCAATCTCCTTGGTGAGAAGCAAGCTTAAGTTGGTGACATAACGCGCCTGGGTAGCATCGTTCAGCGTTTGTGGAAATTGTAAAAAACGATGATCAGTCACATCCTCGGGTGGGTTGGTTCTTTGCGTCCTTCGAGCCATAATCTGCACAAAACACAAAATCAAACCAAATATCACAGCATTAATAATTTTTAAACCAAAAAAAATGGGGCTGGATAGGGGCAGTACGCTGGGCGTACGTCCAGGTTCCACAGATCTACGTCCTGGGTCCTTTGCTTGTTCCCAAATCATAACCCAACTTAAGATAAACACAGCAGGGCAGCAGACTGTTAATATTTTCGTGGTCCAAATGCAGTAGGAACAAAAAAACGTGACCATCCTTAAAAATCAATCCCCATTATCTCGTAACTAGTGACAATCAAGCGTAGCAGTCAAGAACTCGAAGTCGGTCAAGAACTCGAAGTCACAGGGGTACGCTTGGTGTACGATCCCAAGCTCAAATCGATGGGTGTGGGACGGCATTAAGACAAAATTAAGTCCTAGGGTTCAGTTCATTAGTAGAAATCGGTTTATTCAAGTCATAAACAACCACAAATTTCTGAAATCGGCCCCTAATTCGAGAAACATATAAACCCTAGAATTCAAACAAAAGCTAAATGCAGCTTATTTCATCAAATTAAACATAAATCTAAGCCATTGAGTATCCGAAATACTTACTTGTGTGTTGGATTTAACAAGAAACGAAAAAAAATTGAGAATCTTTGGAGGCTTCTTCCGTCACAGCGTATGCGAGAAAGGAGAGGATTGAAAGAATAACACTAAACAGTCAAATGGTCAAAAGGTATACCTGGTCGTCGCATTACGCGGGGCGTAACACAAGGTTACGCGGGGCGTAACCCCATCCCCCTGAAATGTTCATTCGCGATTCGGGGCTCATTACGCAAGGCGTAATCCTACTTACACAAGGCGTAAGTTTAAATAAAATTTCCCTTTTTCTTTTTAATTATTTAATCAAGGGACTTAAAACTTTATTATTTTTTTCTTTTTAATTTCTTCAGCTAATGATGACTTTACGATGAGTGATAAAAAAATAAAAATAAAAATATGAGACATCATAACCACTTATCTTTGTCGAGATCAAACGACAACGGTTGATCAAAAACCTTTGCATGCAAGAATTGGTTTGCGAAAACACCCACTTTCGGGACCCGTTAGAATATTTCCTTTGTTTTCCTTGCGCATTTAACTAAAAGTGGAACAAGAAGTGACCTAACTAGTCAAGAACAGCAAGAGCTCGGTCTTCCACTTAACCACCACAATACGCCTTGCTATACTACGCCTCGTGGATTGAGTTGGACAGATCAACAAAGTAGTAGGCTAAGCAGGTCAAGAATTCCCTAATCGCTTTCATTCCCGAAACCCATGCAAAAAGTAACGTCAAGCAATGTGTACAATCCCAAATTCCTGCAAAATGAAAACAAGAACCTTCCCGACAAGTGAAATGATATCATCGAAAATCAAACTAAAAATAAAAACTAACTAAAAACAAATAACGAATAATCAAATAAACTAAATTAATGACAAACCGTTCCCCGACAACGGCACCAAAAACTTGATGTGCACAAAAGTACCCACTAATTTTAATATTTATAACCTAACAAACTTAGACTATCTATGCACTTATAGGCAGTGTACCTAGTCAGATTACATTATAGTTTAGGTAAGTCGGGTGTCGATCACAGGGAACGGTGGATTAATTTAAAATATTTGATTATAGGTTACAGGTCAACACAAAAATAATAAAGAAAATGATCTCAAACTAATAATTAATTAACTACTCTCGATAAACTAACAGGAAAGCGAATCTCTTCAGGTACTTTGGTTTAGACAAATTACACCTTAAAAACATAGACAATTGCATATATAAATTGATTTATTCATATTCACCGATTCCTAAAATGATTAGATTCGCGTTCACTATAACTAATCCTTTAGCAAACAAGTCAATTCAAACAGTGATCAGTTGATTAAACTAACATGCTTCCTAGTGTTCAATTCGTATCAAGCAAGACTTGTAAATATAGTTAATCGATTTCGACATTTAATTAACCTCTTGTTAATGGTCATCAAACAAGGCTCACACATTAACTTACTTATTCTCAAATTAATTCTAGTTTCACATTCGTTATTTCTAGTCTTATAATCTCGATGGTCATCAAAAATCATAAGAGACAAGCAAATCAAGCAGATGTTCATACAACTTAATTCACTTAACAATTAATAGAAAATAATCATCATTAACACATGAGGATCTTTTAACAAGCTTGGCAAGATAAATTAAACACAAATAAACTATTTAATATAGCAATTAGTCTAATAATCAAAGCTTTATTCAATCATAAACACAAAGTAAAAGGTTTTTACACCCAAATCAGAAACTAAATACAGAAAAGTACCACAATGGAATGCTAAACATGGTCACGTTAACAAACCATATGATTACCGACATGTATCCGCTCTCCAATCCTTCCGGTCTCCGCTCCCGTTAGCTTAACGGCCTTCTGGCCGCCTTCTAGACCTTCAAAACGGCTTAACAGAAGTTAATTGTCGACTAAATTAGGTTAGAAGTCGAATCCCCCTTCCTGGTTAGCTGAAAATCGACATTTATAGTCTTTGCGGCCGACTGAAGTACGTTGGGCGTACTTAGGATTACGCGATGCGTACTCAAGATAATCACGCGATCAAGTCTATCCGGTGCAAGCGTGTACGCGGCGCGTACCTTTACATTACGCGGGGCGTAATCACTCCTTCAACATATTTAACTTCTTTTAGCTCCTAAGTCCGGTTTCCGCTTCGGTCTTTTCTTTTGTGCTTTATTGACAACGAATAGCTGCAAAACATAATTCAAAGCATTATGAGTACTTTTTAGTTCTAATATAGAATAAATAAGGCCAAAATATTAAGATAAAGTGCATAAAAATATATATAAAAATACACATATCAACGAGTTGGGCACTCGTCTGCATTTTAGCACTGCCTTTCACCCGCAGACGGATGGGCAGAGCGAGCGGACCATCCAGACTCTGGAGGATATGCTGCGGGCGTGCGTGCTAGACTTCGGTGGTAACTGGGATACCTATCTTCCCCTGTCCGAGTTCTCCTACAACAACAGCTATCACGCGAGTATCGACCGCCCTCCCTTCGAGATGTTGTATGGACGGAGGTGTAGGACCCCGATATGCTGGGGTGAAGTTGGCCAGAGGGTCATGGGGAGCACCAAAGTGGTGCTCAAGACGACCGAGAAGTTCCAGCAGGTCCGGAGCAGGCTTCAGACTGCTCAGAGTCGGCAGAAGAGTTATGCCGACAAGCGTCGATCCGATTTGGAGTTCCAAGTCGGGGATATGGTTCTCCTGAAGGTGTCGCCCTGGAAAGGCAGCATTCGATTCAGGAAGCGGGGCAAGTTGGGCCCGCGATTCATCGGACCGTTCAGGGTCGTAGCCCGGGTGGGCAAGGTAGCGTATAGGTTGGATCTGCCAGCCGAGCTCAGCCAGATCCACAACACTTTCCATGTTTCCTAGTTGCGAAAGTGCCTTGTGGACGATTCTGCAGTAGTACCTTTGGAGGATATTCAGGTGGATGACAGCTTGAATTACATTGAGCACCCAGTCGCAATCCTCGACAGGAAGTCGAAGGATTTGAGGAACAAGAAGGTGGAGCTAGTGAAGGTGCAGTGGCAGCACCACAAGGGTTCGGAATGGACTTGGGAGCCGGTGGACGAGATGATGGAGCATTATCCCGAGCTGTTTCAGGATCGAGCAGCAGACTTCGATGACGAAGTCTAAAATAAGTGGGGGAGATTGTAGCACCCGGTTCCTGGTACGTAAATGTTATTTGAGTATTTTCTTTCTTTTAGCCTTGGACTCGGCGAGTCATAGGTCCGACTCGCCGAGTGGATGCGAGACCCGGGACACGTTTAAGTTGGTGACTCGGCGAGTCCATATCCTGGACTCGGCGAGTCACAGCTGTTGGATGAAACCCTAAGTTTCAGGGGTTTGCACCCTATTTAAAGGACTTATCCGCCCAGGCCAGCCCCCATTCTCTCCCCAGAAGCTCCAAACCCTCGTTCTAAGCTTGTTCCTTGAGAGTTTGAGGCTATTGTGTGTGTTCTTGAAGGTTTTGAGGAAGAAGGGGAAGTAGATCAAGAGGAAGGAAAGGAATCCAGGCATCTTTGCACTCTTTCAGCAGTTCCTTTGAGGTATAACCCGTTTTTCCCCTGTTTCTATGCTTATTACTTCATGTAAGTCATTCTTGAGCCAAACCCCAAGTTTGTATGTGCAAATTACTTCGTAATAGGCTGATTGGCCCTTAGATCTAGGCAAGATTGAGCTCCAGGAGCTCAGATCTGTTAGCTTTATGGCCCCATGTTGCTTGTTCACCCTAGATCTACCCTTTTGAGGCATTTTGAGCCCTAAAATACATATTAATGAATATCCACACGTAAAGTTGGAAACTTTACGTGTGATTCGTTTCCTAGAAGTCCAGATCTGTGAATGGCATGGACTGGAATCGAGCAAATCTGTGTATTTAGTGGGTGCATGGCAACGACTCGGCGAGTCGTTCATGTGACTCGGCGAGTCTGTTCGCGAGTCTCCGAGTTTGTCCCCTTTTCGTAGTGTCGAGTGAGCAGTGAGTCACGGGGTGTGACTCAGTGAGTCAGAAACTAAACTCATCTATGGAGGTACTCGGCGAGTCAATGCCCTGACTCGGTGAGTTCAAGGCAATCTCCTTAGATCAAGAACAGACTCGGCGAGTTGTTCATACAACTCGGCAAGTCTTAGCATAAGTGTTCATCGGATGAAGATGAACTCGACGAGTTGCTCATACAACTCGGCGAATAGGATGAAGGACTTGAATATTAGTTAAGAAGGTAAACCCGTCGAGTCGTTGCCTAACTCGACGGGTAGGATCGGGATTCAGGGCAGTCGTTTGGATAGGGACTCGGCGAGTTGGAAAGCCAACTCGGCGAGTCGGGTCAACTGAAAGTTGACTTTGACTTTGACTTAGCATAAGTGTTCATCGGATGAAGATGAACTCGACCAGTTGCTCATACAACTCGGCGAGTAGGATGAAGGACTTGAATATTAGTTAAGAAGGTAAACCCGTCGAGTCGTCGCCTAACTCGACGGGTAGGATCGGGATTCAGGGCAGTCGTTTGGATAGGGACTCGGCGAGTTGGAAAGCCAACTCGGCGAGTCGGTTCAACTGAAAGTTGACTTTGACTTTGACTTAGGGCATGGTCAGGGGTAAAATGGTCATTTTACCCAAAGGACAGTGAGCAGTGTTTGATTGGGTATATTGTGGGAATTGCAGCCGGAGGATTTCCGGAGCAGCAGCAGCAGCAGTAGGCAGTCAGTTCCCGATCAGATCAGCAGCTACTTCGAGGTGAGTTACCTTCCAGTAGCGGTGGGTCTAAGGCCACAACGCCGACCCACCAGTAGGAGACGTATGGTGGATGATTGTCTTTGTGATATCATCTAGGTTTACTACTACCTGATATGTTTTATGCTAGCATGATATGTTGTATGTGATAGTAGTCGAGTTCGGTTGCTAGGATCGAAGGGTAGTCAGACACCCCAGATACATCTGACAGTATATGATGATATGTTTGCATGCTGGCTTGTTATGTTATATGCAGTAGAGGTAGTACGAGGGGACCAGTCCCTGTGGTCGGTTGTTAGGACCGATGGGTAGTCAGCACCCCAGAATGGCTTGACATGGGTAGTCAGCACCCCAGAATGGCTTGACATGGGTAGTCAGCACCCCAGAATGGCTTGGCACGGGTAGGACAGCACCCCAGAACGGCCGTACCGGGTAGTCAGACACCCTAGAATAGCCTGGCAGTATGTATGTTACGTGTTTGTATGGTATGTGGTATGATGGGGGAACTCACTAAGCTTTGTGCTTACAGTTTTCAGTTTTGGTTTCAGGTACCTCCTCAGCTAGGGGAAAGGAGCCGGCGCGGTAGCAACATGTCACACACACACTCTCCGGTTTCCGCATTTACGAGCTTCACTGGGATTTGTACTCTAATATTTTGATTGAATGTATGATTTGGCTTTAGACATGGTTCACCTTGTGTTATGATTTGATCAGACAATGTGTTTAGTTATTAATATTTGCTAAAGTAATGTTTTTAAAACAAAATTTTTGGTCGTGAAAATTGGGTCGTTACACCCGGTGCGGGCGGACCAGTCATACTGTAGACTCAAAGAGTGGACCAGGTGGATTGAAGGCCCGATGCGGGCGGACCAATCACACTGTAGACTCGAGGTATATGGCTAGACTCGGAGGGTGGACCAGGTGGACTGTTGGCCGGTGCGGCGGACCAGTCCCACAGTAGACCCGAAGTGCATGGCTGTTTTGTGATCGGATATGTTATGGCATGATATGCGTGTATGGTATATGTGGTTGGTATTTTGGGGGATATCTCACTAAGCTTTCGGGCTTATAGTTGTGGTTTAATGTTTTTAAGGTTCTTCAGGAGACCGTGGCAAGGCGAAGGCGTGATCGTACCGCTCCTCATGTTTATGTTGTGATGAGATTCTGGGAACACTTAAAATAAATTGTATTGAAAACCTTTTTGTAATAACTTTAATGGAATCAAGTTGTTTTCGAAAATTTTAAATTGGTTGAAATTTTTGGTTGTTACATAAGCCCAACTGACTGCGTTACGCGAGGCGTACTCTAATGTACGCTTAGCGTACTGGCCTGCTAGAGAGTGCGCGGGGGCGTACCTGCAATTACGCTCGGCGTACTCATTCTGTTAAGACACTCTCCATTAAGTGCTTAATACTCCGACTCAAGAGCCATAAACTTAGATCTAGGTCTTATTCCATGCCCTAATCCATAAAGTTGCTTACTTTATGGCTTCCATGACTTACATAAGTCCCAACTCCAAAACCCATGTTCTAATTCCATGAAAGAAGGTCTTAACTCATGCATGAACTCATTTGGACCATAAAGATCGGAACTTTACTGCTTATGGGACTCATATGACTCTAAGGGAGGCAACCCTGGTCCTAGAAACGGGCTTAAGTCATAAAGTCCCAATCTTGGGACCAAAAAGGTCCATAAACTTGTACTAAGGAGATATAAGAGGTTAATCATCAAGCTCAAGACTTTTTACCTTGCAGAGGTCCGAAATGAAGCACTTATCCCAGATCTACAAGCTCTAGCTTTAAAGGTTCCTCCTTGCCAACCTTCTTCTCATTGCTTCCAAGCTTTAATCCACCAAAATGGGTTCTCCAAGGTCAAGGTCTCATAAAATGAAGGTAGGGACGTTTTAGGGTTTCTTCTGAGGTTGGGGAGGCTGATATGGGGGCTAGGGTTGGAACCATAATGTCCTTTATATAGTGCTTAACCCAAAAATTAGGTTTTTGAGACTTTGAGCATACGTTGGGCGTACGCCTTGAACACCTGCGACCACTTGCTCTTCTACGCTGGGCGTACGCCAGCCTTACGTTGGGCGTACCCAGCTAAACACGCATGCACTACATGCGTGAAAAAGGGGCTGCCTTGCCAATTTTTCCATTAAGGGCCATTATTGTCAATATCTTCAAAGTATTGTAACTTCTTTATTCTTGATCCGTTTCCGACGAACTTTATGTCCACGGAAAGGTGATGAGAAACCCTACGTTTCTAACAACACAACCCAGCCCGAAAAACTTCTCGAATAATAACTCCAAATTTAATAAAGGACTAAAACGCCCCTGGCCTTGGCCTCTGAAATTCCATAAACGAATATTTTAGAACAGGGTGTTACATATCAACTTCAAAGTGATTTTGATTAGTAACGTTGATTCTACGGTTTCTTGGAGTAAAATAAAGTTTGGACATTTCCACAATTTTAATTTTATGTTTATGACAAATAGAAAATACCTTCTCCAACATTGAAGGAAACCCATTATTTCTAAAAGCTTTGAACGTTTTCATCGTCACTTTTACCAAAGAAGCCGCTTCCAAAATATTTTGATCATTTCTTTGAAGATGTTTTGACAAGGTATTCGTGAGACCAAAAATCTCCAACATCAAGTGTAAATAAAAAACAAAATCAAGAGTCTTGAAATACGACAAAATACCGTACGCTTGATTTCGGTTATTTAAACTAGATCCCTCCTCTTAAACATATGTAAGAACCTTGATAACCTCCGGAAACAAATTCTTCAAACTTATTATTGTTTTATAATGTGAGCCCCATTTTGTATCCCTGGCTTGAACAAGAGAGGTCTCCTGATTTAACCCTCTGCCGGTCTCAATTTCACCATTACCAATTTCTTTTTGAACCCTTTCCTTGTAGCTATCTCGTATGATATATTTTCTTTTACAAGAAGCACACACCACATTAACCACCAAAGCTAATTGCTCAAAGAAATCATCATCACCATCATGGTTTTTTGCTACAGTCACAACCACTAATTGAAGCTGGTGTGCAAAACAATGTATATAATATGCCAAATGATTATCTTTCAATATCAATGCTTTCAAACCATTAAATGCATCCCACGTATTACTTGCTCCATCATATCCTTGCCCTCTTACCTATTTCAAAAATAAATTGTATATATAAGAAATAAAATAGATAAAGATTCTAATACATAAAAAAAATTCATAATTTCTTACCTGAGATATACTCAAGTTATTGCTGGTAAATACCGAATCAATGGCTTATTTTAAAGTTAAAGAAGTTGTATACTTCACGTGAACAATTCCAACAAATCTTTCTTTCATTAATTCAAGGCTATTAACATATCACAAAACCATAGCCATTTGTTCCTTTTTGGATACATCACTAGACTCGTCTGCTAATATGGTAAACACATCATTACCAATTTCTTCACAGATGGACTTTATTATCTTTTTTGAAAAGCATTGAACAATCTCTTTTTGAATCTTTGGAGACGTCAACTTTTCATTTTTTGGAGCATTTTCTAAAATAACATTATCAATGCTTTCATTATGGTCCCGAACAGGAATGATAATTCTTCAATGAAAAGGCCTTTAGAAATTGATTCATTCGACTCGTCATGACCACGAAATGGTAACGCATTCTTCAATAAAAATCTACAAGTATTAATTGTAGCACGTAATCGAATTTGATAGTTATTCGCTTCAACTTCAATTTGCCTATGAAAAGCTTCATGGATAGATTGATTTTTCTTTAGTAGATTTTTCACATTTTTGTTTTGCTTTGTTGTGATGACTGTCAACTTTACCCTCATGATCTTTCAATGATTTCTTTTTACTCCAAGTGTCAAAGCCTCCTGTCACAAATACATCCCTGCCCCCTTGTTGCCCCACAATGTCTCCAAACAAACAACAACATAAACAATAAGCTTTGTTCTCTTTTATGCTATACTCTAACCAATTAAATTCATCAAACCATTCCTTTACAAAACGTCTGTTCTTACCACCAATCTTTATTGATGGAAAATCATGGACTTTTGGTTGAGAAGGTCCTTTAATCCAATATGCTCTCCTTATTTCATCTCTTTGATTTGGATGATATGATGTAATTCTTGGTCTATCCGTCAGATCTGAAGGAATATTATTAATATCAAAACTAGGTGGAATATGATGTAATTGTGGTTGTGGTTGTGGTTGGGGATGAGGTCTTTTTCCTCCACCACTTTCATCACTACTACCAACATCCAATATCCTTTTAAAAAAATTTCCAATTAAACCCTACAAATACAATTAAAGATATAAAATTCACAATTGAAGATTTAAACATAATACAAGTGAACACATAGTTAGCTAATTAGGTTTTCAATTTGAACAAATAAATTAAACTAAATCATTAAACATTAAATCAAAAAACATTAAAGGTTGGAAAATTAAATATTACTTGTTTCATATTGCGTAAGTGAGCCAATAGCAAAATAGTGAATAAGCCAGATTACAAGAGATTTTCTGGTGAAGCAGCAACGACAGGTAGCATTGTAGTAATGATATGAACCTAAAAAAATATCAATTTCTTTTTTCCCTCTTACTCCTACCGTAATTGATGTGTAAACAAAATAAAAACACATATATTTTTACATTAATTTAATGGGCTATTGCCTATTGGGCTAAATCATTCACAATGGGCTAACTGACTTCTATTTTAAATACAATATAATGTTTGAGTTTGGTTCAAAATGTAACATCGTAATTCACTTGTAATTGTATATATATATATATATATATATATATATATATATATATATATATATATATATATATATATATATATATATATATATAAATTAGTATTTCTATGGAGGAATTGAGGGGTAGCACGTGCTACCCCTGCCAACTACTTGCTTCCGCCGCTGGATTCCGCACCATCAAACGTATATGATTGATACGCAAACAGATTTGAGACTTACAACAATAAGCATACCGTAATTTACGATAGGATTATATTTAGTTGTACATAAAAGTGCACTCCTTAAGGTACACTTTTGATTTAAAAGAAAACAAATATGTAAGAAAAAAACAAACAAACTATTACATACTTTTACAACTATAGATGCATGAAAATTATGTAAAAAAATAGGAAATGAATTCTAACAAAAACATAATTTTTAAATATAAGAAAATCTTAAAATGCATAACGAAGATAAAAATCTTTATAAAAAATAATTCTCTAAAGAATACTAATTTTGTAAAAATGATTTGATAAAAAAAAGATGTAAAAGAAATAATTTTTGTAAAATATAGAAAACGAATTAATAAAATATTTCTATGAAACTAATTTTATAAATGATTTTGTATAAAAGAATTTTATTAGAAGTTAATTTTATAAAAAAAAGCGATGTTTTAAAAAATATATAAAAAGAAAGTTGTAAAAAAAACAAGTATGTACTAGTAAGGATCAGTTTCAATTTAAAAGATAAAAACCTGTGATAAAAAGGTAAAAGTCAAAAGTTAGGGGCTATGTGTAAGAAAAGTGAAAATGTCTTAATATCGTAATTTAGGAAGGAAGGTGTTAATTTTGGAAAGGGATTAAAAAAATAACCGTTGATTGGAAGTGAGAAGTCAAAAGGGTTGGGTCGGTGTATTTACGCTTTATATAACCTTCTTCATTCTTCCCGCTGCTCTCTAAACACCTTTCAAGAAGAAGCAGTAGAGGGTTTTATTTTTGAGGCACCACCTTTCCTCTCTTTTTCTTCTATCGATACCATTGTTTCCTCTTTCTTTCATTCTCCGGCGTTCAACAATCATCTGCGTTCCCCTCTTCATCTCTTAGGTAACGTTCTTGATTTTTTATTTATGTGTATTATTTCTTTTGTTATTGCGTATTATTGATTTCGTTGTTGCTTTTGTTAAGTATTTTCAATTAGGCCTAGGTTCTTCAGCCCTCCCTTCATCACTGGGTTCATCGGGATATTGGGTTGTACCTTTATGCTTTGAGGTTGTAGTATAACGTCTGGTTCCAATGTCAGTTCACAGTCATCATCGATCAAGTAAAGGAGTGCATATTTTTCTCCTCTAATTTCTAGGTAGCGTGTATCTTTTCAACAACGATTTCTGTTTTTTTTTTCTTTCTAAGAATTGCGTCATCGTCACTAAAAGGATCAAACACTATACCCAAGGATCTACTTGAACTATAACAAAGGTAAATTAATGACATGATTTTACTTAATTATACCGAGTGAAAGTTGCACATAGTTCTGAGAGTTCAACTTTTATCATTTTAAAATTATTTATTTATTCATTTGCCCTTGCAGCTTCTCAACTTGATTTTGTACTACAGTACTAACATAGTTCCAAATTTTCAATAACAAACTTGTACATCTACTGAGTAGATGTGTATCCTTTTCAGACACCATGAATCCTTTGATCATCCTGTTAGTTACATGTAAAGTTTTTCAAGTGCATTGTTGCTCATTTAAATAACCTGGATTTGATTATAATGAATGCATGTGCAGGCTTTTTGGCTCATTTAAATTACATATTGTAAGTTCCTCGAGTTGATATTTTTAAATGGTTTAAGTTGTGATCAGTTGCTAATCACTTTGACATTTAGGTAGTTGGTGAGCTTTTTGTCAGAGATTCGTTCTTCTGATACTGGTATGATGGATAATCATTTTCTTATCAATTGCACTGATAAGATTGTTTGATGCTAGAACCTTCAACAACTCATATTGACTGGGTTAAAGGTTGTGTCATTTTCAAAAATAACTTCAAATCTTTTTGTTTGTTCAATCACAATGTAATGTGTTTGACTTTGCTGAACTTTTCGCTAACTTTGTCTTGTTATCATATAATAACACACATAAACATAAACATCTATCTCCAATAACATGACTTTATTTATTTGAGTTTTTAATCTTTTTGCCAGTAAGGCTTATTGATGCTCAGTTAGGTGTCTGGTTATTGCAGTGTAGATTATTTTTTTAGGGATAAATGCAGTAAGTAACAACTTACTTTCATTTATTTGTCCTTTTTAGCATCTTAGTTTCATCTCTTCTATTACAATAATGGACTTTCAACTTTTTCTTATGAAGACATTGTACTTTGAAAATTCTACCCAATTATAGCATTGTACTTTTTCATTTTTTGTTCTTATTACTGTAATTCTACCCCTCTGTTTCTAAAACTTGTGCTTTCAGGAAATGATGGGATTATATATGGGCATTTTATTTAGCAAATTGGGACATTAGGGAAGGAAATGTCACAAGGTGTGGTCTTTGGTGGGTTGAAATGTTAAAATCAAGTGGTCAATATAAAGAGGATGCTTGTGTTTACTTTCTTATATCTGATGAGGTAATATGCAATTCTTGTTTGTGAACAAAAATATTATATATGAGAATTTTGTTATAAAAATTCAATTTATACTTTTTAGCCAAATGAATTATGTTAATAAAGTATGGATTTCATTCCTTTCTTTCTTTCTTTCTGGTGATCTGAACGAGAAAGTATGGATATCTTAATACTTTAATAGATAATTTTGTTTTACTATTAGTAACAATTTTCTATTAGGACAATGTAATTCAAATTTCTTTCCCATTAAGATTTTATGAATGTTGATTAAATTTATTGAAATAAAAATGGAGATTATAAGTACTAACAGATAGTAATTTATCACTTAGTCATCATTTCATGTTGCTTTACATTGAATTTATATAGAAGCACATATCTTGTATCTGTATGTTCTACGTCTACCTATTATTGATATGTTTTATGGCTCATCAAGAAGGATAATGTGACAATTCATTCAACTCAATATGCCACAGAGAGATTTGAAGTTGATCAAGTAAGGCTCTTCACTATTTATGGAAATGTCCTATTCCTCTAAAGTAGTATTTTAGTTTTTTGTAATGTATGTTTCATTAGATTCTGTATTATAGTAGTAAGATATACTTGTTTTTGTCATAATATACCCTCAACAAAATCACACCTGTCGTAAAAAATTATCTGTCATACGTTTAAGGAGCATAAGTATACCCTAATCCCTAAAAAGATTCTCTAAAAAAAAGAATACTTTTTGAAGTGTAAAGTATGTTGCTATGTGTAAAAACTAATGAACATTGCCTATATTGGAAAAAAGTGTAAAGTATGTTGCTTTTCCAAGCAAGTTGCCCTTTTGTATGCTCATAAATAAAATTAATAGAAAAATAAAATAAATAATGTTATACAGTGGTCAAGCTTTTTGGATTATCAAGGCTGAGTCATGGATCCAGATGCTTTAAAACAGAGAATATTCTATAGGGGAGTGGACACACTTGCAAAAAGAGGTTTTTATATTTTGGTGAAATTTACCCTTTTGGCTAATTTTAACTAGATCTGTTAATGACATGCAAATGTAATACCAGGTTTATGCATTCTTATTCATAAGATTCAACAATATGTTAAAACATCAGAGTACATGACTATCAAAAACCAATAGCAGGTAAGAAACCAAACTGTACTTTGATGATTACTTAATATTAATATACATGCAAAATGTCTAATACAGTAACAATTTCCATATTGTATTTTGTATTTCTTTTGCTTATTGAGACAGCGAACTTTCCAAAAGTTTTACCTTTGAACTTTTTCTTATTAAGACTTTTTACTTTGAAAATCTAATATTATTAGACATTGTACTTTTTATTTCCAGCATAGAAAATGTACTTTGGAAATCTAGACAACTATAACATAGTAAGATATTTTCTTCTACGTACTTTTTTTTTTTCCTATTAAGACATTGTTTATTGAAAATATAAACATGTTTTATATTGGTTAGCTGTAGCATTACACTTTAAATTTTCTTTTTAATAATGCCCATATTTATTATAGTGTTATATATATCTTATCTTACTTTGGCACACATATGAAAGATCCAACCAGATGATATTATGGTTAGGGATGAGCAAAAGGACCGAACCGGACCGGAACCGAGAACCGGCTTCGGCCAAAATCAAGAACCGTACTGGCCCGGCGGTTCTACCGGTTCCCGGTTCCTACCGGTTCTTGTCGTGTCTTCAAATGTTGGAACCGGTCCACGAAAAATAGCATCATATGGTTCCGGTTTTTGCCGGTTCTACCGGTTCCTAACGGTTCCCGGCTCCAAAAATCCACAAAAATAACGTCCCGGTCCCGGCCCAACGGGTTCCATCGGGTTCCGGTTCCGGTGCCGGTTCCGGTTTCGGTACCGGTTCCGACCGGTTCCCCGGTCCATATGCTCATCCCTAATTATGGTGGCTTAGTTGGATTTTATTGTACTTAATCACATTTTGACAAAATTGTTGTTTGTTTTAGACTTAATGGGGACAAAACTTTACATTGTATTTTCATAATTAGGTGTGTGGCTATTGCATTGAATCTCAAATAAGGGTGCTGGGTGATTACTGCTTTCTACCCATTTATTTATAGCATCAAACTTTCATTTTTTTTTTTGCTTATTAGGACATTTTACTCTAAAAAGATTTACCTAGTTAAGCAGTGAAATGGATTTGTATTTGGGGATGCCTGGCATGTAGGGATGTCAACGGGGGCAAACGGGACGGGGAGTGCATTCCCCGCCCCCGCCCCCGAAATTTCCTGGTTCCCTCGTCCCCGCCCCCACCCCCGAAATGTTCAACCTTCCTACCCCCGCCCCGCCCTGCCCCCGAATCCTCTTTATTATCCCCGCCCCCAATTGATTTTGAGCTGCCTTTTTTTTTGCTAAAAAAAGTTGTTATCTAGGGTAAAAGAAGCTATTTTTTAGGTAACAAATAATTATTTATAGCCGAATCTTACACGTTAAAAATAAAAAAAGTTATGGCATCTTAAAAACATTATACTAACAACTTAAAAAACATATTTTTTGATGAATTTTGGAAGATCAAAATCATGTTATTGTTTATTATGTTTACATAATTAATATATGTAAATATATGTTTAATTTATTAACGGGGTCCCCATGGAGGTTTCGGGACGGGATTGCCTACCCCTGCCCCCGCCCCCGAAATTAAAACGGGGGTTAACCTTGCCCCCGCTCCCGTCCCCGCCTCTGATTTTTTTTAAAAAATTCCCCCAAACGGGACGAGGCCCCCACGGGAACAGGGTCCCACGGGACTTTTTGACATTCCTACTGGCATGCTCTTTTAGAAGCTGTATACACATTACCGTTACGTTTCTCCATGTTTTGTAAATTTTGGGTTTTAATTTTCCCTGATATATTACATCTGATGGGTTTGATATTTAGCATATCCAACTGATTTTGGAAAAAAGCTTATATCATATCAGATTGTGTATTGTTCCTGATATAAGGCGAATAGGCTTTTTTTTTTTTCTTTTTTCTTTTTTATTAAGTGCTTCACTGATAAAGTGCTACCTGGATAATGACGTCTTATATTTTCTGGATTTGTGTCTATATCTATGATTGACTTGATAAAAATTGCTTTCTTTTAGCAAAGAATTCAATCTATTTTATATGTTAAAAAGTTCACTTAATTAAAAAGTTCTTAATGTCAAATTCATAATTAAGTGATGCTTTCTTGTCTATATCAGTGGTCTTTCTCTTGCTCTTATTGGAGGTTCCCTGAAACCACCCTTCCCCCTATGTACATATGTAGTTGTTAAAATTTGCATGCTGTTCTTTTTACTCACTGAAATTTATGGAATATGGATACAAAAATGGAGATTATAAGTACTAACAGATAGTAGTCCGTTTCTTGATCATCAGTTCAACAGCATGTTCTTATTGTCAGGTTGGTGATTTAGGTCCAAAAGGGAGTCTTTTTTTGCAATTTTGGTCCTTATTTCAAGGTTTCATAACGCTTTTGGTACTAGGGTTGTCACCTAGATGTTAAATTTATGAAAAATGACCATTTTGTCCCTTTCATCATCATCTCTTTTATTTCCATTTTAAAGGAGCAGGATGAAATTTCAACAAAATTCTCTCTTTCCTTATAAACAATTATCATATACTACATTGAAGGAGCAAAACTAAAATATGGTACTTATTTCTTGGTGTGATAATGTGTTTGCTCTCTAGGTCTCGACTTCAAACAGCCTATATTCTAAATTTATGAAAAGGACCATTTTGCCAATGTCATTTTCATCTCTTCCATTTCCATGTTGAAGGATCATATTTTACCCTCAACAAAATTCACCACTTCTCTTAAAAAATTATTTGGCTTACGTTTAAGGAGCATAACAACTTTAACAACACAGATGTTAAATATTTGTATATGACCAGTTTTGCCCCCGTCTTCTTCTTCTTCTTTTTCATTTCTATGTTCAAGCAAATTAAATAAAACCTCAAAAAAATTCATCTCTTCATTTCCACATTTAGAAGTTATTGTTTTTACTGGGAAACAACCTTACAAGTGACAACCTTGTTTTGGGTCATTTTCAAAGTCAAAGCCAAAGTCAAAATGAAAGGAGACATAATTGGGCTTCCAATGATCACCAGCCTCTCCAAATGGCTACCAAAAATAATTAGGCTTTGCTCTCATATAATTTTTACACACTATCACGACAAACTTATTATTTTTCATATTTTTTTGGCAGTTTGATAAATTGTTATTGGTGTGGGGAAAGCCATAATATCAAGATACTTACATTTCTTTTATATCGTACTTGCAATTCCTTTACCAATAAATAGCAATATGCCAATATTGTAACAAATAAAGTACGTTGCCGCCCATATTACAAGGGAAATGAAAATATGGGTAAAAGAATAAGTATGTTGTTATGTACCAAAAGTACAGTTTTGTTGCAAGATTTGTCCTGCAAAATGTCCATGAAGTCCCAAGTGAAATGACTATTATGTCCCTGTTTTTTTCTCCTCCTGTAAACCTAAAATTCCTCAAATTTTCATCTTAAACTCTAATCAAACCAAAACCCATTAATTAAACTAAAAGTAAACAAAAAAAAAAACATGAACAGCCAACTAAAAAAATTATTAGGTTAGAAGTTTTATTTTTATTTTTTGGATCTTGATTTTGTTTTAGTTTTTGGGTGTTTATTGAAATCGGTTTGGTTTTTATGATTTAAGATGAAGGAGATCGAGAAGATGAAGATAAGGGCTAAAAAGTCATTTTACTTCAAACTAATTGATCATTTTATTTAAAAACCTTTTTTTTAATGCCGTCCATGCCAAAGACACCTTGCAGCGAAACTAAATTTGATTGTTTTTCATCATAAAAGTTGAATCATAAGCTTTCTGGTGGTTTGTTTCTTTAACGTCTTGTTCCCGAGTTTAGTAAAAGAAAAGAAGAGAAAAGAAAATAAAGTCACGAGAGAAAAGAAGAGAAAGGAAAGGAAAACAAAATTTTCTTTTGTGTTCCCGAGTTGGAGAGAAGTGGAATGAAAATGAATCATTTTGTTCTTTCTTTCCAAATCCTCCCAAATCGGAAGGAAAGTTAGGAGGGAAAATGATCCTCCCATTTCCCTCCACTTCCCTCCTCGGAAACACCAATTTCTTTTATTTTCTTCGCATTTCTACTCATTTCCTTTTCTTTTTCTGGTTAAATTGAACTCGGGACGGGGTGTAATGGAATGATTAGGTTCAAATTTTTAACCGTGATCAAAACGGCATGCACACTCAACTCTTTAACCTATCTCAATATATACCAAGGGTATTCTGGTCATTTACTAAAAAGGGAAGAATGAGCCTGGCATTACTTCCACCTGCCCTTATAAATGGTTGAAGTCCATCAAATAATAAATTCAAAGGAGTTTATTTGACAAAGTTGAATTCCGTCCGAATTTTCAACCACATTGGAATCTTGAATTCCAATTCCACGGACATCCACAATTCCAGTTCCTAGTTGTGATTATCAAACATGGAATTTCAAGAAATCCGACAGAAGTGGATTCCATCCAAATTGTCAACCAAACACGTAAAGAAATGAAATCTCGAACTCTGTAACCAAGCACAATTTTTCCTTAAGAATAATACATTATGATTATTATTTCGAAGTCTCTTTCTTCGAACAAAAGTTGAGATGGCCGAGTTGGTCTAAGGCGCCAGATTAAGGTTCTGGTCCGAAAGGGCGTGGGTTCAAATCCCACTCTCAACATTCCTAAATATTTTTTCTTTATGCTTCCATTTTTCTTCAAACTTGATCTTCTACTCTGTGTTTTCTTACTTAGCATTAAAAACATTTGCAACATAGTCATAAACTAATTACAACTTTGGAAAATCATTATTGACAATCTCTTATTCTCTTAGGTCCAATACAAATTAAAACTAAAATTTGTAATAAAATTTTCTATTAATTCATAATAGAAAATTAGAAACACTCGTTTTGCTTGTACTATATCTTCTTATCAAATCACAATTGGGTTGGAGCAATAGTGGCAACGAATGAATTCCCAAAAAAAAAAATTTAAAAATCACTAATTCGAAACTAAACAAGAACAATAAAATAGGTAACGATGTCTAATGGCCAAAAAACTAAATATTATATAATACTATTGGTTGTCAAAAATCAACTAATTAACCAAAAAAAAGATTATAAAAGATAAACATGATGATTTACAAACTGAACTACAAAAACACATTTGGCTCCAAAACTCATAAAAACGAACTGTAACCACCACCAAGAGGTACTCTTGGATTAAATTTGGCAGATACCTTCAAACATGGGCAAATGCTAAAGCCAATATTCTGTAACCAAATAGCAAAATTTGTTAGATTATATGGTTATATGAAACAATGAAGTTTTCTAAAAGAAAAAAAAAATAGTTACTACTATTAAAGTAAAGTCAATAAATAAAGTTATTTAAAGGGTTAAGCTTACTGGAATGCTTAAAATCTGCCCTTTGGGGTTAACTAAAACCGGAAGGCTTCTTCTTGCAGCAACAGGAATTGACTTTAATACCCTCAGAGCTTCTCGTGCAGATACTTTAACAAAATCAGAGCACAAATTCTCACTCTTACTTAATTTAGAAAGATATAACCAATCATCATCAACCATGTGGCGCACCTCCATGACCGAATATTGACCAAACACACAACCACAACAACCACCGGAAACAAACTCCCATGAAACCAAGAACCTATCCATGAAATGACCAATTTGCCCTTGATGAAGTTGTTTAACATTATTAACCAATTCCACCACCTTACATGATCCGTTGTCGGGTAAAGTTTTGGTTTTTAATTGGAATTTTTCGTGTTCGTTTTTTTGCAATGAACAAATGCTTGTGTGAGTTGACTCGCTAAGAATCTTGACACATTTGGCTTCGGATAGAATAGACTCAGAAGATTTTGTGTTTAGAAAATGAATTTTATCAGATGTATTTAAGAAAACCATTTTGTTTAAATATGATCTTCCATTTTCTATAATCTGAGTCAAGTCGCTTGAAACTTTGAGTTTCTCATTAAAAGAAGCAGCAGCATAGAATGATTTCATCATCTTCATAGGTAAAGTGGAATTCACAGAACAACATATAAGAAGCTTGGTGCCTTTGGAACTAGGCGATGGACATAGGTAACAACCTGCTGCGGTAAAAGAAGACTGCAAAGGGCAAAAAGGTAAATTTTACATTTAGGTAAAATGGGAGTTGAAGATGGTAAAAATTAACACAAACCTTGCATGGAAACATACGTATGTAATCCAATAGTAACTTTTGTGCACTCCCACGAACTGGTCTTTGCCTTTGTGATATGAACTAGAAATAGAATATGACAAATTATGGAAAATTAAAAAATCTTCAACATAAATGTTTTTGTAATTTTAATTGTTGAGACCTGTAATAGGAGTGTCACAAACTTGGATAGACAAATATCAAGCACTTTTGATGGATTTAGAATACTTAAATCAATAATGGCGTATCCTTCCTGCATATCCAACAAACAAGAAAGCTGCTTGATTAAGAATAAAAATGAAATGATGTTTATAAAATGCAAGAACTAGCAATGTACTTTCATTTTTTCCTCAATTTATCTATGCATTGTATAATTCTTGATTTCTTGATTGTGATACAATGAAATTAAAAACTATAAAGAAATATATTATTTTGCAGAAACAAACAGGTACAGGTACTTACTGGCATAACAGTCACGGATTGATTCACCAAACTGCAACAAATTTGGTCAACATAGACACGAGTCATTCGACACGCAGATATAACTGCTTGCAACTCTGATTTAAATATACCTGTGGAAGGTGTTTGACTATTTTGTGAAATGTCTAAAATACCCTTTAGGAGTAATCACATAACAAAATGAATCTTGTGGAT
This sequence comes from Lactuca sativa, assembly GCF_002870075.4. Taxonomy (NCBI): domain Eukaryota; kingdom Viridiplantae; phylum Streptophyta; class Magnoliopsida; order Asterales; family Asteraceae; genus Lactuca; species Lactuca sativa. Next base: position 5,152,767 of record NC_056630.2, on the reverse strand, counting down.
CCAAATCAGTATTTATCATCTAAAACAGTAACTATTATAAAAATATAGCTATCAAACTCACATGATGATAAGTTTCCCAATGACATTCGGATCCTATTGCGTGCAAATATTGTATTTTGATTTGTGGGATCTTCCACCCACTGTTGCTTGCCCTCTTCACATATCTGTCAATGAGATATAAATATTTATATAATCATATCAAAATCTCAAAGTAATGTAAGAACTATACCATACCTTATACAAATCTTGTTTTGAGAAATCCAAAAGTGGGCGAACAAGTAGAATGCTATTTGAAATTCCATGTGTAGCAAATAACTGAGTGGCCAATGCCATGCCAGCTAATCCAAGAACACCACTATTGCGAGATAGCCTAAGAATAAATAACTCCGCCTGAATTTTATTCATTTTTTTAGTAATTCAAGAAATAGAAATTGGCATTATGATTTTCTCATTGAAAAATGAAAATGGTTATAATAATCACAAACCTGGTCATCAGCATGATGTGCAGTTAGTAGCACCCCTATCTGGTGTTGAATGCAAATATTCTGTAACTTTTCATATCTGAAAAGAATATAGCAAAACTATCAACAGATATATATATATATATATATATATATATATATATATATATATATATATATATACATATGTATATATATATAGAACTCTTGATACCTCATATCGCGAGCTGCTTCTTGCAAATGACTGAGTTTTGGCCTACCATCTGTCCATTTGCAATGGGCAATCTCACATCTGATTCCTACAAAGATCCAAAATTAACCATCTTTTGTCCTGTAAAAAGTTTTGAGTTTTTTACTTTTTACTGGCAAAAACAACTCAAAATCTGTACTCATATTTAGGATTCGATGTTGAACTGTTTCTGCCTCTTCTTTGCTTTCAGGACGTAATCCATGGTCAACTATTATTGCCAATAATCCATCAATAACATCTTTGTTTTGCCTTAAAGCAGCATTCAGTCCATGAGTTTTCCATTCAGCAGCTAGTAAACATAACGCCATGCTGTCAGGACCACCAGAGACACCCACAGCTGAAACAAGATACAAACAATTTGTAAAAATAATAACAAAAATGAGTAGAAAAGAAGAATCAAGATTTCAAATATGATTGTGTAATTGGGTATGTGAAACTAACCAATATGATGATGGGGTTTGAGACCTGCCATAGCCATACGCCTTGAGAAAGTTTCTTTGTACTTTGAGAGTTCAATTGATTCATCTTGGAGATTAGAGGAACAACCACACAACAATCGAACATGGATTGATTTTCTTGAAATGGAAGAAAAGGTATGAAATTTAGGAGGATTCTTTGAGGGTGATGATAATCCGATTCGAATTAAGTGTGATTTTGCATTGTAATGTGGGAGCATGAGTAATCCTCGAGTCATTAGATCGGGATTGAATCATAAGATTCTACCAAAGATGACATAAATATAAGTTAAAACATGATAGTTGTTGGAAGAAACACATTAATACATAATTAGAGAATGGCTGAAACTGAAAATACAAAAATGTAGACAGAATTATTAACAGAAAGGCAGAAATGAATACAGAATGGTTACTACATAATTACAAAATTATGTATTTCAGAATTACATAAATGATAGAAATGATAACAGATTGAATGATTAAAGAGATGGTAATTGAAGCAACAAGCAACAGATAACAGATTAAAAATGATAAAGTACAGATTACAGAGTACTGGATGGTGATATGGTCAATGCAACAACAAGTAACAGGTAACAAATAAAATTATAGAATGGTTACAGAAATAGTGAACTAAATAAGAATACATAACTAGAGAATGACTAAAATACATAACTACAAAGTATTGGATGATGATATCCAATATCCAATACTCTGTAATTATATATTTTAGCAATTCTCTAATTATGAAAAACAAGTTTATTCTTAGCACTAGGTTACAGCACTGAGTTCATTGTTAACAACACAAATTTACAGTAACAAGCAACTTCATTGAGTACATTATGATGCTCAAAGGAACTTCATTGAGTTCATCTTAGCACTAAGATACAGTAACAATGTAAAATAAGAACAAACAACAAGTAGCACTGTTACAGTATGCAGATAACTCTCAATGTAAAATAAACTTGAGCTCTCAAACTCAATTCGATGGTAAATCAGAACAACAAGCTCACCTGTAAGTCTGGAATTTGGAGTTTCGAACTGTTTTAGGGAGGAATTAGTAAATTGCCCAGCTATATCTCAGATTCTACCAATACTTGAGGCTTTGAAGTCTTGAAGCACTGAAGTAAGGAGAAAAGCAATTCTAGGGTTTTTTTACTCCTTTACGGTTCAATTCAAACAGAAATAGAGAGTAAAACCGTTTAAGAAAAAAGGGTTAGAAGGTATAGCGTCGTCGTTTTGTGTTTGTGAATGTTGTGCATTGTACACAAAGAATACGCAAGGCAGAGAAGAAAACTTGTGTACTCTATAGTCGGAGCTGATAACCGATGACGTCGTGGCGGCGGCAGCGGCGATGGTGGCAGCGAGCGGCGGAAGGGTGAAGCAAATAACGAAAAGATTCAACGTTTTTATCTCTACTTTGTTCATAAAATAAAACTGTATTTTTATTAAATTTTGACAAAATTACAACAATGGTTATGTTAGTATTTTTATTAATTTTTGACAAAATTACAACAATGGTTATGTTATGTCGGAGGCAAGTTTGGTTGAAAAAAGATGGGTTTTTAACACCGTAGCACATCAATGTTTGGTCAATTTGCACATTTAGTCACTTAAGTCTTTTTTGTGCTCAATTGATCCTTAATGTTAGTAACTACCGGCTAATTACCCCCTTATGCACCCGGTAAACGGAACAACCGGTGATATTGCTTACGTGAAATAAGTTTACATAATATAATTCATTTATTTTATCCATGTAGGATTTGGAGGTCAAAATAAACACATTTATTTAGCTAGAACACTCCTCCTTCGTTCTTTCTTTGTCTCATCTTACAGTGAATACGAAGCACTAAACCTAGGGTTCGAAGTCGTTTTCTCCGATCGAAGTCAGTGAGCAGTCAACCAACCCACAATGTCTATCTCGACGCCAAACCCTGATGGACTCTACCCTATAGTGGAGCTGAACTTCAAAGGTGTTTTTCTTAGAAATCCTTTCTCATATAACCATGGTATCAATTTCACTTTCAATGATCACGATTTTTCTGGAATGACATACGGTGAATGTATCACATTTCTCGAACGGTTCATGCAAGAAAGTATAAAGAAGTTATACTATTGTGAACCAGGTAAGCCCTTAATATCTGGGATAATTGCTATCTTTAATGATGAAGACTATGGTGGTTTCATTTTTCATGCATATGGGACAGATGGTAAAATTTGTATGTATGTGGACCATGATGGTCAAGGAATAGAAGATTGGTTTGGTTCTGAAATATAAGAGGAGGATGGAGATGATTCTTGCATTGATGGTGGTGAGAATGAGGACGAAAATGATAGCCTAATAGATGTGGATGTGGACTTTAATGAGGACATAGTCATTATGAATAGGACAAAGGGTGATGAATTTCTAAATAGATTATGTGGCGAAGATGAAAAGGGAAATGATAACAACATAAATGATCATGATGGGCATGAAGAGGATGCCAATGTAACTCAACAACATTCCATTTTTAATGAGTTAGTTCCATGGAAAAAGCAGATCCCAATACTTGGTATGAGGTTCAAAGATCCATCTCAATTAAAATCGATGTTATGCAACTATGCTGTTGCGAATGGGTACCAACTTTGCTTTGAGAAAAATGATAGGAAAAGATTGTTGGTTAAGTGTTGCAAGGGTGAGTGCTCATTTAGGTTGTGGGCATCTTGGATGAGTGATGAAGCAAGCTTCCAAATTAAGTCTTTAAAGCCAGTCCACAAATGTGCAAGGAACTACAAGTTAGGGTCCATGGTCACTTATGCTTGGATAAGGAGTCATTATACAAGAGAGTTCTTACTTAGACAAAAGATGAGTGTTAGAAAGCTAAGAACAGCTGTGTCACAGAAGTTTGGCATTCATGTTAGTGTTGGTCAATGCAGGAGAGCTAAGAAATATGTACTCCAACTAATAGATGGCACCCTAGTTGAACATTATGCAAAGTTATGGTCATATGCAGAAGAGATTAGGAGATCAAATCCAGGTAGCACTGTGAAGCTTGATGTAAATCATATGCCAGATGGGAAGAACTACTTTAGTAAGTTCTATGTTTGCTTTGATGCATTGAAGAAGGGGTGGAAGGAGGGATGCAGGAAGATAATAGGTTTAGATGGTTGTTTCCTTAAAGGGAACTGTAAAGGGGAGTTATTATGTGCTGTTGGAAGGGATGCAAATAATGGGATTTATCCTATTGCATGGGCAGTAGTATATGTGGAGAATAAGGAAAATTGGAGGTGGTTTTTGGATTTACTCATTGATGACTTAGGACTTAATTTGGGCCATGGATACAGTGTAATATCTGATCAACACAAGGTAATTTAGTTGTTTGTAATTAATTTTTCTATCTATTTGCATCCTTATTCACTATATTTAGAATTTGTTAACAGGGTTTGATTGAGGCTGTGAAAGAACTCCTTCCTTATGTAGAGCATAGGCAGTGTGCCAAGCATATTAGCCAAAACCTTAGGAATATAGTGGTGCTCAATATGAAAGCATTTTCTGGAAGGCATGTAAAGCAACAACAGAGGTAGATTTTAAGATTGCCATGAAAGAGCTTGAAGTGCTAGACTCAAGTGCTCATCAGTATCTGATGGACAAAGACCCCAAAACATGGTCAAGGGCCTACTTCCAACCAGGAAGATGTTGTGATGTTGTGGAGAATGGAATGTCAGAAAGTTTTAATGTTGTGATTGTTGATGCTAGGAAGAAACCAATTATCACCATGCTAGAGGAGTTGAGGATGTATATGATGGAGAGGGTGTTCAAGAAGAAATGCAAGGGTCTAGGATGGGGCAACCAAATATGTCCAACAATTAGAGAAATAGTGAATGACATTAAGAAGGGTCTAAGACATTACCAAGTCTTACCTAGTGGACTAAATCAGTTTGAAGTAAGAGGAACTACAGATGCTTATGAAGTGGATCTTGAAGAAAGAACTTGCTCATGCAGGCTATGGCAGCTTAATGGAATTGGTTGTGTCCATTCTATTGCAGCTATTAGTTTTATGAATAGGGATGTAGATTCATATGTGGACAAAATGTTTAGTAGCATCACTTATATGAAGGCTTACAAGTTTAGGTTAGCACCTATGAATGGAAGTAATTTGTGGCCTGCAACTGATTATACCCCACCTTTACCTCCTGTTCGTAGAGCTATGCCTGGGAGACCTGCAACTAAAAGGAAAAAGGATGCAACAGAAACCCCAAACCAGTCAAGTAAAAAATCAAAGACAACTACCCAAACACAAAACAAAGGTAAGGAGCAGGTGAAGGTATCCAAGGCTGGTAAAAAACAAAAATGTAGTCTTTGTAAGATTGAAGGACACAACAAAAGAGCTTGTACTTTAACAAGGCCTCCTAAAACCAAAGTTAAAAGAAAAACAAAACAGGTACATAAGTATTTAAATGGTTAATCTTTACAATTTCTTTTTAAATTTCTAATAATGTTTCATATTGGTCAATCAGGGTGTAGCTGAAGCTCTCAATGAGGATGAAAGTAATCAATCTAATGCAGTCAACGATGGAGGAGCAGTAAATGATGGTGGAGAAGCAGTCAATGATGGAGGAGCAGTAACTCATGGTGGAGAAGCAGTCAATGAGGTGCATGTGCAACAAGACTATGATGAGGTGGAACTCACTCCTTTGGAGTTTGATGCATTAGCTAATGGAGAACCTAGTCAGGTTCATGTGCAAGAACAGGAGGCTAGAGAAACACCACTTGCAACCCTGTTGAAGAAAATCAGGAGGAAGAAATTTGAAAGGATTATCAAGTTGAAACTGGGCAAGAAAGTTGGTGGAAATGATGCACCTGGGAATTCAGAAGCTCAACCTGTTACTCTAGAATAACCTTAAGTGTTGGTTTATGTGATATGAACATGGTATGTAGTGTTAAATGATGTGTTTTGGTGTATTGTTGTTTTTATGAAACTGCTATTAACTATGCTAATTTGTATGAAACTATGTTGGTTTATGTGATGTGCATTTTGTGTTCTTAAGTTGATTGTTATTTTGATCTTTTTGTTGTGTTAATTTGAAGTTGCATGCATGGCAAGGACTTGTCTGGTTAAACTGCATGGGAAGGGAATATATTTGCATATATAGATAATTTAAAATTATGATTGATTATGTCCTTATATACCACGTGTGGTCAGTGGTCCATTTAGCCTTACTTTTCCATATATACCCCTGCACAGAACTCTAAAGACAATCCACTTTTAAATGGACAAAGTGAGTTCCTTATGGCCGACAATGTGGTACCCACACTTTAATTTATAAAAGGAGCACATGCATATTATAAAATTCAACAAGGTATATCTTAACTAGGATATTCCATATCATTCATTGAATCAACACAAAGTCATTACAACTGTTCCCATGTACTGCCATCCCATTACATCTACATTCCATTACATCTACATCCCATTACATCTAACATCCCATACACACACACTGATCAAACAAACATTCAACCAAAAACCTGACTATACATTACAACTAGGATCTAACCTTGACCATGTACCCATACACCCATACCCTTCCCAAAAAAGCTAATAACTTTTTAACATCCACCCATACACTTTCCAAAAAACTGGTTGGAATTATATACCATCAACCATAAACACCTATTTGATCACAATTCAAGTCCATTTCAACCACATGGCAATGACTACAATTACCATAACAAAGATCCCACACTTCAACATTCTGTTTTGCTTTGTCAACTCCATCAACTGTGTCTCAAACACTTGCTTATCTGCTTCCATAGCTTGCTGCAGCTTAACCAACTTCTTTTGAACCTTTGAAACTTCACTAAACTCTTATTTCCTTTTCAGCTCAAACCTCATCTTGCGAAGCTATTCTTTGTAGTAACCCTCCTCCATTTCTTTGTCTTTCCACATAAAGAACTTGCATTTCGGACCTTCAGCTGCCTGATTACAAGGGAAAACCAGAGTTAGGGTTAGGGTTGCAATTAATGAGAATGTGTACATCTCCAGCTCAAAATAACAAATACGGTGTTAGTAAACAAAATGAATACTCACCAAAGAGTTTTTGCAGTTCCAAAACATGTGAGCTACATTATCGTCGGTCCAGGCAGTCCTTTCCACGCTTATTGCGTCTTGACAATCGCAAGGTGGACAGGGATCATCATCACGAACGTTTCCGACATGCAGGAGCTTGATTGATCGACTGGAAGAGGCAGACATTGTTCTGGTTATATCGATTGAGTGTAGAGTATCGGAAGGGAGGCACTGACCTAATTTGGGGTAACAATGTATCCTCGATGGTTCAATATAAGGTTCAATTAAGGAAGGTTTACACGTTACAGATGACATGGTCAAATGCTTGTCCACATAAGCGAATCCACGTCAGCGATGACCCTTAAACCGGTAGTATTTACTCACATTCCTTTAATTAGCCGGTAGTTACTAACATTAAGGATCAATTGAGCACAAAAAAAACTTAAGTGACTAAATGTGCAAATTGACCAAATATTGATGTGCTACAGTGTCAAAAACCCAAAAAAGATTTGGATTCATTAGTCAAAAGTTTGATTTTGTTGGCCTTTGATTAAAAATATTCAAAAAATTTTATAAAAACATATTTGTCTTTGGTATTTTTTTTTCTTTTATAAAATTTTCAAAACTTTTTTATAAAGACATATTTGTCTTTGGTATTTTTTTTTCTTTTTCAATTTTTTTTATTATAGGAATAAAAAAAAGGGAAATACTCTTTCTCTCTCCCTCTCTGTGTTTGATAAACACCCAAGAACATATTCGTAGATTTAAGAATACTCAAGAACATCTTCCGCTGCCACCACCATTCAACCACCGTCTGTCACCACAACCATCGTCTGTTACCTCCATCTCCACCTAAACTTTTTCTATCACTTCATATCTGCCAAAAAAAGCATCCAAAAAACAAAAACCATACACAAAATTTGGGTTTGTTCTTGAGTTCACTCCTATTTGATAAATACACACATAAAATCAGATTGGATGAACACACACACACAATCAGATCAGATGAACACACGCATACACATACAAAATTATATCAGATGAACAAAAACATACACACACGAAATCAGTTGAACATACATGCGAAATCTGATGAGCACACACATGAAATCAGATGAACACCCAAACACACATGAAATCTGATGACCACACACTTTCATCTTTCTAACCTAAAATTCATCAAGAAATCAGATTCATCATAGGGTACACTTTAATCACCGGTTAATGGCTACTTAGAGGTCAGAAACGGCCTCCACTTTCATCAAGGTCAACCCAACAACCGAAAGACTTGAAAGTATCCAAAATCGTAAGGGGCTTAAGCAAAGTGAAGAACAGGTTGCAGATCTATAAAGACGAGGCTCCAGTTTGCAGAGATTCAACATCGTATTTGTCGAGTTGCAAATTGGAGAGGCTGTAGTTTCCAGTTTCTAGGGTTTGCAACGAGGGATCGAAGTCGGTGTGTAGGTAAGTGAAAATGGGGCGGAGTCATCCTTCTTGTTTGAGCTTGCAAATCCTCGTTTCATAGCTGGAACAACAACATCGTCCGAGAAGTAGAGATACGGGAGGGCTGAAACCCTAAATGGCGACGGTTCTAAAAAACCATTTGAGCTACCATACGATGATTGTCTATCTCCCCTCTCTATCAGAAGGTTGTTTGGTGACCTCATAGGATCTTGGTTTGATCTCGTCTCCTCCGACTCTAATGAATGCTTGTAACACCCAAAGTTTTGAAGGCCAAGAAAGGAAAGAAAACCCTAAATTGAAGGGGGGACTCGGCGAGTCCAAGGAGGAACTCAGCGAGTCCAAGCGGGATCCGGGTCGAGGAGTAAGTGACCGACTCGGCGAGTCGGCCAAGGAGACTCGGCGAGTCAGGTCTGTTTGAGGAAAACCCTAAATTTTTCTATTTCATGGATGGACTACAGGAGAAGGACAAACTTTTCTATTTCATGGATGGACTACAATCTTGGGCCTACAACGAGCTCAAGAGGAGAAATGTCAAAGACATTGATGAAGCTATTGCCGTGGCAGAAGATCTAATGGAATTTCGAAAAGAAAGCACAGTTAAGAAGAATAGTGGGGGAGAACAAACTATGACGGAACCGGAACCAAAACAAAGCACACCCCACCCTTTAAATACGAAAGGAAAGGAAATCGAAGGAAGAAACCGAAGAGAAGAGCGAAAGGAGATCAAGTGCTACTTGTGTGATGGTCCTCACTTGATCCGAGACTGTCCGAAGAAAAAGATTTTCTATGCGATGGTTTTGCAAGAAGAAGAAGACGAAGCACAAATAAGCTCAATGCATTTTCTGAACTCAATATCGAAAGATGAGATAAAATCTTCTAAGAAGGAAGAAAATAAAGGAGGGAGTCTCATGTTCGTCGAAGTTAAAGTGAATGCAAGGAACACTAAGGCACTAGTAGATTCTGGAGCAACACATAGTTTCATCGCAGAGGAAGAAGCAAGGAAGTTGGGTATTCATTATACAAAGGAGTTAGATCAATTGAAGGTTGTCAACTCTCCATCTAACCCGATCCTCGGAGTTTCTCGTGGAATACCCATGAAGATTGCAGAATGGGAAGGGACGATCGACTTTATAGTGGTTCCGATGGACGACTATCGCATGGTACTAGGGATGGATTTCCTGGATATGGTATGTCCTTGGTCGTTCGAAAGAGACAATACCCTGCGTATAACCAAGGGATCAACTATCCATATAATTCCCTTGGAAAGAAGAAAGACAAAAGCTTGATCCCTTTCAACTATGAAGTTTCAAAAAGGCCTCGAGAGAAAAGGAAGTATGCACATGTGTTATTGCCAGAGTAATATGATTAAGAAGAATATGAAGCCAAAAAGGGAAATTCAAGTAAACAAGGCATACATGAAGGAACAGGGATCCATATCCCCCTTGAAGATTTACTCAAGAAGTTATGAGGCTGAGAGAAGAAGTAGGATTCAAGGTACCTTGAGAAATAAAAGCACACCTTACTCGAAGAAATACTTTGAAGAAGAAGAAAAGACACGAAGTAGCCCCGTGAAAAGACCAAGACATATGTATAGAAGACTTGACAAGGACGTCAAGGGTTTAAGTGGGGGAGGGTGTCACGGACCAAGTTTCTGGAAAATTATACAATCGTCTAGAGAAATCCGGAACGATCAAGTATACTCGAGAAGTCTCCGAAAAGATCAGGAATGCTCTACGTGACGCTGGAAGATGCTAGAATATTATAGATGTCCGTGGAACAAAGGAGAACGATCTGGAATAATCAAGAGGAAGCTAGAAGAAGCTAGAATGACCCGGAAGACTTTGGAAGGATCTAGAACACGCTAGATCATACAAGAACGATTTGGACAATGTCAGGACGACTTAGAGATTTCTAGAGCATCGTATACAAATCTATCATATTCTAGAGTCTTGTAAAATCCATGTATATAATAGAAAGAGTCTAGATTAGTCATGAATGATCGGGACCTAGAAACTTCCATTTGAGGAGGTGTAAGGTTCCTATAAATAGGGGGATGACTCATTTGTCCAAACCATCAAGAAGTTGCCTTGTAAAGAAGTTGAGTTATATAATAGAAGCTTTCTTGAAGTGTCCCTTGTCGTAACTCTTGCTTCCTAAGTTCGTTAGTACATCTAGATCATCGAAGTTAGCCTGACTTAGTCGGAGAAGCACTAAGTGGCACACGGTATTGACTAGTCTAAAAGAGTCATCCTGTGACAGGCCGCTCCAGGATATAGTTGGGTGAGACCCGTGGGTGAGGCCCATATGAGATTAGCAGTGTAGATGAGACCTGAGAGCAGGGTTGCTCAGTAGTATGGTTGGGTGAGACCTGTGGGCGAGGCCCATGCGAGAGTGATTAGACTAGTGGGACTAGAAGGATAGAGGCTAGTGGGACCCGTGGGAGAGGCCCGTGAGTTTTAGCAGCGCAGGTGGGACTTGGTAGGGACCTTAGTGTCAAGCTAGGGGATCAGGGATCCCAGGCTTGTAGTGCCTGAATGGAAGAATAGATTGAGCAGTTATAGGTGGTCGAAGATTCTTCGGAAGTCGTTGGGAGCGAATAGTGGTGGTGTTGGGACTAGCTACCGGTGGGAGCCGGTAATCCAGACATTGATAGGTTGGTAGGGACCACGGTGGTCTCAGTTCATCCAGAAGACAGTCAAGGAATAGCAGAATTTTCAGTCAGTAGTACTGCGGGTAAGCAGTGTATGGTGGAATTCAGTTAGTTGAACCGAGGGGTGCTCGACACCAAGTTTTGACAGAGAAGAGTGTCAGTGGTTACTGGCGGTGATGACCCGTACTGGATGTAGCAGGAATGATGGATTGGTGAAGATAGGATCTTCACAGTGACAGAGGAAATAGTTGGTTATGGAGCATCGCCTTAGGAAGGCAAGGGAATCGCGTAAGGAAATAAGGGGTCAGCCCCTACGAGTTCAAGTGTAGTACTCAGAGAGTACCAGAAGGATTGTCGGTTGAGTAAGTTGTGTTTCTAAATTGTTCAGGGTCAGGTTTGACCCGAGGTTTTATCCGCGAGGATAATGTTAGTCAGAATGACCGGGTGGAAGACCAGCGAAGGTAGGCAGCTGGTGTTGGGATAATTGGTGGGTTTTGAAAGCAGATCGCAGGCGGTGGGCCATAGCAAACTTCGAGGACGAAGTTTAGTTTAAGTGGGGGAGAGTTGTAACACCCAAAGTTTTGAAGGCTAAGAAAGGAAAGAAAACCCTAAATTTAAGGGGGGACTCGGCGAGTCCAAGCGGGATCCGGGTTGAGGAGTAAGTGACCGACTCGGCGAGTCGGCCAAGGAGACTCGGCGAGTCAGGTCTGTTCGAGGAAAACCCTAAATTCGGGACTTGGGGCCTATTTAAGCGCCTCATTCTCTTCCCTAGGGTTCCTTTACTGCCTCTTTAACCCAGAATGCCAAACCCTAGCCGCCATATCCATTGATTGAGCCAATTGTTGTCTTGAGGAGTGCATTAAGGCTTGGAGAAGGAAGAAGGATCTTGAAGGTGCAAGGAGGGGGCTATAGATCTGAGATTGGGAAGATATTTCTGAACATCTGAAGCTCGGGAAGCGAGTGGAGCAGGAGTTCAGAGAGTTGCCGGGCAGCAGCTAGTGGGTTCATCAGCCAGTTCAGCCAGTGCAGGTGAGTTTCCCTTTGTATGAATGGGTCTACGGCCACAATGCCGACCCATGTAGTTATGAGTAGAAGAACAGGGGATTAGCCCTAGGCACAATATGCTAGTATGATATTCGGGACGAGGTCCAATGATAGAGGGCAGGTGCCCAAGGAATGGTTTATGTGATAGTTTATACTTGTTGTCTGTGTGATATTTGTATGTGCCTGGTAGGGAGGTGAGTGTGGGCGAGGTACCGTATCTCACCAATAGCAGAGTGTGGATGGTGTTCCACATCCTAGTAGCAGCAGATCAGGGGCGAGGCCTAAGTTAGGGAATGAGTGAGGGTGGGCTGGGCCCGTACCTCACTATCAACAGGAGTATGGACGGGGTTCCATGACTCATCAGTAGCAGGACAAGGGCAGGGCCCAGAGATAGGCGATGTCTTAGGACAAGATCTGTTAGTATGTGTTTAGCTCATGTGATGTGATGTGATATGTTTATGTGCTATTATATGTTAGTGTGCGAGGCCCTGTGACAGGCGAGGCCTAAGTGAAACAAATATGTATCCAAGCGGGGCTCGAAGCCAGACGGGGCCTGGAGCGGCGGGGCCGTTGTAACGGGCAAGGCCCGAGGTAGGGGGCGAGGCCTAGGATAGCGGGCGTGGCCCAGTATGTGCAGTATGTGGTTATGCATGGTATGTGGTAGGGTGGGGAACTCACTAAGCTTCGTGCTTATGGTTTTCAGTTTTGGTTTCAGGTACTTCCGGTAGCGGAGGGAAGAGCTCGGGGTGATTGCATGGCACACACCATAGATTAGACAGCCTGGGAATGTTTACTCTAATAACGAACATGTATTTTGGAAACTAATACTCTGCTTATGTTTTGAAATGATGAGTTTGCTTAAAGTAATGTTTATTTAAAAGAAATTTTTAGTCTTAAATTTTGGGACGTTACAAGTTGGTATCAGAGCCTTGGTTTGAGGGATTCGGACATGCTCTCGGGTGTGTCTGAACTCAAACTGAAGAATTGGTATAGAAGTTTTCAAAATGAAAAGACAGTTTTGTAAAAAAAGAGTTTTGGGAAAGAAAACAATTTTAGAAAAGCAAAAATAATTCAGAAAGAAAAGAACTTTGAAAAGAGAAAAAGGGTGTGGTGCATGCAATCAACCGAGCTCAAGTAAGTACCCCAAAATACCCATACAAGTTTATGATTTGATTATCAGTTAGTAGAACAGCATGCTAGAATAGGGCTAAGGATCTAGGGATGATGCCTTATGTGCCTGTTATATGTGCTTTCGAGTTGCATGATAGTGCTGATTAGACAATAATAGGATAGTCTGTCTAGGTTATGCCCGAGTCTATGAGTTATGTGAGTCTATGAGTTGTGTTGCATGCTAGTTCAGATTCTTGTTGCGTGGATATGATTGCTTGAGTATGTTGTGGTTAGATTTTCCCTTGTCTGAATGCTGCTTGCTTTGTGCATTGTGGGATACTGAGTGATGGGAGTTAGCCATTAGGTGGATACGACACGTCACATGTGATCAGGGTTGAATAATCTCAGAGTGTTGGATTTGGTCCTATTGCGCAGCTCTTGTTTGAGTCCAACCGTTGTAGGGACGAGTCTTTTACTTGAAGGATTATCTGAGCCTCTTCACATGTGATGGTATCCAGGTGATGGCTAATTGACATCATAAGGAGACCTTCAGCAGCTGAGGACTGGTTTGAGTTGAGTCAGAGGTTTTCCTAGGGTAAGCCTAGGATAAGGGACCTGGTGGAGTCGAAGCAATTCCTAAGGAAAGTATGGATAGATGTGGAAGGTAGTATGGGCCCGTACTACTGAAAGCAGAGGATCCTTACTCGATTCGGGAAAGGTCGAGACAAGACCAGGAACCTGGTAGGGTGTGTTTGGTCTCGCATCAGTGATGAGTATTCTGATAGTGGTTGTGGTATATTTTCAGCATGGTGACATTGCGAAAGAGACCAGCGGGCGGATCAGGCACTGGAGAGGGATCAGGCTCGGGTTCAGGGGTCGAGCAGCTCGACGAGCGAATGAGGGAGTTGATATCCGCCGAGGTTACGCGCAGTATTCTAGATCAGACTCCTGTGATCTTTGGCACGGTCAAGGAGGGTATATTGGAGATTTTAGATGAAAGGCTGGGAGCCTTATGTACTGAGATGATGGCATTGATGGGAGCGCGTACCTTGACATTTTAGGAGTTCAGGGCTTGCGGGGCACCAGATTATCATGGGGCTAGGGACCCCATCGCTAGCAGCAGATGGTTGGCTGATGTTGCCAACGCATTCCGTACAAGCCGGTGTCCTGAGGGGGACAAGGTCAGACTCGCTTCTTGTCTTCTGAAGGACAGAGCGAGGGATTGGTGGGAGGAGATTGGTCATGCTTTGGGGGATGATGCCACGTTGGACGCGATGACTTGGAGCGATTTCTCAGCTAGGTTCAAGGCGGAGTTTTCGCCGATTATTGAGGTGCAACAGTTGGCGCTGGAGTTTCAGGATTTGACGCAGACCACTGAGACTGTGGTGGAGATCACCACCAAGTTCAGGGAGAGGGCTCTTCTTGTACCGTAGTATGTCGCAGATGAGGAGATGAAGAGGGCCCGATACCATGAGATGTTGAGGGATGACATCAGGGAGTTCGTGAGCAGATCCAGCTGTAAGACGCTGGAAGATATGATTTCTCGGGCCAGAGAGAGGGAAATTGATTTGGAGCAAATCCGGAAGAGGAAGCCGGATGAGGTTCAGGTAGCCGCAGGTTCGGGCAAAAGGCCCAAGGGATCGGATTCGAGATCGAGGGATTATCAGGACCGCAATCGGTGCGGGAAGTGTGGCAGGGCGCACGGGGGCGCATGCAGGAGGGGAGCGGTGGTGAGTCTGGCTGTTTCAACTGCGGTCGGACTGGTCATTTCAGCAGGGATTGTACTGTTACCACCGCGCAGGGATCAGACTTGTTATGTTTTCACTGCAATCAACGGGGCCACAAGAAGGCCCAGTGCCCCAGTTTGTTTTCAGCAGGACAGGTGATGGAACCTGCCCCTGCAACTTTGAGGATCACAGACGGCCGTCAGGGCCGTGCAGAGGCGCCTGCGGTAGGAGGCAGAGCTCTTTAGATGACTACCTTGGAGGCGCGATCAGCACCGGATGTTGCAGGTATGCGATTTCCGTTTTCAGTTCTTTTATTTGTGCATGATTATATTGTTATGGTTCTGCATCATTATCGGTATGAGTATTTTATTTTCGAGCGGTTGATTGTGATCGAGTTATATGCCATCTGCATACCTTGGATATTCGAATGGTAGTGAGGGGATGTGCCCTATTGGGGAAGATTACATAGGATGCAGTAACTGTAGCATGCTTGGGAGGGACTTGGTATGTCTTGCTAGATCGGAGTTGTATAGTGTTAGAAATGGACTGGTTAGATCCCTAGCTATGGTAAGCTTGGGTTCCTCAGCAGATTGATTATGGAATGGTAGCAAGGATTTCTTTGGAGTATTGAGCAACAAGGGGTAAATAGGATTGAAGTGGGGGAGAATCCCCCGAGTGTGCAAAGGTAGGAGCACGCAGATCCAGAATGAGTGTTCGACCTCCGAGAAGGAGAAGAAGTAGTTCAACATTTGATGGATTGAGGATTACAGGGTTGGGAGTTTGAGAAACTCCCCATCAGCTAGTGCGTGTGATGGTAATGGTTAGTACGTGGTTGGGAATTCAGGTTGTGGATCGCCCTTAAGACTCGAGGGAGTCGGAATGAGGATCTTGAGAGCTAATGGCACATGGGTGCCATCGTTCTAGCAGTCAGTGGTGGAAGTGATGTAAGATTAGGGGGCAGCCGTAGCATTCACTAGCAGTCAGTAGTGGAAGTGTTGTAAGACTACGGGGCAGCCGTAGCATTCACTAGCAGTCAACAATGGATGGTGATGTAAGACTACGGGTAATGAACATGTATTTTGGAAACTAATACTCTGCTTATGTTTTGAAATGATGAATTTGCTTAAAGTAATGTTTATTTAAAAGAAATTTTTAGTCTTAAATTTTGGGACGTTACAATGCTCCAATGGGTGAGAGAGATTGAAGGTAGGTTTCAAGTTCAAGACATATGGTGGATTTGGGGCGGGAGGATTTTCATGGATTTGTGTTCATACAGTAAACACACGCTCAAATATGGGAGAGAGAGAGAGAGAGAGAGAGGTATTTTATTTCCGCTTTAATTTTAATTGTTTTTTAATTATTGTAATAAAAGAAATTTGGAAAATAAAATAACAAAGGGCAAATTTGTCATTATAAAAAGGGTTAAAAACTTTTTGTAACGTCTCATCTTCACATTCAAAATTTTCATTTCTAATCAAGGTAAAACTTCTCATATTCATAATCCAAGTTAAGAAAACCATTTGTTGCAAAGTACATCGTTTAAAAATCAGAGTAATATAGTAAACACAAAATCTTTATTGCTGCTGATGAATGTGTACAATCATGCCTTCGCCTTCCCACGAAAACCAATGATACCTGAAAAATAACATAAATAGTTGGGTAAGCATGAAGCTTAGTGAGCTTCCCCAAATTACCCCACACAGCAAAACACACAAGCATGCATATTGGGTCCACAGTCATCAGACTGGATTACCCCGGGTATGTTGGCATGTTGTCTCAACCTAACCACTCCTCCCGAGCCTCTTGTGCCTACAGATTACATCGGGAAATTCTCTAATTTCTTGTAGGTTGTGGATTTGGTTGGGTAACCGTTTCGATATTTGAGACGTTGTTCTTCGTCATTCGATAATTCGTTGAGGGATTATGGTGGATTAAGTGAAAAGTGCATAAGGATCTTGAGATTCGTTGAGGTATTGGGAATAATCACTGGTCTTGGAATGTATAAGCGTCGGGCTTGGCTAGTCAAGGAAAGCTAGCCATTATAAAGCTCAAGTTGTCGACTACTGCTATCAGTAAGGGATGAGCAGTGGTAACGTATTACTCATAAGTAATGGAGAGGTGTTGTTCACATCCTTCAGGAAGTGTACCTATGGTTTGGGATGTGTGTGTGCTCGCTAAGATTGGTCAGTAATGGAATGTTTGTTCCGGTGAGCTCAGGTTGTTGACAGTTTGAATTGTAAGGTTGTGAAATAGATTGGGATTCCATAAGTTGTTGTGGTTTGGGATAGCGCAGTTGAATCCTAATGGGGGAGGATCTTTTGGTCTAAGGGTTGTATAAGAATGGATATTCATGCTTCATTGAACATCAATAATGACGCATGGTGTGTATATAGAAAGGAACATGTTAAGGGTCGTGTTAGGGCCTCTCTGTCTGTTCTTGTCTGATTAAGGCTTTGGGGTTTGAAGCATAACCCAAACACCTGATTAGGGCATAGTAAAGTGCGGGTTCAGATCATGATGATTATGGTTGGTCGGGTCCGATTAATGTACCGGGCACGGTCCAATGCCAAACGGGGTCTGATAGATGTACCAGGCAGGGCCCGATGTATGTATGTATGTATGTATGTATGTATGAATGTATGTATGTATGTATGTATGTATGTGTGTATGTATGTGTGTATGTGTGTGTGTATTTATGTATGTGTGTATGTATGTATGTATGTATATGTATGTATGTATGTATGTATGTATGTATGTATGTATGTATGTATGTGTATGTATGTATGTATGTATGTATGTATGTATGTATGCATGATGTGTATGGTATGAGGATCGTTGGATCCGAAGAGAGTTTAGGCTTGTATAGCACTCGACTAGGTGAGACCCGTGGGCAAGGCCTGCATGGTTATGATAATGTGGGTGGGACTTGGAGGAGATCGGTTGGATCAAGGTATCTGGCTATGTTTTGAGTGGGACGACTCTGTGGTCAGTGATTGGTACCTGTGTAATGTACAAGCTAGGGTAGCCTTTACTAGTAGACTCTTAGTAAGGGCCTGATAGTTAGACCGGGTGTGAGGCTGTCAGTCTCAGTGGTGGATTGGGGATTTTTATCCCAGTTCAGTGGAAGCTCACCATGGATGCAGGAGATCTTGGACATATCGAAAATGCGAATTTTTAGTTATCAGGATGTGAGTTTTTTTTATTGCTCTGGTACTTAGGGTGAGACTTGCATTGGGAGTCACGCTTGATCTCAATTGAAGGATTCAATTATGATTAATGGTTGGTTAGGTCATCCTTGGTTGGATCTGGAGGGTTGTTGGAGCCATTATGGCAAGCTAGCTAGGGCAACTATTGTCAATTAGACCCTTGTTCAGGAATCACATGGTGCAATTGTGTGAGGCTATCAGCCTCAGCAACTAGTTAGAAACCCACTATATCGGTAAGTTGGTGGGTGAGTATGAGACCCGGGAGGTCTCATCTGCATCAGGAATGTAAGTATGGGGCAACAAGATGAACCCGAGGTGGTACCAGTGATTGGGATTTGTGTTAAGAGTCGCCTTGTTAGTAAGTGAACATGTTAAGCCACATGCTGCATAGGTTAAATAATCTCAGAGTAATTGATTCGACTCTACTACGCAACTCTCGTCTGAGTCTAACCGTTGTAGGGATAAGTATTTTACTCGAAGGATTATCTAATCCCTTTTATCAAGTGAAAAGTTTCCGGCAACAATAAATGGACGAAGATTATGTTTTCCAGTGGAAACAACTGATGGGTTTTAGCCATAAGAACTTTCCTATGTGCGCATGCAAAACCCTAATGCTTGGATCTAGGCTTTCTAATAAACATGCATTGAATCCAAGTCTTCTAATGTCTAATTAGGTTAAATAACAACATTGAAACAGATCTAGAATCATACCTTTGAGTTCCTAGTTGATCTTGAGGTCTTGGAGCTTCTAGAGTCACAAGTGTCACTCCTCTAATGGCTTACAAACACCAATAGCAATAAGAATGATTTAGGAGAGAGGAGAGGGGAGGAATTCGACCAGAGTTCTCTTTCTTTTTCAGAAGTGTCGAATTCCTTATGCCATGGGGTCTATTTATACTTGTAGATTCCTTAAGGATTACAGATAAGTCCCTATCAGATAATCTTCTCTTAAGGCTATCCAAATCCATTCCTAGATGACTCTAATGGACGATTTTAGCTATACTAATCCTCTTAGAATTCGTCCATAGTATATCCAAATGGATTTACAGTTTAAAGCTTAACTATCAAACAATTGACAGTTTATACCCCTTTATTTAATTAATCTCTTTAAGTCACCAAATTAATTCTAATTAATTCTATGACTTATATTAATCAAATAACAATATATTATTCATTATATTATTCCCATAATATATTAATAATATTTATTCTCTCTTAATAAATCATCCTATCAAGTTGCTATGGTGAAGGCAACCCAAAAGGACCATGCACAACCGGATATAGTTACAGCCTTAGACACTATTCCAACAGTCTCCCACTTGGATAAGTCTAGTAACTATACTAGTACAATTCGGTTTGCAATCGTAGCTCTCAAAGACGCTGTCAACTCTGATCTAATCAATCTTGTCCTTTAGATAAGGGAACGTACAGTCCTCTGTTAGATATCATGCTGACAATCCTATGGAATTGTTAGTCAAGCATTTAGGTTTCTCGATTTCTGATTTATTCGACATAGAACTTAATCGAACACATCAATTCAGTTCTGACCGGGCCCGGCACATAAGTCAAATCAAATCATCGAGCGGCCGAGATATCGCTTTTACCTTCTTAGATAAAAGTTACAGATAAACTTCGACTTATATGCATTTACTTATTCATTAACCAACTATACACAACAATACGTTTTATAACACCAAGTTACTGATGCGTTTTCGCATTATCAATGTACAATCAATTAACAATTAATAAACCATATATCTAGGTTTTAAGACTATATGATATTATCGTCTTGCGATCACCTTTTATATCCTATTCCATAAGGTAATTCCAGCAAGCGCGGGTTTATTCCAATGCTCAAAACTAGTTCATAAGCACTCATGAACGTTGCAGCAATCCTTTGCTATGTCTAACACCATTTAGACACTCTACACACCAATTCATGACAATCTTCTTTCATATCTACTCCCAACATATGAACGATTGTGGACCATTTGAATAATTCGATTATTCCTAATAAACTCAATTATTCCGGAAGTCAAAACATGCAAAGTGAAACAATAGCTAAACAATTAACATAAGATAGTATCATTACTCATAAATAAACTCCTTTATTTAATCATCAAATGTCAATTTACATTTATCTATTACACGTTTCTAATACTATCTAATCTATGCTAATATCATCCTTCAGCCCAATACTCCTAGCATGCTGTAAGTGCTTAACCTTACTCAGTCCCTTCGTAAGCGGATCTGCTGGGTTATCTTCTGATGATATCCTCTTCACTACGAGTTGTCCTTCTTCTACACGATGTCTGATGAAGTGATATTTTCTGTCGATATGTCTTGATCTACCATGATCCCTCGGTTCCTTGGTTAAGGCAACCGCACCTTCGTTATCACAGAAAATCTCCATGGGCTCCTTTATGGCAGGTACGACTCCAAGATCACCGATGAAGTTCTTTAGCCATATTGCCTCCTTCGACGCTTCGCTCGCTGCAATGTACTCTGATTCGCATGTTGAATCAGCTACGGTTTCCTGCTTGGAACTCTTCCAGGTTACTGCTCCTCCATTTAGGGTAAAGACCCAGCCTGACTGCGAACGGTAGTTGTCCCTGTCGGTCTGAAAACTGGCGTCACTATACCCTTGCACCTTCAAGTCATCACTCCCTCCGAGGACTAAGAACCATTCCTTTGTCCTCCGAAGGTACTTAAGGATATTCTTCACCGCAATCCAATGTGCTTTGCCAGGATTCCCTTGATATCTGCTAACCATGCTCAAAGCGAAGGCTACATCAGGGCGAGTACAAGTCATAGCGTACATGATTGAGCCAACTGCGGAAGCGTATGGTACTCGGCTCATTTCTGCTATTTCAGCTTCGGTACTCGGACTTTGAGTCTTACTCAATTTGGCATTATTTTGTATTGGTAATTCTCCCTTCTTTGAGTTTTCCATACTAAAACGTTTCAGTACCTTCTCCAAGTAAGTGTTCTGACTAAGTCCAATTAGTCTCTTATTTCTTTCTCTCATTATCCTTATTCCCAAAATGTAAGAAGCTTCTCCGAGGTCCTTCATAGCGAAGCACTTCCCGAGCCAGGACTTAACTTCCTGCAGAGTCGGGATGTCGTTTCCTATGAGCAATATGTCATCAACATATAGAACGAGAAAGCTTACTATACTCCCACTGGCTTTGACATATACACAAGACTCGTCTTCGCTTCGTACAAATCCAAACTCTTTGACTTTCTTATCGAAGCAAAGATTCCATCTGCGAGACGCTTGCTTAAGTCCATAAATGGACTTCTCAAGCTTACACACTCTATTCGGATGCTTCGGATCCACAAACCCCTCGGGCTGAGCCATGTAAACATCCTCAGCCAGCTTCCCATTAAGGAAAGCGGTCTTGACATCCATTTGCCAAATCTCATAATCATGAAATGCGGCAATAGCTAGCATCACTCTAATAGATTTAATCTTCGCAACTGGTGAGAAGGTCTCATCATAGTCAACTCCAGGAGTTTGAGTAAAGCCCTTCGCAACCAATCGTGCTTTGTATGTGTGTACGTTTCCATCCACGTCGGTCTTCTTCTTGAAGATCCATTTGCACCCAACGGTCTTACGTCCGGGCACATAATCAACCAAATTCCAAACTTGGTTATCATACATGGATTGGATCTCGCTATCCATTGCCTCTTTCCATTTTGCAGACTCCGGGCCTGCCATGGCTTCCTTGTAGCTATTAGGTTCATCAAGATTTACTAGTGTACCATCACTAATATACGTGTCCCCTTCGGTAGTAATATGAAAACCATAAAACTGGGGTAGAACTCTAACTCTATCGGAACGTCTAAGAGGTAAGGATTCGTCAATCGGTTCAACCGGAGTTTCCTCCTCGGGTTGAGTGCCAGCGGTAGAGGTTCCTTCATCTATCGACTCTTGAATCTCTTCAAGCTCGATTTGCCTCCCACTGTCTCCTTGGCTTATGAGTTCTCGCTCTCGGAAAACTCCTCTCCTTGCAACGAAGACAACATTGTCCTTCGGTCTATAGAAGAGATATCCAAAGGATGTCTGCGGGTAGCCGATGAAAATACATCGCTCACTTCGAGGTTCAAGCTTGTCGTGAGTATCTCGTCTTACGAAAGCCTCGCAACCCCAAACCTTGATATGTGCCAACGAGGGATCTTTCCCTGTCCACATCTCGTGAGGTGTTTTGGCAACCTTCTTAGTAGGGACTCGGTTAAGGATATGGGCGGCAGTCTCTAAGGCATACCCCCAAAAAGATATTGGTAGCGAAGCACGACTCATCATAGAGCGAACCATATCCAATAAGGTTCGATTACACCTTTCTGCCACACCATTCAACTGCGGTGTCCTAGGAGGCGTTAATTGCGAAACTATTCCACACTCCTTGAGATAATCGTGGAATTCAAGACTTAGGTACTCTCCTCCTCGATCGGATCGAAGCATCTTGATTTTCCTGCCCAATTGATTCTCCACTTCATTCTTGAACTCTTTGAACTTTTCAATGGTGTCTGACTTTTGCTTGATTAAGTAGATATACCCATATCTACTATAGTCATCGGTAAAAGTCACATAGAAGCGGTTCCCATCCTTCGTGGTTGATCTAAATGGTCCACACACATCGGTATGTATTAGGTCCAATAGACCCTCTCCCCTATCACATGTACTCGTGAAAGGCGACTTAGTCATCTTTCCAAGCAGACAAGACTCGCATGTGTCATCTTCCCTAAGGTCGAATGACTCCAACACTCCATCCTTTTGGAGTTGGGCTATGCGTTTCTTGTTGACATGTCCAAGACGACAATGCCACAAGGATGCTTTATCCATACTAGTGGAAGAATCAATATTCAAAACATCATTTCCTAAGTTATCAACAATCATAACGGTTTCATATATTCCATTACATGGTATAGCTTCAAAGTAAAAGACACCATTTAGATAAGCCAAAATAGAACCATTCTCATTATTAAAAGAAAATCTAAATCCTTGTCTATATAAACCATGAAATGAAATGATGTTTCTTGCCATTTCTGGCGAATAGCAACAATTGTTTAAATCTAAAACTAAACTATTCCTAAGCACTAAGGAGTACACTCCAATCTTGGTCACAGGCGACGATCTTCTGTTCCCCATGATTAGATTGATCCTTCCTTGCTCCACATCCCTACTTCTTCTTAGTCCCTGCACATTAGAACAAATGTGATAACCACAACCGGTATCAAGAACCCAAGAAATAGCATGATTAGAATCGTTAGATTTGATTGTATATATACCTGCGAAAGATGGCTTGATCTTTCCTTCTTTGATTGCTTGCAGGTAATCCGGGCAGCTTCTCTTCCAATGTCCTATCTTGTGGCAGTGGTGGCACTCTGCCTCCTTCGGGTTAGAGCAGGGCTTGGCGGGATCAACTTTGGTCCCACTAGAAGAGGCACCATCTCGGGCTTTCACCTTGCGATGGTTCTTCGATGAAGCTTTCCTCTTCTTTCCCTTCCCTTGTCCAATAGCCAAGACAGGAGCAGCGGGCGGATTGGGAGTGGGTGCAACAGACTTGTCCTTGAAGTTGCTCTCAGCAACCCTCAAGAGACCTTGGAGCTTGCTTAGGGTGACCTCTTCTTTGTTCATGTGGTAGGTCATCCTAAATTGGTTGTACATCGGAGGCAAAGAGTGAAGCACCATGTCGATCGCCAAGTCTTCACCGAAGTCAACATTTAACTTGCGGAGGCGGTCAACATACCTTTGCATCTTTTGCAAGTGCACGGTAAGAGATTCTCCATGACCCATCTTCGCGGAAATCATGTTAGTGAAAATCTCGTACCTCTCTTGTCTCGCGTTTTGGTGATACCTCTCCAATAGGTCTTGATGCATCTCGTACGGGTACATGTCCTCGTAGGACTTTTGGAATTCGGAGTTCATGGTGGCGATCATGATGCAATGTACCTTCGTTGCATCTCGCTCATGAGTTTCAAAGGCGGTGATTTCGGCGGGAGTAGCAATTTCGGGATTGATTTTCTCGAGCTTCTCATCGAGGACATACTCCTTATCCTCATAGCGAGCAATGGTGCGAATGTATCTTATCCATTCGCTAAAGTTCGTTCCATCGAAGGTGACCTTTTGGCAAAGGCTCATCAACGTGAAAGAACTAGCAGCAGCGTTGTTTGCGTTTGACATCTACAATTAGAAAAGGACAAAGATGGATTAGAATAAGAATCCCTAATTATCACCCAATAAGAAAATTAGGGCTAGGATCCAACAATAACATTTACATACTAGAAAAGGGATGCCGTAATCTAACATGCAAATAAATTGAAGGTAAGTGAATGACGATTCACTAATTCTCCATCACAAAAACCTAAACTATTAGTCCTAAGTGTTTTTATTTGAGAATTCCTAGGTTCGGATGAGATTCATTGAAACTATTCAATGGCATGTTTAAATCTCGATATGCCCCTCTCGTTTGTGACTGGGATGCCGAGGATCACAAAGCGGGTGTGAATTACCATGCAAATTCACATGGTGCCTTCATTGTAACGATCACCTATTCGATGTGCCGGTAAACCACACACGCTCCATCGAACTATGATAAACAATGAATCACCCTTTGCCACTTTCGCTTAGAATCAATTAGTGTGCCGGTAAACCACACACGCTCCACTAACATCTTAGCAAGGTGCAAAGTGTAATTTCATGGGATTGCATCAATTCACTTTTCCTAAAGTAACTAGGATTGGGAAATTTTAAAATTATATATGTAGTTACTTTATATTTCTTATTATACTTTTAATGAGAGGATGAGGTTGCCCTATCCTACCCGTTCGGCTAACGACCCTCCACCAATCAAGCAAGCGGTGGGTGTGAGTGTACACCCATTAAGCGCCATTTTATAGGCCGCAACCTTATACCCACCTTATAGATCGGCTTCGTGAATGAGGCCTACTAACGGTAAGACTAGCATTTAGTTATACATATATATATTATTCTAGTAATATCGTATTAGTATAGGGTTGTATTTTAAAACTTTTAAAATCTAGGGTTTGAAATTTAAGTTGTCTAAATTAAAACTTTTAATCACAAAAGTAAATTTCAAAACATGAGGGTAGGTTTTAAACATTTAAAACATGGAGGATCAAATAACAAATAATTCCAATTAACAATTAATATCCTAATTATCTATATTTGATTTATTCAGGATTTCTTTTAAGATAATTACCAAAATAATCAAAATAATTAATTAATTATCATATAAGGAAATTAAATATTTAATTAGTTGATAATTACCTTTAATTAGACCAAGATAATAGTTATATTTATCAGAAAAACGAATTAAAGTTGATCTAATTAGTTTATGGTAAGTTAAGATAAGATAAACACAAAGAAATCCCGAATCTGGCCATTCCTGACGCCTGGACTCGCCGAGTGCCCAAATGGACTCGCCGAGTCAGGCCTACTCGCTGAGTCCACTTTGAGACTCGCCGAGTCCATGACTCAGAAACCTAAAATTCGAATTTTGCAGGTTTGTTTCAGTTAATCAAGCAACAATTTACAGAAAACCAAGCTAGGCTCTGATACCACTGATGGGTTTTAGCCATAAGAACTTTCCTATGTGCGCATGCAAAACCCTAATGCTTGGATCTAGGCTTTCTAATAAACATGCATTGAATCCAAGTCTTCTAATGTCTAATTAGGTTAAATAACAACATTGAAACAGATCTAGAATCATACCTTTGAGTTCCTAGTTGATCTTGAGGTCTTGGAGCTTCTAGAGTCACAAGTGTCACTCCTCTAATGGCTTACAAACACCAATAGCAATAAGAATGATTTAGGAGAGAGGAGAGGGGAGGAATTCGACCAGAGTTCTCTTTCTTTTTCAGAAGTGTCGAATTCCCTATGCCATGGGGTCTATTTATACTTGTAGATTCCTTAAGGATTACAGATAAGTCCCTATCAGATAATCTTCTCTTAAGGCTATCCAAATCCATTCCTAGATGACTCTAATGGACGATTTTAGCTATACTAATCCTCTTAGAATTCGTCCATAGTATATCCAAATGGATTTACAGTTTAAAGCTTAACTATCAAACAATTGACAGTTTATACCCCTTTATTTAATTAATCTCTTTAAGTCACCAAATTAATTCTAATTAATTCTATGACTTATATTAATCAAATAACAATATATTATTCATTATATTATTCCCATAATATATTAATAATATTTATTCTCTCTTAATAAATCATCCTATCAAGTTGCTATGGTGAAGGCAACCCAAAAGGACCATGCACAACCGGATATAGTTACAGCCTTAGACACTATTCCAACAACAACAAGATAATCAGAAGTTGGATGATCAGTTTGGAATACGAAGTGGAGTTGAATTATGTTAACGTTACCATAAATGGTCCCGTTAAATGTAACAGACATAATAAACGAGACATTATCTCATCAGGACTTTGTCTAAGTTCCAGCCTTGCCCAAGGCAATCTAACACCCGAGTGACATTTTGTTTCCCTCCGTGAGGGACGGATATCCCCTGTAATCTACTCATTCACTCATGACCAATCAGGACGTAATAGAAAGCCTAGGTGACGCTCATAGCTGACGTCACCAGGCAGTTAGTTAACGTGGGCATGATTCTCCCAGTCAGAGGAGGCCACATTTCATGATCATCGGACGAGGTCCTCGCGATCCGTTAGAGGAAGGTATAAAAGGATCTCTTCCGCCTCAAGGAAGGGATCCCCATCTTCTCTCTAAAAAAGATTACCCTAAAATTACATAAGTCAGGAATCTAACTTGATCGTCCGAGCGACGTCCTCGGAGAACACCCGGACGTCCTTTAATGATTCTTCTCTGTGTTGTGTTCTCAGAAAATCTCTCAAGGTAGATCCATCATCTGACATCTAAACCCCCTGTAACATGTCACAACATTTGGCACCATCTGGACGTATCCTCAGAGTGATACAACCAAACAACAACGTTGGTTCTCTGTGAAAAAGAGATATGCACCTAACCACATCGGGGACAGCAGTAGAAGCCTTGTTCAAAATACCAATGACACTTAACAATGACCACCATCGCGAGTATAAAACACAGGCCCCAATACAAGTGCTAATGGCACAGGTCCTGCCGATTACGACAGGAATAATCGAACCAATACTCCAGAGTTGTTTCCGACAACCACCTTCGGATGCTCCACTGCCTCAGATGGTGATATCGCAGCTCAATCTATTGCAGACAATTCTATATGACAGCAAACAGGTACTTACCATCTCTAACTCTCGTAAGAGGAGAATGCCTCATTACACAGAAGATGAGATTGAGGTGCTTTCGAGAAACCTACTCAATATTAGCTTCTCGAGTAGTGATCCGAGACCATTGAACTGGGATTCTCGAGATCCACTCCTTATATTTGGATTCATCTGACACACGAAAGTTCATCGAATATACATTGACAATGGTAGCTGCTCCAATATACTCTATGAGCACTGTTTTCGACAACTACCAGATGCGTGGAAGGAGGGGCTACAACCCCCAACCGGTGGACCATTGGTTGGATTCACTGGGCACAACTTGTGGCTATTGGGCACTATTCAGCTGCCTTTAACATTGGTCAATCACGGCGAGAAAGACTGAATCACAAGAACGATCGAATTCTCTGTGATCCGGTACCCAACAAAACACGATATTATTCTCGGACGATCGGCGATCTCTTTACTGCACCTCATACCATTAACGATCCATGACATCGTTAAATTTAGCACGCACGAGGGATCAACGACGGTCCTCGCCACAAACATCGGGGCACAATGTTCACACCAGATCATAGCCACCCCAAAGTTCGTACGCGCACCAAAGAAATCCAAGGAGGGATGTTCCACCGAACAACACCAGATAAACATGGAATATCCAGAACAACTCATGTGGATCGACACTCACCTATCAGATGAGACCAGGGCACGACTAGTGGCACTCCTAAAGCATTACTCCATTGTTTTCGCCTGGAAACCAACAGATATGACAGGCGTCGATCGACAGAGTATAGAACACAGTGTCAATGTCACGCCCAGAAGCAATCCGGTTAAACAAAATAAGTGAGGCCAGGCAACATAATGGAACAAGGAAATAAATGCAGAAGTTGCCGATATGGTGAATGTCGACATACTCAGGGAGGTAATGTTCCCAACATGGATGGCAAATCCTATCATGGTAAAGAAAGCCAATGGGTCATGGATAATGTGCATCGATTGCTCAGATCTTAAGAACGCCTGCCCAAAGGATTGTTATCATCTCCTAAAGATTAATCAAAAGGTCCAATCACTCGAAGGCTTTTCAGCTCAAGTGTTTCCTCAATACATACAAGGGTTACCATCAAGTACAGTTGTACAAATGAAGCGAGAGGACGAAGCTAAAACTGCCTTCCACACCGAAAAGGGGACCTTCTACTACCAGAAAATGTTATTCAGACTAAAAAACGCGGGTGCTACTTACCAAAGTCTCATGGACAAAGTATTTACCGATCAAAGCGGAAGGAACATCGAAGTCTATGTCGATGACATGGTAATTAAGAGCCGCAATGAAGAAGAACTACTCCGCGATGTGAAAGAAACTTTCCAGACGATAGATAAAGCGAAGATGAAGCTAAACTCAGCTAAGTATACCTTCTGTAACACCCCGTTTATTAAATAAATACATAAACAAATTAATGAATGAATAATAGCCCTAAAATAAATAATTGTATAGCAAGGTGTTGGTTTCAAGGAGTTAACTAGCATAACTTAGAAGTTGGGGGTCAAAATGTAATTTTTGGATTAGTTTGTAAAGAATTTTGAAGTTTGAGGGATGTTTAGGAAATTATGGGCTTATTATGAGAAGATTTTTGGAAGTTGGGGGCTGAATGGTAAATATTGGATTAAAGTTGAAAAGATTTTGTGGAGTCAAGAGCTAAAGGGTAAGTTTTGGGTTTAATTTGAAAAGGAATAAAAAAAGGGGGGCTAGAAGTGTATATTATGGAAAGTTTCAAAGTGACCGGGTATATAACACATCACCTTGCTCAAAACCCTAACCCTAGCTATATAAGACAACTGCCACCCCTAATTTCCGGCCGCCACCACTGTTGCTAAGGTCCCAAACCTCCGAATCCAACCACCGTGCCTCATCCTACTGACCGGGAGATCCATTGGTGAGGAACGTCAACATGAGGGTTGTGAGCCTCTTCAGCCGCCCAGCTGAGATTGTCCGCCGCTACGCTGCCAAGCCTGTTGCCGCCACTACTTCGCCATCCAAACGCCGTAGCCACTGCCGATGACGTCGTGGGCAGCCGAGTGAGAATCGTCGAAGAGCCGAGATGGGATCATAAGCCACTGCCGTTTCCGTTGAAGATGACGCTATCGTCAGACGTCGCGATTGCTATGGGTGCTTTTCTGACCCCTTATTCCTTTTCTACCTTCTTCCACTGTTGCGTCTCCATGACTGTCCCGGCGACTGCTCCTTCCCAATGACGTCCTCCGACTGTTGCACGCCACCAGGTGGGTGGCTTTGTTCGAGTTTAGCATAAGTTGTTGTTGCTGGTTATGGGTATCGTGGGTGTGTGATTGCTTCGCTGAAGAATGAGGAAAAACCCACCATGGCCACCGACCATGGTGGTTGATGCCTTGAAACCATTTTTGCCACCACAAGCCACCGTAAGGTGGTAGCTGTGTGTGTGTGTGTTTATTAGGATTTTGATGTAAAGTGTATTGTATGGTCATGATATGGCCGTGAGGTGGTGGTTGCCACCTCACGCCGCCATTCTGCCGCCACCAGCCAACACCTTGGGTGGCCGTGTGCTTTGTATGTGTGATTGTCATTTTGGCATGCTTGGAATTTTTCTAGTAAAAAATCATAACCACCACCACGAGGTGGTGGCCGCCGCCATGAGTCGCCGTTGACCACCACTACCCGAGGTGGTAGTGGGTGGTGCCCGACTAATGAAACCCTAGTGGGCCTAATGAAACCCCTGTGGGCCTAATGAAACCCTAATGGATCTAGGGACTTAGCTTTTTGGGCCTATTGGGTTGTGATTGGGTTGGAAACCCTAATTAGGGTTTGGAAAACCCTTATGTCATGAAACCCTAATTTTGGGAATTGATCGAGACCACACTGGAATTATTTATTAAACTTAAAATATTAATTAATAATCATTTGCAATTAACCTAAGTCAATATTTGACTTAATGGATTAAGTCCTTAATGGGTTAAGTAGGAACACTTAACCCTACTTTTCATTTCATGTGAAAACCCTAATTTTACTTAGGCTTTGAGTTGGGCCTTCCTATTAGGCTTTGGTGATTGGACTATTGGTGGTATATCCAGGAACAAGTAAATGGACCAAAATAATTGGATGAGCTTTAGGATAAGGCCCATATGAAGGACTTGGGCCCAATTTGGAAAATTGGGCTATAGGTGGGCCATAACTGGGCCTTGATGATTATGTGATATTAGGTCATGGGAATACCAATAGTTTGGACTAGAATAAATGGATGGGCCTTAAGGAAAGACCATGTAGAGATCTGGGCCCAATTTGGAAAATTAGGCCATATGTTGGGCTTTGGCCCATTACTTGACTTTTGGGCCTTTGGAGTGTGAGTTGGGCCTTGGACTTGAATCAAGCTAAGTTGGGGGTAAAGTATTCTTCTACCCCAATCATGGACTAATGGTTATGTATTGGAACCCAACTATTAATTGGGTGTTGTTTTGATGTTGACAGTTCGTGAATCTGTCATCCAGCAGCTAAGGTTTTGCCCGCAGGACTTCGGCAGTGCGAGGTGAGTTATCCTCACTATACTAAGGGGTCGAAGGTACCAATGTTGGCCCCTTGGATCTGATATCCTAGTAGTTGGTGATATGTTGAGTATGAATTAGTGATGCATGCTAGTTGCTATGACAGTTTGGTAGGTCTATAGGACTACCTGTGTTACTATCTGATTATTTGTATGTGCATTATTTATGTTATATGTCAACATATTATATGGGATGGATTGAGGTTGTACTGCTCCGTGCGGTATCCAACAAACCCTGGAGTATGCCAGATATGAGCTGAGGGTCGGGCAGGGCATGTCAGACTCATATTGAGGACTCAGGAGCATTCCAGATATGAGCCGAGGGTCGGGCAGGGCATGCCAGACTCGTATGGTGGGCTCAGTGGCAAGCCAGATTTGAGTTGTGGGCCTGGAAGGAAAGCCAGACTCACACTATGGGCCCAAGGGTAATCCAGTCTGTAAAGTTGTTGACCCATTACATCTGTTATTTGTATATGTGATATTTGTCGTGTATCGGTATTTTGGGGGAACTCACTAAGCTTCGGGCTTACAGTTTCAGTTTTAGTTTCAGGTACTTCGGATGATCGCGGGAAGGCAAAGGCGTGATCGTATTTTATGACTTTGTTTTCAAGATACTCTAATATGGAACTATTTTGAAAAAAAAAATTGTAATAACTGTTGGTTTTTGGATGATTTAAAAAGTTTTAATTTGGCTTGATTTTTATGGATATTACGCCTTCGGAGTTGAAGAAGGGCAATTCCTTGGGTATCAGGTATCCAATGAAGGGAGTCTCCCTAATACCACTAAAATACAGGAGTTCCTCGAATCGAAAGCCCCCCACAATCTCAAAGGGGTATAGGAGATCAACGATAAGTTGACGACATTGGGAAGGTTCATTGCCAAATCCGCAGAAAAAGCACTTCCTCTGTACCAAACACTCAAAGGATGTTTAGACAAAAAGCAGTTTAAATGGACAGAAGAAGCAGATGCGACATTGAAAACACTGAAAGACGCCCTACAACAACTCCCGGCTCTCGCCTGTCCACTCCTAGGGGAGATGCTACATATATATTTAGCAACGTATGAAGAGGCCATCTCCTATGTGCTAGCAGTGGAGACAGAAGTCAAGCAAGTTCCCATCCATTTTGTTGACAGGGCTCTACAAGGACCAGAGGTCAATTACCCAGCCTTGGAAAAAACTGGTCCTCGCCCTGGTATACGCCGTCAGGCGACTACGGAGGTATTTTCAAGCCCATAAGGCGGATGTTCTGACCAGTTACCCAATAAAACAAGTGTTGCTAAGGCCGAAAAAGTCTGGGACCCTAGCCAAGTGGGCCATAGAGCTAGGTGAGCATGATATCCCTTATCACCCCCGGACTAGCATCAAGGCCCAGGCCCTCGCAGACTTCCTAGTTGAAATTCCAGATACCATTAAGGGAGTGCCAACAATGATCTCTGTCGATCCTCTCGAGCCTGAAGCTAGCAAGGAACTCTAGAAGTTGTACACCGATGGCGCGGCAAGAAAGGAAGGTTCAGGCGCAAGCCTGATCCTATAAAGCCACGTGGGTGAAGAAATCACTTATGCGCTGCAGTTCGATTTCCAAGTATCAAACAATGAGGCAGAGTATGAAGCGCTCTTAGCAGGTCTGCGGCTAGTAAAGGATGTTGGTGCGTAACAACTAGCAGCTCTTAACGACTCGCTATTTGTCACAAAGCAAATAAATGGGACGTGAAGCAAAGGACCCCAGGATGCAAAAGTACCTAGACGCAGTGCGACACTTAGCCAACACATTCAAAAATTATTCAATAAAACAAATCTCCCGGGGAAAAATGCAAGGGCGGACGCTCTCAGCAAGCTGGCATCTACTTCAGATGACCATCTCACAAAAAATGTTGGTTGAAGTACTCTCGGAAAGAAGTATCGACAACCAAAAGGTTACTACGATATCAGCCCCTCCATAATGGACCAAACCTTTTGTCGACTACTTGTGCCGTGGAGTGCTTCCGGACGACCCAAGGGAGGCGAGAAAAGTCAAAATCAGAGCACCACATTTTTCAATCAGTGACAAACAACTTTACCGAAGAGGATACTTAAGCCCATGGCTGAAGTGCATCTTTATATCAGAGGGCAGGTATTCCTCGAAGAAAGCCATTATGGAGATGTAGCGGCACACTAAGGCGTTCGCGCACTCACAGGCAAGATACTCTGCCTAGGAGTATATTGGTCGTACATGTACAACGATGTCACAACCCTATCAAAGAAATGCAAAGACTGTCATGCATTCGCTCCCTGCCAAAACGAACCGGCCATGCCATTAACTAGCATCATCAGCCCCTGGCCTTTCCATCAATGGGGGATCAATATAGTGGGACATTTTCCACCAGCACTGGGGGAGTGGAGTTTTTACTGGTGACCGTGAGTTATTTCACAAAATGGATAGAGGCGGAAACACTGTCCACCGTCACTAGCAAGCAAATGATAAAATTTACAACCAAGAACATCCTGGCTCGTTTTGGCACCCCTAAGATCCTCATAAGTGATAACGACACTCAATTTGAGGGTAGTCCCTTCAAGGAGTGGTATGAAGACAAGAGAATCCATCATCGGTTCACATCAGTAGCGCATCCTCAGGCCAACAGATAAACCGAGATATCAAACAAAACCATCGTCAATGGTTTGAAGCAAAGGTTACTCAGGTCAAAGTTCGGCCTGGGTGGATGAACTCCCGACCGTGTTGTGGTCATATCGTACTACAACAAGTTCAAGTGCAGGGGAAACCCATTTAGCCTAACTTATAAGACAAAAGCAATCCTCCCCTGGAGATAGTGGCAGGCTCCTTGCGAACGAATAGTTTCGAGGAAGCGGACACTGAAGAAGGGCGACGCCAGTTCCTGGACATGCTCAACGAAAAACATGAGGTGGAATAGGTGCTAAGAAAGAACGAGTCTATCAATGTCGGACCATTGGGGAAACTCAGTGTCACGTGGGAAGGACCATACAAAATCGTGGAAGCCCATAAGAATGGTGCCTATGTCCTAGAAGCTCAGGACGGGCGTGCCATTCCAAGAACGTTGAACACATAGAGCTTGGGACACTTTTACTCTTCAACCGAGTGTTAAAGGTAGAATCAATGCTAGCAAAGGCATTAATTTCAACACGTGAATGTAATCATCAAGTATTACTTTACTACTTTCAAATTTATTATACTCTAACAAAAACTAGAACAAATAGAAAGGGCAATTCAGATGCACCTTATTTTCAAGCTTGAAAAACAAAACAAAGAGGTTGTATACATTTACCGTATGACAACAAGGACTGATCATCCAACGTCACACGAGCGAAATCGTTACAAGGAGGCAGCCAGGGAGTTTTCACATAGAAGGCTCATGACCTTCCTCCCAAAACATGTTCAGCATTCACATCATAACAAACACACAAAAGAACATGTGACATGAGTGTAGAAGGATTATAACCTTCCACCAATAAAACAAAAATGCATAATCGGGTGAGCCTCAAGATAATGATCTTGGCGACACCTAGGGTCTTTAAGTAGCAAATTAGAACAAATTTCTCAAAGACCAGCTTTGCTAAAACATAAAGAGTTCGCCAATAACAAAACTCAAACTAGGGGTGCAAGCAAACCCTGCATAAATACCATGTGATGGCCAACATAAACCATACATGAAGCATACAAAATAATATATGTGGAAGTAACAGACATTCATACCCACAAATATAAAGTAGCAATTGTCAGGATGCCGGACACCTGGACTTTTAGGCCACCCATGAGGGTAGCAAAAATAATGACAAAACAAGGAAGAGAAAAATTGTTCATTGAGTTTACATCGCAACAAACCAAAGAAACAACATTATTTATGGGCGATGGTTTTACTGTCATTAGGGGAGGACCTAGAGTCAGGGCCCGATCCATCACCCTAACTATCTTGGCAAAGGTTGCGAAGCCCAACCATATCCAGATCACCTAGGGGAATACAACCAGCATGGTATGTCTCAGTAAAAGCAGCCAAGGCATCTTCAATCTCGTGAACCTTAGCGGCCACGTTCACCTACACCTCTGGGATAAATTCTTTGGCAACCGCCAGCTCCTTATGAGACCTCATCATCTCGAAAAACAAGAACAATAAGTTAATGGGACAAAACTCAAGATCTATGGGGTTTCTTTGGATTTAAGGACACCAAAACTATCTTAATAATGGAGGAAAGTGATTAGGGTTTCTTTGAGGCTCGAGGGAACTGATGGAGGCTGAGGATGAGCAAAACCTAGCCTCCTCATTCCTTTAAATAGGGAGCAAACCCCAGGAAAAAATAAGGTTTGCATTCCAGCCGCCACCACGTCGTGGCCAATATTACCACACCGCGTTGATCTGAATGAACACGCGACTCATTATCACCTCTCTACTTCGTGGTGGTGCCTCCACCATGTCGTGGTAATCCCCAAAATGGTAAATTCAATTACATAAGAAGTACCTCAAGATGTAGGTGTTACAACTCTCCCCCACATGAATTAGACTTCATCCTCGAAGTCCGCCACCTCAAACAACTCGGGGTAATGCTCTCTCATCTCGTCCTCCGACTCCCACTTCCAATATGAGCCCTTTTGGTGCTGCCAATGCACCTTCACGAGATCTACAACCCTATTTCGTAGAGTCTTTGTCCTCCTGTCGAGGATCACCTCCGGTCTTTCTATGTAATTCAGATGATCATCCACCTGTATATCCACCAACGTAACCACTACGAAATCATCTACCAAACACTTCCGCAACTGAGAGACATGAAAAGTGATATGAATCTGACTAAGCTTCACTAGCAGATCCAAACAATACGCAACCCTGCCCACCCAGGGTAACACCATGAAAGGACCAATATATTTGGGGCCCAACTTGCCCCACTTCCTAAATCGGATGACATCTTCCTAAGGTGACACCTTCAGGAGCATCATACCCCCTTCTTGGAACTCCAAGTCTGATCGACACCTATCTGTGTAACTCTTCTATTGGCTCTGAGCTGTCTGAAATCTGTTGCGAACTTGTTGAAGCAATTATGTTGTCTTGAGTACCACCTCAGTACTCCCCATGACCCACTAACCGAACTCAACCCAACATATCGGGGTCCTACACTTCCTCCCATAGAGCATCTCAAAAGGAGGTCAACCAATGCTAGAGTGATAACTATTTTTATAAGAAAATTCCGCCAAAGGAAGATATGTATCCCAACTCCCGCCAATATCTGGAACATTTCTTCCAATATCCAGAACACATGCCTGCAACATTTCTTCCAATATCTGGATAGTCTGCTCACTCTAACCATCCATCTGTGGGTGAAAAGTCGTGCTGAAATGCAGACAGGTACCTAACTCATCATGAAATCTCTTCTAGAACCTGGAAGTAAATTGAACATCCCTATCTGAAATGACTGAATCGGCACCCCATGTTGTGCCACGACCTCCCGAATGTAGATGTCTGCCAACTTATCCGCAGAGATGCTCTCATGAATCGAAACAAAATGCGTGCTCTTGGTCAATCGATCCATAATAACCCATATTGAATCCACTCTGCGCGTCATCTGAGGCAACTTGGTGATAAAATCCATCGTAATATCTTCCCATTTCCAAACGGGAATACATAACGCTCCATTTTGACGTGGGTTCGCTGATGCTCAACCTTGACCTTCATGCAGGTCAAGCACCTCTCCACATATCAAACCACATTTATCTTCATACATGGCCACCAATAATCAAGTCAGAGGTCTCTATAAATTTTTGTCTCCTCGGGATGAATGGAGAATCCCAACTTGTGCGCCTCCTCCATCAGAACCTATCACGCACCACCCCAATATGGAATTCACAACCTTCGATGAAGGGTCAATAATCCCCGACTATCATAATCAAAGGAAGCCACCTGAATCACTATGCACTCACTCTTCTAGTGCTCTTCCTTCATAGTCTCAACCTGAGCCTATTGAACATGCTCTAAAAATGGGGTAATCACAGTCCTCCTCAAACATACATTTCTGATCAGGGCGGAAATCTCCTTGCAGCTGAGAGCGTTGTTCACCACGTTGACCTTACATGGGATGATAAAGGATCTCACAATCACAATCATTTACCACGTCCAACCATCTACGTTGCCCCATGTTCATATTCAGCTAATCCGTCATATACCTTAGGCTCTTATGGTCCGTGTAAATAGTACAACAAACCCATAAAGTTAATGTCGTCAAATCTTGAGGGAGAAAACTGTTGGGTTATGGGCAAAACAACATTCCTATGGTGTTCATCCAAACCTTAATGCTTGGATCTAGTTTTTCTAATGATTCATGCATATTGTCCAAGACTTGAAAAACCCAATTCTAGCATACAACAAAATCTAATTGAATATCTAATAAACAAGTTAGATGAATACCTTGATTGTTGGTTGTAGATCTTGAAGCTTTAAGAACCTTAGCACCTCAAATGTTGTGCCTATAATGAATCACAAACACCAAAAGCAATTGGATGAAGAAAAAGAGAGAGGGGAGAGGGAAAATTCAGCTCCAAGATTTCTAGGGTTAGGTGTAGCCGAATTCTCATGCCCAAGGGGTCCTTATATAGGTGTGGGAATTAGGGTTTCAGTCATTATCCTTATCTAGTTACTTAGCCACCAAGCAGCCCATATGATAACTCTAGAACCCCCATTATGGACGAATTCTTAAGGCCTTGTCCTTAGAATTTGTCCACCCTATCATTTAGGTTTTCCTTGCCCAACCCTTTTAACTATCACACAATTACAATTCAGTCCCCCTAGTTTAATTAACTTATTTTGATCACAAAATTAATTCTTAATTAATTGTAATGACCCAAATTTCACGTTCAAAAAGTTCATTTTTAAATCAATACTTTGGAAAGCATTTGTGAATAAACATCGTTTGATCATATCATTTCATAAACATATTTCGTGTTTGAAAACCAAAACATAAAAACAACCATAGTGTCAGAGTACAAAATCCCAGAATAACTCATGGTGCGGAAAACAATGTGCGTGTATGATGTGCAGCTACCGCGCCAGCTCCTTCCCCTTCGATGAAGAGGTACCTGAAAACAAAACTGTAGACTGTAAGCATGAAGCTAAGTGAGTTACCCCATCGGAACACATACCATAAATCCACATAACATACAAATACTGTCAGGCATATCTGGGTGCCCGACCTACCCCTTCGGTCCTTTCGACTGGATATTGCCTAGCATATCTGGGTGCTGGCCTCCCCTTCGGTCCATTCAACTGGATACTGCCTAGCATATCTAGGTGCTGGCCTCCCATTCGGTCCTTTCGACCGGATATTGCCTAGCATATCTGGGTGTTGGCCTCCCCTTCGGTCCTTTCGACTGGATACTGGGGACTATTTCACCCCTCTACTACTACCACATAACATGTATCACATAATCACAATCGATCTAACATAACTGGGGATGGGTACCCCTACGGCCCTGTCAACCGATGATCTCGGGGACTATCTGTTGGATTAGTGTCTAAGGTTGTAACTATATTTGGTAAGTACTTGACCCGGTTATGCATGGTCCTTTTGGGTTGCCTTCACCATAGCAACTTGAAAGGATGTTTTGTTAAGAGAGAAGAGATATTATTGTTAATATATTATGAGAATAATATATTAAAGGAATAATATTGTTATTTAATTATTATAAGTCATATATTAATTAAGAATTAATTTGGTGACTTAAAGAGGTTAATTGAATAAAAGGGCATAAACTGTCAAATGTGTGATAGTTGTGTTTTGGGCTATGTATCTTATAGGTAATGGGGTGGACGAAATTTAGGGTTAGGGAACCTTAAATTCGTCTAAGCCTAGAATCCAGAAGGATCTTGGATTGCTTAGGGCCTAAGTTATTCAATTAGGGTTAAAGGTGAAACCCTAGTATCCCATTGTATAAATAGATCCCTATGGTGAGGGAAATCGGCACTCATGTAAGGCAAGAAACCCTAGGGACGATTTCTCACCCTCCCCCCTCTCTCTCAAGATCATCTTCTTGCTAGATGGTGTTTGTAAGCCATTAGAGGAGTGACAATTGTGACTCTAAGCTCCAAGAAGAAGAAGTATCAAGCAAGGAATCCAAGGTATTGTTCTAGATCCAATTTCATATGATTTGATTCAATTTTTTACATTAGATCTAGTATTGTAAGTCTTGGATTCAATGCATGTTCAATTAGAGAAACCTAGATCCAAGCATTAAGGTTTGCATGTGCCCATAGGAAAGTTCTTATGGCTCAAACCCATCAGTGGTATCATAGCCTTGATTGATTTCTATTGAATTGATGCACTGGTTAATTGCTTGTTGCTTGTAAAATTTGATTTTTGGTCTTCTGCCTGATGAACTCGGTGAGTTCCACTGTGGACTCGGCGAGTAGCTCCAACTCGGCGAGTCCATAGTGGGTACTCGGCGAGTTCGAGCGTCAAAAAGAGGGAGTTTCGGGATTTCTTGT
This sequence comes from Lactuca sativa, assembly GCF_002870075.4. Taxonomy (NCBI): domain Eukaryota; kingdom Viridiplantae; phylum Streptophyta; class Magnoliopsida; order Asterales; family Asteraceae; genus Lactuca; species Lactuca sativa. The sequence continues at coordinate 5,113,046 of NC_056630.2, read as the reverse complement.
TGTTTTACTTGAGGAAACTTGCCTCAACTGTTTTGGGTCATTAAAGTCTGATTTTAACCATATATATGAGTATATTCTTGACCAAACAAAAGATAATTACCAATTAGTTGAATAATAATTTCCTTATGTGATAATAATTGATTATTTGAATTGAATTGGTTAATTATTTTGCAAGTAATATTGAATAAGATCACATTGAGATAATTTAATTGTTGATTTACATTATTTGCTTTTTGATCCTTATGTTTTGAAAAAGTTTAAAACTTGTCCTCAAGTTTTGAAATTTAAGTTTTGTGATTAAAAGTTTAATTATGAATAATTTAAATTTCAAACCCTAGAATTTTTACAAGTTTAAAATTCAACCCTATACTATTATATGATTACAAGCTTAATATATATATATATATATATATATATATATATATATATATATATATATATATATATATATATATATATGTATGAGTAAAACTATGCTAGTCTTACCGTTAGTAGTCCTCATTCACGAAGTCGGTCTATAAGGTGGGTATAAGGTTGCTGCCTATAAAATGACGCTTAATGGGTGTACACTCACACCTACCGCTTGCTTGATCGGTGGAGGGTCGTTAGTCGAATGGGTAGGATAGGGCAACTCTCTCTCCTCATTAACAAGTATAATGAATCTATAAAGTAACTAAACTATTTTATAAAATTCCCAATCTTAGTTACTTTAGGAAAAGTCAATTGATGCAATCCCATGAAATTGCACTTTGCACCCTTGCTAAGAAGTTAGTGGAGCATGTGTGGTTTACCGGCACACTAATTGGTTCTAAGCAAAGGTGGCAAAGGGTGATTCATTGTTTATCATAGTTCGATGGAGCGTATGTGGTTTACCGGCACATCGAATAGATGATTGTAACAATGAAGGCACCATGTAGATTTGCATGGTAATTCACACCCGCTTTGTGATCCTCGGTATCCCAGTCACAAACTAGAGGGGCATATCGAGATTTAAACATGCCATTGAAAGGTTCAATGTATCTCTAAAATATAGGAATTCTCAATAAAACTTAAGGTTATGTTTTCATGGTGAAGAATTAGTGAATCGTCATTCACTTACCTCCAAATTATTTGCATGATTGGATTACGACATCCTTTTTCTAATATGTAAATAATGTTGTTGGGTCCTAGCCCTAATTTTTCATTTTGGGTGTTTTATTAGGGATCCAATTCTAATCAAACTTTGTCCTTTCTATTTGTAGATGTTGAACGCAAACAACGCTGCTGCTAACTTATTCACGCTAATGAGTCTTTGCCAAAAGGTGACCTTCGATGGTACGAACTTTAGCGAATGGATAAGATACATTCGCACAATTGCACGCTACGAGGACAAAGAGTATGTCCTCGACGAAAAGCTCGAGAAGGTCAACCCGGAAATCGCTACTCCCGAAGAGATGGCTGTCTTTGAGACACACGAACGTGATGCAACGAAAGTCCATTGCATCATGATAGCCACTATGAACCAAGAATTCCAAAAGTCCTATGAGGACATGTATCCGTATGAAATGCATCAAGACTTGATGGAGAGGTATCACCAAAGCGCGACGCAAGAGTGCTACGAGATCATCACTAACATGATAACCGCTAAGATGGGAAATGGAGCATCGTTGACTGTGCATTTGCAAAAGATGCAACGATATGTTGATCGTCTTCGCAAGTTAAATGTTAACTTTAGGGAGGATTTGGCCATCGACATTGTTCTTCATTCCTTGCCTTCATGCTACAACCAATTTAGGATGACCTACCACATGAACAAGGAAGAGGTCACCCTAAGCAAACTCCAAGGACTCCTTAGAATTGCTGAGAGCAACCTAAAGGACAAGTCTGTTGCACCATCTCCCGCACCAACCGTTGCTCCTGTTTTGGTTATAGGGCAGGGAAAGGGCAAGAAGAGGAAAGCTCCGTCAAAGAGCCACCGCAAGGGAAAGTCCCAAGATGGTTCTTCTTCTAGTGGGACCAAGGTTGATCCCGCTAAGCCCAACCCTAACCCGAAGGAGGCAGAGTGCCATCATTGCCACAAGATAGGGCATTGGAAGAGAAGTTACCCGAAATATCTGCAAGCCATCAAGGATGGAAAGGTCAAGCCATCTTTTGCAGGTATATACACAATTAAATCTAGTAATTCATATCACACTACTTCTTGGGTTCTTGATACAGGGTGTGGTTACCACATTTGTTCTGATTTGCAGGGACTAAGAAGAGATAGAGATGTGGAGCAAGGAAGAATAAATCTAATCATGGGAAACAGAAGATCGTCGCTTGTTACCAAGATTGGAGTATATTCTTTAGTGCTTAGTAATGGATTAGGTCTAGATTTAAATAATTGTTGCTACTCGCCAGATATGGCAAGAAACATCATTTCATTTCATGGTTTGTTTAGACAAGGATTTAGATATTCGTTTAATAATATGAATGGTTCTATTTATGCTTATCTAAATGGTGTTTTATACTTTGAAGCAATGTCTTGTAATGGAATTTATGAAACTGTTATGGTTGTAGATAACCTAGGAAATGATGTGTTGTGTATAGATTCTTCCAATAGTATGGATAAAGCATCTTATGGCATTGTTGTCTCGGACATGTCAACAAGAAGCGCATAGCCCAACTCCAAAAGGATGGAGTGTTGGAGTCATTCGACCTTAGGGAAGATGACATGTGCGAATCTTGTTTATTTGGAAAGATGACCAAGTCACCCTTCACTGGCACTTGTGAGAGGGGTGAGGGTTTATTGGATCTCATACATACCGATGTATGTGGGCCCTTTAGATCCACCACAAAGGATGGAAACCGCTTCTACGTGACTTTCACCGATGATTATAGTAGATATGGGTATATTTACTTAATCCAGCACAAGTCTGAAACGTTTGAAAAGTTCAAAGAGTTCAAGAATGAAGTGGAGAATCAATTGGGCAGGAAAATCAAGATGCTTCGATCCGATCGAGGAGGAGAGTACCTAAGTCTTGAATTCCACGACTATCTCAAGGAATGTGGAATAGTTTCGCAATTGACGCTAGCTAGGACACCGTAGTTGAATGGTGTGGCAGAAAGGCATAATCGAACCTTGTTGGACATGGTTCGTTCTATGATGAGTCATGCTTCACTACCTATCTCATTCTGGGGGTATGCCTTAGAGACTGCCGCCCATATCCTTAACCGAGTCCCTACAAAGAAGGTTGCCAAAACACCTCACGAGATGTGGACAGGGAAAGCTCCCTCGTTGGCACATATCAAGGTTTGGGGTTGTGAAGCTTTCGTAAGACGAAAAACTCACGATAAGCTTGAACCTCAAAGTGAGCGATGTATTTTCATCGGCTACCCGCAGAAATCCTTTGGATATCTCTTCTATAGACCGAGTGACAATTTTGTCTTCGATGCGAGGATATGAGTTTTCCGAGAGAGAGAACTCATAAGACAAGGAGACAGTGGGAGGCAGATCGATCTTGAAGAGATTCAAGAGTCAAGCGATGAAGGAACCTCTACCGCTGGCACTCAACCCAAGGAGGAAACTTCGGTTGAACCGATTGACGAGTCCTTACGTCTTAGACGTTCCGAAAGAGTTAGAGTTCAACCCCAGTTTTATGGTTTTCATATTACTACTGAAGGGGACACGTATATTAGTGATGGTACACTAATAAATCTAGATGAACCTAATTGCTATAAGGAAGCCATGGCAGTCCCGAAGTCTGCAAAATGGAAGGAGGCGATGGACAGCGAGATTCAGTCCATGTATGACAACCAAGTTTGGAATTTGGTTGACAACGTGCCCGGACGTAAGACGGTTGGGTGCAAATGGATCTTCAAGAAGAAGACCGACGTGGATGGGAATGTGCACACGTATAAAGCACGATTGGTGGCTAAGGGCTTTACTCAAACTCCCGGAGTTGACTATGATGAGACCTTCTCACCAGTTGCTAAGATAAAATCTATTAGGTTAATGCTTGCCATTGCTGCATTTCATGATTATGAGATATGGAAAATGGATGTCAAGACCGCTTTCCTTAATGGAAAGTTGGCTGAGGATGTTTACATGGCTCAGCCAGAGGGTTTTGTCGATCCGAAGCATCCAAATAGAGCGTGCAAGCTTGAGAAGTCCATTTATGGACTTAAGCAAGCATCTCGCAGATGGAGTCCTTGCTTTGATGAGAAAGTCAAAGAGTTTGGATTTGTACGAAGTGAAGATGAATCATGTGTATATGTCAAGGCCAGTGGGAGCATAGTTATTTTTCTCGTTTTGTATGTCGATGACATACTGCTCATAGGAAACGTCGTCCCGACTCTGTAGGAGGTCAAGTCCTGGCTCGGGAAGTGTTTCGCTATGAAGGACCTCGGAGAGGCTTCCTATATTTTGGGAATAAGGATAGTGAGAGAAAGAAGTAAGAGACTAATAGGACTTAGTCAGAATACTTATTTAGATAAGGTACTAAAATGTTTTAGTATGGAAAACTCGAAGAAGGGAGAACTACCAATACAAAGTAATACCAAGTTGAGTAAGACTCAAAGTTCGAGTACCGAAGCTGAGATAACTGAGATGAGCCGAGTACCTTACGCTTCCGCAGTTGGCTCTATCATGTATGCTATGACTTGTACTCGACCTGATGTGGCCTTTGATTTGAGCATGGTTAGTAGATATCAAGGGAATCCTGGTAGAGCACATTGGATTGCGGTCAAGAACATCCTTAAGTACCTTCGGAGGACCAAGGAATGGTTTCTAGTCCTTGGGGGGAGTGATGACTTGAAGGTGCGAGGGTATAGTGACGCCAGTTTCCAGACCGACAGGGACAACTACCATTCGTAGTCAGGATGGGTCTTTACCCTTAATGGAGGAGCAGTAACTTGGAAAAGTTCCAAACAGGAAACTGTAGTTGATTCAACGTGCGAATCATAGTATATTGCAGCGAGCGAAGCGTCAAAGGAGGCGATGTGGTTGAAGAACTTCATTGGTGATCTTGGAGTTGTGCCTGCCATAAAGGAGCCTATGGAAATTTTCTGTGATAATGAGGGAGCGGTTGCCTTGACTAAGGAACCGAGGGATCATGGTAGATCTCGACATATCGACATAAAATATCACTTTATTAGACATCGAGTAGAAGAAGGACACCTCGTAGTGAAGAGGGTATCGTCGGAGGATAATCCAGCAGATCCACTTACGAAGGGACTGAGCAGGGTTAAGCATTTGCAGCATGCTAGGAGCATTGGGCTGAAAGACGATATTAGTTTAGATTAGATAGTTTTGAAACATGTAATAGATAAATGTAATTGACATTTGATGATTAAATAAAAGAGTATTATTTATAAGTAAAGCTACTGTCTTATGTTGATTGTTTAAACTATTGTTTCACTTTGCATGTTTTGACTTCCTGAATAATTAATTTATTAAGAATAATCAAATTATTTGAATGGTCCACAATCGTTCATATGTTGGAAGTAGGTATGAATGAAGATTGTCGTGAATTGGTGTGTAGATTGTCTAAATGGTATTAGACATAGCAAAGGTTTGCTGCAACGTTCATGAGTGCTTATGAACAAGTTTTGAGCATTGGAATAAACCCGCGCTTGCTGGAATCATTTTTTGGAATGTGACACGAGTGATCGCAAGACGATAATATCATATGGTCTTAAAACCTAGATATATGGTTTATTATTTACTAATTGGTTGTACATTGATAATGCGAAACCACATCAGTAAATTGATGTCATAAAACGCATTGTTGTGTATAGTTGGTTAGTCGATAAGTAAATGCATATAATTCGAAGTTTATCTGTTACTTTTATTCTGAGAGGATAAAAGCGATATCACGGCCGCTCGATGATTTGATTTGACTTATGTGCCGGGCCCGGTGAGGACTGAATTGATGTGTTCAATTAAGTTCTATGTCGAATGAATCTGAGATCGAGAAACCAAAATGCTGGACAATAAGTTCCATAAGATTTTCCGCATAATATCTAAACAAGGACTGTACGATCCCTTATCTAAAGGACAAGAGATTGATAAGATCAGATTTGACAACATCTTTGAGAGCTACGATTGCTAAATCGGTTTGTGTTTGCATATATAGTTACTAGACTTATCCAAGTGGGAGACTGTTGGATTAGTGTCTAAGGCTGTAACATTTGGTAAGTACTTGACCCGGTTATGCATGGTCCTTTTGGGTTGCCTTCACCATAGCAACTTGACAGAATGATTTGTTAAGAGAGAAGAGATATTATTGTTAATAATTATGAGAATAATATATTAAAGGAATAATATTGTTATTTAATTAATATAAGTCATATATTAATTAAGAATTAATTTGGTGACTTAAAGAGGTTAATTGAATAAAGGGGCATAAACTGTCAAATGTGTGATAATTGTGTTTTGGGCTATGTATCCTTATAGGTAATGGGGTGGACGAAATTTAGGGTTAGGGAACCTTAAATTTGTCCAAGCCTAGAATCTAGAAGGATCTTGGATTGCTTAGGGCCTAAGTTATTCAATTAGGGTTAAAGGTGAAACCCTAGTATCCCATAGTATAAATAGATCCCTAGGGTGAGGGAAATCGGCACTCATGCAAGACAAGAAACCCTAGGGCCGATTTCTCACCCTCTCCCTCTCTCTCAAGATCATCTTCTTGCTAGTTGGTGTTTGTAAGCCATTAGAGGAGTGACAATTGTGACTCTAAGCTCCAAGAAGAAGAAGTATCAAGCAAGGAATCCAAGGTATTGTTCTAGATCCAATTTCATATGATTTGATTCAATTGTTTACATTAGATCTAGTATTGTAAGTCTTGGATTCAATGCATGTTCAATTAGAGAAACCTAGATCCAAGCATTAGGGTTTGCATGTGCCCATAGGAAAGTTCTGATGGCTCAAACCCATCACTATCTCCCCTACCGCTACTAGCATATAACATATTGTACTGGCCCATATCATAACAAATAATAGCAAACCCAGATGATTTCACAAAGACCATCATCTAACATACGTCTCCTACTGGTGGGCCGACATTGTGGCCTTAGACCCACCACTACTGGAAGGCAACTCACCTCGAAGTAGCTGCTGATTAGTGCGGGAATCCTCTGATCGCTGCCGCTACTGCTCCGGAAATCCTCCGGCTATAATTCCCACAAAACACTTAGTCATACACTTCTAGCTGTACTTAGGGTAAAATGACCATTTTACCCCTGAACAAGTAAAAGTCAAAGTCAACTTCTAGTTGACCTGACTCGGCGAGTTGGTTCGCCAACTCGCCGAGTCCCTATCCTTCCATTTGACCCTATACTCGTCTCTACTCATCGAGTTAGGCGATGACTCGACGAGTTTTCCTTCTACTTGAACATCGACTGAATCTTCATCTGACTCGCCGAGTTGTATGAACAACTCGTCGAGTTCATTTCCAGCTGATACACAGGTATTGTCCTTAAATCACCAAGTTGTATGAACAACTCGTCGAGTTCATCTTCATCCATAAGAAGATTGCCTTGGACTCGCTGAGTCCCGTGAATTTCCAGGACAATGGCTTAGTCCGGAACGTTGGGTCACTCCCCAGGACTCCCTAAAACCTTTCCACACTCAACTGGGTCTTTTTGACCCTCGACTGATATGGGGCAGAAACCTTGGACTCGTTGAGTCGGTCACATCCCCTCACTAAAACTTCGATTTCTGATGTACAACCCTTGATCAAAAGATGGATATATGCTTCTACAATCGATATAGCACGTAGAGTTACAACCTTTACGTGCTTGCATGGGACTTTGAGCTCAAAAGGTCCTAAAACAAGCTCTTACAATGCATGGGGCCTCCTTTGAGTGCAAAAGCCACTCCTTTCTGACTTGTAACCCCTCTATGGACCTAGATCTGAAACATCAACCCCAAACCATGCTTGCAATCATGGTTGGTGACCAAAATGGCTTAGAAAATCCCTAAAACTCCACAAAATGGGATCTATCAAAAGAACAAACAAGGTATAGACTTTATACCTTCTGTAGACTGCAAATAATGCGCAAAATCGGATCCCTCTAGCCTCCTATTGATCCTTCAAGATTTTCTTTCCTTCCTTGGATCACAAAACACCAAAATCACTCCAAATGCCTTAGATTGCTTCAATAACGACTAGGGTTTGCTATGGGGGTCTTCTGGGAGCTAATGGGACAAAGGAGGCCGAGTTAAGGTGTTTAAATAGGGTGCAAACCCTCGGGTTAGGGTTTTTGTCCAGACATAGCCTACTCGCCGAGTCCGGGACCCGACTCGTCGAGTCCACAGCTTAAACCCCGCGTCTCATCCTGATTCTACTCGGCGAGTTGGTCCTTCGACTCGCCGAGTCCAAGGCCAAAATGAAAAAGTATTAAGAAAAGAATACGTACCAAGAACTAGGTGCTACATTAATTCTTGACCAATGTTAATTAAACAAATATGATTTCTCTTTTAATATATTACTCTTGTAATATATCAATAAACCATAATAACCTCTTTTTCTATTATTCATCCAGTCAAGTTGCTTTGGTGAAGGCAACCCAAAAGGACCATGCACAACTGGGTCAAGTACATACCGAATATAGTTATGGACTTAGACACTAATACAACAAAAACCACAGCCCCTAACTCCAAATCATGTGTAGGATAGTTTGCCTCCTAAGGCTGTAACCGATCACATGACCCTGTTACATCGAAAATACACCCAAACCAGTGATCGACGCATCATAATATACCACAAAATCCTAAACATTCTCTGGTAGGTTCAGAATCGGCGCCTCACATAATCTATGCCTCAGAGCCTCAAAATCTTCCTGCTGCTTAGCCCCCCAACGAAACATGATGCACTTCTTTGTCAACCGGGTCAAAGGAACTGCTATCTTGGAGAAATCCTGAATGAATCTTTGATAGTAACCCACCAATCCAAGGAAACTCCGAATCTCAAATGGAGACCTCATAATTTGTCATCTCATCACCGCCTCAACCTTGGCTGGATCGACCAGTATACCGTTCTGGTTGACAAGGTGTCCTAGAAACTGCACATCATGCAGCCAAAACTCACACTTGGAGAACTTCGCGTACAACTTCTTCCTCTTTAGAGTCTCCAATACCTCCATCAAATTCTCCTCATGCTCCTCATGAGTCTTGGAATAGACCAAGATATCATCAATAAACATAATCAATGACCGGTCTAGCATAGGATTGCAGACACGATTCATAACGTCCATGAACATGGCTGGAGCATTGGTGATCCCAAAGGGCATCACCACGAACTCGTAATGACCATAACGAGTCTAGAAGGTCGTCTTTTGCATATCCTCCTCTCTGATCCTTGTCTAGTGATAACTCGAACGCAAATTAATCTTGGAAAACCAATATGCAACCTGAAGCTAATCAAATAAATCGTCGATCCTCAAGAGCGGGTAATGGTTCTTCACCGTTAGCTTATCCAGTTCCCGATAGTTGATACACATCCGATGCGACTCATACTTCTTTTTCAAAAATAAGATCGGAGCTCCCCATGGTGAATTATTTGGCCCAATAAGTTCCTTGTCTAGCAGCTCATTCAACTGTATAGACAATTCCTGCATCTCTGGAGGTGCTAACCGATAAGGAGCTTTGGCTATCGGGTCCGCACCTGGAACCAAATAAATCCAAAACTCCACCTGTCTCTCCAGAGGCACTCCCAACAAATCCTCGGGGAACACATCTGGGTATTCCTGAACAATCGGTGCGTTATCCATAATCACCTCACTCTTTCCCCGGGTATCCATCATATAGGCCACAAACCCAAAACATCCTTGCTAAAGATAATGCCTGGACCTTGCTACCGAACAAAGAGCCAACCCACGCTGAGCACCCTCACCATGGATCACCAAATCTCCTCCAATTGGTGCTCGAATACATACCAACAGAAGCCCACAATCAATCGTCACCTCATTGGGGCTCAACCAGTCCATCCCCACAATGGCCTTGCTTTCCCACAGGGGAATAAGAACCAAATCAATCGGATACTTCTCACTGAATAACTCCGAAGTGCATCCTCGGTGGACCCTCGACACTCACACCGGATGGTCATCAACAATCTCAACCTCTAGTGGATAATCTAACTCTCCCGAAACATTGTCAGACCTCTTGCTAAGCGCAAGAGATGCAAAAGATTAGGTAGCTCCCGAATCAAGTAAAACCAACTCAGGAATACCGTTCACAAGGAACGATCATAAATAGCAATACATACATATAAGCATGATAATGACATAAACAAGAAGTTAAGTCGAAGATACATACCAGTGACCACATCGGGTGCTGCACGAGCCTCCTCGGATGTCAGCTGAAATGCCCGACTCTGAACAACTGGCATCACCACCTTACCCTGGCGGCCATCAGTGATCCTTAGAGTTACCGGAGCAGGTGTTGCTACTGGTCCCACCGCTGCTAAACTCGGGAAGTTGGCCTTCTTATGAACACTCTGATTGTAAAGAAAGCAAATAGGTCAGATACATGGGTAGTAGTGGCAGTACAATCCCTGTGAAAGTACCTTGTCTTGCCACACTTGTAGCATCCCGGACCACCCACCATGCAGGCTTTGTCATATGCTTTGTTGCACTTTCCACAATGGCCCCGACCCTGCTGGCCCCACGATCTAGAATCAAATCCCTTAGGTTTCTTTGCCAAAACCCCAGTCGTCTGCCCATGCTTTGCCTTCCTTTTCCCTATGTGCTCCAAATCAATTTTCCGTTCCTAGGACCTAGATATCATGTCATCCAGTGTTGGGCAAGTAGAAAAAACTAACAAACTCCCAAATGTCTGATCTTAACATGTCATGGTACCGAGTCTTCCGCATCTCCTTGTCTGCAGCATACTGGAGTACCAATAAAGCTCTCTCTTGGAACTTGGTGGTGATCTCCATCACGGTCTCTATCGTCTGCCGCATATACAAAAACTTCCTCGCCAATTATTGTACCTTAACATGTTTAATATTAGAGTTTTACCAAAACTATAAATCAAAACACGAGGAAGTGTATAATCTATAACATCCATAAAACTTTTTCAAGCATCCAAAAAAACCATTATTTATTAGAAAATATTTTCAAAATAGTTTCATAGCAGAATATCCCAAAAATCAAAATCATAAAATGTGAGGAGGTGCACAATCAAGCCTTCGCCTTCCCGCGATCATCCGAAGTACCTGAAACAAAATCCAAAATTGTAACCCCGAAGATTAGTGATTTCCCCCAAAATACCAATGTCATACAAACCAGAACAGTATCATAACAAACAACATGCATATAGAGTCTCCAGTATGACTGGACCGCCCTCACCGGGCCTTATGTCTGTTTGGCCCACTCTCAGAACCTTCAGAATGTCTTGTCCACCCTTCCGGGCTTTCAGCCTGTCTGGACCGTTCTCTGGGCCTTCAACCTGACTGGTACGCCCCATGGGGCCTTCAATCTATCTGGGCCGCCTTGGTTATGTTTGCCTAAAGCACTAAGCAGGATCGTGTAACGCTTGTTCCAGGTATCATTTATTTTCCAAGTTTTTTTAGGGTTTTGCACTAGAACTCGACAAGTTGGGAGCTCCAACTCGTCAAGTAGAGATCATTTTAGACGCAGGATTTAGGATCTACTCGACGATTTGGAAGGCCCAACTTGACGAGTAGATGCTGTAAAGGAAAACCCCTAAAGATTCGAGCTTTATCAAGCTTTGGCCATCCTCTATTCCCTAAACCTTCTATTAAGCTTAGTTTTAGTGTTTTAGCCTCTTGAGGCCTTGCATGCACGTAAAGTTAGCAACTTTACATGATATTTTAGTTTTAAGGGACTGGATCTGTAGTTTGGGGCTTTAGATTCAACTGAAAGGGCTCAATATGTTAAGACAGGGGGAAACTAGACAAGTTGACCTGGTAACTCGACGAGTTGGATTGGGTTTTCCCGTTTTCAGAATACAGAGTGAACTCGGCGAGTTGGTAAGATAACTCGGCGAGTTGGTTAGGTTTTTCCCCGTTTTTCCTGAACAACCGAAGGAACTCGACGAGTTGCTAGATGCACTCGACGGGTTGGTTCAACATGGATTATTAACCTTGACTGTTGACTTTGACTTTGACTAGGAGTTGACTAGGGTTGACCATTCGGTATTTTAGGCCTTTTTGGTATTGGGCCTTCTCGAGTTAGGCCCATTGTTGGATTATGGACATTATAGTGTTGGGATTTTGTTTGGGTTTGGGACTTAGTTTTGGATCATAATGGGTTAGGGGTAGAATGGTCATTTTACCCCCATGTATAGAGTAAGGGTTAAAGCATGGAACCTAATTGCTAATTGGGTATATTGATTAGTAGTGACGGTTCGGGAAGCTAGCGAGGCAACATCTAAGGATTTCATTCGGGAAGATTTTGCATTCGAGGTGAGTCTCCTCACCATACCAATGGGTCGAAGGCACCAAGGCCGGACCATTTTGTGATATGTGGTACACTAGTTGACGTAATGATATGTGGTATGCTAGTTGTTCATATGCTACGTGCTATGCTATTTGTTTATGTGATGTTTGCATGAAAGACCATGGGGGATCCCATGACACTTAGATGTAAGACCATGTGGGGGAGCCCATGGATTTTCAGGTAAAAACCATGGGGGGAGCCTATGACACTTGGATGTAAGACCATGTGGGGGAGCCCATGGCTTTCCAGGTAAAGACCATTGGGGGGGGGGGGGGCATGACACATAGGTGTAAGACCATGTGGGGGAGCCAACGACATCCTGGAGTAAGACCCTGGGAGGAGCCCACGACATCCCTGTATGTGTATATGCATGAATTATGTCGTTGATACGGTTTATGTGATTATGTGTGTAAGACCTTGGAGGGTTTCCATGGCATCCTTATATGTTCATACGCACGGCTTATATGACTGATATGGATTATGTGACCGATATGGTTTATGTGATTATGTGGATTATGTGGGGTATGCTCTGGGGAACTCAATAAGCTTCGTGCTTATAATTTTGTTTATGGTTTCAGGTATCATTGGTTTGGAAAGGTAGGGCCTGACTTGATCACAACGCACACACCCATATTTTCCGCTTTATGTGATTTTGGGACGTAACTCTGATATACGTTTTAATTAAGTAATGTTTTGAATGATTAGATGAATTGGCATTTGTGTTTGACTATAATGAAAAATGAAAATTTTACCCTTGATTTTTTGGTCGTTATAGACCGCCTCAACCCACCCCCACACATACAATCAACACATAGATAACAAATGCTACCATGTACAAACAGTCAGACCGATCTATAAGATCACTAATCATAACATCATCCTATATACCAAGATATTGACCTAACAGGTCACTAAACATAGCATCATCCTATATACCAGAATACAGATCTAATAGATCCCTAAGCACATCATCATGCGATAATTAGGATAACAATCCAAAAGGGCCGACATTGGTGCCTTCGACTCTGTTAGTATACTGAGGAAAACTTACCTCACGAGTAGTGTTGAACCGATAAATCGAATCCCAAATCATAGCTCCAAACTCAGCTGCTTGTAACCACCATATGACCGATTCCATTAGAATCCTAAATTACCAAAATACCCTCAAAAGTTAATATTGGTCAACCATGACCAAAGTCAAAGTCAACGGTCAAAGCCAACAGTCCGTGTTGACTCTTTGAGTTCATCTACTGACTCATCGAGTTCCTTCATATCTCATAAGGTCATGAAAAACTCGAGACATCTCGCCAAGTTACCCGAGTAACTTGTCAAGTTCTTCAGTGTTCAGAAGATTGGGAAAACCCTAATCAACTCGCGGAGTCATCTCACCTGCTCATTGAGTTCACTCAATATCCAGAAGGCGGGTAAACCCTATCCAACTTGTCAAGTTGGCTACGCAACTCGTCGAGTTCTTCGTGTATTAACGTGTTCAGCCCTTTCTAGTCGACTCCAAGGCCCAAAACTACAGATATAGCCTCTTAGGATTGAGATACCACATAAAGTTGCTAACTTTACGTGCATGCAAGGCCTCTAAGGGATTAAAACACTAAAACTAAGCTTAATAAGAGGTTTAGGGCATGGAGAAGGGCCAAGACTAGATAAAGTCGACAACTTTATGTCCATGGGGCCTAGAGGAGTCCAGATCTGAGACCATGTCCTCATGACAAGCTCAAACCCAAGAGTGACTCCATTTTGCACTGAAAATGACAATATTCTTGCATAAAGGAAGATATAAGAAATAAGAGGTCAAGGTAAAGATTTTTTACCTCCAAATGGATGCCAAAACCAGGTAGATGTCGAATCTACTACCTCTCCCTTTACTCCAACCTTTCCAAACTTCAAAACCCTTCCAAAAGAGCACAAAAATGACCTTCTAAGCTCACACACACAAGGAGGTAGTAAATCACGGCTAGGGTGTCACACCCCGAAACCGATGGCGGAAACGTTCCGGGGCGGAGGACGTCATGTATAGCATCACAACCAATGAATAACAACAATCATAGCAACACAACCATTACAATGAATATTTGAATAAAATGTTTACATCTGTTTGAAACTCAATTTGAAATACATCCAATAGTTTTGCATTGTAAAAACTTAAAAACTCGTAATGCTTCAGTTCCTCGAAAATCCAACAAGTACCTGTCTACTGATTTCCTGAGAATACAAGCAGTTTGAAAAATATCAGCATAAAGCTGGTGAGTTCATAAGCAGTAATTTGTAATTAAAACTTGTTGATGAGCGAGCCAAAACGATTATGTAGTTTCAAGAAAATCTGATATTTTCTTTAGTGAAAAACGTAGTGTGATCGATTTCGTATACAACCATTAATGTTCGTTTCTGAAAATCGTAGAGATATGCAAAATACTACTTCATGTGACTAGCTAAAGCTAATCATGAAGTATACGTATTTAAATGTAAAATCGTAGCATAAATGATTCGGTTTTGAAAACCCTGGCTCGGCTAGTATGCATAGTGTGTTTAGTTCTATTTGGTATAAATAAAACTACTGAAGAAAACCAGGTTGGTAAACTCTCGGTGATTCATACATAATGTGAGTCGTATAACCATGCTTGATATGACTAGTGACCTTTCCAATGTTCTTCAGGCGTTGATGTTAAATGGCATTTGTACATCTCAGGCGTGCCCGCCTAACTGTAGCTAGCAGTCCAGATGTGGGATTGTCAGTCCCGAATAGATCTATTCACAAACCTCACGCTCTCCCTCCAGGAGAATCTGGTTATACGGTGGTAGGATTTATCCGTGTACACCTAAGGGTACAGTAATGAAGTAACGCCTCACAGTATCATACAATCTAGTTTACAAGTAAAGCAGTGGCGTTCTACCGTAATGTAAATCTGAGTGTATACCACGTATAATGATAAATTACAGTTATGAAAAATCATGATAAAACAATGATATAAACTGTAAATAGTTTCTGTTCCAGTACATATGTTTAGTAGAAAAAGTTTTCATGCTTGATAAGTTCTTAGAGAAATTCCCAACTATACTGATTATAGTTTGTATGAATAATGAAGCGAATATCGAATCCGTAAAAACTATGCAATTTTCGTGAAAACGTCCCTTATGCTCGACATAGTACAAAAGGGAAATAAAGTATGAATTTTTGCATAAGTTTTATGTATATTCCTGAAAACATTTATGTTTAGCTTATAAGAAAAATATTTATGTTTAGCTTGTATTCCCCCCCTGAAAATCTTAAAAATACGGAAAAATGTAGGGGTATGAACTCACAGTTGTTGCGTGGAGTTGTTGACTGAAAAGAAGGTTCCCGAGTTGTTGCACGTGACACTTAACGAAATCCTATTGTCAAATAAATACATATATGCATCTAAATTAGCGATTTCGATGAATAAAGTGTCGGAAAACACTTGAATTTGGTTGAGGAATGTTACCGAGACTTGTTTGAATCGAAGGAATGAGTTTACAGCCTTAGAACTCGAGTTTACGGTCTCTGAAGATGGGTTTACGGTTTCTGAAATGAGTTTACGGTTTCAGCAGGTGGCTGAGTTTACGGCCGTAAACTCAAGAACTGAGTTTACGGTCTTTGAAGCTCGGACCGTAAACTTGGAAAACGAGGTTTTGAATGCTGATTTTGATGCGAGATGTGATTCCAGATGCTCCAAAATACTCCAAATGGTGTTTTTTGATGTTTTCCGGAGCTTAAATGCGATTTAAGGAGTTTACGGTTGAAGAACCTTAGAGAGAGGAGGAGAGAATGCGGCCATAAAAACGTCCTAATGAAGTCGTAGGCATCGTATTTATAGGGTGAAAGTGGGGGCCACTTATCACTGACCGTAAACAGGGTTTACGGTCGTAAACCAGTTTACGGTTGTAAACGAGTTTACGGCCGTAAACCTAGTTTACGGTCGTAATCCCCTTTAGACCAAAAATGTTGATTTTCGAGATTTTCAGGTTCATGCGCGATTTTTGGTTTCGACTCGTAAACAAGTTATTTAAGCATAACTAGATTATTTTATTAAACCAAAATTTTGACGGAAAGTTAACGGATCTGAAATTTCATTAACGGAAATGCATAACAGAAAACGGAAAAAGTTTCGGGTTGTCACATAGGGTTTCCTTCTTTGGGCAATGAGGTAATAAGGGAGGCAAAAGAATGCAATTTAAGTCCTTTAAATAGGGTGCAAACCCTAAAAATTAGGGTTTTCCCATTCAGCTCCAACTCGTCGAGTAGGTTCCAAAATCCATGCGACTTTATTAGTTTCTACACTATGAGATGGAGGCCCCAACTCGTCGTGTAGAAGAAGAACTCACCTCACATGTAATGCTGAACTGGCCTAAAAGTCTCCGACCGCTGTCTCACTGAAAGTCCTGAACTATCCAAAATAACGAATACTAAGTCAACAATTGGGATATCAATCTTGACCAAGGGTCCCACATAGGGTAATAGTCCATTATTTCCGTTTCTCTAATTTAGGCCAAGGCCCAATACCAAATCCATGATCCAAAAGTCAACATATAAAAGGCCTATCATTGGCCCAATTTTCCTAATTGGGCCCAACTCCCAAATTGGGCCTCATTTTAAGATCCATTACCAAAACTGGCCCAAAACGCATCTATTCAGAAAGTCCAGCAAGGCCCATGTCAAACTGGACCAAAAATGGCCCAATCCCGAAGCCCAAATCGCCAAAAGTCCAAAGGTTGTACGCGGGACATACTCCTCTGGTACGCTGGGCGTACTTCGCCTTGCGTTGACCACCATAGTGGTGGTTGACTCAGTACGTTGGGCATACATAATTTACGATGGGCGTACGCAAATTTTATCAAAACTCTAATAAGTGCTTAATGGCTTAAGCACTTAAGCCCAAATTCCAGATCCATCGACCAAATGTGTCTTAGAGCCATAAAGTCTCAAAATTTAAGACTTTGGATATCCAAAAAATTATTAATACATGGTCTTAACCCATTAAGACCTTTCTACTACATGCATGGGGCACTTTTAGCCATTGGGAGATCATTTTTATCACTTAGGACCCTTCCTAGGGTCTGAAAGGACAACTTATCATGTCCAAAACACAACATGCACAATATTGAGACTTGTTGGGACAAAAAAGGTGTCATAAAGCTAATAAGGCAAGATCTACATCATACAAGCATAAAGGTTTGAGATTTTTACCTCTTGGAGCTTCTAGAGGACATGATAACTTCAAATCTTCAAGCTTGCCTTCCTTCCCAATTTCTTGATGCAATACCTTCTTCTCTAACTACTCAAAACACACACTTTTATCCCACACACTCAAGAGAGGGGTTAGGGAAAAACGGCTCAAAACTATGGAGGCTGAGATGATAGAGGGTTATGAGCTCATAAGGACGTTTATATAGCACCCAAACCCTAAATATTAGGGTTTCCATCTGACGTGAGTACGCCCAGCGTACTAGGGCGCGCCTAGTACACTTAGCGTACCTTATGTACGCTTAGCTTACTCTTCTTGATCCCAAAGTTGCAACTTTATCCCTTAGGCTTCTCATGACTTCACTCTTCCATCCCCACAAACTAGAAATGACAAAATAGTAATAAAAGAGAGGATTTAGAAATACATGCAAATCTCGAGATGTTACATAAATTTTAGTAAATATTAAATATAAATTAAATATCTAACTATTATTTGCTTGATGTTACAAAATAACCATCAATAACTCTCAAATTGTTGTCTAAGTCACTCATCTCTTAGTTATAATCAATAGGCTAATAAACTTTTCTTTTTCTATGTTCCATTTCAACCTATGTTTTCTAACAAATAAAGATAAAATATCTACAAGTTTGACAAAAAAAAAGAGAGAGGAGCGATGAGAATAAAAAAATAGCGAGTATGAGAAACAATTTGTAAGAGCGGAGAGCAATCGACAGACCATGATTATGGAACGATACATGCCGGTCCGACGGAGAGTGCCAATGTGAGTAGTGGCTCGATGACGGGGATATAAAATCAATGACACAATGGGACCAGAGAAGAAATGATTGTAACAGAGAATAAAACAAATAGTTCATGATAGGTTCAGAGTGAGGATTTTGAGTTTTGAGTTTTGAAAGATTCATAAATTTTCGTTCTTTTGGATGATGGTTGAAATCTAGATAGTGATTGAACTTGTCGATATTTTAAATATTTCAACATTTTTATTTTTCTTTAGTTATATATTGGTAGATATTTTAAAGATTATGAAAACGATAAACCTTTTAACGTTATATTACTTAAGTTAAGGATGTGTCTCCTTTGAAATATTTAAATGTTTTCACCATTCCAAAATTGAAAAAAATTGGTATTTAGATGGGACATAAAATATCTTGCAGAAAATATAATATGTACAATAAGCATGACTTAATCTACGGTAAGATTATATTTAACTGTAACATAAAAATGCACTCCTTAAAAAGATTATTCATTGGTTTTTAAAAATGAATAAGTCAAAATATTTTTAACCTAATTATCATCGTACAAATGAGATGACAAACGAACAATAAACTACGCTACTAAGGATCAGTTTTTATAACTATAGAGCATGAAAACGAATATGCAAAAAATAGTAAATAAAATTTAAAAATAATAATTGTAAAAATTTTAAAATGCATGCATAAAAACAAAGATATAAATCTTTGTAAAAAATAATTTTCTAACAAAATAATAATTTTTAAAAACAAATTAAAAAAAACAAATATGTAAAAAATAATTTTTAGAAAATATAGAAAATGAATTAAAAAAATATAATTTATAAAATCAAAGAAATCTAAAAAAAAAAGCATATATAAAACACAAATAAAAGAATATTTGTAAAAAATCAAAATTTCTAAAGTTGTAACATTTAAAAAAAAAAACCTAAATTTTAGAAAATATATAAAAAGAAAGTTGTAAGAAAATAAGTTTAGAACAAATTTGTAATAAAAATTAAAAAAAATGGGTCAAAGTGTAGAATAAAAAACGTAGTTTTTAGTAAAAGATAAAAATGTGGTTTAGAAAAGTGAAAAACAAAAGTTAAGTTAAGATAAATGGAAATGTTATTTTGGTAATTTAGGAATGTTTTATAAAAAGAACCGTTAGAAATCGGAAGTCCAAAGGGTTGAGTCGGTGTATTCGCGCTTAAAATAATCTTCTTTCACTCGTCCCTCTCGCTTCTCTCCAAACACCGCCGGAGACATACATGTTTCTTTGAAGAAGAGGGTTTTATTTGCAGGCAGCATCTTCCTCCCTTTTTTCTTCCATCGACAACCACCGTTTCCTCTTTTTTCATTCTCCGGCGTTGAACAGTCCTCTGCGTTTCCCTCTTCCGTTGTTAGGTAACGTTCTTGATTTTTTTGTGTGTTTTATTGATTTCGTTTTTGTTTTTGTTCTTAGGTATTTAAAATTAGGCTAATCCCTTCATCACTGGATTCATCGAGCTATTGGGTTCTACCTTTATTCTTTATAGTTGTAGTGTGACGTCTGGTTCCGATGTCAGTTTGGTTCACCGTCATCATCGATCAAGAAAAAGAGTCCAGGTCTTTCTCCTCTGATTTCTAGGTTGTGAGTTTAATTGTGTCGTTTCTCTTCTGATTTCTGGGTTTCTTTTTTCTTTCTATTTCTCGTCTATTAATTTTTTGTTTTGTTGGTTTTTTGAACCAGGTCACGTAATAGAAGCACCCATCAAGTGAAGATGATTGGTCAAGCAACGGTAATATTTAAGTAGTCTTGAAACCTAAAAAAATATTGTTTAGTTGTAGACACTGTTAGGTGTTTGATGAAATGCCTTAATTAAGTTAAAGAGTTGTTTTGAGGGTGAAAATGTTATTGGATTAAACTAGTAGAGAGAAGTAAATAAGCACAAGCCAAATTTAAATATTAAACAACTTATTGAGCGATTAGAGATTCAATTAGGGAAAGATAATTTATTCTTTGCATTTTTAACTCATTTAGAAATAGAAGTGTATTTTGGTTCTAACTAAAAGTTGTAATTAAGTTAGGTTTCCTTTCCAATTAATATACAGTAGGATGAACTTTAAAATTTCCATATTTGAAACAGATTTTGGTTGTCATTGATACAAAAATATTTGGACTCAAGTTTGTAGTTTTCTTACTGCAGGATTTTAGAGATTGAAGTTTGATTTTTGGGGGCATAAGGTCAAAATGCTTGAATCTCAATCAATTGAGGATACTTCCAAGAGGTGTTGTGATTTTTTTGACATTTCAGTTGCTGAGCTTTTTGTTCCAAGGCTACTACAAAGATACGGTTTTAGATCCATTGAATCTCAAAGGGTTTTGTGTGATTTTCGTCTTCTATCCACTGATTATAAAAGCTATGATCCAAACTGAAGTGTATATATATATATATATATATATATATATATATACTTCATGTTGGATCAATCAAAAAAAGATGCTGAATATTGCACGGAAAACACCTTCAACACTTTTGTAGTATGTCTGGTAGTTCTTTACAATAAATATTTGTCATTTCTTTTATTTATTTAAAAGGTGTGCTTTTATTTAGGACATCAATGCCTCATGGTGTGGCCTTTGGTGGATTGAAATGTTGAAAACAAGTGGTCAAGATAAAGAGGGTGTTGGTGTTTGCTTTCATTTCTCTTATGAGGTAATAGTCAATAATTCCCTTTTGTGGATAAAAATATTATATATGGGATTTTTCTAAAAAACTTCAGTTTTTTGCAGGAATCTCTTCATTCAGCTGTGATGCTTGCTCCAATTATGTTAAGAAAGTGTCGATTTCATTTCATTCTTTCTGGTGATCTGTACAAGAAATGGGATCAGGTATTGTAATTTTTGTTACTGGATCGTATCTTAATACTTTAATAGAAGATAATTTTGTTTTCCAATTATTATCGAATATATGAATGATTTATCCATTTTTGTTAGAGTAATGGTGCAATGGATCCAAAGGTTCCCAAAGAATTTGTTTCAGTCCATAAAGAGGTTTTCACTCCTTAAATATCAACTTTATTATGATTAGGTTATCGAATATATATATATGTGAAGTTCATAATTTTAGTAGGATCTTATTCATACAATTCAACATACGCAAAGAGGCAGTATGTTGTCAAAAACAATTGGGAGGTAAATGACTACTTTGCCCTCCAACTTCTATCAACCACTTATTATATTTATTGCAATTTCTGTATTTCTCCAGAACAGGCTAAAAGGTTTACAAAAATTAGAGAAAAGGAGGGTTTGATCGAGAAAGATGTGGTATGAAAATATCCATACATTTCATTTCAAATTATTTAAAATGTGGTTTTTTATTTAAGTATTTTATTTTTGTTTTTAAGGTATAAGGACTTGACATCGCATTGCCTTTTTATGAGGGTGATGATAATCCAAATGTATGCATTGTGCATGATATATTGATGACTTACTTGTTCTACAACTTTTGATCTTGGTTATTGCCAGGTAACATGCCAATATTATTAATAGAGTAAATTACAATTTCTTCCTTGTGATATTTCAAAACTTATTATCTTCATCTAGATAAGAGTATAGTAGTTTTTTTGCAAGGTTTATCCCTGATAGTATTGCAACATGTTTGTGAAGTCCAAGTGAAATGACTATTTTGTCCCTCTCTTTTTCTCCTTCATCCTCTAAACCTAAAATTCCTCAATCTTCATCTTGAACTCTAATCAAACCAAAACCCAAAAATTAAACTAAAACTAAAACAAAATTAAGATCCACGGTACCAACAAACCGAAGAAAAAAACAGAAAACTAAAGGTTGTTAGGTTAGATTACTTTAAAACCTTTTTTTTTTAACACCGTTAGTGGCAGGGACGAACATTGCAAAAAAACTAAATTTGATTGTTAATTATTTGTGGTTTTTTTTATTATACACAATATTTTGCTAATGTTTGTAAGAAACATTTTTTTTTCTCGCAGTGCTTGAGTGATCTCTCTCCAATATCATTATTCATCATGAAAGATGAATCGTAAGTTTTTTTTTTTATTTTTTTATGGAAAGATTAGGTCCACATTTCAACCGTGATCTAGGGTATTTTGGCCATTTAATAAAAAAAGAGTACTGAAATTGAAACCACCTGCCCTCGTGAATGGTTGAAGTCCTTCAAATTTGGAATTTAAAGGAATTTGACTGCGAAGCGATTACTAAGAATAGAATTTCAAGAAAATCCAACAGAACTGAATTCTGTCCCAATTGTCAACCAAATACGTCATGAAATGGAATCTTGAATCCCAACTCTGTCGGAATCAGCTATTCCATTTATTAGCTGCGGTTTCTAACATGTCTAATTTTGTTTTGATAGGGCAGCTCAATGCACAACTACTTCAAACAAAACGACTGCTTCTGTTTCCACTGGATTCTGATCCAATTCAAAAAAGTGGCAAGTAACTTTACTCTTCTACCCTCACAAACTACACTAATAATTTGACAATTTAGAGAGTTTTTTAGGGAAAAAAAGATGGGTCTCCTCTTTGAGAAGAATCCTCAATATATACTCAATACACAAGCTATTTATCACCCTGAGTCTCAGATTTCTAGCCTATAAATCAGCTTACTAGAGTTATATACAATTATTGACAATAAAAGCATGTGATAGCGAAGATATTAATCTGAAGCATAAAATCCGTATTGAATTTGATAATTGCATGTGATACAGAGAAATTATCCACTGATTACAAAAGATAAGTTGTGACCACTAGTAGTATCTCTATGCATTGGAGCGGAATCAAAAGTGTTGTGTGTGAATAAAAGGCAAAAGCCAATTAGAAACTACTCACATATATAAAATTGTTTGGTTTGAAATTCCTATCAAAATATGTATAAAATTGTAAAACAAAGGAAATATGGGTGGGACAGAATATATATATGTATAATAAGCATGACTAGGATTACATTTAGTTGTAACATAATAGTAAGAAAAAAGGTACACTTTTGAGGAAAAAAACAAACAAAAATAGAACTATTACATGTTTTTACTACTAGTATTATAGATGCATTAAAACGAATATGCAAAAAATAAGATATGAATTTCTAAAAAAAATAAAAAAATACAGGAAAATCTTAAAATACATGCATAAGAACGAAGATAAAAACTTTTGGTAAAATTTACGAATTTACCCTTTCGACTAATTTTAACTAAAATCTGTTAATGACATGTAATTCCAGGTTTGGGCATTTTTAGTGGGATCTTATTCATACGGTTCAACATACGCACAGAGTAGTTAATTAACACATCAGAGTATATGACTATCAAAAGGCAATGACTATTTTACCCTTCCAACTTCTATAACCCACATATTACGTTTATTGCAAATTCTTTTCAAGTTATTTAAAATGTGGTTTTCTTATTTGAGTATTTTCTTATTGTTTTTAAGGTAAGGACTGACAGGTAATTGTCGTTCTATTAAGGTGATGATATATTCTTGACTTGTTCTACAACTTTTGATCTTGGTTATTGCCAGGTAACATGCCATTATTATTATTATTATTATTATTATTATTATTATTATTATTATTTATAGAGTAAATCACAATTTTGTCCTTGTGATATATCTCAAAAGTTATGGTTTTCATCTAGATATTTCATTTGTTGTACCAGAGGTCAATAAAAGTATAGTTTTGTTGCAAGGTTTGTCCCTGGTACTGATGGTGTTGCAAAATGCCAGTGAAGTCCAAGTGAAATATGACTATTTTGCCCCTATCGTTTTATCCCTCATCCTATATATAAACTTAAAATTCCTCAATCTCCATTTTAAACTCTAATCAAACTAATAGCGTATCCTGTTTTTTGTATATGTGGGATGTTCTAGACTTGCATTTAGCCCCAACCACACTAGTGAAACTAAACCCAAAAGATGTTGTATCATTTTTAAAACTTATTACTCAGGTAACTTCAAATCTTTTTGTTGAATCATAATGTAGTGTGTTTGGCTTTGCTGAACTTTTTTCAAATTTTGTCTTGTTAACATACTTAAACATTTACCTCCAATAACATGAGTTTTTTTTTCTTTATTCGAGTTTTTATTCTTTCATACTGATGTATTTGCCATATGAATTGGTGCTTCTTAGGGAAGTAACAACCAATCACCCTTCTCTTTTCATCCACCAAAACCAGATGATGTTGCTACAAGTGGACACCAAAGGTTTCTATTTCTTATTCACTAATTATTTTTTTTGTATATGTGGGATATTCTCCATGGTTCTGAATCTCGTTGTGTGTTATTTAGATGATACGAAAAAGTTGAAGCTCTGTTTCATTTAGCTTGTAGACAAGAAACTAATTCTATACTTCAACCCTACAGGCTATAGAGCTTCAAAATAATTGCAAATGTTGTAAGCATCAATCAGATGTTCGACAACCAAATGTTGAGGTATATAAATTCATCTGTTTACAATGCTTTCATGTTAAGTAACTTGTTTACTAGCCAATTTACCCATGTAGTGTAAGTTGTGGGTGACAAAGGAGTAGGTTATTGCTGATGCATAGACCCATCACCTATTGAAAGTATACCCATCTGTGTAAGTTTTTCACCTAATTATATTCTGTCAAACTTACACACAGTTCTAAGACTTCAAATTTTATCATTTTAAAATTATTTATTTAGCTTCTACCTAATTTTGTACCAACATGTGTGTATGTGTATCTTTTTCGGACACCATGAATCCTTTGATCATCCTGTTAGTTACATGTAAAGTTTTTAAAGTCCATTGTTTTTTTTCATTCTTCCATTTAAATTACATGGATTTGATTATAATGAATAAATGTGCAGGCTTTTTGGTTATCAACCCCTGCTTCTTAATATGATGGATCCAAAGATTCCAAAAAAAAATTGTTTTTGTCCACAAAGAGCTTTTTCCTTATGATTTAAAAGTATCAAATATATATATTGTGAACTTCATAAAGAGAAACACGATGGGTGACCCAAATCCTTGGGAATTTTATGTAATACAATTTGTTTTTTAATCTTTTTCATAAAGTAAAACCTGAATGACTTGGATTTTTTCATAAACTACAATTTTCTAGAAAAATAACAATTCTATATAACCATCCGTAAACTTTTTTTTTCAGTTGCAACAGTTATAGATTGCATTGCACTTTCATCTTTTTTTTATTAGGGCATTATGCTTTAAAAAATTTACCCAAGTATAAAACTGTACTTCGATTTTTTTTTCTTATTGTGACATTATCCTTCGAATAATCTACCTAATTAAGAAGTGAAATGGATTTGTATTTGGGGACACCTGGCATGCTCCTTTGGCACGCCTCTTTTAGAAGCTGTATGCTCGTTTCTGTTACGTTTCTCCATGTTTTAAAGGTTTTGCTCAGATTCTTGCATGTTTTGTAAATTTTGGGTTTTAATTTATCCTGATATTACATCTGATGGGTTTGATATTTAGTATATCCAACTGATTTTGGAAAAAAGCTTATATCATATCAGATTGTGTATTGTTCCTGATATAAGGCCAAATAACCTTTTTTTCTTTTTCTTTTTTAATAAGTGCTTCACAGATATAGCGCTACCTGGATAATGACATCTTATATTTTCTGGATTTGTGTCTATATCTATGATTGACTTGATAAAAATTGCTTTCTTTTAGCAAAGAGTTCAATCTATTTTTTTCATGTTGAAAAGTTCACTTAATTTAAAAGTTATTAATGTCAAATTCATGTGCATATGTAATTGTGGTCCGGTTGTTAGACTTTGCACGCTTTTCTTTTTACTAACTGAAATTTATGGAGTATGGTTACAAAAATGGAGATTATAAGTACTAACAGATTCTCTTTTACTTCTATAGTGGAGGAGTTTCTTGCTAGCAGTTAAACAGCATGTTCTTATTGTCAGGTTGGTGGTTTAGGTCCTAATGGGAGACTTTTTTTGCAATTTTGCTCCTTATTTCATGGTTTCATAACGCTTTTGGTACCAGGGTTGTCAACTAGATGTTAAATTTATGAAAATGACCATTTTGTCCCTTTCATCATCATCTCTTTCATTTCCATATTCAAGGAGCATGATGAAATTTCAACAAAGTTCTCTCTCTCCTTAAAAACAAAATTATCATATATGTTAAATCCCTAAAAACAATTTTTTTTTTTTTTTAAATATGATAATGCCTTTGGTCTAAACTTCAAACAGCCTATATGCTAAAATTATGAAAAAGACCATTTTGCTAATGTCTTTTTCATCTCTTCCATTTCCATGTTGAAGGAACATATTTTACCCTCAACAAAATTCACCACTTCTCTTAAAAAATTATTTGGCTTACGTTTAAGGAGCATAACAAGTTTAACAACACATATGTTAAATATGTGTACATGACCATTTTGCCCCCGTTTTCTTCTTCTCTTTCATTTCTATGTTCAATCAAATTAAATAAAACCTAAACAAAATTCATCTCTTTCATTTCCACATTTAGAAGTTATTGTTGCTTATAACAACTCATTTTTTGTTTCAGATCATCAGAAGAGGTTATTGCTGTGAATAACTTTCAAGACCCTCTTGTGACCAAGTTTTTCCTAGGAAAACAACTTTACAACTCTTCTGTGACAACCTTGTGACCAAGTTTTTTATATTTTGGTAAAATTGACGTATTTACCCTTTTGGCTAATTTTAACTAAATCTGTTAACGACATGTAATTCTAGGTTTGGGCATTTTTAATGGGTTCTTATTCATAAGATTCAACATACACAGAGAGGCAGTATGTTAGAGTACATGACTATCAAAAACCATTGGCAGGTAAATGACTATTTTACCCTCCAACTTCCATCACCTACATATTATATTTATTGCAATTTCATGTTGTAGGGTTTTCTAAAAGCGTATCAAAAGATTCTGTGTCCCGTTTCTGTGTTGGTTGATGATATATATAAGATACAATTTGAGATCCTTTATTTTAGGACCTGATATACATGCCTTATCTCCAAATATATTCAAAATATAATACATATATCCTAGTCTAATATACCCCCGCAGTCGAAACGGGAGGTGAGCAGATGTTGAGACTGCAACGGAAGTCATCAAATAAAACCCGAGGTAGTCCTTTAGTAAAAATATCAGCGATTTGATAACGAGACGATATATGATACACCCGAACCTGCCCGCGTTGAACCTTCTCCCGAACAAAATGTATGTCTAATTCTATGTGTTTTGTTCGCTGATGTTGGATTGGATTGGCTGTCAAATAAATTGCGCTTATCACAATAAACAATAGAGGCGCGAGAATGTGGGTGATTAAGCTCCAAAAGCAAATTTCGAATCCAACACAATTCTGCCACAACATTTGCCACACCACGGTACTCTGCCTCGGTACTAGATCGGGATAGAGTGGTTTGTCGCTTAGACGACCAAGATAGCAGATTATTTCCGAGAAAAATGCAATATCCCGAAATGGAGCGTCGAGTGTCCAGGCAGCCGGCCCAATCGGCATCAGTGTAGGCTATTAGGGAAGTAACAGGAGACTTATGAATGGTGAGACCGAATGAGATAGTCCCTTGAACATACCGTAGAATCCGCTTGAGTGCATGTAGATGTTATGCTCGAGGTGCATGCATATACATGCAGATTTGTTGCACGACATATGTGAGATCGGGTCTCGTAAACGTTAAATATTGAACTGCCCCGACCAAGCTTCGGTAAGAAGTTGGGTCATCAATAAGTGGACCATCATTAGCACTTAGTTTTCCCGATGTATCAACCGGTGTGGCTACGGACTTACAATGCAAACCAGAGGCTATTTTGGAGACAGCGATCCCAAGAAAAAAACTTAGAGAACCGAGATCTTTCATAGCGAATTCATGAGAGAGTTGAGCCATCAACCGATATAAAAGTATGTAAGTTTTTTCCTGACCGTGATGATAAATAAATAGAGAGTGATCTGATGCACTGTTTTTGAAACCCAAAGTTAGAACATAATCAGTGAACCTTTGGTACCAAGTGTTTTAACGCGTAGAGAGACCGTTTAAGACGACATACGTGATCAGGAAAACGAGAGTCTTGGAACCCAACCGGTTGATGCATAAACACTGTTTCAGATAAATGACCGTGAAGGAAAGCATTCTTGACGTCGAGTTGGTGAATCGGCCAAGAATGAGAAACAACAATGCTAAGGACTGTTTGAATAGTAGCCGGTTTTACCACCTGTTGAGACCTGCCATCACAAACAAGACGGGCCTTATAGCGTTCTAGGGACCCGTCAGCATTAGTTTTATGTTTATATATCCACATACATCGAATTACATTCATATCAGGTCGACGAGGAACAAGTTCCCACGTCTTATTTTCAACAAGAGCATTAAATTCATCTATCATGGCAGACTTCCAAACGGGAGTTGAAAGGGCGTCAGATGGATTTTTAGGAAGAGGATAAAGGGTGGTAGCATGTAGGTTCATTGGAGCTTTAGGTTTGGAGGTAACGGTCCGACTTCGGGTTTGCATTGGGTGACGAGTAGGAGGTGGTACTGTTGATGTGGGGACAGTTTGTGAAGGTTGTTGAGACTGTGAAAGGGGCTGATCAACAAGTTGGGAAGGGATTGTTGGTTGTTTGGAGCGACGTGAATAGGTGAGAATGGTAGGGGATCTATCGTGAGTTGTAGTTGTGGTATGAGATCGAGTTGGGTTATGGATAAGAGATGGAGAGGGGGTGATTGTGGTAGGAGGAAGTTGAGAGCACCATATAGATGGGTGAGGGTCGGTGTGGAGGAATTGATAGGAAGAGGGTGATGGTTGTGGTTTTGAGAAAGGAAAGACAGTTTTATCAAAGACTACGTGACGGGAAATTATTATTTTGTTGGATGATAGGTCTAAACATTTATACCCCCGATGGTTAGAAGGATACCCTAGAAAAACGCATGGGGAAGAACGGTTGGCGAGTTTGTGAATGGTGGTGGGGAAGGGGTGAAGGGGAAAACATAGGCAACCAAAGGTACGTAGATGATTGTAAGTAGGATGACGTTTGTAGAGAAGAAAGGTTGGAGTGGTGAAGTTCTTTGTTTTGGCAGGTAGAATGTTTAAAATATAAGTAGCATTTCTAAGACATGATGCCAAAAACAAGGTGGTACTGAGGAATGGGTAAGGAGAGTGCGTATGATATTGTTGATAGAGCGGATTTTGCGTTTCACCTTACCATTTTGGGGGGAAGTATAGGGACAGGAGAAGCGGAAAGTCATACCATTGTGACAGCAAAATTTATGGAAGGCGTTGTTATTATACTCGGTACCATTGTCACATTGTAAGCATTTAACTGTACGTTCAAATTGAGTTTTAACAAGGGCATGGAAGGATAAAAAAGTAGAGAAGACCTGTGATTTTTGAGAGATTGGAAATGTCCAAAGATAATTTGTATAATCATCCAAAAATAAAATGTAATAACGGTGACCACCCGAACTTAGAATCGGTGAAGTCCATAAATCACAATGAACAATATCAAACGCAGAACATGTAAATAAACTAGATTCAATAAATGGAAGTTTAACTTGCTTGCCAAAAACACAAGATTGACATGTAAATAAACTAGATCTCAAGTTTTGCAGGGATGAAGTTGTGGATGTTTGTCACTGTGATTGCTGGATGTAGCTTATCCATAGTAGTTGATTGAAGGTTGCGATCGTTGAAAGGAAAGAAGAAGAAGAAATCCGATCATAGGGGAGAAGGAGAAGGAGGATTGGCGGCAAAATTAGGATAAATCAAGAAGAGCGCTCTGATACCATAAAAGCGTATCAAAAGATTCTGTGTCCCGTTTCTGTGTTGGTTGATGATATATATAAGATACAATTTGAGATCCTTTATTTTACAACCTGATATACATGCCTCATCTCCAAATATATTCAAAATATAATACATATATCCTAGTATAATATTTTCATACAACAATAGTTATTATTATAGGTTTACAAAAATTAGAGAAATGAATGGTTTGATCGAGATAGATGTGGTAGCAAATGACCATACATTTCAAATTATTTAAAAAGTTGCTTTTTTATTTAAGTATTTTGTCATTGTTTTTAGCGTAAGTACTTGACAGGTTGGTCTGATGAAGTACCCAAACTCAAGTTGGAAAATGAGGTAAACTAAACCCCTGTTACATGTTACATCAGACCTTTTGAAATCCTGGGAAAGGTTGGTCTGATAGCTTACAAACTCAAGTTACCTCAAGAACTCAACAAATTTCGTGATACCTTCCATGTGTGTAATCTTAAGAAGTGACTCTCTGATGAGAACCTTGTTTTCCTCTTGATGAGGTCCAGGTCAACACTAAACTTCACTTTGTGGAATAACCAATGGAGATCTTGGATCGAGAAACCAAAAGGGTCAAACAAAGTCGCACACCTATAGTAAAGGTCTGATGGAACTCTCGTAGAGGGTCGGAGCTTACTTGGGGACGCGAATATCAGATGAAGTAGAAGTACCCACAACTGTTTAGTGGTGCTCCCTCTAGTAGTGGAACTAAATAATAATATGAAAGAAATAATTTCCAGAAAAAATTCCTTTAACGGGGAGGTAATGTGACATCCCAAAATCTAAGTCAGTAGGCAGTCAATTTATTGTGAACGACAGTGTAGTAGGACCTACGTCATAGTACCTCAATGATTTTAAATGCAAATGAAATCATGTTACTCGTAAGTGCCTTCGTGATACCTCAAAATGAAATGCTCAAAAATTTGACCATTGTCATCAAACAGTAAGCAGTTCAAAAACCAGTGAAATATGATGTCGTAAAAATCTTTTTTGCATTTGACCTACATAGGGGCCATGGATGATGAAATTGGATAAAAACATGTTTTTAGGACTGCGTGGATATAAAGAACGTCCAAAACAAAGATCGTATGAAAAAGTTATCCATGTTTTAAGTTTTTAAGCAAGTATATACCTGCTTTACCCGGTATCGGACACTACACAACTCATTTTGAGGTAGTTACCCATCTCGTAAATGAATTTTGATCATGTTTCTAAACTCAAGTTTCGGTCTAGTATTTGATTTTACTATTCCAGTATATTTAGCTCGGAACCAAATCAGTTTCGCAAAAACTGACGAATAAAAACCCGATTGACGTGAAACTTCAAACACTGTTTTACGGAGATCCGTATATCGGATTTGAATTCTGTTTGAATATTTTAAATCATCATAACTATGAAATTATCCAAGCACTTTCGAAATATTTTTATGTGCTCTGAAACTGACGTCACGTTAATCGAGGCGACTTGTGTGCGAGATAAATCAAGGAGGACACCAAGGACATGCTTGCATGCATGCTTAAAAGGAAGAGTCGGCAGTGTAGTAGGACCTACTGTAAAAGGAAGAGTCGGCAGTGTAGTAAGACAATCAATTTATTGTGAACGACAGTGTAGTAGGACATGCTGTAACGCCCGTATATCCGGGCTAGTCAATTTAGAGACGATAAACATCAAAAATGACTTTTTTGATGGAAGATTATTTAGAAGGATTAATATTAACTAAGTTGTAGTATATGTTACAAGGATTTTGTACATATAAAGAATGCCAAAATCCGAGTTATAACGAATAAGTTATGACCTGTCGAAGTTTCGCGACAGAACCGGCACGGCACAACGCGACGTAAATAGTGAATTTACGTTAGAGTGATGTTTAGCCTTAGTGATCTAAACGAAAGTCGTATTGTTCGTTAAACCGAGAGCGTGCATAAAACGAACGCCCAAATCTGACTTCGTATGAGAAAGTTATGATTTTTTGAAGTTTCGGCTTAGCAGTGTACATCCCAAACTTTGAATATGAGATCGAGCGATATTTATCCGAAACAATCTAAACGAGAATTGAAGATCTCGTCGATAGTAGTCCAACGGTGAAAAGACAGACGAAAACGGACGTCAGTCGAAGGAGTTATGATTTTCGAACGGAGTTTTACTGTCCCGGCCTACTAAAAATAATATATTAAAAATAAAGTAAAAATTAGACGACGGAGTCTAAATGAAAGTTGTAGATCTTGTTCTCACCTATGTGTCGATATAAAGAATGTCGAAAACGAAGTTCGTATGCGAAAGTTATGAATTTCTGAAGTTCAGAACGCGAAACCCCAAGACTGTCAGAAACCAAGATGTAAACAGTGCCCACGACGTGGTATGTTTTCTGACGACTCCTGGAGTCTGCCAGACCCAACTTGCGATGACGCATGCAATAAAGACCCAACTTGGTATGTTTGTTTACTTGAGATGGATGTTGAATGAATGTTTTATACGAGCTTTTAAAAAGTTTTAAACTGTATATCTAATTTATATCTACAAATATGTTGGGTAGAACATGGGTAGATAAAATAGTTGGTGTGTGATTAAATAATGTGATAAGAGATAGGTGAGGATATAATGGTGATGATAATTAAGTGATGATAGATAGGTGATGAATTACGAGTCCAGGTGATGTTGTGTCTGCATACTTATATGATGATAGTCTAACCCTTATTATGAATTACGAGTTCAGGTGATGTTGTGGCTGCGTAATCATATGATGATACCCTAACCCTTGCTAGACATATATTGAGGGAGTGATCCCCGAATTAGTATTGTCTATGCGATGTAGGCGATGATCCTTATGAAAAGTTCTTAGGAACAAACATATAAGGAAATAAGATGTAAGGAGATAAGAGGTAAACATGATATAAGAGATGACCTTTAGGATAATATCTTTAGGGAAGATTAAACGAAGATAATGAGGATGGGTAATTGTTTGATAATTAAATATAATAATTATTTTATTGTGGGTTGAAAACCATATACGCTCACCAAGCTTCCAAGCCTGATCCACTCAGTTTTCTTTGCATTACAGGTAATGACACAAAAGTATAAGTTGGTGGACCTGACGAGAGATATTGGATTATAGATTAGTAGTTATAAATAACTATTGTAAGGTGTATTTTATACTGTTTAGCTTTTGGCCTGTATCGAAACATGACATCCCGATATTTTATTATTTAATGAAAAATACATTCTCTTTGAGAAATGTTTTGATAAAGTTTTATCATATTTTGTTTTGGGAACAAATTCTGCAACTGTTTTTTTCTGTAAAAGATTACTCTGATTTAAAAAAATAATAATAAACAAATCGTCGGTGCCACTTCCTCCAATCAACACCCTCGTAAGGCACCACCGAGCCCCTTCAAGGCTTCGACTGTTAGATCGTGTTTCTATTTTGATCAGACAAAGGTCAATGGAACCTCAAACCTTTTTTTAAATTAAACAAAAACAACCCTCCATTGATTAATTTAATCAAAATCAGTCCTAATCTCCAAACATTGATTTCATTGAATCCAAAAACAACTCATCCCTTGGTATTTATTAACCAAAACAATCCCATCTATTCAAGAAATTACAAACCAGCACCTCCACTTATTTAGAAATTTAAAAAATGGTTCCTTTAGTTTAAATTCGTTACATAACGTGGTTTGTCCCAACGTAGGAGAAGTAAATTATGGTTTCTTACGCCACGCTTCACCAAATCAAACCAAGTCCGAGTTCACACGTCATGGATGAGTGTTTACGTCCTCTTATTTTTGGGGGAATACATATGAAAAATGTATATCGGTTATGAAAAATGCATGTTGAACTTATATTTAGCTTAATTCAATGTTTTGTCAAAATAATATATCATGACTAGTTTTTATCATGACATGCGTATGTCATAGTGGTTTAAAATATGTTATGACTAGGAAAGATAACTTATATGATGCATATTATAAATTATAAATCATACGAATATTATGATTTTATGAAGTAATGGTTATCAAAAGAATATGAGTTATGAATGTTTATCAATTTTGCATTGTTTTACATATATCATGCATAGATTATACATATGTTAAATAGATATGTATAAATTATAACAATTATATCTTCAAATTTATTTACGCACTTTAGAAACTTACTATCTATTTAAGCAACTAATATACTACGAATATATCAAATTTACTCGGCTTTTATAGAAAAACTATATCGTATACACTTTTATGAATATGTCAAACATTTCAAGTATGAATTTACTTATAATTTATCTCTTTATCGAACATGGTTTTAACTACAAGGGAAATACCTTTTAGACTTTTTAAAAGTATTATTACAGTGGTTAGCAGAAAACCTGTAACTCTCACCAACCTTTGTGTTGACTCTCAAACTACATGTATTCTCAAGAGATCATTGAACCAACTCTTAGCAGAAGGAATGTTCATGGATTTCGGGCAATCTAGTTTTATATAGTTTTGTTATATCGGCCTACTTGTTAAGGCAGATTCAGGAACTTATTATTTGTATAAACCTTGTATTCAAAATGTAACTTATTGTTCTAACTTGTGATGTATATTTAATTTGCTTATTATCCATGAACTAAGTCACACAGCCTGACATGTTCTGCTGTCTCGGTCGTAGGTGTTACAATGGGTCAATCCATACACATTATACAAGTGGGATGTGACAATTGTAGCGGGCCGCATTTAACTAAGGACTTCAACTTGGAGATAAATACGATGAAGATTGGTTCATATTTTTTTATTTTTTTTAATTGTGCTCAGTCCTTTTTTTTATCCAATAAAATTCGTCCACAAACCACTTCACACCGCTTCTCATTGTTTTGTGTTCGCAATCGGTTCCTTCATTCTCTTCATGAGACTTCATTTTGTTGCCATCATTGATGAAGAAGGAGGTGTCCTCGTTGTTGGCTTCGTTATCGTTCACACCGTCATTGCCGATTTCACAGTCCTCCTCCGCCGGTATCTCGGTGATACGTCTGAGCTTGATGTTACCTGACGACGTCAAATAATGACGACACAATCTACTCAGAGGGCAATCAGTTTTTAATAGCCACTCGATTGGTCCTGCAATAAGCAACTCCATCTGTGTTTGTCTCTCTTTGAACCACCAATTTCGCTTGTTGTGCTCAATCAACACTTCCTCAAATTAGCATCGTCTCTCTTCGAGGGTGATAGTCGTGAAAGAAACATGCCTTTGATGCTTCCATATACCCCCAATTTTGGATGCGTAAATATTCTCCCAAAGCCCGTTTCTAATATTGATTGCAAAACAAGTCAATTTTTTCTTTTAATTTTTGAACATGCCATCAACCCTCTGTCGTCTCTGTATCTTGAAGGTTTTTATAAAGTCCAGCCCTAATTTTCCGTTTTCAGAAATTACCCAAAATCATAGGTTAATTGGCTTCGTTCTTTGTTTTACATCTTCTCGATGTGTGTGTTCATTCCGGTTCATCAACTGACCTTTAGCACTGGTTCCACCAACGATCACTCCTTGAGCTCTATTTTTGAAGGTGCGTATTTAGCAAGGCATCATAAGCCTCCAGATCAGACCTCCCATCAAGTAAGGTGCTGTTTGTTTTTTTGAAACCAAAATGTCTGCAGTCTGCGGACCACATCTGCAAGCCTCTGCGGCAGAAGAGGTGGACCAAATGTCTGTAGTCTGCAATAAGAAGACTGTTTGTTTTTAACGTCTGCAGCTGTTGAAATAAATTAATTTTTCAAACTTAATTTCATGTAATAAAGATTAAAAATGCATTTTCAGCAAAAAGAGAAAGAAAAAAAAAACGGGTGGTCTTTTTTTTTGGTTAAAATGAGGTCTGAAAACGTTTGAAGACAGTGGCCCATGTCTGCGCCAGGAAGACCTCGCGCAGAAGTTTTTTGGTCTGCGCACTTCCAAAAAACAAACACTCTGCGAGGGCATATGTCTATGCGTTGTCTGCGCGGCGCAGACAAAAGTGGTTGCGCAGCTCTTCACAAAAAA
The DNA here is from genome assembly GCF_002870075.4 of Lactuca sativa. Taxonomy (NCBI): domain Eukaryota; kingdom Viridiplantae; phylum Streptophyta; class Magnoliopsida; order Asterales; family Asteraceae; genus Lactuca; species Lactuca sativa. The sequence continues at coordinate 5,076,843 of NC_056630.2, read as the reverse complement.
AACAAACAGCCCCTAAGTGTCGACTTTTATTTGTAGTTATCAACCTCAATGACTTTATCTCATATAAAAATGCTTTTATTAATAAGGCTTATGTTTTTTTCAAGTTGTTAGTGATTTCATTCGGTATGGTCATATATATTTTGTATATTTTTGCCTCGCAGTTCAAATGCTTGTTACTAGAATTTGAGCCATTTTGATGATTGTAACTTTAATGAATGTAATTTTTTAATTATATATTTAAATGTAACTTTATTGTACTTTTTCCTAATGAATGTAATTTTTAATTTTAGATTTTTGACTTTTCGTCCGTTCGTCCCAAAATTATTGTTCACGGACAAAAAAACACACAGATTAAGAAAAACAATCATTAGTTTTGTTTTTTTGAATAAAATGACCCTTTTGTCATTTTCTAAAAACAATGAGAAATGTACATTTGTAATTATTCAAGTTTACTTTATTAAATGTTAGAGTAATATGGTAAAAGTGTATATCTATTTTTGGTAGTGGACAATAATTTTGGGACAAACTAAAATAGTAAGGTGGACAATAATTTTGGGACGGAAGGAGTATTTCTTACAAGAGCTGTGAATTTCTGGACAAACAGCAGATGGTGTTTTTTTTTTTTTTTCCAGGTTTATGCCCTTCTTATTGGTGATTATTATCCAATTCTTGGTGATTGGATGACTGCTTTTGATTTGCGTCGGCTGATTGAGTTATATTGCTGGCCTTTATTTTACTTTTTCAATTGGTTGAATACTTGAGGTTTTTTAGATTGATTGATGGGTCAAATGACATCATTGACATGTTTTACCATGCTTAGAATATCATTATGTTTTATAAGATTTATCCTTTTTTTGTTTTCTAGAAACATTCATTTGGCAAAATTTATGTGTGTTTTATAATTAAATGATTAATTTACATCATGTGTGGATACTTTGTTGAACTCCTCGTATGTCCCTATTATGAGACAAATGGAGTCCACAAATTCACAAAATCTCTAATTTGGATCAACAAGATATGGCAACAATGTTAGGAACCAAAAGTATGTCTAAAGCTTTGCTAAGGTTAATAAGATGTATGTTATCCAAATGTGTAAATGACACTTGATGTTGATTTTGCTTTCATGTATGATTTTGTAACTGTACATATGAAGCATACAAAAAATTGCCATCGGCTACATACAATAAAAAACAATATATGTGTTTTACCCATCTTATTTGTAAAATCGGGTATCTTAAAAATTACATTAATATGCCATGAAAAATAGGGATGTCAACGGAGGCAAACGAAACGGGGAGTGCATCCCCCGCCCCCGTTTCCGAAATTACCCTGTTCCCCCGTCCCCACCCCCGCCCCCGAAATGTTCAGCCTTCCTAACCCCACCCCACTCTCGATTGATTTTAGGTTGCTTTTTTTGGACTAAAAGAAGTTGTTACTTAGGCTAAAAGAAACTATTTTTTATGAAACAAATAATTATTTATAACAGAATTTTACACGTTAAAAATAAAAAAGTTATGGCATCTTAAAAACAATATACTAACAACTTAAAAACATGTTTTTTGATGAAATTGGAAGCTAAAATCATATTATTGTTTAATATATTTATATATATATATATATAAATATATGTGTAAGTTATTAACGGGATCCCCATGGGGGTTTCGGGACAATATTGTCTGCCCCTGAAATTAAAACGGGGGTTAACCTTTTCCCCACCCCCGATTTTAAAAAAAAAATCCCCCAAATGGGACTGGGTCCCCATCGGAACGGGGTCCCACGGTATTTTTTGACATCCCTAATGAAAATCGTACCTCTTTTCCCTACAACCGCCAAACACCAACAAATGGACCTTCCTATTTTTGAATTTAGAATCGTTTTGACAGGATGTTGATTTGAAAAAAAAAAAGACCCATATGAACTTCCATATAAGTTTTATGTTGATAATTCTACTTTGATTTATGAAATTTGTTGTTTGTCGGTTGTTAACTTTGGATTCATGATTAACTGGATTATGTAGTTTCCATTCTACATGTATTGTTTACGCTTTGGTTTTGCAATGACGATGGCCCTCTTTCACGTAGCTATCGACTACAAAACATAAAAATCCAAAGGACAATGAAATCTTTTTGCCTTTAGGTGCATTTTCCATTTTAGGTTGTTGTACTTTTTTTCATGTTTAGGTGGTAAATGAACTAAATAGCAATGCGCTTTGCTTTTATACTCTTTTTTTATTATGTTTTTAGCAATTTGTTTTGATTTTTTTTTACCAAAATGCAAAGTACATTGTCACTAGGTGTATTTTCCATTTTTTAGGTGTTAGATGCACTAAATAGCAGTGCACTTCGAATTTACACATTTTTTTTTGCATTTTGCAATTAGTTTTTGATTTTTTTTACCAAAAAACCAAATTTCATTGCTATTTGTTGCATTTCTTCATGTTTAGGTGGTAAATACACTAAATAGCAATGTACTTTCGATTTGGTGAATTTTCTATATTTAGGTGGTAAATGCACTAAATAGCAATGTACTTTGAATTTACACCTTTTTTCTAGTTTGTTTTTTTCAATTTTTTTGTTTTTTTTAACAAAAACTAAAGTGCATCACCATTAGGTGCATTTTCCATATCTAAGCAAAATGTGACCCTTGTTGGTATTTCCCCATTGCTCTTTCTTCTTTCATCCATGACTTTAACTAATTCATATACTGTTTCATCTTTTCCTTAAGCCAGGAAAAAATAACTTTATGGACCAAAAACGTTGTTGATGTTTATGGATTTATTAAAGACTTTGGCCTACTAAAAGATGAATTTTTCTTTGCCATTGTACTTTGACTATTATGCGAATGTAAATGAGCGATTTGCAGAGAATAGCAAGATACTTTATTGTGGCTACCAATTCAGATAATGTACTATAGTTTCACACAAAAGTGATACATTCCAACCACCGCAAACACGAGGAAACCCTATTAGTTACCATAAATAAAATATAATAAAAGACCATATGTTTACATACTAATAATTAGTTGTGGTTGAGGAAAAATGTTTTTTAATTTGTTCTTATAATGAATGATTTACTTGTCAATTTTTATGTATGATCATATGAAAAATAAACAAATATACAATAAAACTTGTCATTTTTTATACATAGAGATCAATACTGGTATATAATTTTTATTAGATAAAATTTAAGAAATGATTTTTATGATATGTATATTAGAAATAACAAGTTTGGTCCAACTTTCATTTTCGTTACATTCGTGGTACACGTGGTTTCATATTTCTTTTGCAAAAAATGCTCCCCTTGACAAAGTAGGTCAGATTCTAATGTTAAATATTTTTAAAAAGAAAACTTTACCTTTATTATTATTATTATTATTATTATTATTATTATTTTCTTAAAACATTTATCACATAATAAATTCACACACCGTCTTCAACCTCACCTCACCCCCACCCAATGCCTTTCATGTCATACACATCCTTTCTTTTCTTTTTTTTTCATCATATGAAACATCCCAAAAATCATGACCAAAAATTTCATTTTTAATTATTAAATAAAACCATGGTTTTCAAAATCATCTCATCAAAACATAAGTCATAGTATCTCAAAACATCATGAACGGTATATCAATCAAAAACATCTGTCAAATATATCAGAGTAAACATCTGAGGCTAGAACATCATAGTGTGTGCAATGCAGTCATCCCGAGCTCTTCCCTTTGCTACCGGAAGTACCTGAAACCAAAATTGAAAATTGTATGCACGAAGCTTAATGAGTCTCCCCAAATTACCACATACCATACACATAACATGCAACTAGGAGATACTGGCCCCACCCACTCTCGAGGAGATACGAGCCTCGCCCACACTTGGCTAACAGGCCTCTCCCCATATAATACGGGCCCCGCCCACGCTTAGTGAGATACGTGCCTCGCCCACGCTCATCTATGTAGTAGATACGGGCCCTGCCCACACTCGGCTAACTAGGAGATTCGGGCCCCGCCCACACTAGTCCATGACCTAACATGAAAGGCCCCATTATTGATAGCCTTTCCAAGCCTACTAGTGGCCCACCAATGGCCCAATTTTCTAAATTGGGCCCAACTCCTCAAATGGGCCTTCCTTTAAGCCCAAAAATATTCTTAGCCCAAAATAACTGATTTTTGATGGCCCATTATGGCCCAAAATAGCAAAGTCTAATGAATGGCCCAACCAGAGGCCCAAATAACACCAAGCCTAAATTCAGTGAGTACACGGGGCGTACTCCTCTGTACGCTAAGCGTACATGTTGCATGGCTTGTACACTGCGCATACGGGCTTGTACGCCCAGCGTACTACCTTGTTAAGCCATAATCTCCAAAAAAGAGCTTAACCCCTTAAGACCTAAAGCTCAAAACACATATCTGAGTCTAATAAAGTGTCTTAACCCATAAAGTCGATTACTTGGTGGCTTGCACACCCCCATATGGACCCAAACTTGAAATATGACAACCTACTTCCATAGAAATGACTAATACTCATGCATAGCCACATCAAGACCTTCACGATGGTAAATTTCTGTCTCTGGGACTCAAATAGCACTAAGGGTGGCAACCCTAAGCCTAGAAACAAATCTGGAACCATAAAGTTCCATTCTTGGGACCAAAAAGGTCCAAAACCCCATTACAAGAGATCTATGCATTCATGAGGCAAGTTTTGAGGTTTTTACCTCAAATGAGTGCTAAGTGATGATGATGTCTCAGATCTTTAAGCTTAAGCTACACAAGTTCTTCTTCACCAACTTCCTATTTCTCCCTCCAAGCTCCAAGCTACTAAAATGGGCTATACAAGATCAAGATCACACAGAGATGAAGAAGGTTAGGTTTCAAGGGTTTCCGAGTTAAGGAGGTTGGGGTTGGGGGCATATTGATGTATATATATGGCCTAAACCCTAAAAATTAGGGTTTTGAGTCAGCTCGCGTACGCTGCGCGTACACTTTGGTACGTTGTGTGTACGTGTATCACTCACCCGCATCCAATGCTCCCACTACGCCCTGCGTACGACAAGCTTACGCCCGACGTACGTCTTTAACCAGCCCAACTCAATAACGGCCCAAACTCAATAATTCAACATTAATCTTATAGTCCAACAATTAATTACAAGATTAAATAATTTAGCATTACCTCAGGTCACAGATGTTACATCATATTTCTAACACCTCAAATTTCAAGACAAAATTTTCATTTTTAATTCTCAAAATATTACTCATAAATTCAAATCACCACATATATTGTAAGTTATTATAAAAACAATATCAGAGTATCGCAAAATCCTCAAATCTCCATAAGTCAACGGATGTGTACAATCATGCCTCCGCCTTCCCAGAATCTATAGAAGTACCTAAAACACATTTTACTCAACACGGTACGCACGAAGCTTAGTGAGTTCCTCAAATACCACATACACAAATAATTAGCCTATCATGGCTATGTCTCGATAAGGACCCTCCGGTCATGTGTCTCAATGAAGACCTTCTGGTCTCACTGCTCGGTATGGACCATCCGGTCATAGCTCAACATATATATATATATATATATATATATATATATATATATATATATATATATATATATATATATATATATAACAGCATAAGTCACAAAGACATAATGCATAATAACACATAAAGTAGGTAAGACCCTCCGGTCAGTAATACAAATAAGATCATCTTATTGCAATGGAAGCAAATCAGGTCTGATGTCTGAATAGTGAGGGTAGGGGCAGTACAATCCTTGCTAAAGTGATCAGTCTTGCCGCACTTATAGCAACCCGATCCCTCAACTCTGCAAACTTCCTCGTGTGGCTTGCCGCATTTCCCGCAGCGGCTTCGGCCTTGGTGACCCTGAGACCTCAAGTCGAATCCCTTGGGTTTCTTCGTCGAAACCCCATTTGCCTGCCTAACATCCGCCTTCCTCTTCTCGAGGTGCTCTGTATCAATCCCCCTCTCTCGTGCCCTGACTATCATATCATCCAGGGTCGGGTACGCCGAGTAACTGACATATTTCTGAATGTCAGCTCTCAACATGTCATGGTACTGGTTATTCTTCATCTCCTCATCAGCCGCATACTGGGGAACCAACAAAGCCATCTCCCTGGACAGAGGGTCCATACCGAGTAGTGAGACCGGAGGGTCTTCATCGAGACACATGACCGGAGGGTCCATACCGAGCAGTAAAGACCTTCCAGTCTCACTGCTCGGTATGGACCCCCCAGTTATAGCTCAACATATATATATATATATATATATATATATATATATATATATATATATATATATATATATATATATATATATATATATAACAACACAGGTCACAAAGACAAAATGCATAATAACACATAAAGCATATAAGACCCTCCGGTCAGTAATACAAATAAGCTCCTCTTATTGAAATGGAAGCAAATCAGGTTTGATGTATGAATAGTGGGGGTAGGGGCAGTACAATTCTTGCTAAATTGCCCAGTCTTGCTGCACTTATAGCAGCCCGATCCCCCAGCTCTGCAAACTTCCTTGTGTGACTTGCTACATTTCCCGCACCGGCTCCGACCCTAGTAGCCTTGAGACCTCAAGTCGAATCCCTTGGGATTCTTCGTCGAAACCCCAGTCGCCTGCCCAACCTCTGCCTTCCTTTTCTCGAAGTTCTCTATATCAATCTCCCTCTCTCGTGCCCTGGCTATCATATCATCCAGGGTCGGGCACGCTGAGTAACTGACATATTTCTGAATGTCAGCTCTCAACATGTTAAGGTACCGGGTTTTCTTCATCTTCTCATCACCCGTGTATTGGGGCACCAACAAAGCCCTCTCCCTGGCCAGAGGGTCCATACCGAGTAGTGAGACCAGAGGGTCTTCATCAAGACACATGTCCGGAGGGTCCATACCGAGCTGTGAGACCGGAGGGTCTTCACTGAGACACATTACCTTATCAAGACATAGCCATGGGAGGCTAATTATTTACGTATGTGGTATTTGGGGAACTCACTAGCTTCATGCTTACCGTGTTGAGTTAAATGTGTTTCAGGTACTTTTGTAGATTCCGGGAAAGCGGATGCATGATTGTACACATCCATCGGCTTATGGAGATTTGAGGATTTTGGGCTACTCTGATATTGTTGTGATAATAACTTACAATATATGTGATGAGTTGAATTTATGAGTAATGTTTTGACAATTGTAACACCTCAAATTTCAAGACAAATCTAGAGGGTCTTATTTGTATTATTGAATGGAGGGTCTTATCTGCTTTATGTGTTATTATGTGTTTTGTCTTTGTGACTTATGTTGTTATATTATTCTGTATATATATATGTTGAGCTATGACCGGAGGGTCCATACCGAGCAGTGAGACTGGAGGGTCTTCACTGAGACACATGATCGGGGGGTCCATACCGAACCGTGAGACCGGAGGGTTCTTATCGAGACATAGCCATGAGAGGCTAATTATTTGTGCATGTGGTATTTAGGGAACTCACTAAGCTTCGTGCTTACCGTGTTAAATTAAATGTGTTTCAAGTACTTTTGTAGATTCCGGGAAGACGAAGGCATGATTGTACACATCCATCGACTTATGGAGATTTGAAGATTTTGGGATACTCTGATATTGTTTTGATAATAACTTACAATATGTGTGATGATTTGAATTTATGAGTAATATTTTGAGAATTAAAAATGAAAAATTTGTCTTGAAATTTGAGGTATTACAGTTATCCCCCATTTAAATTTGATTTCACCCTCGAAATCGCTCATTGTCAATACTCAGATCTAATCAATAACCGGAGAAGTGCATCCAAAAAATCAGAACATAAAACGATCTCCCCAAAACAACCGAAACCAATCAGAACCCTTTAACCCGAAGAAAAATAACCCTTCACCGTTATTACTGACCGGAGGGTCTTATTTGTATTATTGACCGGATGGTCTTATTATGTTGTTGACTGGAGGGTCTTATTTATATTATTGACCGGAGGGTCTTATTTGTATTACTGACCGGAGGGTCTTATCTGCTTTATGTGTTATTATGCATTTTGTCTTTGTGACTTATGCTGTTATATTATTCTGTATATATATATATACATATATATATATATATATATATATATATATATATATATATATATATATATGTTGAGCTATGACCGAAGGGTCCATACCGAGCAGTGAGACCGGAGGGTCTTCACCGAGACACATGACCGGATGGTCCATACCGAGCTGTGAGACCGAAGGGTCTTTACTAAGACACATGACCGGAGGGTCCTTATCGAGACATATCCATGAGAGGCTAATTATTTGTGTACGTGGTATTTAGGGAACTTACTAAGCTTCGTACTTACCATGTTGATTTAAATGTGTTTCAGGTACTTATGTAGATTTCGGGAAGGCGGATGCATGATTGTACACATCCGTCGGTTTATGGAGATTTTAGGATTTTGGGATACTCTGATATTGTCTTGATAATAACTTACAATATATGTGATGATTTGAATTTATGAGTAATATTTTGAGAATTAAAAATGAAAATTTTGTCTTGAAATTTTAGGTGTTACAATATTTGATTATCTACCCACCCAATTCTACCTAAGATCGACATCTACACAAGCCTTCCAACGATCCAACTTAACAAAAAAACAAATATCCGGCTAAATTCCATGGAAAATTAGGTAATTAAAGATGTTATAGAACTTTTTCTTGGGGGTAATATGGTTTTCGACATAATCCAATATAGTTTCTGTCAACTGCACTGAGAATTACTCACTTGATATTTCCAAAAGCGAGCTGACAAGGGAAATCTCATATGAATTCCGTGACATTTAAGTTCTTGAGCTCTTGGTTGCATATAAGCGAATGGAAGGTGCCATATATGGCTTATGTTTTACAATCACGCAGGGAGCATGGAAGAAGAAACCAATTCAATTTCATCAAATGAACATCAAATAAAAATCGACACATATCTATGTTTAGTTGTGATCAATTTGAAGATAAGTAAACCCAAAATCGATTTCATTAAAATCGTCCCCTTTTACGTCCACCGAAAACCATTCACAATCGATGCATACCTATGTTGGGAGCATGATGTTTTCAAGTCCCCTCGGTACACTATCATTATATTCATGGGTTAATTCATTGAAAGAACAATCTAAGCTCATTTTTTTATTCATTACGAACTCATCAACATGAAGCTAAATCATACATGTGGAAGCCTTGCAAGAGTAGTTTAAGTTTTTCATCCATTTATAGTTTAACTAGGCGAATGCCCGCGCCTTGCGCATAAACACTTATATAGTCAAAGTCTTTACAAATATATGATTTTTTGAATATAACAATAACGTTGTTGTTAAATTTGATATAATAATTTATATATACTATATTAATATAATATATTGATTATTTTGAATTATATGATAATATATACATTTATTATAACTTCATAATCTCAATCGTTTGAATGACTTCTACCCGCGAGTTACACATGAATAAAAGTAAATACAATATATGATTTGATGTTATTTATAGTTGTTTTTATTGTTAATTAATTTTTTAAAATTTATTTGCTTAATGTTTTAATTTCTATCATTATCATTATTTAAAACATCAAACATTGTTTTTTATTTTAAAGCTAACAATATAATCATTTATATAGAGTTGTTTTTAACTATTATTATTGTAAGTTATTTTAAGCTAGTTATTTGGAAACTTTTAACGATTATAAAAATATATTTAAGAAACATTTTAGTTAAATTTAAATTACAATTTAGTTTTTGCTTTTTTCACTGCAATTTATCACTTTTAACTATTTACAAAATATTCTTTAGTTTTTTTAAATGGAATTGAAATTTATATTTGAGTTGACATTATAATGCGCAAAAACACCTATATAGTTGAAGTTTTTACAAATATATACTTTTTAAAATATAACACTAACGTTGTTGTTAAATTTGATATAATAATTCGTATATTAATTTGATATAATATATTGACTATTTTGAATTATATGATAATATATAAATATATTATAACGTCATAATCTCAATCGTTTCTACTCGCGAGTTACACACCAATAAAATTAAATATTATATATGGTTTAATATTATTTATAGTTATTATTTTTAACTAACTTTTTAAAATATATATGCTTAATGTTTTAATTTCTATCATTATAATTATTTAAAACATCAAACATTATTTTTTGATTTTAAAGGTAACAATATAATGATTTATATAGAGTTATTTTTAACTATTGTTATTATAAGTTATTTTAAGCTATTTATTTGAATTTTTTTAACGATTATAGAAATATATTTAGGAAATATTTTAGTTAAACTGATATTACAATTTACTTTTTTGCATTTATCACTATAATTTATCACTTTTAACTATTTACAAAATATTATTTGGTTTTTTTAGTGGAACTAAAATTTATATTCAAGTTGACACTGTAATGTTATATTTAAATTAACAATTTATGTATTTTGTCCAAACTGTTCAAAAACTGTAGCTTTAAACTGATAATGGTTTACATGTAACAACATTTTAAAGCTAATAAATTAAGTATAATATGTTAAAATTTAAAGAAATAACTTTATAAATTGAAGTAATGATATTATTTTAAAATTGAAATTTAGTCTATTTATGATTACACTTTAGGTTTGATATTTATTTAACCTTATTAACCAACTTACAATCATTATTAAAAAGACACTACAATTTATCACTTTTATCTATTTATAAAATAATCTTTGGGTTGTTTAAGTTAAATAAAATTTATATTTATGTTGAGCCTATAATGATATATTTTAATTAATAATGTAAGTATTTTATACAAATTGTTCAAAAATTATACATTTAAAATGATAATGGTTTACATCCAACAATATATTAAAACTAATAAATTAAGTATAATATGTTAAAAATTAAAAAACATAATTTTATAAGTAGAATTAAAGATATTATTTTAATATTGAAATTTAGTTTATATATGAATACACTTTAGATTTGATATTTATTTAACCTAATTACCAAATTATAATTATTATTATAAAGAAATTAAAAAGTCATGGGAGTTTCAAATGAATGTGGTGAAAGGAAAAAAAGAATGGGGGTTTCAAATGCATGAGATTCAAAAAAAATGCTAGCTTTATAAGTATGTATGATACCTTTAACTTATACTATAATGATTAAGAAAAACCATGGTAATAAGATTTAGCTTGGATGTGTTATTAAATTGATTTGCAAACTGAAGTTTATTTAACAAAAAACTCATTACGATCTATAAAAATTGATTAGTTTGGGTTAACATCGATTAGACTCAAAATGATGGAGTAAAAACAAGTCAAGCTTAGGGTGTAAGTGAACCGAGCTACTCGTGATCTACTCGGGACTGACTTGTTAAGAGCGCGACTTGAGATCGAGTTAAACAAGCCCAAGCCAAAATATGAGGCTCATTTAGTCGAGCTTCAATTAGTGAGTTCACGAGTCTAAACGAGCATAAATGAGTCTATATATAATATACATTATTATTATTTTTACATATTAAAACAAAAATATATTTGAGGAATTAGGGATTTACGGGTATTACTAAATGGGTTTCTTAACGAGACTGAATCGAACTTATGCTTATTTAGGCCCATCAGAAAAAACCCGATATTGAGCCCGAGCCAAGCATATATAATTCTTCACGAGCTCGAGCCGAGCTCTATACAATAAAGCTCGAATTGAGTTGAGCTCGAGCTCGAGCCTCTCATAACTTAAACAAGCCCGAGTCGAGCCTGTCCAAGTTCGACTCGACTTGACTCGTTTACACTCTAGTTAAGCTACTCGTAAACTATTTGAGATCGACTCTTAAAAAGGTCGAATCTTGATCTCATGCTTCTCATGGGCCGAGCTTGAGCTCTGAAACTATACTTGAAACGAGTCGATATCGAGCTCTGAAACTATGCTCGAAACGGGCCGATCTGGAGCTCACATTAATTTAAATAAGCTCAAGCTGAGGTTGTGTATGCTCGGGGTCGACTCCACATATTTACAAGCTTGTGTATGCTCGGGGTCGACTCCACATATTTACATCCAATTGAAGCTTTGTCTGGATTCTTTGTCGTAGGGTGTCGGCAAAAATCAAAGGGAGCAGGGAGGAAGGAGGAAGGGTAATAGTTAGTGGACGAAAGTAATCAAACGAAGATGGGAGAGATGTACGATGAGGATGGGGTCACGTGAATTCTTTATCTTGTTGTAATAAAAAGAGAAAATAAAAAAGGAAAAACAAAAGAAAGGGAAAGTTTATCTTTTCACAACAAGTTAACAATTTTTTTTTTTCTAATGAAGTTAGGGCTAAGGACCGTTAAAAAAAATACAACAACATCAGCGTGATGAAAACAGAAGTTGGGTCAAACCTGCATCATATTAAAACACATGGACATTCTATAACTTTGTGTTATTATTATATTATAAGGATTTTTTTTTTTAAATCGCAACTATAATAGATATTCCATGAACATAGATAAAAAGTCAATACATATCGATAAAAGATAAACGAACAATAAGCTGCGGCGCTAACCCTTTCTGAATAATAAAACTAATTCTTTTGAAAACATATGTGAATATAGGAGATATGACATTAGTATGCATGACCCATTAACTCCGTCGCATATGGTGCGAGAAAACCAAATATATCAAATACAAAATGAATAAACACTATCTTAATTTTTTTTTTTCAAGAATATAAAAGAAATTGGATCAAATTGTTTATATTGATAGAAAAAATAATTACACCGTAAAAAATAACAAAAAGGTATAACCATATTTGAGGTAAATCGAAAAGATCAAAGGGCCATAACCCAAAGTCTCAATATCTTAAATAAGGGCCTTTTCAAAACCCTAAAAGCCCACTATAAACTCACTACTTTAGCGACAAGTAGGGTTTCTTCCTGTTTTCAGTCGTTCACAGCCTCTCTGCAATCGTTTTCTCCTGCGTACATTTTGGTTGAGACAGAAAGAGCGAGAAGGAAAAATGGCGGATTCGTTGGTCTTACGAGGCACCATGAGAGCCCATACCGACTGGGTTACCGCAATCGCCACCCCAATCGATAACTCCGACATGATCGTCACCTCTTCTCGCGACAAATCTATAATCGTTTGGCGCCTTACAAAAGAAGACAAAACCTACGGTGTTGCCCAACGCCGTCTCACAGGTCACTCTCATTTCGTTCAAGATGTTGTCCTCTCCTCTGACGGTCAGTTCGCTTTATCCGGATCATGGGACGGCGAGCTCCGTCTGTGGGACCTCAACGCTGGAACCACCGCACGACGCTTCGTAGGCCACACCAAGGACGTCCTCTCCGTCGCCTTCTCCATTGACAACCGTCAGATTGTCTCGGCATCGCGGGACAAGTCGATTAAACTCTGGAACACTCTCGGCGAGTGCAAATACACAATTCAAGACGGTGACGCACACAACGATTGGGTTAGCTGTGTTCGCTTCAGCCCTAACACGTTGCAGCCAACAATCGTTTCAGCTTCTTGGGATAAGACGGTGAAGATCTGGAACCTCACTAATTGCAAGCTCAGGTCAACTTTAGCTGGACACGGCGGGTATGTCAATACCGTCGCTGTATCTCCTGATGGTTCGTTGTGTGCCAGTGGTGGTAAAGATGGGATGATCTTGCTGTGGGATTTGGCAGAGGGAAAGAGATTGTACTCTCTAGAGTCCTCTTCCATCATCCATGCTCTTTGTTTCAGCCCGAACAGGTATTGGCTCTGCGCAGCCACAGAGAGCAGCATTAAGATCTGGGATTTGGAGAGCAAGAGCATTGTTGTCGATCTTAAGGTCGATCTCAAGCAGGAGTCTGAAATGGCTGCCGAAGGCACAACCACTCAAACTAATGCTGGGAAAACTAAGGTCTTTGTCTTTTTACTTTAAGCTTTATACATTAAATTTCACATACTTTTATTTTTTGTATTCCACATTAGGAATTTGAGTACGAATATGCCTGATTTTTTATGGACTTAATGAATTTAGCTACCTACTGGTAGCAGTTTAAGGACGTATGCTTAGTATTCTAAGTATGCTCATGAGATTTGAAGTTGCACATAGTTTGTTTGTACAAATACGTATATCTAATCTATCGTATTTTCTACAGATAATACTTTGAGAATGCTGTAGATTTGTTTGTCTTGTCATATGTTTATTAGTATCATAAATAAATATTTGCTAAGCATCTTTTGTTTGCATTTGCCTTGATGCAGGTTATCTACTGTACAAGTTTGAGCTGGAGTGCAGATGGAAGCACTTTGTTCAGTGGATATACTGATGGAGTTGTTAGAGTGTGGGGAATTGGACGCTACTAGAAACAATTCAGGAAGAGGGATATGATGATGCTTTTACAATGCCAGCTGTTTTAAGCTGTGTAGGTCTCATTTTTAATATTTTGGATATTTGCTTGATTTTTTTTGAGTTTTTATCGGTTAAGGAAGTTTTAGCTCTGGAGACCATCTTGATTGAGTTTGCTTTTGCTTTTAAGAAATATGTCTTCTTTTTCATAAACTGCTTGTGATATTGATTTCTGTTATGTAGAGCAAATAGAAACTATTGATTTTAGGGATGCATAAATAACTCAGATAACTTATAGTTTGAAACAAGCCAGGCCTTAAAATGAGCAATGGCCCGAGTTTGAGCCTAGAATAAAGCCCATTTAATTATCGAGTCTGATGGTTTTTGTGTGTGTGTATATATATATATATATATATATATATATATATATATATATATATATATATATATATATGAAATAATAAAATATGGAAAAATAACAAGCTTCAAAGTCAAATGAGCATGTTAACAAGTTGATCCCAAGCTTTTCGTATATGCTTCGTGAACCGAGCTTGAGCCTTCGGACTCTTAATGAATTTGAGGCTGAGCTTCCACGATTATAAAGAGCCCTCACTTGATTAGTGTTGTGCTTGTTTTCATCTTTAATTTATATCAAGAAAAGTCCCAGAATTCTCGCCGGGCTTGTTTACAATTTTATTAATATAAGAGAATCTTCAGAAAACTTCAAAATTTTTGTAAAAATAATCAGTCCATTTTTTTTATTTTTATTTTTAATAAAAAAACCTAAGAAAGTGGATATTTTTTTTACTTTAGTTCAGGTCATCTATGCCACACGACATACTAGACAAATGACATGACATACTAGACAAATGTTGATATGGTCTGAAGTAATATCAGCATCTTCTTCGTGTAAAAAGAGGAATTTTGTATTTGTATGTGAAAATATTTATATGTATTTTTACATAAATAAATATATTTATTAGTTTTTTTTATGTATCTTTATGCATATAACTACTTACAAACTACATATAAATACATAAAAAAATATACGTATATTTATTTACGAAGTATTATACTTATTTACGTTTTTAAATATAATAAAAATAATAATGATAATAATAACAGTAGTTGTATTAGAAACTTCTCATTTAATACATTCATGTATGTGTCAAGGTAGAACTACATATAAATTTCTTGTCCAATTGGTAAGGTAGTGGTGTTTTATAGGGGAGGCCAATGTTTGAATCCAATGCCGGCAGTAAATTGGTATATTTAATACTAGGTGTGAGACCCATGTATTACATGAGTTTATTTAAAAAAAATTAAATATACAATTTTAACAATTTGAAAACTTTAAATTTATAAGAAAAATAAGAAAATTTTTGAATTATTAAAATTAATGAGACTTTAATGCATTAGATACATTACATATATAAACCACTTTCTAATAAATACCTTACATATATATTACCTTATATATTAAATGTGGATTTTAATTTAATAAAATCAAAAATACAATAAAATGACAAGTGGAAAATAGAAAAATTTAAAATTTATAGAAAATGCCATGTGTCCAAATGAATGAGAAGAGGACATGTGGCAAAGTCATTTTCATTTATTAGGGTAGATATCTTGTTAATAGTTCTTTTATACTGACTTACTAAGTTGAAACCCAAAAAACAATGGGTTATAATTGAAAAACAAAAACCCATCAATCTATTAATTGAAATCGAAAAACCGAACCCACTAAGTTTCAAAAACCAAAACCGAACTTGTCGGTTTGAGTTTGGGTTTACCCAAAACCAACACATGTTTAACCCTACTCCCCCACATAGATCATTATCCCAACACTTAACATTTGGATTCAGTGCAAGTGTCTTCTTTACTGGGTTCAATTTCGAAGCCCATTTAATAAAAGTAAGACGTTATGAATAAGTTTATGCTCTACTTTACTTGGTCTTGTCTATTGACATCGTATGAAGATCAACAAGGACCGAAAAATAAACCCATGCCGAAAACCAAAGGTGCCAAAAGGGGGGCTACTACATCATAACACCCCTCCACATGCAGTGGCGGACGCATACTATTTTAGTAGGGGTGTCCCTCATACTTCAAACGGGTATACCTAATAGAAAAAATTAAAAAAGAAAAAATTTTACACTATGAGCCGGAAATTGAGCAGTGGCCCGGGACCCCCAATTCTCCACATAGGTCCGCCACTGTCCACATGTGGGGCGGTTTTGACGTACAGAGGAAAGAAAGAAAGAAAAAAAAAGGAGAGAAGTTATTAGCCATGGTTCCAACCTCGACCAATTACGATGACACCTATCGTGCCACCATTAGGGTGGTGTTCACACTGGTGACTCCCACCAAGCGCCCCATGACACTCCACTCCTGATAGACTTACACTACTCCAGGTAAGTTTTCTAATTCTAATTCTTTTTTTCATGTGGTCTTTGACTAATGATTCTAACATGCATGACAACCCACTATATTCCCTAAGAATGTCCCTATGCTTATCCAAAAATGGCGCCCCTGTCTAAATCTTCATAAAGCTTATCTTTGGTTTTATATAAATCACATTTGCTATTTATTGAATTTTAAGAATGTCTCTATGCTCTTCTGATGCATGTATTGTCGTGAATTGTGGAAAGTTGAAACACGTCTCCACTTCAAACCTAAAATCCCGTTCTTATTTTTTCCGCAACTACTCCTACTAAGAACCATATTCCGTTTCTTGCTCTACCAACGCCGCAGATGCTTTCGGTATGCCTCACCACCACATTCGCTCTACCACCAAAGTCGTCATAGCTTCTCTACAAACGCCTACGCTATAAATAAAAAAAATACATAAAACACTACGCAGCCCACCCCACCCTTCCTCCCCAAAATTTTGCATCTCGCATCATTGTGCGGATACACAAGTAGGAGTAGTGGTGGTGATGAATGTCTTAGTTATATTACTAGTAAAATTGGAAAACCTTTAGCTAAGGATTCTTGGATTGCCAACATTGTACCTATGTCGCAGGAAAATCCATGATTGCCAATTTGCATAACATTAATCATGAATATGCTTGGAAAACTCATATGTGCTCCCATTCTAAGATTTACGGTCACAATTTCACCTTATTGTTTTGAATAATAAAAAATGTTATGAAAACATTGTTAATTAAACCTCCAAAAAGAAGAAGTAAATTAAGAAAACTCTAAGATATATATATATATATATATATATATATATATATATATATATATATATATATATATATATATATATATATATATATATATATATATATATATATATATATATATATATATATATATATATATAATGGTTCCCTTGAGATTAATAAAAAATTAGAGATTATGAGATTAAACATCAGCCAATGGAACTTAACCTCAACTTCCGTCAACTGTTAAATGATGCAGGGGTATAACAGTAAATTTCAGCTTAATGTTTAGAAAGCGGAAACCTTCCTTCTTTAAAAATCATCTTAACGTTAAATCATCGATTCTTAGTATCAATCACGTAATCATATCATTCAATCTTAAAAAATCATTCAATATCATCATAAAGTTCCTATTGTTACTGAATCTGTTTTCAAATTAATCACAATCTTTAAATCGAAAAAAACAATCGAAACAGAGCACCAGTTCATATTTTCATAAATACGAGACATAATCCTCAAATCAAAGAAACAAGCACATCGCATTCATCAACGCAATTCAAGAGAGCAACAGAGCATTTGAAAATAAAACACTTAATGCTTTATTTTATTTTGAACAGGTAGAAATAAAATTTCCAACAAATGATGTAAAATGTACTTGTGAACACTTCAACCGCTTTGAGACTTTGTGCAGACATACATTCAACATACTCATGAAACATGGAATTAAGGAAATACCTTAACAGTACATTGAGAATCGTTGGAGAAAGGATGTGATATCAAGACATTATCACTTTGGTAGGCATGTATATGATACATGAGACAGTGAAATTAACAGATCTGTCAATCAAGCATACTACAACTTTGAAGCATGTTTGGAATATGTAAGAAAAAGTAAAGACAAAATGGATTTGTTTGTTAAGAAAACAGAAAGCATGCTGAAGGAATATGAAAACGATCCTACAAATGAATTGCAGAAAAATATAACAAATGTTGAAGAGGTAGGAAAGCTTATGGGCATTTCTATTCCAAAAGACATTGACATCAATGTTCCAAATGTTCAAAGCAATAAAGGAAGTGGAAAGAAAAATAGAATTCAAAGTGCAACAGACATAACATATAAAAATTCAAACAGTCAAACAAGAAGATGTTGAGGATGTGGAGAAAGGGCTCCTCATAATTTGTGGACATGCCCAATCAAACCTGTAGTTGAACAATCATCAAAAGCTACATAGATAATTACTAGTTTAATCAGTAATGAATAAGTAGTGATTTTTTTTCTAAATAATATACTTTTTGTTTGGTACACTTTACTATTTTTATAAAATAGAATTTACTATGATGTTGTTTACTGAATTCTATCTACTTTGATAATTATTTCTTTGATTTTATTAGTAGTACAACAAATCAGTTTTCTTGAAAATTTTCTATCTTAAACCTTCTTCTATCTAACTTTATGTCATTTATGATTACAAAAGTATATAATCATTTATGATTAAACAAAACATATGAAGTGGTATTACACAATCATATATGATCATACAAATAAAAATAATTATGCAATCTGCTAACTATTATTCAATACATGCAATCATTTATGATTACATATAAATAACATCTAAGTTATACTACAAAACTCATTACATATAACCATATACAACAATATTGTTCCTAAAATATATACAACACTGTTCATAAAAAATATAAACATAACAATATTCATCTAGAAAATCAACTTCTAACCACCCATCATAGAATAACATCAAACATGATAAAATCTTCAATAACAAATAATTTCACAAGTCTCAGATATCACGTTCCCCATTTTCCAAGATTCTTGTTCTTCATATTCGTAGCTAGATTTTCATACAGATTATATCTGACTCCTAGAACACTTCCACCGTTACTTAGAAAGATTATCCCCATTGAACATAACAAATCTTTACTACATATCTGGTGTAGAGAAATATTGTTCATTAAAAAGAAATCTTCTTTAAATGAACAACATTTCTCTACTTCAAAGACATCTAGTAAATATATGATATGTTAAATGAAAATAAACTTTTTAAATAATGGTGGAAATGGCGTTCTCGGAGTCGGATACAATCAGTATGAAAATCTAGCTACGAATAAAAGAACAAAAATCTTGAAAAAATGGGGAAAATGTTATTAGATACAACAAAATTAGTTATTTTTGACTTATAGAGTCCATAATTTACCTGAAATGAAATGGAAGTTGTTTACATCATAAATAAGTAATTGTGATATATAAAAAAATTAAATTAAAAATTGAAGAAATTAATATAAAAAACTAACATTTGGAGAAGTTCAAGCACTCATCTTTGAGCAAATATAAGGGATAGCACGAGGCTACCCCCTTGATAAAAACAAATTCACAACTCAATGAAAAACATGATTCATTTTGATTTATAAAGAAAAGATTCTTCACTACAAACACTAAAAAACAAAACTAAAATCTTAGAAAGATAATATTCTGCATGGTGATGTATTCGATGCACTAAAGATAAACTCACTTATCAAACAAAAGATATAATAAATTGAGTAATATGTTG
The DNA here is from genome assembly GCF_002870075.4 of Lactuca sativa. Lineage (NCBI taxonomy): Eukaryota > Viridiplantae > Streptophyta > Magnoliopsida > Asterales > Asteraceae > Lactuca > Lactuca sativa. The sequence goes on along the minus strand of NC_056630.2, from coordinate 5,056,742 downwards.
TACAACATATGTAATCATTTATGATTACAAAAATAGAGAAAAAATTAATTGATACAATCACTAATGATTACATATAAACGACATATAATCGGTACTAAAAACATAATTACATATAAAAATATAACATAATCTCTTATGATTAACATTCAATAACATAATTCATAGAAACAAACTCACATAATAAAATCCAACAAACTACATATAAACTTGTTTTCCATCACCATAAAAACAAACATTCTTCAGAATATCCATAACATAAAGACAACATAAACCAACATAAACAAACTTGTTCTTAAAACATCATCCATTTACTTCTAAAATAAGAAAATATTCAATAAAAACACTTGACAACCTTCTTTCTATATTCCATTGAGCATCATATGCATGCTTACCACAAATCTTTGGATCAAATTTTTGATACTCATACACAACTTTCAACACATCATCACGTTTCGTATTAATCTCAGAAGTTAAAATTGTTGCTGCATATTTCATTCTCAACTTCTCCAAAAATTTTTCTTGAGAAGCACCTTCTTTTGGAAGACCAAATTTCCATTTAGAAAACTTCACTTCTCTCTTTCATTTGACATCTACTACTAATGTCGTTCTTCATTTATATCTTTAGGTTTGCTAGAAATTGGTTTTGTTGGTCCTTCTAATGTACCCAAAGGGGGGTGCAAAAGAAACTGGACTAGCATTAATAACATCAACATTTGGAATAACACACTCTGGACCAACACTTGGTTTTCCCAAATAAACTATATCCTTAATCTTTTCCTTTGTCATTCGTTCAGAAGAACTTTGACTTTGAGATGAATTCTTTGAACCTTGAGAATCTGACTAAATCCAAGACTAAAACTTGGAACAGAAAACTTCTCAACTTTCCCTTCCACTTTGTCCTTTTCAATGATTGAGTCTCATTTGAATGCTTCAATTGTATAATTTCTAAACCTTCTTCAACAATTTCTACACAATAAAATTATAAAAATCATATATGCATAAACAACAATTATAGACACAATTATATATGAATAAACAATAATTATAAACTAATTACCTCCATATATCTTTATTTTTATTTGAACAATCTTCTTTCTTCTTTTCTACAATAACTTTATCAACAATATGATCTGAAATTACTTCTTTCTTATGATCATCCTCACCCAAATTTACAGTCCCTAAATTATTAAAATCATAAATGAATCATCTATATAACATATTCATATATATTTTATGTATAAAAATACATAAATAAATACTTACCATCACCAAATTCATTTTTCTCAAAACCAGTCAAATTGTTATTCACATCATCTTCAACTCGTTTCTTATTTATACAACCGTCAACCAAATTTTCAGAACCTATAAAATTCAAATATAAAAAATTAAAATCATATATGATTAAAATACATATAATAAAAAATATGTTTATCTTGATCCAAAGTTTTAACAAAACTTTCAACAACTGGATCGCACATGAATTGACTAAAAGATACACCTTCCTGGCTATCACTTAGACCCACACTCTTAGTAACATTTCCGACAATAGAATTTAAATTCATGGCCTCTTCTTCATTGCATCCACTTCCACTTCCTTGTTCATCATCTTCATCATCTTTCTCATTCAACAACTCATTATTTTTACCATTATCATCCTCATATGCATGATCATTAACATCACCTTTACCTTTAACATGATTTTTACCAATATTGCCCTCATGTGGACCATTTCCATCCCCCTTGAGCACCACAAAATTTCCCTTGATCATCATCTTCAACATTTCATGATCATTCAGAAAACCATTCCCAAAATCTTCATCATTAACTTGAACAAAAGAAGGTGTCAATATCAGTTCTCTACTTTGTTGTGAAACATATTGAAAATCAAAACTTTCTGTGCTTAAATCTTCAATAGGAAATAATAAATTTCAAATTTTCAAATTTTGACTTTGAGGAAACTTCAACACTCCCTCATCTATCTTTACAACAAGATCATTTTTCATATCCTCCATCTTCTGATACATATATGAAATTTTATTTTCATACACCTATATAAGAAAAAAGATACTTACGAATAAAATACTTAAACATAAAAAGTCATAAATTAATAGACTAATCAAATAACAAATGAATAAAACTATAAAATTACCTCCACAACACTAACTTTATTAACATAAAAATCTTCTTCATCCTCATCATATAAATCCTTATCACCACCAGATTCATCCTCATCACCACCAGATTCCTCCTCATTATACTCAGATTCTTGACATTCTTCTTCAACATATGGTTCATTAACATCTCCACATCCAAATTCTCCGTTCTCTTGTAAAATATCCTCAAGAAACCTTATCTTCTCTGATGTCCAATAAAAAATAATTGGACGTTTACGTGTGACTTGCAAATGATCAAACTTGAAACTATCTACATACAACAACTACAAAAAACATATATAAAAAATAAGTTAACTTTCTAAAAATATTTACTTATACAATTTAATATATCATTAATCATAATATATATGAATAATCATATATGATTATGATCTGTAATATATAATTAAACAAAAATTAGACTATATAATCATATATGATTATACAATCATATATGATTTATACAAATAAAATATATCATTAATCATAATATATATGAATAATCATATATGATTATCCAGTGTGATATATAATAAATCATACAGTTTAATATATCATTAATCATAATATATATGAATAATCATATATGATTATGATGTATAATATATAATTAAACAAAAATTAGACTATATAATCATATATGATTATACAATCATATATGATTTATACAAATAACATATATCATTAATCATAATATATATGAATAATTATATATGATTATGTTGTGTGATATATAATAAATCATATATGATTATAAAATCATATACGCTTAAAAATAAAAACAAACATATTTTTACAACTAAAAAGAATATTAAAAATTAAAAATTAGCTCACGTACCACAAGGTATGTTGCTGGTCCATAATAGAAAGAAGATTATTTCTTTGGGTTGTAAACCTTCTTCGTCCTTACCAAACAATCAACAATGAAATCGCACTAGTCAATGCTACTTAAATCAGTATCTATTCTGATTAAATATAATGTATTTAGATTACATTTACCCATGCTTTAGACTCACAAAATGTATTAATAAAAGAGAACCAAAAAATTGATTCTAAAGTTATCATCCGCTGCACTAGTTCGAACAAGTTCATTCTTTAGCTGTTTCAATCTCAATTTATCAGTATTTTCATATTGTTTCTTCCACTCAAAGATACAACTCTCTTCATTATTCTAGGAAATGTAATCCATGTTTGAAAGTAATGAGCCACCAGATGGTAATCCTAACATCTCATGAACATATTTACTATCAACACTAACTTGACAATTCTCAAACTCCACTTTCAAAGTTTAAAAATTAAAATGATCAAGAACATAATAAACAACCGTTAATGGTACGTCAATCATCTTCATCCGTAACGAACTCCCAAATCCCATAACCCTAACACAATCCTTCTATTCTCTATTTAAACCTTGAATAACACCCAACAATGACCCGGCTGAACATCTATTCTTTAATTAAGGAAATTCTTTTATAACAACAACTTTTTTCTCTTTCTTCACAACTTTAGTTTCTCTTTTTGGTTTCTTTGAAGATCGAGGATGACTCTGAAATCAAAATCATCTTCATTAGATAGTTCACGTTTCTTACTTACAATTTTGACCTTCTCAAAAACTAATTTCTTTCCCTTAACCTTCAGGTTCACTTTTGGTTGTTCAATAACTGTTTTTTTGGATTTCTTTGACCGTGTTTGCAACACCTCCTTGGCCTTTTCTTTTTTGGAAGATGATCGTGTCTTCCTTGAGCTCTCGAAATTACCTTTTCTAACTACAATTTTCATTAGAAAAATAGTGTTAGTAAAAAAGAAAACATAATACATATAGTCAGTTACAAATGAAGAAACATAATCACTTATGATTGCAAAAACATACCTTTATCATTTTTAACATTGAAAATTTTCTCTAAAATATCTTCATTTTCCTTCTCATCAACAGAAGCATTTACTACAAAAAAAAAAATAACATAATTAGTAATTAGTACAAAACAAAAATGCATATGACTAATAAACTATGATTTTAAATCACCAATCACTAATGATTATAAAAACATATATTTAACATTACTATTTACTAATGATTATAAACAAACATATAAAATCATTTAGGATTAGAACTAGAAATAAACATACAACTAAATATTATGTTCAATAAATTGAAAAAATCACAAAATCAGTTATGATTACAAAAAATAGCTTTAACATTTCTTTTCTTCGAAATTTTCTCTTTAACTTCTCCAGAAAGATCTTCATATTCATATTTGATACATATAAATACATAATTACAAAATATGATAATCAATTCTAAATAAAAAAAAATAAAATATCATTTTAAATCACACAATCACTAATGATTATAAAAGCATACATTTATCATTACTGTTTACTAATGATCATAAACAAACGTATAAAATTATTTATGATTAGAACTAGAAATAAACATATAACTAAATGTTATGTTCAATCCATAGAAAAAATCACAAAATCAGTGAAACTCCTTTGTCTTTTCATATTCTCAAATGACTATATTTCTAAGCATCATATTGATTTGAAACTCCTTTGTCTTTTCATATTCTCAAATGACTTTTCAAATGTCTTCAAAGTAATTGATTTAGCATTAAACACCAAACATGCTATATAAACTCTTACATGTAAGAAGGATGTCATAAGAAAAATAAAAGAAAAAATTTCAATATGCACAATTCTTTTAGAACGTATTAGCAGTGATGAAGTCCCTAAAAGAGCTCTACAAGTCATGGTTATGGATGAATGTATCATTTTTTACTCATAGTTTGTTCGTGTTATATTTTTTTCAGTATTGATGTGCAATTCGAGTTGTGGTTTGCAATTTTCGAAGTGACATGTAAGAACATCATCATTAGCCTATTTGATTTTATATCTTCGTTTTTGTTATGAATATTTCAATTTGCTTTGTTTTTTGTTAGATTTATGTTTCCTTTTATATTTACATTTGTACATGTATAAATGGTTGTTTGAACCACATATTGTAATTGATTAAAACAATACATGTTAAGTATATTGATACACTCTATAATTTGTATCATAAAAGCTTAATTTCAAGTCAATAGTTGTAGCAAGTTGTACAAATCTTATATGAAGTGGCCTAAAATGAGAAGTTTACAAGCTTAACAAAGTTTCTTTCATAATTAGTTTAGTGTTATTAATAATTTTTTATTGTATGCCTTAAAAGACAGCAAACATGCAATAATGAGTTTTTATATCAACTTTGTATAAATATAATTATTTCAAAAGTAAATAGCATATGATTATTTTAATAGTGTGTATGTATGTATATATGTATGTATGTATGTATGTGTGTGTGTGTATATATATATATATATATATATATATATATATATATATATATATATATATATAATTCTATTCTGCGCAACGCGAGAAATTTACTTAAATCAAATTGATATGAAATTTTCACAACAACAAAAGAGTTTTCTAATTTGTGTATACTTATGATTTCAAATATAAAATTATTAATCACTACAACTCAAAAGTTTTTGTAATAAGTTTTTCACAAACAATCACGTGTTTTGAGGATATTTTTAATTAAAATATGAAGAGTTGAAAAAAAGTGTTTTGTCGCATCATGATTATTACTATGCGGATTTTTCTTGGAACAATAAGTATTCTTTTATAATTAGTTTAATGTTATTAATAAATTTTTGTTGTATGCCTTAAAGGCATCAAAAATGCTATAATGAGTTTTTATATCAACTTCGTATAAATATAATTATTTCAAAGTTAATAATAACGATATGATTATTTTAATAACGCGTATGTATGTATGTGTCTCTGTATGTGTGTGTGTGTGTGTGTATATATATATATATATATATATAATATGTCTTATATATATTTTTAGTATGATTTATCAGTGTTTAATAAGGTTTTTTTTTGTTACAAATGTTATAGTAGACATTGTAGTGTTTTTATGTTATTAAAAGTTATTGTATTTATGTTTTTCATATATTTGTTATTCATTAAATACATAAATTAACATATAATTTACAAACCTTAAAATGGTCAATAAAATCATCAAATATTTATTTTTTATACTATTTATTATCCTTTATATATAGATATCAATATATGTTTTATATATATTTATTAACATTGTTTTATCATTTATAAATATTAAATAAGAATTTATAAAATTAGGAGAATGATTAAATAATTGTGTCGATGTGTGTGTTTGCCATTAAAAAAAACTATATAAACATATTCTTGCGCAACACGCAGGGATTCGTCTAGTTATAAAATAAAAAGAAGTAAGTCTTTCGGCTTCCAAGTCACGGGCTATGTAGCTTTAAAATGCCTTCTCGTTTAGAGAAATGATTCGGCTTAGAGAACGAGACAAGTTAAACCACGACTCAAAGGACCTTCGAGATTCTTAGACAAAATTTCGTCCTCATATTCATATCGAGTTATCTTGAGAACTAAACAATGTGCACGACACTTTTCATACGCCAAATCTCAAAGAGCGTCTGCCTACTGACATACTTGTTATATCTTTCAAAAAAGCGTATTAAGAAATAATGCTAAAATTTCATGTTTGTGAAAGTACACACGAAAGAATTGTATATAAGATTCGATAACCTTTAAAATACTTGATTCGACCTTATTCTCTAGTCCCTATTTAGTTGTGACTTGTGGTAAAGTCATCTATTGGATCGATTATCTAACCTAGATCTATGCGGCCTAAATCGACTTTAGCAAGATCAAGTATGGATCAAGTGAAACGAGAATGCCACCAATTTTTTTATAATATTTTATCTACACATTGAATTTCGAGATAAAATTACTTTCAACGGGGGGATAATGTAACAATCGGTAAAAATTTGTCAGAGTTCAGCGGTCAAACCACCGAAAGCCACTGTGTATTAATTACCAATTGTGTGTAATTTTATGTTTAATATGTATATTAAATATTTATATTCATAATTTCTTTTAGAACATCTATTGTTGAAGATCGAACCGAAAACCGCCAAAAATTTAATTTATTTGTGACATGAAAACTAAAATTTTGCATCAAGTATATCTGAGAGTTATAGATAAGAAATTTGAATAGATTATGTTATCGTAATCGCCGTGGATATAAAGAATGTCCAAAACGGAAGTCGTATGAGAAAGTTACGCCTCTTTAAAGTTACAAAATCAGTATTAATATGATTTTCCTGAAACAAATCGTGCACTACTTCGTTTGGAATAACTATGAATCTCGAAAATCACTTTTGAGCACATTTTTTAATTCAGACTACAGTTTATTATTTTATTATATTTTTATAGTAATTTTAAATTCGACCAAAATCATATGCATAAAATCTGTCGAATCCGCTCTTATTAATCGCGAAACTTTAAACGTAAATTTACGGAGTTTGGTATATCAAAATTTAAACTCGCTTGCATTTTTGGAATCACCACGACCAAGACAATCAGCAGACATTTTCAGAAAAAATTCACGAAACGATTTGATGGCACGAAAATCAAGAAACAGGATTTACAACACAAAAATGCAATACATTTGATTTTACACAAAATACCTTTTATATATATATATATATATATATATATATATATATATATATATATATATATATATATATATATATATATAATATTTGGTACGCTCATCCGTTTTTTACTCGCTCCTTCCCCATCCCGTTGACAATTACTCCACCCAAAAGCCCTCTTGTTGTAGAACCAGTGAAGAAGAAGAATTTGGCCGATAATCCTTACCGGCGACTACAACCCTCCTCCGCCTCCTTCCTATTGACCGGAGCTGTCAAACCTGACGATTACCCAAACCGAAGTCGATGGCTCATCGGAGATCAGCTTTCCCCTCTAACCAGCAGCTATCGCTTTCGTTTTCTTCCTCCCACTGATGAAGAACCATTACTCAAACATGCCCCTAAAGATGATGCTTCGGTCCTTCTTCATCTTCGTTCTTCATTCCATCCCGTTGAAGATAATTGTAACGCCCGCATATTCAGGCTAGTCAATTTAGAGACAATAAGCGTCAAAAATGACATTTTTGATATAACATAATTTAGAATAAATAATCTTGACCAAGTTATAGTATATGTCACAAGGGTTTCATACATATAAAGAACGCTGAAATCCGAGTTACAACAAAGAAGTTATGACCCGTCGAAGTTTTATGGCTAAACCGGCACGACACTAGGAATCATAAAAAGTGAATTTACGATAAAATACTTTTTAGCCTTAGCGATCTAAACGAAAGTCGCAATATATGTTAAACTGAGAGTGTGCATAAAAAGAACGTCCAAATCTGACTTCGTATGAGGAAGTTATGATTTTTCTAAGATTTAGCATAGCAGTGCACAACCCGAAATTTGAATTTTAGATCGGTCGAATTTTAGCCAAAATAATCTAAACGAGAAATGAAGATGTCGTTAATAGGAGTTAAACGATAAAAAGACAGTCGAAAACGGAGCTCGTATGCGAAAGATATGGACGAAGCTTAGATCCTACTCTTCGTGCGCGGCGAATTCGATACAGTTTTGTAAATCTAAGATAGAGTGTGAATTAGCCGAAAAAATCTAAATGAAAGTTGTAGTACTCGTAAATACCCGCGCATGGATATAAAGAACGTCGATAATAGAGCTCGTATGCGAAAGATATGGACAAAGCATAGTCCCTACTCTTCGAGCGCGGCGAATTCGATACAGTTTTGTAAATCTGAGATAGAATGAGAATTAGATGACGGTATCTAAATGAAAGTTGTAGTACTCGTAAATACCAACGTGTGGATATAAAGAACGTCGATAATAGAGCTCGTATGCGAAATATATGGACGAAACTTAGTCCCTACTCTTCGAGCGTGATAAATTCGATACAGTTTTGCAAATCGGAGATACAATGAAAATTAGCCGACGAGGTCTAAATGAAAGTTGTAGTACTCGTAAATACCAACGCGTGGATATAAAGAATGTAGAAAACGGAGCTCGTACACGGAAGATACGGACGAAGCTTAGGGGCTACTCTACGATAAAATCCCTATAAATAAAGGATGAATCCTTCATAATTTCTTCACACCATAACCTTTCTTTCTCTCTCTAACTTCTCTATAGCCTCCTTAAACCCCTTCCAAGTCTAGGGAACCTCCCTAGCACGAGAAAGAAGCCCCGGAGCGCCCGACGACTCCAAGAAGAAAAGTTTTCGGCTCGGAAACGCTGCTCCAGCGAAACCCGATTTTTAATAAAAACCCGATGTAAGTGAGCTACGCCTACACTATTTCTAATATAACTTTTATTTAAATATAGCAATGTTATTAGGACCTTATAATAATTATTTGAGCTATTATTATGAGTTATATAAGTGTCGTTATAATATCCTTTTAACCACTCGGGTATGGGGAATCTGGTTTAAAGGGCCACATAGAGTTGTTGGATTTCAGAAGTGCTATATGTCAAAATGGTCCTGTCCTCCGGTGTTTTATGTTTGGCCCCTATTTGTACATAGTGGGTGAAGAGTATTGTTTAACGCTTATATAATAGTAATAATAGCTAGACTATTAATTAGTCTCAGTGAATATTAGACTAAACCTTAACGATAATAATGCTAGGTTTCGTCGAAGGAAAATAGAATCGTTAAAAGCGAAGCGCTGCCCGAGTTTGGAATCATCACTTTAACAAGTGAGTGCATAGTTACTTTCATCTTACACATAGATATGAAGTATTTTATATAAATTACGTGCTATGTGTGTATACTGTCTGAATACTTGTTGTCTATGCTGGATGAAACATTTATACATGTTTTAAATGATCTAAACTGTATATGTATTTTTAGGACTGTTCACAGTTTGGATAAAACCGAATTGTCCAATTGGACAATTTGGATTGGACTATTTGGTTTGGATATTTGGATTTTTGGATTGGTTTTCATCAAATCCGAATTATTATTTTGGATTTCGGATTGGTTTTGGTTTATAAAATAAGAACCGAATAGTCCAAAAAAACCGAATAAACATTTATTATTTATTTATTTATAACATATATATCTATAGTTATTTATTAATTTTGTAATTTATTTTTTGAAATAGGTTTAAAACGTTTCATCCGATAAAAAACATTAATATGCATTTTCTCTCAAAAGTTTTCTATTTATAAAATATTTAACTATAATATATCTTCGTAGTAATTCTTGATAAATTTCAAATCACAAGTAAATAATTAGTTTTTGTTTCTTGTGTAAAGTTGATAATATTATAATTATTTGTCGTTTCAAAGTGTTTCGGTTTTTGAAAACCGAATTATAAAAACCGATCCAACCGAATTGTAATTGGATTGGATCGGATCAGATCGGATTTGAATTTAGTTTGGACTATTTGGATCCATGTTTTGAAAACCGAAATCAATTTGGATTCACTTGATTGGATCGGATCAAACCGATCCATCCAAACGAACACCCCTATGTATTTTATATCTACAAAATGTGTTGGGTAAAACATGGGTAGATTAGAGGTGAGATAAATGATGAGCGAAGAAAGATGAGATGAATGAAGAACGATGATATATGAGTGATAAAATATGGTGCGAAGCGATAACCTAAGCGTTGAGCCAAAGCGATGAGCCAAAACGATGAGCCAAACGATGACCCAAGCGATGGCCCCGTTATCTAGTAGAGTATGGATGACAACCACAGACTATTCTAGACAGTCTAGTGGAACACTAGCAGGCTCGCAGCCTGTAGGTGTTGTGAACGATGTGTTCACCCGGTGTACTCTAAAAACCCATTAACAGGTATTGCGAGTGGACTCTTGAAAACGATACTGTCAATAAACGAGATAAACCCTGGCGACTATGCAGACTTAATGCCGATTCCTTAGGATACTCCTTAGGAATGAACGAACGAGGAATATCTGAATCTTAGGGTAGATCTTTAAGAGTAAAGAAGATAATGAGGATGGGTAATTGGGTTGATTGCTTGATGTTTAACATAATAATTATATTATTGTGGGTTGAAAACCCTATGTACTCACCAGGTTTCTCAACCTGACCCACTCAGTTTAGTTATATCACAGGTGTTGATATGAAGTCACATTACATTGAGAGATTAAGGAGATATAAATCACTAGTGATAATGAATGTAAGTTCTGTTTATACTTATGTTACTGTATTGACGATGACATCCCAAATGTTTTAAAATGAATAAAAATACTTTTCTTCGAAAATGCTTTGATAATGTATTTATCATGCTTTACTGGGAACAAATTCCGGAATATTTTTATTAAAAGAGGTACTCTGATTTTTATAAGACATAAACAAAATCGGTCTTTTTTTGGCCGTGAAAATGAGGATGTCACAATAACCACCTTTGATGAGGTGTTGATGTCGGATGAATCAGACCGGAAATCAACCCCCCTTTCCCGCGATTTTTTCAACCACGGACGACAGTTTTAGTAATTGCTCTTAGAATAAAGTGTGTATTAGTCTTAGACCATAAAGTTGTAATTTGTTTATTTATATATTTATTTTTGAATGGGTAAATATAAGTTACTGGTAATTTCATTTATACCAGACTTAAATACCATGATCTCATAGCATGGACAAACACCACACCACACCTGATATCATTGGATAGAAATTATTAATTTTTTTAACAAAGTATATAATAAAAAAAATTAAAACTTAAGTAAAATATGTGTCATTGAATTTGTAGAAAAGATAATTGAATTAGTAGAAAAGATAATGATAATATAACTGAATAACTAACAAACAGCATGATTTCATATATTTTCCTAAGAGAAAAAAACAATAGCATTCGATTTAACGAAATTCTAGAAGCTTTAGGGTGAGATAGATTAAATTTATAAATTCACGGAATTTCAAGGGTAACAAAATAAAAAATACGGTAATAGGTGATTAAAATTGAAAACGTTTAACGGTATAGCAAATGTTTATAAATTCACGAAATTTCAAGGGTAAAAAGCAAAAGAAAAAAAAAAAGGGTAAGAGTCATAAAAGTTCGAAAACGCCGTTGCCGGGGATCGAACCCGGGTCACCCGCGTGACAGGCGGGAATACTTACCACTATACTACAACGACAAGCTGATGATGAGAATAGCCATTATAAGAATATTATACAAAAGGATTTATATAACTTTAACTAAATTTTTACTCGCGATAACTGAAACACATTGATGATTTGTTGTATACTTGTATTTCGTACGTCTTTCTAAGTTGATATTACTTTCTAGTGTTTAGTTATTTCGTTATATGTAAATCATGTTTAGGATTTTATTTAAAAACTTAATGTTTTTTTTTTTTTTTAAAGTTAATAAGTCAAAAAAAGTGTTTGATAATATGAATTTGATTTTTAAAATAACTTTCCATCAAACCTTTAAAAATAAGATTTCAATGAGTTAAGATTTCTAACTTTTAAAATCTTTTTATAAATTTTTGTACACTTTTAAAGAAACAATTTATTGACAAGCTTAGAATTTCCAAAAAAATTTTTTATTGACTTGTTGACTTTTCCAACCACAACAACTAATCTAAACACTTTTTTAAAAATTCATTTTCTCACCACCATAAGTCAATAAATCATTTTGAAGTTTAAAATAAAATTTCAAACACCCACTTAGTTAAATTGGTAATAACTTTTTTTATAGTGGGTTACTATGGACTATGTTTCCAACATAAAATAGTGTCCGATACCTCTATAAAATCGATTACCACTAATAAGAAAAAAATATTTGACCATGCATTATAAATGGAAAATTGTTATTTTTTTCTGAACTGGTGAACCTGAAACCGAATGGTGAAACAGCCGATGAACACAAATTTGAACCGATCGATTTTGGGTTAGGTTGGGTTCTAATTTTCTAAAAACTAATAGACTTGGTTAGAGATTGAACAACCAAACCTACTCATGCTCATCTCTAGCATTACCTATATAATACGAATCTGATGTGCTATTTCATATTGGCATTATCTATGCATGATGGATGTGATGTCACATCGTTGAGGGATGAAATTGCTAAACTCTCTAAAAGTCTCATGAAGTATGATTGTTCACGGCCAAAATAAACACAATAGTAAGAATTGAACTAGGTTTATGTATGATATATATATATATATATATATATATATATATATATATATATATATATATATATATATATATGATACTTAATGCCTGGTTTATTAAAAAACATGGTTAATTCATTACTTTAATTCACAACTCACAAGGTAGATATAAGTAGTAATCAATATGAAATGTTCAAGTTTCTCTTATTTGAATATCAAATTCTCATGTCTAATATTAAAATGTAGGGCTAGTATGATGACATCTCATTTTTTCTATATAGATAACGCCTTGATTTTAGGCAACTGGTATGAAGAAAATATTTGGAAATTTGTGTGTATTATCTAATGCTTTTATCTTACCATGGGCCTTAAAATTAATATGCAAAAGTCTAATCTTCTTGGTGTCGGTGTCAATTTTGCTAGTACACAGTCTCTTGCAGCTATAACCGAGTGCTCCACTCAGTTGCCTTTCCTTTATTTGGGTCTTTAGGTGGGTGATAAGATTATGTAATTAGCTTCTTAAAGGAGGTGAATAGCTGGTTTCAAGGTCGTTTTTCAAACAGGAAAGTCAAGTTACTCTTTGGTGGAAACAAATTGACCTTATTGAAAACATTTTCCAGAAGCCTTGATATTTATTACATGTCGATATTTAAAATGCCCATTGGTGTTGTGCAATTATTAAAGTCATATAGAGAAAAGTCTTTTAGGTGAGGATACTCAAGAGAGAAAAATAAGTTGGGTAAAATGGAATGTCATTCTTAATTCGAAAGAGAATGACAACTTGGACATGAGCAATGTATCAACTTTTAACTCAACTTTGCTCTATAAATCTTGACATGGTCATTTGGGTGGGTTTGTTGTGTCTGGGAAGCATAGAGGTAGGAAAAATACTTAAGATGGAATTATTGGTTCTATAAATTAATTACATGAAGGTAACATGATTCTAGAGATTGTGATGACTAGAGTTGTTGGTGATGGGTTGAATACCAGGTCGTGGTTGGATAACATGTGTCAAAGTGAGCCATTTTCAGAAAAAGTTTCATAGGCTTTTTGCACATGCGATGAATAAAGAGGCAGTAGTTCGGGAGTATTGGGTCTTGTAGCACTAACAGTATACTTGGTGTAGATATATCAGAGGTGGATCTGAGTGTGAGAAACTCTTGGGTATGGTAAATTTATTAGCGTATGGTCGTTTCACTATTTAAAGGCCTTAAGTCCCTTGGCTGGCCTCCTTATCAGCCTCATCTGTCAAGAAACCCTAAAATCAAGTATCATCTTCCATTGTTGAGTGTGTAAACTTGTAGAGAACTTGGGTGTTCATTTTTGGTGCATTTTGAAGGAGCTAAAGAAAGTAGGAGTTGCTTAGCTTGAAGAAGAGGTCTTGTATCCAAAACCACCATCTTATTTTCCATGTTTTTGAGGTATCAAGTTCTCTCCTTGCTTGTTAGTTGCTTAGATCTTTTCTTGGGTTAGATTGTATGCTTTTAGCCATGGTTGGGTGGATGTTGGGGATTAGGACGTCCCAATTTCTTATTCTTTCAGATCTAACATCTACATGAAGTTTTTTGGCATAAAGGTGCCAACTTTATGGGTTTCATTTTAGTCGAGATCTGAGTTCTGGAACTCTTGGATTTGTTGAAAACAACTTAATGCATTAAGTTTTTGGACTTTAGGCGAACATGGTGAGTCTGTTGGCAAACTCAGCGTGTTGGCTTGGTTTTTCCTCGATCTAAAGTTGATAAAGAAACACGTCGAGTTTATTAGTGCACTCGACGTGTTGGGTCAACATGGACTGTTGACCTTGACTTTGACTTTGACTTTTGCAGTTGACCAGGGTTAACCATTAGACCTTTTGGATTTGGGCCTTATTGGGCCTTGTGGTGTCATTGCGGGTTTGGGCTATCGTGTGGGCTTGTATTGCTTGGGTTTTGTGGGACCAACTGATAATATATGTTTTGGATTAAGAAAGGTTAATGGGCTTTAGAGTAAGGCCTATGTAAGGGTTTGGGCCCAATTTGGAAAATTGGGCCATTATTAGGTTTTTGATGATTATTGGTTTTAGGGAATTGATGATTGTGAGTTTGGGGCTTAGTCTTGGGCCAACTAGGCAAAGGGGTAAAATGGTCGTTTTACCCCATTTATGTGTGGAGTATTGGATTTGGTTTGGAACCCAATTGTTAAGTGGGTGTTATTTGTTTGATAGCGCGAGGATTCTAGCGGATCAATAGTTAGAGATCTATTTGTGGGTTCATCTGTCAAGGTGAGTCTCCTCACTGGGTTTAGTGGGTTGAAGGCACCAATGTCGGCCCATAGTTTATTATGTTAGGATGCTAGTTGTCTGCGTGACTCTTGCATGTGTACATATTAGTATGTATGCTAGGTGGGGCCCGATGGTTATTTTGTATGCTAGTAACAGGTTATGCATTTATGATTTATATGTGGGTGGGACCCGATGATTGTATAGTATGCTATTATCTTTGTGATTCTTGCATGTGTTGAATGTTTATATGATTATATGGTTATGTGAGTGTGGGCGGGGCCCCTTATGCGAGTGTGGGCGGGGCCTGTTATGTGCTTAGTTATGTTTGGTATGTGGTATTTGGGGAACTCACTAAGATTTGTGCTTATAGTTTGTGGCTTATGGTTTCAGGAACTTCCGGTTCGAAAAGGAAGGGTCCGACTTGATTGCAGCGCATCCACCCATGTTTTCCGCAATATGTGATTTTGGGAATGAACTCTGATAATTGTTTTAATTTGAAATTCTTTTAAATATGTGGATAAAAATTACATATGTGTTTTGATTATAATAAAGATGAAAATTTTACCCTATGATTTTCGGGATGTTACAAGTTGGTATCAGATCCTTGGCTTGAGGGATTCGGGCATCCTCTCGGGTGTGCCTGAACTCAAATTGAGGGTTTGGTGAATTTTTTTATAAAATGAACATTTAATTAAAAAGGAATTTCTAATCAAAGAAAGGGGTGTGATGCATGAAATCAGCCGAGCTCAAGTAAGTGGTTCCCAAAACACCAATACATGTTTACTACGTTATATGATATGATTATGTGAATTGCATTCTAGATTAGGGCTAAGGATCTACTCAGTATTATATGATAGGAGAGATGCATTATATGCCTGATTGTATGAGCTTTTAGAATTGCCTGTTAGTATGGTTTTCAGATTAGTGGATAGAATGACTTAATTAGTGTATGTTGGTTAGATTTTTCCGTTGCATGAATGTTGCTTGCTTTGTGCTTTGTGGGATTCTTAGTAATGTGGATCAACTACTAAGGTGCTGTTTGATTTTCTGAAGCAAATGAAGTCTGCGGACCACCTCTGCAACCCTCTACAGTAGAAGAGGTGGACCAAACGGCTGCAGACTATAATAAGAAGAGTGTTTGTTTTTTTAACATCTGCATACTGCTGCAGATATTAAAAAATTAAAATAAACTAATTTTATAAACCGAAAATAGCTTTTTAATACGTAAAATTTAATAATGTATAACATTTCGGTAAAAATTAATGATATTTCAGTAAAAAAGAATGATATTTCAACAAAAAATAAAGATATTTTTGTAAAAAATAATGATATTTCATCAACAAATTATCATTATTGAATATAAAAAATGAAAAATAAATTCAATAAGAATAAACGAAAAAAAAAAGTGAAATAAAATTTTAATAACATATAATCAAATTTTCAGCAATAAAAAAAGAAGAAGAAGAGGTTGGAAGAGGCAGTACAAGTGTTGCGCCAAACAGAGCACGGGCAGAGGTTTTTGACTCAGAAGACTTCTAAAAAATAAACAGCTGCGAGATGAAAAGTGTTGCGCGTGTGCTGCGTCGCGCAACAGTAAGAGGTTTGAAGAGGTTTTTTCCAAAAAACAAACAACACCTAAGTGAATATGTTAAGTCATATGCAACACAGCTTAAATAATCTAAGGGTGATGGATTTGACCCTATTGCGCAACTCTCGTTTGACTCCAACTGTTCTAGGGTTGAGTCTTTTACTCGAAGGATTATCTGATCTTTATTACATATGACTATATTCATGAGGTAGTTGGTCGACATTGGTGATAGACTTTTAGCAGCTGAGGGTAGGGTGAGGGTGAGAACTTAGGAAAGCCTAGGGATTGCTTCAGTGGGTTTTGTTGTGCTAGGTTGTGAGTGTCTGGTATATGGATTTGAGAATGTGACTTAGAGGATTCGGGAGGATTCTTAAGGAAAATATGGATATGTGTGGAAGGTAGTATTGGGCCCGTACTATAATCACAAGAACCATACTCAAGTCGGGGAGAGTCTTGGAGAATCTAAGAAGCTTGTGGGAAGAGGATTCTTAGGTATGATCTGATCATTTCATGTTGTATTTCAGTTTGGTGATGAGCACTCAGGGAGGAGGTTCTGGTTTTGGTTCCGACTCAAGTGCTGGTATTGATCCGATTAGCGGGCAGATGCGGGAGTTCATCTCATTGGAGATTACCTGCGATATTTTAGAGCAGACTCCTGTGATCCTTGGTTCAGTCAAGGATGGAATTTTAGAGCTATTAGATGGTCGTCTCTGGGCCTTTCGGGTCGAGGTCATATTGGGACAGTTGGGGGCTCATTTGGAGCCCAAAGCTTGTAGATCCCCAGGATCCTGTTGTCTGCTTTTGTCCTTTGGTATCGGAGGTGGGTTATGCACCATGTCTTCAGGGGATTCAACCACATGATTGGATTGCCACAAAGGTTTCTTAAGCCCTATGCGAGGAGTTAACCAACATAATAGGGTGTGTTAATGACAAATTGGTCGCCAGGTTCAAGGGTCGGACCTCGGTTGTTCAGGCGTATGATGGGTTAATCGGGGTAACCCGGGAGCAGGAGATTGGTTCGGATAGGAAGTTGGGGAAGAGAAAGCGGACTCATGTGTTGGATTAATGTCTAAGTCCATAACTATAATTGGTAAGACTTGACCCGACTCGGCATGGTCCATTTGGGTTGCATGGCATCGGGACAATTGGATAGACAAGATGAGGAAAAAGGATACTAGTGATTTATATTGATTTATTATAAGTTATAATATATTAAAATATAATCATATTATTTAATTAGTATTGATCAATAATTAATTTGGAATTAATTAAGTGATCAAAAGGAACTAATTAAATATGAACTCTTAGATATATATATATATATATATATATATATATATATATATATATGTGTGTGTGTGTGTGTGTGTGTGTGTGTGTGTGTGATGGACCAAGTTCATTTAGGTTGGGCTAAGCTTTCATGGATAGTCCATGGAGTGTTTAACCCATGGATCATAAGAAATGAAAGGTCATGGGTATTAGGGTTTAACCCTAATCTCCACACTATATAAATATGTCCTTGGTTGGTGAAATTGGCAATAGTGTAGGTACATTAAGAGGGATAGCCGATTTCACTAGAGAGAACCAAAGTATCCTTATTCTCAAGGTTATTCCAAGTGTTCATGGTGTTGTGTGAACCATTTGAGGTGTCACACTTGGGGCACTAGGCACTCAAGCTTCATGAAGACAAGCTACATCAACAAGGTATGTCTTCTAACTTGTTTTATTACCCAAGTGTCAAAGATTGTATGCTAGATAGGGTAATACCTTGGAATATTCATATTTGCATGTATAATAGAGAAAACATAGATCCAAGGTATTTAGGGTTGCATGTACACAATAGGAGTGTTAGAATGCTCAAAACCCAACAGTGGTATCAGAGACATGGGTTGTTTTCTGTTATATTCATGCAAATGTTTGATTTTCAAAGTTGAAAAAAAAAAGAAAAAAAACATGAAGTTTGTCAAATTTTAAGATAATTACTTGTTTTGTGAAAAACTAATTATTTGTAAAATTTGAATCATTTGCTATATGAGTTGAATTAGGTCAAATTTTTAGTAAAAGATAAAATGATATGATTATTTTATTAGTTTTAAAAGTTTGATCTAAATGTTTTAAGGAGTTACAAATTTTGTCATAAAATTTTGGAGCTCAAAAAGTTTTTTTTTTAAGTTGTGATCTTATGTGTTTTGAAACCTCCATAAGTTATGGATATGAAAAGGTTTAAAAAAAATTGATTCAAAGCTTTTATGGAGTTACAAAATTTGGTGTTAATGTTTTAAAGAATTCCATAATTTATTCTTAAGTTATGGAACATGAAAAGTTTCATCATTAAACAAACATTAAACTCAATAAGTTATGGAATCCAAAAGTTTTTTTTTTTTGAATTATCTTGATCTTATGAGTTGATTTAGATTGATAGAAAATTATGTGATAATATGTTTTCAATCCATTTTAATCTAAGAGTTGATTTTAAAATGTGTTTTTGTAACTTGTCCTCAAGTTACATGAAAAGTCACATTTAAGTTTCTTAAAACTCATAAAAATTGTCATAAGTTACAAAATGAAGAGTCTTGTCCTCATTAAATGATTTTATGATTCCATAACTTGTCCTCGAGTTATGGAGGTTCAAGAGTCTCTTCATTAAATAATAAAAAAAAATGTGTAACCTTAATTAAACCCATAAGTTATGAATAAGGAAGAGTCACATTCTTTAATGGTTTAAAGTCTTCCATAATTTGTCCTCATGTTATGGAATTTGAAGAGTTCTTTAGTTAAAACTACTTTAAACACATAAGTTATAGAACTAATTAGTTTTGAATAGTTCAAAACTTGCCCTCAAGTTTTGAAATTTATAAAGTTTTCCTCGTGAATACTTTAATTACAAGTTAAGCCCTTAGAATTTTAAAAGTTAAAATTCAACCCTTTTACTTTATAATATTATAAGTTAATAATATATATATATATATATATATATATATATATATATATATATATATATATATATATATATATATATATATATAAGAGTAAAGTAGTCTTACCATTAGTAGGCCTCATTCACGAAGCCGGTCTATAAGGGGGGTATAAGACAATGTTTTGAAAACCGGACCGGAGACTGAACCGGTCGAGCTACCGGTTCGATGGTTCAATTGGTCCGACCGATCTCAAAAACCGGATATATATATATATATATATATATATATATATATACTAACTTATAAAAGAAATCATACTATTCCTATAAATAGATCCAATAAAATAATATTATTTTTTTAAGACGTTCAACTCTCTAAGTGTAAAGTACAACTAATCATGAATAAAATAATATTAAATTTTAATCTGATTACCTTTGAAATCTTATCTATTCCAAAAATTTGACCCGATCTCTTATCCAATTAAAATAAAACAAATAATCCATTATATAGGCCCTTTTATTTGTAATTTTTTAAGCTTTATTTATTGTTTATGCCTTTAATCGAAATTGATCAGTCAGTTGTAAAGTCAAATACTTTATTTAATATTAAGAAAAAATATCTATGTATGATTTATGACTAATAGAAAATTAGTATTCCATTTGTTATTCATGTTCCATGAAATATGGTTGTATTAATTTTATTATTTTTCGGTTTAAAACTTTAGATATTAAAGTGGATAATAGGATATATCCGTTTAGACTTACCTGTATCAAGCAAACCGAGTTGTTAAGATTAACTTTGATTCTCCCTTTTATTAACTTTATCAATACCAATAAAGGTATAAGCAAGTCACTTCGTATGGATGTGTCCTGATTTCTAAAATGAAGGACTATAAACGTACACTACACACCAAAATATTTATTTTCTTTTGTATTGCGAGGGTTACATTCATTTGTTGCCGTAAAACCGATCGATAACAATATGCATATGTTTTGTGTTACTTGAAATCTAACTTGTTTCTGTATAGAACTTATTGCCGAATGAGAAACTATTTTTCGCCGCCGCTTTGCGCGGGTTTACGGCTAGTATATATATATATATATATATATATATATATATATATATATATATATATATATATATATATATATATATATATATATATATATATAGGGTTAGGTTCATGTGAGACCACTTGATTTTGTGAGACGGGAAGACCAAATCTTGACCACTCATCCTAAATAATCAAAGGCTAATATTAATTCAGATTAAACCATAAAATAGGCGGTGGCAATTTTGTAACTTAATGGAACTTTGGGATTAGATCAAGACACGGAGGGGCATTAATGGAATTTTGCATTCTTTTTCTTTCAACACACAAAAACAAACACCCGGTACGAACCCTAAAACCCATTTGATCCAAATCGCGATCATCGTTCTGCTTCCAAAATCTCGATCAACGTTCTGCTTCCAAATCTCGATCATTGTTTCAGACTCTAATTCTGATTATACCTGAAATTCATCTTCCGATTATTACACGAAAACCACTCGATAATCAACTAGAACATTAAAAACATTTCGATTTTGAATTTGATATCGAATCAAATGGCTCATTCTACAGATTCTGATTCTGATTTTGTATCAACAGCTCTTCCAAGTAAGTATAATACTACAAACCTCTTGTTCTTACACAATAAACCTATCTGTTCTTATTATAGAAAGTTTTTTCACTTTAAATCGTGTTGTGTATTCAATAAATGTGTAATAATCGAGATAGTTCACTAACTATTTATATTTCGAAGTCAGTATGTAAAGGAATATAGCATTATAAAGCATACAATCTAAACCTAAATCTCAGTGTGTGATTTATATAGAGTCTATGTATCTAAATGTTAACTCTACAGAGTGTTCTAATTATTCCCCCATTTCATTTGATCTAAATATTCTTAATCAAAATCAACAAAGATGTTATGTTATTCTAACTAATTGTTCATCATTTAATTAGATTTAGATCCATAAATTGTCTAATACTATAGATTTTGGTAACACAAATCTCTTATTATGATTGTAGTATATTGTTTAGCCAAAAAAAATCTTTGTATTCTAGTGAATTTTATGTTGATTGATAAATAGAAATTTGTTGTTATGTATTTATAGAACTGTGACAGATTATATATCATAAACTAATATGAATTCTAATGGAATTTGATGTTATTGATGCAGCTAAAAAAGTGCAAACAAATGCAACTGTAAGAAAAACAGGGAAAGAAATCTATATTGATATAGGTATAAATTGTGATTACTTTTAGATTATATATTATAATTGCTTTTATTAACCTCTAAATGCTTTTAATAAATATTCTAATTGTTTTTATTTGATAATTTTCTTCATACAGATTCAACAAGTCAAGATAGGGTTAAAAAAGGTATGAACACCCTTTCTTTCAAATAATTCATAAAAAAAACAAATGTTTGGATTTATTTTTCTAATTGATTTTAATTGTAAATCAAAAGAAAAAGAAGACAAACTTTATGTTGATTGATAAATATAAATTTGTTGTTATGTATTTATAAATCTATGACCATATTATATATCATAAACTAATATATTCTAATTGATTTATTTTTCTAAGTTAGTTATTCTGAATATTCTAATTTTGTTTTATCATGTATTCTAATTGATTTTAATTGTTAAATTTCATGACAAAAGATTTGTAAATTCTAATGGAATTTGATGTTATTGATGCAGCTAAAAAAGTGCAAACAAATGCAACTGTAAGAAAAACAGGAAAAGAAATCTATATTGATATATGTATAAATTGTGATTACTTTTAGATTAAATATTATAATTGCTTTTATTAACCTCTAAATGCTTTTAATAAATATTCTAATTGTTTTTATTTGATAATTTTCTTCATACAGATTCAGCGAGTCAAGATAGGGTTAAAAAAGGTATGAACATACTTTCTTTCAAATAATTCATAAAAAAAAAACAAATGTTTGGATTTATTTTTCTAACTTTGTTTTATCATATATTCTAATTGATTTTAATTCTTAAATTTCATGATAAAAGATTTGCAAATTGTAAATCAAAAGAAAAAGAAGGCAGATGAAGGAAAATCAAAGAAAAAAAACAAAAAAAAAACGTTGTTACTTCTGAAAGCGACTCCGATTCTTCTTCTGATTCATCCTCACATCATAGAAAAAGAATTAAAAAAGGTATCAACAATCATTCTTTAAAACACTTATTCTAATTTTCAATCACAAAATAAATTTTTTGGATTTATTTTTTTTGGTTGATTATTATGAACATTCAAGTTGATTAAAATAAATATTCTAATTTATTTCAATTTTTAAATTTCTTCATACAGCTAAAAATACAAAAAAGAAGAAAATACTTGAAAAGAAAAAAAGACACTATGTTTCAGATTCTTCATCTTTACAGTCAGAGACATCCACAACAGATAGTGATGAATATGGTAAAATATGTTGTCTTTTATAATATATATGTTGACATACAATAAAAGTATATTATATTTTTCTAATAGAATAATTATTGATGCAGATAAAGTAAATAAAAAGAAAAAAAGAAAAGTCAAAAAACATTTCAAGCGCCACAAGAAATTAATCCATAATGATGTGAAGCACAAAAAGAAAAAAACATGTTTCTGATTCTTCAACAGAATCAGAGACAGAATCATACACACATTCAACGGGTAAAATAATCTAAACTTTTTTTTTTCATGAAATATGATTTTATACTTTACAATTCCAATATTATGGAACAATATAAATATTAGAGTGTTTCGAAGAATATTTTTTATAGACTATGTTTGACATGAATTACTTATGACATGAATTACTTATGGATCATAATTGAATTACTTATGGATCATAATATATATGTTGACATACAATAAAAGTATATTATATTTTGATGTGAAAGTATTTTTCTATTGTTTATTGATGTGAAAGTATGTTTCTATGATATTACACATTCTATATATTATTATATCATAAATCATGTTATACTTGATTTTTTTGTTGTTTTACTTAGCTGATATACGATTTTGCAAACATTTGAGTTTAATTTTTTATAAATAATATAACTTGAATAAATATCTACATTTTACTTGGATGATATAGTATTTTTGGATTAAATTCCGTAGAATATTCTGATATAATAAGTCTATATGTATAATATTCTGTTTGGAATATTACTTTGTAATTAAATGAAATATGATTTTTGGATTTTTGTGGGGTTACTAACATCTATGACTGATGTAATGAATTAGATGATGAATCTTATGAAGAAATCTATGTAAAAAAGAGAACCGATGATAGAAAATATGTTGAAGGAGTGACAAAGATTAAAGAAGCAAAAAGGAAGAAGAATAATAGGGACAATCGTGCAGCAGTAAAGAAACAAAAAACCGTGAAAGAGCAAAAGACTGTGAAAGATATATTGAAGGAGTTGCCTTCAATAAACACTAGATCAACACCTGGATTGATGACAGATGCTGTAAGTTCTTTGACATCAGAACAAAAAGATTAGGTGAAACGGATGGGATTTAAAGCCTTTTTGAAGATCAACATTAAGAGTATTCCCTTAAAACTTTGCCATTTTGTGCTTAAGCATTACGATGAAGGCACAAACAGTATTCTGATTAAAGGAAAAAGAATAAAGATCACAAAGGAAAAAATTCATAAAGTGTTTGGTTTACCCAAAAGTGGAAAAAGCTTATTTGATTTGCACAAGGTTAGTGAAGATCATCAAGTGTTTAATGGATGGATGAAGGAACTTGAAGGTGGAAAGGCAAATGCAACAAACTACAAGAAGATTATTCAAAAATCCGAACAAGTGGATATGAATTTCAAGCTGGGTTTCATAGCTTTATTTGTTAATACGTTTGCAGAATCCATTCCTATGGGGACAAACAACTTAGTTCCAGTTAGAGCACTTGTTGAAGTAGATGACATTTCTAAAATCGATTGGTGTGCATATTTGTTGTACTGTGTGAAAAATTCAAAAGGGAGATGGCATCCAGACAACCCCAAGTGTTATTATATAGGCCCGATGTTGTTGCTATTGGTATGTTTTTTCATATACTTATTTTTTTTTCTTAAAAATGGATATCTAATATGATGTTGAAATAATGCAGCTAATTTACTGTGATGAAATTGAATGCAAGCTCCAAAAAATAGAACGTAAAACACCATTAGTTACGATGTGGACAGCAGATAAGTTGAAGGAAAGACAATCTTTTGAGATTGAAGCTGGTGGATTTGGGGTTGGGAATCTAATTGAAGAAAGTTCAAATTTAGAACTTGAGAAGAATGAAAATCAGGTGAATGAGAATCAGGACATGCGTATTGAGGTATATTTTAAATAGAATATATTATTAAATTATGTTTTAGAATATATTTTAATTATATCCTAACTTAATATAAGAAAAATATTCTAATGTCTTTTTTCCCAGGAATATGAAGAAAAGTATGAAAAAATTTTCAACAATGTCTCAACTGAAAAGAATGATATGGAAGATATTATTTTTCATTGTCTATCGAAGTTCCCTGAAGACAATAAAACGAAGGAGATGATAAGAAAGTTTAGAGACATATTTTCAACTGCACTTTTTACTAGTCGAGAGAAATCAGAAACTATTAAGGAGAGAACTGAAGTCAAATCAGATAGAGATGAAGAGCTTAATAAAACAAACATTTCTGATTCTGATGATGATAAAGATGAAGGAATGAATACAAAGTTGGTTGCATTTTTAGCTGTTAAACCATTACAACAGAAGTTTCCAGAGAATGAAGAAACACAAGAAGAAGATCAAGATATGAATGTTGATGACCGAACAAATTTGGGTTTTGAGAATAATATTGGCGAGGAAACGATTAGACATCCGCATAATCCAGAAAGACAAATAGAATTTGAAGGCATAAATGTTGATGACAAAATAAATTTGGCTTCAGAGGTGAATAATATAGACGAGACTATTGAAAAAAAGAATTTAGAAGACAATGTTGAGAGCAAAAATCTTGTTAAAGGTGGTGAAATTATTGGTGGGGAGAATATCGGGGAGGGGAATATTGTAGAGAAGGTGGTTGGAGACAACATAGGTGAGAGCTCAATTGTTACACCAAAACACAATCCAAAAGGTATATCTATTGATTTTTCCCCTTGGTCTGATTCATTCATAGAAAAAATGGATGAGGATTTGCTTAGAATATTCTCAAACAGAAATCCAGATTCAAATACAATTCAAAATCCAGTTGTCAGATCTACTGTTCCAAAAAAGCTAACATTTGAAAATTCAGAATTTCCCTCCTTTGATCTTCAAATAACCCAACTATAAAACAATGCAGAAACTGGTGATAATTCTGAGGGTAGTGATGAA
Organism: Lactuca sativa; assembly: GCF_002870075.4. Lineage (NCBI taxonomy): Eukaryota > Viridiplantae > Streptophyta > Magnoliopsida > Asterales > Asteraceae > Lactuca > Lactuca sativa. The sequence continues at coordinate 5,030,336 of NC_056630.2, read as the reverse complement.
GATGGAGAATTAGAAGGGAATGAAGAGCATATTTTAGATGAGAAAGGGAAAAAGGATCAGAATGTGAATGCAAGAGGGAAAAGGAAGGTGACTAATCCAGATATTTTTAGATCACCTTTTGTGAATAGGGTAATTGACTTAAGTGAAAAATTCAGTACTGAGCAAGAGATAATGGCGCAAATCATGTTTAGATGCGTTGCAGACAAAGATCCAATGTAAGTAAAATAATTGTGTAATATTCCTATTGGAATATTTTAACTACAATTCAATATTTTTGTTTTGAAGGGAAATGCTGTTTGAAACTGAGTCTGGAGACATAATGGATAGGGTGCATTTTGAGGGTATGCGTCCAAATCATAAGATACATCCTTTCGTTATTGATTGTTGGGCTGCTGTTCTTAATTTTGAAGAAGAAAACCTGAGAAACAAAAAATCACCACCACGTGTCTTCTTCAACACTCAAATTATGGTACTTAATTTTTAAAATTTATTTTCTATATTCTAATTATAATTTAAAACAATGTATTATAATATTTCTATTGTTCTATATGTACAGACAGAAAAATTACTGGATTCTTCAATACCTTTTGTTGAAAGATCCCGACTTTTTGATGAGGCTATAAACAATTACTTATATGACATCAAAAGAAAAGTGGATTTCAATTCTATTAATCTGGTATGTATTTTTGATTACAATATAACATATTCATATTAAAATTTATAAAAATTCATTTGTATTTATGTTTGAACTACAGGTGTTTTTTCCAATACACAACCGTGGTCATTTTTATTGTATTCTTTTCAACCTTACAAATCCAGAACATATAATCATTGACAACATAAGATACACCAAAAAAGTAGAAGATGTCTATGGAGAGATTCCTAAACTTGTGGTAAATGTTTCTTCCATAAATCTAAAAACTTTATTTTAATCATAATTGTTTACTTTAAAAAACCACTCTGTATTAGTAAATAAATTCTGATTAGAATATAAAATATAGTATTTATATTCTTATAAGATTTATTTACTTAATATAGTTATCATTTTAGAAAAATAATGGTATTTTATTAATATGCATTGCAGCAAATGTACTTTTCAAAGTTTTTGGACAACAATCGGCGGGATAAGGTTTCTTTGCTTAAATCTATGAAGCCAAAGAAAATGAAAATGGCATGGCAAACAAAAACTAAGACAAATGATGATGGTATATTTTTGATGAGGCATATGGAAAAATACATGGGTGAGAAAGAAGAAAAATGGGATGTGGAATTGGGAGAAGAAAGTGTTAGGACATCTAAAAAAATTGCAAAGTTGCGTACATTTTATGTTTCTAAGCTAGCAAACCATCAAATCAACAAGCAGAGAAAATTGAATGTTACAGAAGCATTGGAATTTTCAAAACTTGATAAGAAAACTAGGTGTATGTTGGTGAAAGAAGGCAGTGAAGCAAGAGACAATTTGGAAATGAAGAAAGTTTGAAGAATTTTTATATTGGCTTATTACATACATACATTTTATTTTCTATTTTGTTTTTTTTAAAAGGCTTATGTTTGAGGATATACTTAAACCATTGATATTTTGCTAAATGATATGCTTAAACCAGTTAGTTGGTATCTTGATAAAATATTTACTGCTTAATAGTAAATGATATATTGCGTTTAAACTTTTTGTTTGATGATGCATATTTATTTGATTAAAAAATTATTTGGTAAAATGATAAATGATTAAAACACATAATGTTAGTATTGTATTAAGCTTATTTTAATTTGTTTTATGTGAATTATCCTGATTATTCTGGTTTCATTAAAAAACTTAATAATAAATCGTTTTAATATAATATGTAATTTTGTTTTACAATATTTTAATAAAAATAATAAATGAAATTAGATTTAGTATCATGTTACAATAATAAAAAATTACGATAATAAAAATTTTAGTATACTTTATAAAAAAAATACATTGTCTCTATTAGTATAAGTAAAATTTTAGAATAAATGAAAATATTTATTTTAGAATATTTGTAATTAAGTAATTTTATTTTACAATTAAAATAATATTTGAATCAAACTGTAAGTTTTTAAATTAAAAGGGACTAAAAATAGTAGGACGTATTTGAACCAAACTGAAAGTTTTTAAATTAAAAGGGACTAAAAATACTAAGACTTATTTTCCAGGGACGAAAAAGGGACAAACGTGATAACTTTGAGATTTGATACTTATGCACGATGGAAGAACATTAAAATGAAAAAAACTCAATTTCTTCATCTGTGTTCTCAAAAACCGTCTTCCAAAACTTCTTATCATTTTCGGTTTTAAACACTCCATCAAAACCCTAACTTCTTGTGCTCTTGAACTCGTCATCTTCGATTTCTCCCTGTATCAATTTCAATTTTCGATGTTGTGACTCCGATTTTCACTTGATAACATCGATAAAACCCTAAAACTTAATTTCATTCTTATCGAGTATTTCTTATCAATGAAAATGGCTACATCAACGCGTGCTTCAGAATCTACCAAAACTTCTCAAGAAATTCCAGGTATATCTTTATATCCTTGAGTTCGTTTGAAAACGGCGATATATCTTTGAGAATTAGGGCATCGGGCTCTTGTTTCTTAGTGAATATGGGCGTTTTTGTGTTGTTTGAGTATGTATTTATAACAAAAAGCTCTGATTTTAAAACCTCTGATTTCAAGGCAGATATGAAAAAGAAACATTCTCATGGTATTGGTCCTGGTGGTCTTGGTCTGAATAAGAATAATAAAGTTTTTCCATTAAACAATTGCATATTATGTCCTGTAATAATTCAGAACTTGATCTTAATTAGTATAGAACTCATCAAATAAACAAAAACAAAATTGTGTAATTAACAATCACGTTATTATATGTGTTTTCTGCATTTTCTGATAAAATAGAGAGTTATCATTCGACTTTTGACATCTTACTATGTGATTCAACTTCTAACTGTTCTTTTACACAAAACTTTAATCATTATATAAACTTTATGCATGGTTAAGTCAAGCATCACTAGGGTAAGTGGATGGAAAAAAATACTATGTACAGGGACATATTCATCAATTTGCTTCTGTTTTTAATGTGTATGTATGTAACTGTGTTTATAGAAAAATCGAGTAATTTTAATCTCATAAAGAAACAGTGCAGGGGCATATTGGTCAATTTGCTTTAAATTTATTATGTGTAACTTTATATGTTGTTTTCTTTGTGTGTATGTATTATGATGAGTTAGAATATAATTTTGAAATAAATGTAAGTGTTTTTCTATTACATATTACATTTAAATTGTATTTAACATTAATTATTTTCATGCAGATAATATTATAACAAGAATGACAAAATCAAAAATAAAAATGATGACACTGGGTAGATGTAGTGAGGTTGAAACTTCAACAGGCAAACAGTTGGTTCAAAAAAGAAAATCATCGAAGTCGATCAATCAATTAACAACTACATCATCAAAAGCCAAAGAAAAAAAAGGTATATCATCAATTATTCTATTCTAATAAAAATATTTACCTCATTTATTTCTGTTATTCTATGTATTATAATAAAATATTCTATATTCTATTATTGTTTTTCTATATTCTATTAATTTTTTCTAATATAATATTTTTAATTGTTAATCTAATTTGTTTATGTTATTCTATATACTTTAATAAACTATTCTATGTATTATAATAAAATATAAAAGAATAAATGATATATTGTGTATTCAATATTTTCTAATAAAATATTTATCTCATTTGTTTATGTTATTCTATGTATTACAAATAAAATATTCTATATTCTATTAATGTTTTTCTATGTTCTATTAATCTTATTCTAGTAGAATATTTTTAAATGTTACTCTAGATATTTGGATATGATAAATCAATTATTATTTCCTAATTTGATTATGAAAATGACAATAAACAGCAAGAAGGTTGTATATGGATAAAACTCATGAAAAAACTTCAATAGCCGAACGAACTAATTGAAAGAAGAAAATCATTGAAGCTTATTGATGAATCAGCCACTACAACACCAAAAGCCAAAGAAAAAAAAGGTATATCATCAATTATTGTATTTGTACTATAATATCTTGTGTATTAATGTTATTCTAATAGCAAGAATGTCATATATAGATAAAATTCATATTTGTTATTATTGATTATGCATTTACAATTAGAGTTAGCATAAGCATTTTACATCATTATGATTTTATACTTTACAATTCAAGTTTAAATTTTTATAAATAATATATTTTGAATAAATATCTACATTTTACTTAGATGATATAGTATTTTTGGATTAAATTTCATAGAATATTCTGATATAATAAGTGTATATGTATAATATTCTGTTTGGAATATTACTTTGTAGTGACAAAGATTAAAGAAGGAAAACGGAAGACGAATAGTGGGGACAATCGTGCAGCAATAAAGAAACAAAAAACCGTGAAAGAGCAAAAGACTGTGAAAGATATATTGAAGGAGTTGCCTTCAATAAACACTAGATCAACACCTGGATTGATGACAGATGCTGTAATTTCTTTGACATCAGAACAAAAAGATTAGGTGAAACGGATGGGATTTAAAGCCTTTTTGAAGATCAACATTAAGAGTATTCCCTTAAAACTTTGCCATTTTGTGCTTAAGCATTACGATGAAGGCACAAACAGTATTCTGATTAAAGGAAAAAGAATAAAGATCACAAAGGAAAAAATTCATAAAGTGTTTGGTTTACCCAAAACTGGAAAAAGCTTATTTGATTTGGACAAGGTTAGTGAAGATCATCAAGTGTTTGATGGATGGATGAAGGAACTTGAGGATGGAAAGGCAAATGCAACAAATTACAAGAAGATTATTCAAAAATCCGAACAAGTGGATATGAATTTCAAGCTGGGTTTCATAGCTTTATTCGTTAATACGTTTGCAGAACCCATTCCTATGGGGACAAACAACTTAGTTCCAGTTAGAGCACTTGTTGAAGTAGATGACATTTCTAAAATCGATTGGTGTGCATATTTGTTGTACTGTGTGAAAAATTCAAAAGGGAGATGGCATCCAGACGACCCCAAGTGTTATTATAAAGGCCCGATGTTGTTGCTATTGGTATGTTTTTTCATATACTTATTTTTTTTTCTTAAAAATGGGTATCTAATATGATGTTGAAATAATGCAGCTAATTTACTGTGATGAAATTGAATGCAAGCTCCAAAAAATAGAACGTAAAACACCATTAGTTACGATGTGGACAACAGATAAGTTGAAGGAAAGACAATCTTTTGAGATTGAAGCTGGTGGATTTGGGGTTGGGAATCTAATTGAACAAAGTTCAAATTTAGAACTTGAGAAGAATGAAAATCAGGACACACGTATTGAGGTATATTCGAAGTATAATATATTATTAAATTATGTTTTAGAATATATTTTAATTATTTCGTAACTTATTATAAGAAAAATATTCTAATGTATTTTTATATTAGGTTAAAGTATGATTTTATAAAAATCTGGATATTCTTATATTACATGCTTATGGTTCATAGTAAATATTCTAGATATTCTGAGATGATAAAATATTACATGCTCATAATTATATTATTTTATTATTTTTCAGGAATATAAAGATAACTTTGATAAGATGTTCAATAAAGTTTCATCAATAAAGGAGGACATGTATGGAATTGTTTTTGATTGTATATCAAAGTTCCGAGATGTCGATATAACAAATGAATTGAAAGAGAAGTTCATTAAGTTATTTTCAGATCCTATTTTTTCAAGTGCAGATAATCAAAACAATGAAAACAAAAAAAAGGGATCACATGAAAGGGTTGAATCTCAAAATGGTGATGAAAGGCTTGAATCTCAAAATGGTGACACAGGGGAGAATTATATAAGTTCTTACAAATCACCATATATGGATAAAGCTGTGAAATTATTTGATAGAATCGATTTGCAGAATGTTCTTTTGATTCAGGTTCTAATAAGATGTGCACAGGAGAAAAATAAAATGTAAGTCACTAACTCTTGGTATAATACATGTGTATATTTATTCTAATGTTGATGACATATTTTTTGTTCATGTTTAAAATTAAGGGAGGTACTTTTTGAAACAAATACGGGAGAGATTATGCATAGACAGGATTTTGAGAGCATGAGGCCTGAACATGTTATAAATCATCGTGTGATTGATTCTTGGGCTGCTGTTCTAAATTACGAGGAACAAAAATCAAAAAGTAAACCATACCGCCTGTTCTTCAATACCAAAATTATGGTAAATTCTTTTACAATTGGAACTTCTATATTTTAGTTGTAAATTGTAACAAGATATTCTAATTTTTCTGTTTTTCTATGTTTACAGAGTTCTGAGTTGTTAGATGAAACTAAATCTTTTGACGAACGTTTTTTAACTTTTGAGACTCGTGTTGATAAGTTTCTATCTAATGTCAAGGCAAATGTAGATTTCAATGATCTTAAACTCGTAAGAATATTTTATTAATTAAAATATTACATTATTAAAAGATAGGAATTATGTTAACTTTTTGATGAATTTGTTGGAATTGCAGGTGGTTTTCCCAATACATAACGGTGATCAGATGTATGCTGTTGTTTTCAACCTAACATATCCACAAGTTCATATTATAGACAGCATACAAACAAAATCGTTAGAAAAAACTTATGGAATGACACCATCATCATTAGTAAGTTTTCATTTACTTTTATTAATTGTATTAAATTTACAATATAATATATTTAATAATGTAATTTTGTTAATATACATTGCAGAAATTGTACTTTATACGATATTTGGAGAAAACTACATTTATCATCAATAATATCGAAGGTTTGCGATCAACAACAGTGAAGATGATGAAAATTGACTGGAACACAAAGGAGTTAACAACAGAGAATGGAGCACTTTTAATGAGACATATGGAAAAATATTGTGGAGAAAAGCAAGGAAAGTGGAATGTGGAAATGGAAAAAGGCAGTGATGTGCAAGCTGTTCAATTTGTAAAATTACGTGCCTTATATGCTGTTAAGATTGCTACACATGAAATCAACAACCACAAGGAAAGAGTTATCAAAGAGGCAATCGAATTTGGAAAATTTGATCATGCGACTAGAAAAAAGATGTTAGAGGAAGGTATCCAAAGGATGGATGAATTGGAAATGGGTAATAGAATTTGATAGAAGTTTGGAATTTTATAAATGTAGTTATGGTGACTTAACAACAATTCCTTTTCTAATATCTGTATTATTTTGAACAAATTAGACAAAAAAATGATGCCTAGTATTATGTAAGAAACTTGATATGGTTTATTAGGTGATTAATGCTTAATGTATAGTAGGTATTATGATCACTTCTTAATGATATGGTTTATTAGGTGATTAATGCTTAATGTATAGTAGGTATTATGATCACTTCTTAATGACCATGGTAGAATATTCTAATAGAATAATGTATAATGGCATCAATATTCTATTAGAATAATATTAGATGTTGCATATACCTATATAACATTCTTACATGCATAATCTTGTATTATAATATTTTGATAACAAAGCATTATACTGCAATCATTCGTATATACTTCAAAAAATTAAAGATTGAAAATATTAGAAGAATCAATATGTTCTCAAATGTATAACACATCATCACAACCCAAATGTCTCATACATCATCACAAACCAAAACAACAGAAAAATATCCAAACTAAAAAAGTCAAACTTTTATCTATATGGTATTATTGAACTTTATTGAAATACGAAAAAAAATCGAAATATATTTCTAGACACAACTATGCACTTTGTACCTTGGATTTATTCAACAATGTCAAACATTTCCTTGAATTATGCCCTTTAACCCCACATGTTTTGCATGATCTTGATTGCTTGTTACCTTGAATAGTAGCCTTCTCCAAAGCACTTTTTAAACGTTTTCCTGTACCAGAACCTTTATTCTTCACCATAGGTGGATTTTCAACATCAACAACTTCAGGATTCGTAGTAGCTCCGTAAAGTTTATCAATATGATCTTCTTTTGTAACCGGTACTTTGTCACCTTGTTCACCAATATCAGTCATAAAAACTTCAAGCTTCTGCATGAACTCTTCTAACTTCTTGTCATCATTACTTAATGAAGACAGGCATTGATCAAGCATGGAAAAAGCTTTGTATGCAACCTTCTCAACATTTCCAGACGAATCACTATATCTAAACGTCCTTTTCAAAACTGTGGTGGGGATAATATCTCTTCTCCATCTCTTAAGAATGTATCTTGACGGAATCTCTTGTATGTCATAAATCTTTAGAATACAGAAGATGTGTCTACAAAAAATTCCAAACCGCTCAAAAAGCATGCATGAACATTTCACCGTTAGATCTTCTCTGTTGAATTCAACCTGTTTCAAAAAGTATTAGCATAATAAGCATATTCAAAAAAGAAAAATTAGAATATTTTTTCAGAATTATTAGAATATTAAGTATATTCTAAAATGTCAACATTACCTCAAAATCACCTTCACTTGTGTTAAAATTCCATTCAGAATCGATGTCAACCTTTTCTTTTTTCTCAACTACTACCTACTTCTTTGATATATTTGTCCTTTTATGTTTGACAATGCATATGTCAGAAACAACACCTGATGTAACACTCTTCTGTGAACAAGAAACAAGTGAATGAAGAATCTCCCTCTGCACCATGAGAAAAATAGTCCTGGTGTATACCATAGATGCATGTTTCTCCATATCTTCAAGAGGTGTTTTGATGATTGGAATTATAGTAGATGTATCAAAATCAAATTTGATCTGATTATTCCTTTGCCTTTCCATAACAGACTCAAAAGCATTCATAAAATTGTTTAACGTATAACCATGATGCGATACCCTATTGAATGCTGAATTCTCACTTTCTGACCGAGAAGTTGTTCTCATTAGACCTGACATCGGTACATCTTTAAAATAGGCTGGAATCCAACTGCTTCTCAAATCAAACATATCTTTCATCCATTTATTGTCTTGCAACTTATATTTTACCATTAATGCATCCCATCTCATTTCAAAATCATTGACAACAATTTTGGAGTCCCATACTATACTATTGAAGTCCGCCTTAAAATCTGATTCATTCATTGTTTCCCAGCTTACCTTCAAAAACAATTCATATATTATTCTGTTAGAATATAATATAGTATAAAAAGGCATTTCATTTAATCTATTATCCTAATTACAAAAAATATTTCATTTAATATTCTGATAAGAATATAACAATAATGTTAGTACCTTCAATGGAAGTTTACTTGTGATATGCCACATACAAAATCTATGTTTTGTGTATGGAAATACTATCTCAATAGCTTTTTTCATTGCTGGATCTTGATCGGTCACGACCATGATTGGTGCTTTTCCAAAACACTTCAAGAATGACCGAAGTAACCAAATATAGGAATTTGTATCTTCTCTACACAACAAACTAGCTCCAAAAGTGACGCACCTTTTGTGATTATCAATGCCAGTAAAAGGTACAAATACCATACAATACCTAAAAAAACACAAAAAAATATCATTAGAATATATAACTAAAAATGTTTATATTTCTATAATAAATACCTGTTTGTACGATATGTTGCATCAAACGAAACAACGTCCCCAAATAACTCATAGTTTTGTTTTGAAGTGTCATCAACCCAAAAGAGAGCATTTAACTGCTTCTTGTCACATCTGTATTCGTATGTAAAATTTGTAACATTCTCTTTACGATTCTGAAGCTTTGTAATCAACAAATTTGCATCAGTTCCCCCGATGTGACAATTTATATCCCTTGTAAAATTTTTCCAATCTATCTCTAGTCCATCAACAAATTCACATCCTCCTTTTATAACGCACATTAGTCTATATGTTGTAGTTGCCCCCACCTTTGCACTCGAAAGCTTATGTATAAAAGCTTGATCAACAACACTCAACTGACGTTTAGCTCTTGAAAGATGCATACAATCTTGATTGATCAATTTATGGTTGTGTTGTTGTTCAAAGCGCCACAGGTAAACTTCTGAAGAATGTGGTATAGCTTTGAATGCAACAAAAGCTTTGCAATTTGTGCGTTTACAATTACTATTTCTCAATTGCTTATTATGATCATCACTAATTGTGTCTAAGATAGAAGTGTTTGGCAATCCCCCTCTATTGCATATAAAATATTTCGAAGTTATGATTCCACTCTTTTTCCTCTCTGTTGATTTTCTAATATTAAAACCAGATCTTAATGCATATCCTTTATACCACTTAATAGCATCTTTTATATCTTTAAAAATTGAACCCAAAGTAGGTATCCAACCAGGTTCAACCACTGGAATCCAAAATAAAGAACCATCAGCTCCAATGAATTCTTTGCAAGATCCATATTCTGCTGCAACATTGTCACTTTGAACTATAAAAAAGAATATACTACCATGTTAACATATAATCATAATAATTTGCATTCATATAAATGTAATCATAAAAAACCACAATCTTATATGTGCATTATTCTATAAAGCATAATATGCAGTAACATGAACTTATCACCAACATCATTCTATAAAGAATAACCGATATCAGTAACAGAATTACCTTGGATTTCCAATTGATTTCCATCATTATCCAGAATCTCTGAATCACCAGATCTGAATTGATGATTTTCTTCATCGTAATGATCATTTCCGATGTCATTCATATCTAAATCATACATAATTGTTACTACATTAAAAATTGAATGTGTTATATGCAAATAACAATGAAAACAATGATTACCTTTGGTTTCCGATTGATTTTCCTCGTTATGAAGAAACTCTGAATCAGTATAACCGAACTGATGATTTTCTTCATCAAGATGATTGTTTTCGATGTCATGCATATCCAAATCATCCATAACTGTTATCATTATTGATATATCAATGTATGTAAAATATTCTATAAGAATAACATGCAGTCTCATGAACTTATCACTAAGATGATGTTAATGAAAAGCAAATAGATGTTAATCAAAAGAAAACAGATGACATATTGCTGAAAAACATAATGATTAAATGAAAAGTTAAAAAACAAACAATGAAATAGGTGATACATTGTCAAACAACATATTATAGATTAAATTGTTTTCTAGCTCAAACAAATTCAACAACAAATGATCTTTGATTGCTGAATTGGATGTCTCAACAAAAGATGATGTTTGATTTCTGAAATCACAAATCATACAAATATAAAATTGGAGAAATCGATAATAGTTGATGATTCAATTCATGAACTAGGTTAAAAATTAAATACGTTATATGCAACTAACAGTGAAATCGATGAAAACTCAAACCTTGATCAATTGACGATTTCATGACGTTGAGTAAAATTCACGGCTTGAAAGATCGTAAACAATTGTTGAAGATGAGGATTAGAAGAAATCGTTGAAAACTTGAACCTCTACCGAAATCGATGATCACAAAATTAAAATTGATCAAAATCACTCAGCTTATCGTGAATTGCAGATGAATAAGAATCAAGAACATGAACTCGAATAACACAAAAATCGTGAATTTAAAAGCTCTGATTTCGCATCGTTCGATCAATTTCAAAAATCAAAATCGATTATCGGTTGACAGAATATAAGATTGGAGATAGAATAACGATCAATTTGAATTGAACAACATGAACAGGTGATGAACAGGTGAGATGATTTCTGGATGACGTGAAAATTAAGCTAACAATTTAACCTATTGACTAATCTAACCCTAATTAACTAATCAGCTAAATTAATTAATGTTAATCCTTTTTTTATGGCCACAAGATCAAATCTAATCAAAGGTTAAGATGTGGTCCCCATGTCTCACAAAATAGTATTGGTCTCAAATGAACCTCTACCTATATATATATATATATATATATATATATATATATATATATATATATATATATATATATATATATAAAATACCTTAACAATAACATGTTAAAATTAACGCATGATATTCTTAAGAGGGCTTATGAAGTTTTTGGTGTTTTAAAAATGACTAATAAATGTGAGTAGAAATATCTACTTGAAAATTCAAGTATCCCACATCGCCTAGTAAACAAAAGTGGAATGCAATGAGACTTCTATAAATTGAAAGTGAGGCAAAGGCTTTATGATATGCGAGGGCGCGAACCTGACCACCCAACGTCGTGGGTCCCTTTGGTGGCCCTTAGAATTTTAGAGAGGTCTAATAGTGTTTTTATTACAATCGTGTTTAAGCTTCAGCAAAACTGTTTTTTTTTGGTTCGACCAGTCTGGTGGAACTAGTTTTTTAGTGAACCGGCCGGTTTTTTGGCGGTTCATATACAAGCGGTTTTTGGGCTTCAAAGAACTGGTAACCTGACCAGTTTCCGGTTGAACCGGTTCAACTGGCCGGTCCGGTCCGGTTTTCAAAACAGTGGTATAAGGTTGTTGCCTATAAAATGGCAACTTAGTGGGTGTCCACTCTCACCCACCGCTTCTTTGACCGGTGGAGGGTCGTTAGCCGAACGGGTAGGACAAGGACTATAATTATCCTTTCATTAAAAGTATAATGATAAATCTGGTAACCTGACCAGTTTCCGGTTGAACCGGTTCAACTGGCCGGTCCGGTCCGGTTTTCAAAACAGTGTTATAAGGTTGTTGCCTATAAAATGGCAACTTAGTGGGTGTCCACTCTCACCCACCGCTTCTTTGACCGGTGGAGGGTCGTTAGCCGAACGGGTAGGACAAGGACTATAATTATCCTTTCATTAAAAGTATAATGATAAATACTAAGTAACTAAACACTTATAAATTCTCAATCTCAGTTACTTAGGAAAATGTGAAATAGTGCTAACCCATGAAATTACACTTTGCACCTTTGTTAAATCGTTGGTGGAGCGTGTGTGGTTAACCGGCACACTAACATGGGACTGACAATGTGTGGAAAAGGGTGACTTGAGTTTTATCATAGATCGGTGGAGCATGTGTGGTTAACCGACACATCGATTAAGTGACAAAATTAAGGGTACCAAGTTAATTTGCATGGTTATTCACACATTGTTTGTGATCATCGGCATCCCAGTCACAAACTTGAGAGGGCACACTTGAGATTCAAACATGTCATTGAAAGTTCAATGTATCTCAAAAGATCTAGGAGTTTCAAATCCAATTAAAACTTATTTATATTTCATTTTTCATGGTGGAAATTGGTAAATCTTCATTTACCTACCTTCAACTATTTTATAACTTGGATTACGACATCCCTCTTCCAGTTATAAATAGGTTTTTGGGTCCTAGCCTTAAAATTTCATATTGGGTGTTATATTAAGGACTTTAAACCAACTAAACTTGAATATCTCCCAAAAGATGTCTAGTTCAGACATCTATGATCTTCCCAAATCTCTTGGAACTTCACTTCCTCCACCTCCTCCGATTATTCTCCCTAACCCACAAGTTCAAGGTCACTCAAGCCCTATTGGCAAGGCAAGATCTAGGTGTGATCACATCTTGGAGATGAAGTCACATATTTACAACCTGGGAGAGTTGGGTGTTAAAGTCTTAAGAAAGTTGGATGTCCAATCACTTTCTAAGTCACATAGTGAGTTACCTTTGGGACTACTATGAAATAGACTATGACATGACCCTAAATGATCTTATCTATTTGTTTGGTACTGCTAAATAAGCAATGATTTGGAGCTTTGGTAAAGCAAATTTGATTAGTAGATCAACTTCCCAAACCTTCAATGGACATTGACAATGGTTGCATTGGCTACCCAGTAAAAGCTTTCTCTTCCCAATTGAAAGGGAATGGCCATAGTAAACTCGGTTGACCAAACGGTAAAGAGAAAGGGAATGGCCATAGTCTGAGATTGTCTCATGTACCATTCCTAAAGGGTCTATATGGTTCTATTGCCAAAAGGAAAGGGCATTGGTTGCACAGCTGCCAAATTTACCTGAAAGATCATAAGGCTGGTAAAGTCAATAAGTTTGACTCTATTTCAGGTAAACTCCACTATCTAACTCTGTTAAGTTTCTATTCTGAGATTCTTGTTACATGATGTGACTGGGTCACATGTTTATGTTGTAAGAATCAAAGAAAAGTGAAGAAACTTAAAGAAAGAATATGCTGAATCTGATCGCGTAGATGGATTTCTATCGCATAGTTTGAAGATCGGATTCTTGAACTACTTCTTAGGAGTTATGATATATTGCTTAGGAATGGATAACAACAAAGTTTTCATGTGCTTTTGCACTGTAAGGATAGTTTTTCCGCAAAGTTTTTAAAATAAAAGGGAAAATTTTGATTTTATTTTAAAATATCCTTACACTGGCATTTGTGAAAATTTTGTTACTTATATGATTCCATTAATAGCAAGAGTGGAAATATGAATTTGATTCTTTCATTTGTGGTAGTGTCTAAATTTACCAAATAAGGAAAAAATCTCATCACCCAAGTTTCAGTTGGATAGAAACTTGGAATCATGCAAGCTGTATAGCATGATGAATGAGAACTTTCAAGCATTGGAAAATTAAGACTTACTACTTGTTCACATGGATGTGTGAGTCAAGTAAAGGACTAAGGGATCGAGTACACATTCTTGTGCACTGGTCAAGTCCACCACAAAAGATCGATAAGACTATTCGTCATAATTTACTAAAGCTCAGTAAATATAGTTATACTTACAAGCTTAAGTGTAATTCTGAGACATTGGAAAAGGTTCCAATGTATGGCAGAGCGAATAAGAAGAATCAACTTAGGCAGAAAGATAAAAGTTTCTCAAATCTGAAAAGATGGGAGTGTACTTTAGCATCATGTTTTGTGATCATCTTAATGATTTAAAAATCATGTAACAATTAGTCCTCTAAAGTCATCTTAGTGTATTCTTATGACTAAGAAGAGGAATCTTGAATTGTTGAAATGATTAAATCAAGAAGATGAGTCATGCTTCGTTCTAAAAACAATTCTTAGAGTTATACTCCAAGATTGTAACTTGAGTGACACGTATTGAAGAAGGTTTATTCACACCAGTCAAATGTAAGAGTAAAAGGTTTTCTACTCTTGTACATTTGAAATTGGTAAGTTGTGATGTTTTAGATAAAACAAAGACCAACTAAGGCCAATTGTGTGAAGTGTTTGTCTTGATTAGAATCCACACTATCTCTTGAATATCTGACAAGAAATTATTATATTTCAAGAGGACAGTGGGAGTCTAAAAGGATCCTGAAAGGGTTTCAAGAAGTAATCAAGAAGAAAAACTTGTATTTCATCACTAGCACACAACTAGAGGTTTATAACCTATCGTGTTGACATTTCTGTGCCCATTCCAGGTAAGTTGGCTATACATTTGAGTTCTACAAGTTATCAATTGTTTGCATAACTACTTGGAAGTAATGGCAGGCCCTTGAGCTGCTAGGTGGCAAGAAATTAAGATTGAGTTCAGTCCATATGAGTTTGGATTTGTCATTATCCTTGTCTTGTGATTATGGTTTTGACAAATTCATGTGGATAAGAACACATACACCATAAAATCTAAGGGTCACAAGGTTTCTCTCCGATTCTTGAAAATGATGGTGAGGAAACACTTCCACCAAGTAGATTTGAAGCAGATAACAAAGTTCTAAACAATTGAGACTATGATTATGACATCCCTTTTCATAGTTCTGAAATTGTTTAGTGTAACATCCCGAAATATCAAGAGTAGAGTTGAAGGGCTAAAAGAGTAAATTGGGAAAGAGCGACTCGGCGAGTCCATGGGTGGACTCGGCGAGTAGAGTCGTGACTTGGTCGCGTGTTAAGTAGCCGAATCGGCGAGTCAGTAAGATGGACTCGGCGAGTAGGCGCTGAGTGGAGAAAACCCTAATTCTCGGGGTTGAGCCCTATATAAAGAACATAACATCCATTCCCCCAGCCTCTTTACTCATCCTCAAGTCCAGAAACCCTAACCTTCGTATGTGAGTGGATCAAGTTGCATTTGGGAGCTTGGAGAAGCAATTGTTGAGGAAATCTTGAAGAAGAAGAGGCTTGGAGCAAGGGGCTTTGCTTGGATTCGAGTTCCATTGCAGTTGGGGCGTTCTTTTGAGGTAATATCTCGTCCTTGGGCTGTTACTCTTATGGATTCATCATTTTAGGGTTTGTGGGGAGCTTATCTTTTGGTGTTTTGGAGTTTAGAGGTAAGATCTGAGGTTGCTGCCTTAGATCTGGAATGGAGAAGGGTTGGAATGCCTGAAAGTCCCTGTGTTTGAGTGTGTAGTGAAGTTATCATGTCCCAAACCCTGACCCTAAAGTGTTAAAGGCCTAGATATCTTTGGATTCACGTAAAGTTTGCCACTTTACGTGATGGATGGGTTATAGGAGGCTAGATCTATGTTTTGGATCAATTGCATGGCCTGGAGTGCTTCTGTATGGATTCAGACCGGTGGTACTCGGCGAGTCACATGGGTGGACTCGACGACTTGCTTGAAGATGAGCTGGAACTCGGCGAGTTGGAAGAACAACTCGGTGAGTTGGATGAAGATGGCCTGGAACTCGGCGAGTTGTATGAACAACTCGGCGAGTAGGTTGAAGATAGCCTTAGACTCGGCGAGTCTTGTCGAAGAGTCCCAATATTTTCTGGTTGAGTCGAGAATCGGCGAGTCTAGGGATGACTCGGTGAGTTGTGGGCGAGTGGACTCACAGTTGTTGGACTCAGCGAGTCTCGGGGTGACTCGGTGAGTTAGGTCGCGGATTGAGGGAAATCCTGAGCTTGGGGACTCGGCGAGTCATCGGGTTGAATCGGCGAGTAGAGTCAGTCAGCGGTTGACTTTGACCTTGTCCAAGGGTTGACCAGTTGTCTTTTAGGGGTATTTTGGTAATTAAGGGGAATTTATTGAGTTGAGTGTGTTGGTGTTCAGTGGAGGAGTTCGTGTCGGAGCTTGGAGCAGCGGGATCTTATCCTTTCAGCCGGCAGTTTCGAGGTGAGTTATCCTCACTATATCAACAGGGTCTAAGGCACCAAGGCCGGCCCTTATCGGATTGAGATCCGGGTAATTGTTGTTATGTTGTTGCTGTGATATGTTTGCATCCTGAGAGCTAGGATGGTATATGTTAGAGACCTGATTGAGACCGGTATCCTGAGAGATAGGGAGATGCTATGCTAGTGACCTGTTAGGTCGGTATCCTGGTTAGGATGATGATATGTTATGTTATCTGTTTGATCTGCTTGTTGACTGTGAATTGCTATATGATTGTATGTATATGTGCACATGGTTGTTTGGACTGGAGTTGGGTTGAGGCGGGTCCTGCTTTGTGCTGTAGGCCAAGATACCCAGGGCGGACCGGTTGTTCCGAAGGCCCAGCGAGCGGTCCGGATAGGCTTTAGGCCCCAAGAGGGCGGACCAGACGTGCCGAGGCTCGGAGAGTGGACCAGACAGACTGAAGGCCCAGTGTGGGCGGACCAGTCATACTGTAGACTCAGAGAGTGGACCAGGTGGATTGAAGGCCCGATGCGGACGGACCAATCACACTGTAGACTCGAGGTTTATGACTAGACTCAGAGGGTGGACCAGGTGGGCTGTAGGCCGGTGCGGCGGACCAGTCACACAGTAGACCCGAAGTGCATGGCTGTTCTGTGATCAGATATGTTGTGGCATGTTATGCGTGTATGGTGTATATGGTTGGTATTTTGGGGATATCTCACTAAGCTTTCGGGCTTACAGTTGTGGTTTTATTTTTTTCAGGTTCTTCAGGAGACCGTGGCAAGGCGAAGGCGTGATCGTACCGCTCCTCATGATTTTGTAGTAATGTGATTCTGGGAATATGTTAAATTTTTTGTATCGAAAACCTTTTTGTAAAGATTTAATGGAATCAAGCTGTTTTTGAAAAATTTAAAATTGGTTGTATTTTTCGGTCGTTACAAGTTGGTATCAGAGCCTTAGTTTGAGTGAATTGGAGGAACATTCGTGTGACTCCAGTATCAAATCGAGGAGAGTTTTCAAAAGAGTATTTAAAATGGTTTTCAAAATGAGTAAGGGAGGACATGGAGGTACGATCAGCCGAAGCCAGTAAGTAACCCCAAAATACCATGCATGTTATTTGTTTTTGAGCTTTGATAGAACAGCATGCTAGTGATAGGCTAGGGATCTTCAGGATTTCATGATAATGTTGCCTGATTTGTGATGCCTGTAGCCTAGGGTTCCTTATGGGAGATTTTCAGTGTTCCTCTAGTGGTGAGGGTTGAGCGTTGTTATGCATGTTTCTCTAGGGTGTTGTGGTAGTACTTCATACAAATATGGGTAGGTGTGGAAGGTAGTATGGGCCCGTACTACTGAAAGCACAGGACCCATACGCGTATCAGGGAAACCATGATCTCTAGGGTTGGGTTGAGAGAGTTGGATCCCAGGATAGTGGGAAGAGTCTGAGATTTTGTGTGGTGTTTTTCAGTATGGAGATTCTGAGGCATGATGAGAGTGGATCCGGATCAGGATCGGGAGCAGGAGAGGGAGTTTCAGGCAGGTCAGTACCGCCCGAGGTTATCGGTCAGATGAGCACGTGCGAGTTGGATGCGAGGATTCGTGAGATCCTGCGTGATGAGATTGTTGAGTTGTTCTGGGCTGAGTTACCGGAGCTGTTTGGGTCGATCAAGACCGCCATGGTTGAGTATTTTGATGAGCGCTATGCAGCTCTCGCAGAGACGTCTGCCGCCGCGGCTGCAGCGGCTGTAGCGGCGGCAGGGGGAGGAGCTGGTCGGGGCTTTCAGTATCGGGACTTCGATAATACGAAGCCTCCCACCTTTGATGGAGTTCAGGAACCGATCGTCGCTATGAGATGGTTATCAGACGTGGATGGGTGTTTCTTCACGTGTTCATGCCCTGCTGATCAGAGGGTGAGGTGTGCTCTGAACCTGTAGAGGCTCAGGGCGAAGGATTGGTGGAGATTGACCACGGGGTCATATTCGGATGCGCAGAGGGCTGCGGTTTCATGGGATCAGTTCAGAGAAATGTTCAGCACTCCTTATGTTCCGCAAGTTGAGAGAGAGAGATTGGCTCAGGAGTTCCTTGAGCTGAAGCAGGGTTCGGAGTCGGTGACTGAGATCACCAGGATGTTCACTGAGAGGGAGATGTTTTGCCCAGAGTTCGCTTCGGAGCAGGCTCAGATGTCTCGATATCTGAGCATGCTTAAGAGGGACATCAGACAGTTTGTGTCTGCGTAGAGGTGCGAGACCTTGTTGGATTTGCAGGAGGCCGCTAGGCGGCGTGAGTTAGAGATTGAGTTGCAGTTGCGTGAGCTGAGACAGGCTCCGGTGCAGTCGCAGCCGACGCCGAAACGGTCCAAGACCGTTGATGTTAGAGTAGGGGATCTGAGCAGCCACACTTGTGGGAAGTGTGGGAGGGGTCACACCGGAGTTTTTAGGTCCGGTGGTGCATGACGCAAGTGCGGAAAGGAGGGGCACTATGCGAGGGATTGTCGGCAGTCAGCGCCGGTTCGGGATTTGAGGATTTGTTATCATTGTCATCAGGTTGGACATTTGAGGGTCAATTGTCCACAGTTTGCTGCGGGACCGGTGCAGGCCCCAGCACCGGCCACTTTGAGGATTACAGGTGGAGGTCAGGGTGGAGCGGAGCCCCCAAGGGCTCAGGGTCGTGCTTATCAGCTTGCGGCAGAGGAGGTCAGAGCAGTGCCGGATGCAGCTGTGGGTATGTTTCTTTCTTGATATCTTGTTATCTTGTGATTATTGTGGTGTATTGTTTATGTGATGGTATCTTTGTGTGGTTTTCAATGTGGTATTCATCGTTTTGGGGGTTGTGGTTTGGTTATGGGTTATTGTTTTGGGAATTTCGTTGGTTATCATCTATAAGAGTTATTAGTGGGAACCTGGAATTGGTTTGAAGGTCGGGTAGCATCTGCTTTCTGAGGAGTGGTTAGATGCAGATTGAGTTTCTTTCGAGCGGGTTAATCGGTGTTGATGTGAGATCTCATTAAGGTTGTTTATGCTTGTGGGAAACAGTCCGCGTGTAAGTGTTTTCTTTGTGCAGAGTTGTTCTGGGAGGTCGGTAATGGCGAACGGTGGTTGTTAATCAGTGCTACAAGTGGGGGAGAATTGGAGAATTCTTCGGAAGATCGATGAGTATTTGAGGGTGCTTAGCTGTTGGGATTCAGCAGTGTTCTGTTAGCCCAGAGTATAGGCTGATGGGAGCAAGTGTCGGGCATGCAGGGCGGGATACAGACCTGGGGCATTTGATTGTGGAGGGCCTGGGAGCAGGCCGGGATCGAGCATGTGCGATTGAGACAGAGTTCGGAACCCTTAAAGGGCTAGAACAGTGCGCATAGGAGGATTTCGGGGAGTGATAGCTCGGAATGATGAATTCTAGTTGAGCGGTCCGGATAGACTGAAGGCCGGTAGGCGTACCAGTCAGGCCGAAGGCTCGGAGAATGGTCCAGCCAAACTGAAGGCACTGAGAGCGGTCCAGATTGGCTGAAGGTTCTGAGAGTGGTCCAGATTGGCTGAAGGCCTGGTGAGGCGGTCCCGTCATGCTGAAGACTCTGCAGGTATTGTTGGATCGGTTCGAGGATATGGATTGTGTATGTTGCTGTGTGATTGCATTAGAAGGTCTGGCCCCGGGTAGTGATCTTGATTAGTTGAGATAGTGCATGGGCTTGAGAGTCCCTGCGATGAGAGTCAGAGTATGTGTGTTGGATGGATAGCGGATACGCTATAAAAGGGTGGTGTAGCGTTGGGCGAGCACCGTGACACTTGTCGGAGTGACAATGTGGCCAAGTGGATTTCTTGGTAAAGGAAAAGAGAGAGGTGTGTAACTCCAAGAGGGAGTGCAAGTTCACGGAAGTGAAAGCGACAGAGCAAAGTTATGATTGGAGTATTTTGAGTATGGTTATTGAGCAGCGTGTTTGCGGCAGTGGGATGGAAGCTCATCCGGTTTGGGATGTCTACTGAGGTCGTGAAGGGAATTCCGCAGGTGTAGAACCAAGAGGCTCGGAAGGGATGCAGGGAGAGAGTCTTGGGCTCTCAGTGTGATTCTGATCAGGGTATTGGGTATGTATTAGTGGTTCATCCTGGGGGATGTTTGAGGATATCATCAGTGTATCGGGTTTTCCCAACCTGAGGGTGCTAGAGCTAGTTCAGCATATGTATGTGATTGCAAGAGGACAACCCATGGAAGTTGCTCTGAGATTGAAGAATGGGTCTTTCCATCAGCATGGAATGGATAGAGTGGGATTCAGATCGGGGATCCGATGGTTCATGGTTTTCTAGCCCATATTGGTCGAGTGATTGTTGAGATTTGGAGCAGTGATGCATCATGGGTAATTCTCGGTTGTTGAGTGTGATTATCAAAGGGTACAGCCAGTGCCCGGCTCGAGACAGTGGTCAGGACACTGTAAGGAAGGAGAAAATGAGTTTCTGGTTCTATGGTTGTGTTCTGAGAAACCTGGTTGGATTAATGCCAGGTGGTGCATGACAGGAGTATTTCTAAGAGTGGTCTTGTCGTAGGCTTCGAGGACGAAGCCTAATTTAAGTCGGGGAGAATTGTAACATCCCGAAATATCAAGAGTAGAGTTGAAGGTCTAAAAGAGTAAATTGGGAAAGAGCGACTCGGCGAGTCCATGGGTGGACTCGGCGAGTAGAGTCGCAACTTGGTCGCGTGTTAAGTAGTCGACTCGGCGAGTCAGTAAGATGGACTCGACGAGTAGGCGCTGAGTGGAGAATACCCTAATTCTCGGGGTTGAGCCCTATATAAAGAACATAACATCCATTCCCCCAGCCTCTTTACTCATCCTCATGTCCAGAAACCCTAACCTTCGTATGTGAGTGGATCAAGTTGCATTTGGGAGCTTGGAGAAGCAATTGTTGAGGAAATCTTGAAGAAGAAGAGGCTTGGAGCAAGGGGCTTTTCTTGGATTCGAGTTCCATTGCAGTTGGGGCGTTCTTTTGAGGTAATATCTCGTCCTTGGGCTGTTACTCTTATGGATTCATCATTTTAGGGTTTGTGTGGAGCTTATCTTTTGGTGTTTTGGAGTTTAGAGGTTAGATCTGAGGTGGCTACCTCAGATCTGGAATGGAGAAGGGTTGGAATGCCTGAAAGTCCCTGTGTTTGAGTGTGTAGTGAAGTTATCATGTCCCAAACCCTATCCCTAAAGTGTTAAAGGCCTAGATCTCTTTGGATTCACGTAAAGTTTGCCACTTTACGTGATGGATGGGTTATAGGAGGCTAGATCTATGTTTTGGATCAATTGCATGGCCTGGAGTGCTTCTGTATGGATTCAGACCGGTGGTACTCGGCGAGTCACATGGGTGGACTCGACGACTTGCTTTAAGATGAACTGGAACTCGGCGAGTTGGAAGAACAACTCGGCGAGTTGGATGAAGATGGCCTGGAACTCGGCGAGTTGTATGAACAACTCGGCGAGTAGGTTGAAGATAGCCTTAGACTCGGCGAGTCTGTTCTTGGACTCGGCGAGTCTTGTCGAAGAGTCCCAATATTTTCTGGTTGAGTCGAGAATCGGCGAGTCTAGGGATGACTCGGTGAGTTGTGGGCGAGTGGACTCAAAGTTGTTGGACTCGGCGAGTCTCGGGGTGACTCGGTGAGTTAGGTCGCGGATTGAGGGAAATCCTGAGCTTGGGGACTCGGCGAGTCATCGGGTTGAATCGGCGAGTAGAGTCAGTCAGCGGTTGACTTTGACCTTGTCCAAGGGTTGACCAGTTGTCTTCTAGGGGTATTTTGGTAATTAAGGGGCATTTATTGAGTTGAGTGTGTTGGTGTTCAGTGGAGGAGTTCGTGTCGGAGCTTGGAGCAGCGGGATCTTATCCTTTCAGCGGGCAGTTTCGAGGTGAGTTATCCTCACTATATCAACAGGGTCTAAGGCACCAAGGCCGGCCCTTATCGGATTGAGATCCGGGTAATTGTTGTTATGTTGTTGCTGTGATATGTTTGCATCCTGAGAGCTAGGATGGTATATGTTAGAGACCTGATTGAGACCGGTATCCTGAGAGATAGGGAGATGCTATGCTAGTGACCTGTTAGGTCGGTATCCTGGTTAGGATGATGATATGTTATGTGATCTGTTTGAAATGCTTGTTGACTGTGAATTGCTATATGATTGTATGTATATGTGCACATGGTTGTTTGGACTGGAGTTGGGTTGAGGCGGGTCCTGCTTTGTGCTGTAGGCCAAGATACCCAGGGCGGACCGGTTGTTCCGAAGGCCCAGCGAGCGGTCCGGATAGGCTTTAGGCCCCAAGAGGGCGGACCAGACGTGCCGAGGCTCGGAGAGTGGACCAGACAGACTGAAGGCCCAATGTGGGCGGACCAATCATACTGTAGACTCAGAGAGTGGACCAGGTGGATTGAAGGCCCGGTGCGGGCGGACCAATCACACTGTAGACTCGAGGTTTATGACTAGACTCAGAGGGTGGACCAGGTGGGCTGTAGGCCGGTGCGGCGGACCAGTCACACAGTAGACCCGAAGTGCATGGCTGTTCTATGATCAGATATGTTGTGGCATGTTATGCATGGATGGTGTATGTGGTTGGTATTTTGGGGATATCTCAGTAAGCTTTCGGGCTTACAGTTGTGGTTTTATGTTTTTCAGGTTCTTCAGGAGACCGTGGCAAGGCGAAGGCGTGATCGTACCGCTCCTCATGATTTTGTAGTAATGTGATTCTGGGAATACGTTAAATGTTTTGTATCGAAAACCTTTTTGTAGAGATTTAATGGAATCGAGCTGTTTTTGAAAAATTTAAAATTGGTTGTATTTTTCGGTCGTTACATTTAGACACACATGTGAGCTATCTAAGAGAGGTGTATGATTTTGATAAAGTCTTATCAAAGCAATCTAGTATTAGAAATCTGAACTTTGGTAAGAAAGTCAATAAAGTATTGACTTCTTGAAGTCCAGCTAATTTCTGGATACATTTCAAAGCTAGTGGGAGCATAAGTGTTATGCTAATAATCATCATGTTAATGGGAGCATGACAAATATTATAAAGGTTGCAAGCTAGCAATATTAATTATAGAAAACAAAAGTTTCAATTCGTGAAGTTGCAGGGGTTGAAAAGTTGTTTTGCTATAATTAAGGGAGAGAAAATTATACTTCATTTCAATTCTAAAAACATAGATTGAGGTTTTAATCATCTTTAGTCAAGGATATATGTGAATTTTGTGTTGGAATGGCTCAACATAAGGAAATTCTATATATGGGTCTATTATTTGCGTTCTAAAATTTGATTATGATCACGACATCCCTTTTCATAATCTGAATTATGAGAACTTGGCAAATAGAAATATTGTGGCAAAAGACTGGTCTAGAACCATGTCTTTATGTGAAACATCATGAATCGTGTCCCATTTACTTTGGGTACAAGATCGATTACATGTGCTATAATATTTATCCTTTCTGAATTTTCCAAATGCCTTGGGGCATTAAGGGGAACAATGTCTAGAATTGGATATGACTAAAGTGATTAAGCAATTGTCGAGAACAATATAAGGTTTACCAAAGATTGGTTGCTCAAGTACAGTTGGAAGTATACTGTTAATATTGGAAGGACCATATTGACATAGTCTGAAAAGAGGCGACTCTTGTTCAGAAGTGGTAGTCAAAATGGGAATATAGAGTTGTCTCCATAGATAGAAGCAATCTATGTAAGATTAGAAAAAACTTAGTGCAAGAAGCATATTCAAAGCAATGCATACTTTGAACATCAGGCTTTGTGTCCATGGAGTAGGTCTCCATTGGAATACTCTGTAATGATTGTTGCCAAGTCTTTGTGGCTTTGTGCATAATCATTACAAGAGGAACAGTGCATATGAGTTTAAAATCTAAACAAATTTCGATAAATGATAGGAATTTGGAATTCCTACATTTAAGACAAGGATTTGGGAGTGTGAAAAGAGAATCATTGAAATTATGTTCAATTGATCTATTTCACAAAGAAAAGGATCATAGACAAACATAGTGTGCATAATTGGTGTATGGCATGACTAGTGTTTAGAAAACATAGTGTACATGCTTGGAGCATGGGACAACTATTGTTTTAATTCAAGAATAAAGTTGATAGCTGTAACAGTATGCAATGAATAATGTGTAATCATATGGTGATAAATAAAAGGTGTTTTATTTATATTTATAAGTTCTGAGACCATATTGGATTCAATTATTCTTGTGTTTCATTTTACGTGTTTTGACTTTCAGAATAAACTAGGTTATTCTTCCTGAATGACTAAGTTATTCAAACCATCTATATTCGGTCATATGTTGGAAGTAGATATGAATCAAGACTGTCATGGGTTGGCTTGTAGAGGTCTAAGATGTTGGACAAAGTGGTGCTACAACACACATGAGTGCTCATAAGTTCTGAGTATTGGATTCAACCCGCGCTCATTTGAATCACTTCATGGATTTTATCACGAGTGATCATGAGATGATAATATCTTATATTCTTCAAACCTAGATATATGAGTTGTTACTATGAGTTGGTTGACCATTTATTGCACGAAAACGCATTGGTAACTCGATGTTATAAAACGTGTCTTTGTGTATGATTCAACAAGTAGTAGAACAAGCCATATGAGTCGAAGTTTATCCATTCCTTTTACCTTTTGGATAAAAGCGATACATGTTGGCCCCTCGATGATTTAATGATGATACATGTGAGTGCTTGGCCAAGCCAGGACTGATTTAATTTGTTCAATCAGTCAGTCATCATAAATTGGAAATCGGGAAACAACAAATGGACAGAGAGAATGATTTATAATCCATGTCTCAGTCCATATGATATCTAGAATAGATGAATATATGATCCCTTATCTAATGGACAAGTCATTGACAAGATCAGAGTTCAATTAACACGTCAGAGTTCGACAGAAGCTTTTGAGAGCTACGATTGCTAGTCGGGTTATAAAGTCATACTTGCAATAATAATTTTAGACTTATCCAAGTGGTAGACTGTTGGATTAATGTTTAAGTCCATAACTATAATTGGTAAGACTTGACCCGAACCGACATGGTCCATTTGGGTTGCATGGCATCAGGACAATTAGATAGACAAGATGAGGAAAAAGGATACTAGTGATTTATATTAATATATTATAAGTTCTAATATATTAATATATAATCATATTATTTAATTAGTATTGATCAAGAATTAATTTGGAATTAATTATGTGATCAAAAGGAACTAATTAAATATGGACTCATATATATATATATATATATATATATATATATGTGTGTGTGTGTGTGTGTGTGTGTGTGTGTGAGATGGGCCAAGTTCATTTAGGTTGGGCTAACCTTTCATGGATAGTCCATGGAGTGTTTAACCCATGGATCATAAGAAATGAAAGGTCATGGGTATTAGGGTTTAACCCTAATCTCCACACTATATAAAGATGTCCTTGGTTTGTGAAATTGGCACTAATGTAGGTACACTAAGAGGGCTAGCCGATTTCACTTGAGAGAACCAAAGTATCCTTATTCTCAAGGTTATTCCAAGTGTTCATGGTGTTGTGTGAACCATTTGAGGTGTCACACTTGGGGCACTAGGCACTCAAGCTTCATGAAGACAAGCTACATCAACAATGTATGTCTTCTAACTTGTTTTATTACCCAAGTATCAAAGATTGTATGCTAGATAGGGTAATACATTGGAATATTCATATTTGCATGTATAATAGAGAAAACATAGATCCAAGGTATTTAGGGTTGCATGTACACAATAGGAGTGTTAGAATGCTCAAAACCCAACATCATGGTCATGCTCAACAATCTTAGAAGTTAGACGATGTCGTATTTTGTATTAGAGCCCTGAGGGGTTGGGGTGGTTGCCATCGTTGTCATCATCCCGGTCATATTCGGGAGAATTGCCCCCGCTTGGTGGTCGGGGTTGCTCAGGTTCCATTGCAGGTTCTTCGACAAGAAGAGGGAGTTAGGGATCTTTTATTTCTCTTGAATTTTACGACCTATTTAAACATTTGAGTTGTTATAGTTACTTTTAAGTGTCATCCCCATATTTTAATCTTATATGAATATAAATTAATTTTAAATGTAATTACTATTTTGAAAACGTACCACTACTCGACGACGACTCCGAGGTAGATTCTTCTGCGGTGATCATCAGAATACCTCCATCCGCTCCTGAGTTCTTCATTATTGGGCAGTCCCTCTGATTGTGTCCATTCTCACCACAGCCATAACATGCTTGGTTTTCTTCAGCTCCGAGGACTTGGGAGATCGGTTGAGCCGGTGCCCTGCAGTAACGGACTGTGTGTCCTTTTCTGTGGCAGTTTAGACACTGCATTTCCCGGCACACTCCAGTGTGGTGAAAGTTGCATTTTCCACACTTCAGAAGGTTTCCAGCATAACGAATGGCAGGTGCTGAAGCAGTAGGCGTCGTTGCAGCGTACATAGTACTCGCTTGTTGCTCTTGCGGGGTGTCTTGTGTTGTTTGCTTCTTCCTCCTCTTGTTCCCCGACTTTTGATTATAGTCCTATTCCCTTGATGACTCGTGAATAGGGACTTTTACGCTGTGGCGGACTCCATGATCGATGAGTCTCTGAGCCAAGCGTTTAGCGCTAGCGAACGTGGCTGGGTTAGAAGAGAACACATTTCCTTGGGTCGGAGCAGTCAGACCCCAAATTTATCTTTCTATCTTCTTGCTCTCCGAGGTAATCATCTCGGGGCATATAGCTACTAGTTCGCTGAACAGGTCAGTGTAGGTCACTATGTCTGAGCCGACCATAGTGAGATCCCTCAGCTCTTGTTCCAGCTTTTGAATCTCGCCTAACGGGCAATATTCTTCCCGCATTAACTCTTTTAGGTTTTCCCAACCTATTGAGTTTGCCACTGATAGGGTCAGTGACTTAACATGGCTGTTCCACCATGTTAGGGCCTTGCCATCGAAGGTGCAGGCAGCAAACTTCACTTTGCTTCCTTCTGGGCATAAACAGATTTCGAAGACCGACTCTGTTTTCTTGAACCATTGCAGGAGGGCAATGACTCCTTCAGTCCCTTTAAAGGACAATGGTTGGCATCTGGTGAAGTCCTTGTAGGAGAGCTCTCCTTGGTGCACAGGGACCTCACCTTGAGTAGAATCAGTAGGCGTTTCACCTCCACTTGTACTGATAGGGTGATATTGTGCCATGGTTGTTGCCACAGCCGCGACCACTGCAGCGTTCAAGGTTGTTGCATCGATTTGTGGAGAAGGTATTGGAGTTATCGGAGTAGCGTGTATGGGTGATCTGCGAGGAGGAATCTTTGCTAAAAGAAAACAAAGATGAGACGGAATAAGTCTATAGCAATGGACACAAGCCGAAAGCTGAAATGACAAGGTTATTCTAGTTCTGGATGTATCGGGTCCTGACTTCCATAGGGTTCTAGGAACAATTCATAAATGAGTCTATACCAAATAAACTCTATGAATTTGAAATAATTATCCTCGAATGAATATCTGTTTCCTGAATAACTGTTACCAGCTGCATGAAAGAAAATAATTCTAACACATGTAATGTGAGCAGTGTTTCCACTCGCTCGATAAATTAACCTAATTAATATTTATTAGTGTGACGCGTAAGACGTTTTGGTTACTTCGGATGATCTTTCCTTGAAATCTTCTCATGAATTTGTCCTTGTTCCTCCTGAACTCTTCTGTTGTCTACTGTGAGGAAGTGGTTACGTTTATCTGGGCTTGTCGTGCGAAATGAAAGTGACTAAAGAATCTATGAACTTTAAGGTAACTTTATGGGGTGATCCTTACAGAATCCTCCTATAATTGTACAAGGTACACCAGTTTGTATTGTATATAATTGAAGATCAAATAGACCTTCGAATAATTGATCCCACCTCAACACTACTTCCTAAAAGGAATGGATAGCGAAGCGTCGGTCACAAATTCTATGTGTATAAGATCTTGATTATATATAAAACTTTATGAATATACCCTGTAAGATTATAGACCTATCCGCAAGGGTCTTTTAAGTTATCACATAATTTATTTATCTGGACTAAAATACTCATATAGTATTCTAACGTAATGTACTTAGTATGTTCTAAACTTTTTATCGCGCTATCGTATCATAGAATACTCCCATAGTACTCTAACTCTAACTGTACTTGTTCTGGCGTTCTCTTGGCTGGTGTTTCGGTAAGTTTTAACTTTGTTGCAACACCACATCATTCCCAACCACATGTCGGTCACATCTCGAATGAATATAGTTGATCAGGCTATATTGATCCTAGCTATGATTACATAACTGTTCGGGTTGACGACAATGTCCAACTTTTAAATACTTTTAGTTCTGTTCTCCTCGTGACCCTAGTTCTATTATGTACATATATGAGCAAGTAGGTATATTTTTATAACTTGTAGTTATACTCTAAAATCTATCATTATCCAGAGAACTTAAGCCCCATTGTATTTATAGACGTATATCTTTTATCGGTTGATATACTTAGTTCACTATAAACAATGCTCTGATACCAATCTGTCACACCCCAAAACTGGAACGACGGAAACGTTCGGGGGTGGAGGATGTCATGTCAAGTATCACGAGATATGTATATGGTAAGCAAGTAATGAACAACCATTCATTTAGAAAGAAAGTGTTTACAATATGTGTGTTCACAAAACATAGAAGTCATAAACAAATAACAAAACAACGCTTGAAGCTGTAATGCTCCATCTTCTAAATTCCTAGCACGAGCACCTGTCTAATAGTCTCCTGAGAATACAAGTTATTTGAAAGAGTTGATCAGCAATTAAGCTGGTGAGTTCATAAGATTTTAGTGATGTGAGTAAGCTGTAAAATGTGGAAAAATGTATATGTAAAAGTGATGTAAGCTGTAAGTTCTGTTTTGAAAAGTTCGTCTGTTCCTCTAAAAAATCCTATATTTCCTACTTTAATGGAAGTTAAGTAAAATGACACTACAAGCCTTTCTATGCATACTAAGTGGGTACAAGTTATATATACTTAGAGTAAATAAACAATTGATTGTGCGCATCTGTCCTAAACTCACAACCCAACGGGGAACATCAAGTAAGGCAGATAGCACACATTCCATTGGTTGTTAGATCGTTGTCATATATAACCTTGGTGTATTCACTTGTTAATCATGGAGTTATTTGTAATGGTTCCTTTATATCTAATGGAGAGTTCTTTTAAGAAAACCTATTTTTCTTATAATATAATATTGACTACGGTGATTACTTTTATAATAGCTTTGTTTATACTGCTATATATAATCTGATATCGGGTAGATGTTAATTGGGGGAATATGCTCTAATCCCACATCCAACGGGAACAGGACGTCGGGGGAAAACACACATTTAGCTATCTATCAGATATTAGTTTTACATATAAACATGGTGTATAAACTAAGGTGTTATAGAGTTAACTCACTTAAAGTCTTTAAAACTGTACTGGCTTAATAAAATGGATTAAGCCCTTAACTGGGAAATTGCTAGTTTTTTATACCAAAAGTACTAACTTTGAAAAGTAAGTTTTGTACTAGAATAACTGTGCGTTGACTTTGTGTCCTATGACCTGATCCATACATGGTACCCTTATGATGACTTAATGTATACTAAGCATATATATATATATATATATATATATATATATATATATATATATATATATATATAGATATATAGATTCGGGTAGATAATAGATTGGGTGACCTCGGTGTAAGCCCACATCCAACGGGAACATGAATTACAGCGAAGAGCACACATCCTATTAGCTGTCGGAATCTACTAGCATATATGTATCCTATAGCGTATACATCAAGGAATCATAACGTTAGCATTATGATCCTAACCTTTAAAAGTAGCCTTCTACCAAGACTCGACTGTTTTGAAAGTAACCTTCTACCAAGACCCGACTGTACGACTATTAGTAACATTGACACTGGAATTTTATATCCTTCTGTAATTGTCGTAATGACTGTGTAAGTACTGTAGTATTTGTAAAAGTGACTACTTTAAGTACTATTGTGCCTTATTTGACGGTTAAGGCATAATGTGATGGCTAGATCCTATGCTAGACGCTCCCTTGTCAAGAGATTCTAGGAACTTCACGCGACCCCTGCATGAGTGCAAGCCGCGAACATCCACATTACTATGATCATGTATACCCAATATAACTATCACAAATATAGAAGTGATTCATTGGTATAGTTAGATCCTGAAAACGTTCCATGCTATAGCACCTTATTATGTTATGTTCCGTTATTGTGTGTTGATATTGTATTTATGTAAATGTATTCCATGTAAGCGTATCCATGTAAAAGTATTTATGTAAATGTATTTATGTAAACGTATACCACTAGTATAGATGCATGAACTGAACTGACTCTTTGTGTGTTTCATTGTACTAGAAGTAATGAATGGCATTCTCCTAAACTATACCTATAATAGTTTACTACTGTTCTAACTGTACTGTTACTGAAAAGACTCATTTATCTACCAAGTTGTGCTTATACTTTAAAAACGGAGTTTTGTACAACTGTAAAGTAACACAACCTTTAAAAGAGTTTTGAAATGTATTAACAACTTATAAATGACATAAGTAACATTTTGAAAGATGTTTATAACAAACATTTACACATTTATCATTGTATTCAACTTGTATTCCCCCCCCCCCCCTTAAAACAGTTAAAATAGTTTAAAAGATTCATTATGGGGTATGAACTCACCTGATGTGGGTGATTCAAACGGGTATGCGCGTACGGATTGAGAAGTTCCACGAATGAAGTCCCGAGACACAATAAGTCCTAAATGATATATAAGGACACATATTGACATGAATATAGTGTTTAAAAACAACTATATGAAAGATAACACCTTTCGGGACTAGGAAACACCTTGGCTAGGTGTTGGAATCACATGTGATTCAACAAAGGGAAGTGAAATGGCACTAATTGGTGTTTACGGTTTTGGAACCAACTCCACTTGAGTTTATGGTGGTAAACCTATGAGTTTACGGTCGTAAACTCATGGTACTTTGATCATATGGTGGTTTGAAGTCCTAGAAGTCCTTTTGAAGCATCCTAACTTCAAGTCTTAGTCTTAGGAAGTGATTAGGGCAACATATCACCCCTTTATAGGGTTTACGGTTTTTGGACCATTTGACTTTGGGTTTACGGTAGTAAACCCATGATTTTATGGTCAAATGATGTTTTCAAGTCCTAAACACTTCTAGGTAAAGGTCTAGGCTAGTTTCTAAGCTTAAGGAATGAGTTTGGGGCATCAAAACTTGCCTAAGAGGTGTTTACGGTTTTGGGAGCTCCCCAAACCGTAAACACATATATATGGGACATATTTGTGGTTTTCATGTTCTTAACACATCAACGGAAGGTTCTATGTTTGCTTCTAAGGTTTGGCAAGAGTTTAGGGGCACTTTGGCAACCTTTAGCACCCTTTTTAGGGTTTATGGTCCAAGGAGATTCTTGGACCGTAAACACTAGTTCCTTGTGGTATTTGGGTGTTTTCTTGATGCTCTTAAGGTTTAAACATGTTAAGGGTTGTTTCTATGCTTGTTTCCAAGGTCTAAAGGGACAAAGGGCACATTTTAGCCACACTTTTAGTGTTCACGGTCCAAGAAGATCTTGGACCGTGAACACCTTGTTCTTGGGGGATTTTGATGATTTCTTGATGTTTAACACTTGATCTAAACAGAATAGGGCTAGAAACACTTACTAGTTGAAGATCTTGAAGAAAAACGGGATGATACTTGAGAGAGAAATGGCCTTAGTCTTTGGAAATGTGAAAAAGTGAATAAAATAACTAAGTCTCACTTATATAGTCTTTTGGGTTTACGGTCCCAATACCATTTTGGACCGTAAACTCCAAACTCTTGAAGTTTTGGGCATGTTTTTCTAGGTAATAAACCCTAGGGTATCCTCTCTCCTGATATCTCTTGATGTACTAACTTTAAAACACTCAAACTTATTCCAAAAAGTTTGAAAGTTAGCAGAAATAGTTTTGACTCATATTGAAGTGGATGGTTGAACAGAATGGAAAGTTTTGGGTTGTCACAGTTTGGGTAAGTGCATCCTTGGTTTATTTCTCTGCTTATGTTTGGTTTATATCATTAGTGGTGTACTGCGAGTTTGCCCCTCATATAGCAGGTTCCCAGTGCTTGGTTGTTATTCTGGTTTGTGGTCGAGATCGGTTCAGGTAATTAGGTGGAAGGTCAATGGTCAGGGTTCAACAGGTTGATTCTCCAGCATTGTCAGGATTTAGTTTTAGCATTTGCGTGGGGTTGGCTCTTGGGTGTGCCAAGGGAAGTGGTTTATTGCTGAGTACTAGGTCGGGGTATATGTTCTATGGACTTCAAGATTTGGAGGGTGGTGTCATTTTAAAGCATCGAGGGTTGTCAGTTTTGTTGGGATTCGGGAAGTGTTCAGCTGGTCTTCGGGGGTTGTGTAGTCTTTTGGATGGTTAATGATGGAACACTAACTTTCGTGAGCGTTGGTTTTTAGTAGATCGATCATCAGAGGGTAAGAAGGATTGGGAATCCTTCAATTCTCGTGTGCTGGGAGAACTTAGTCGAATCATAGTGGGGGAGAATCATTCAGGTATTCAAGAGCAGAAGTAGTTGTGAAACTAGGATGAGTTTCGCATCCCCGTCGGGAAGGAAGGTAGACAAAGTGGTTGTCTAGATCGAGGATTGTGTGAGTTAGGAGTTTGGGAAACTTCCTGAATTTGGGTTCACGTTTTCTTGGTGTTTGATAGCAGGCTTTGGGGGACCTAGGTTGGGGTTTCATTCATGACTCGAGTTCATCTTGGGTGGTTGGTCGAGTGCATGCTCGACCCTGAATGTGTTCGAATTGATAGATTAGTGGTAAGACATTGGGCGGCGATTGTGGCAACGTGGAAGTGATGTAAGATTGCGGGGTGGCCCGTAGCATTTACTAGTTAGCAGTTAGTGTGGAAGCATTGTAAGACTGTAGGGTGGCCCGTAGCATTAACCGGTCCCTATGCAGTGGTGACATTATGACAAATCTTTGATTTGCTCACGGATTCTTCAAATGGTTTAGGCCAAGGTGGGTATGTTCGCAAGACTGTAGGGGGACCACAACATGTTTAGAATCAGGAAATGGTGGGTCGTTGGAGATCGGGTATGTTATAAGACTACAGCTGGTCGTGTAGCATTCATTTATAACATTGGGTTTAAGGGAGAGACGGTTTGGGAAATTATTGCCAGAGGAGATTTTCTTTTGGAATTCGTTTGGGGCGACTGCATGTGTCTTTTGACTCACCAACCGAACGGGGGACTGGTGTTTCAGATAGTTGTCAGACAAGTTGGGACCAGGTAGGTCCCGACTGCTTTTGGAAAGTAGCTAGGGGGCAGCAAGATGAGTTAGTTTCGTTTCAGTTGTTATTTGAGGCATATGCTAATTCACTTGTAGTGGATTAAATAATCTCAGAGTGGTTGATTTGACCTTGGTGTGCAGCTCTCATCCAGTCTAACCATTGCAAGGATGAATCTCCTCCTCGAAGGATTATCTGAGCCTCCTGTCAAGTATAAGTGTTCTGCAGCTGTTTAAGGTAAGTGATTTTGTTACTTATGGAAGTATCAATTAATTAGGATTGGAAGTGTTTAGGTTTAGCTTGGTATTCAATATGGATTCGATATGGTAATGATTCAGTATGGGCAGTCTGTCAGGGAGCCATACCAATTCGAGAATTCGAGATTTCAGGCTTCAGGTAAGGTAGGGCTGATTGTCTAAATTAGATTATGGATTCGTCTTCTTCGGGCATTCGGAGTCCTGCTATTGTTGGGTTTGGTAACCTTGGGAAGGACGTTGTATGATCAGAATTGTGGTTGTGTTGTTCAGGCTGTCTGGCATGCCTGGGATAGGCAAGGAATGATTTCGAGGATGAAATCTAATTTAAGTGGGGTAGAATTGTAATGCTTGATATCTGGTATGAAGTTGATTCCAAGTTGTTTAAGTTTTCTTTTTGGAACTCGGCGTGTTAGAGCTTCATCACGACGTGTCGAGATGTATTTGGCCGCGAGATTTAATGAAGCAACACGACAAGTTGAGGTGCCTCAACTCGGCGTGTTGGCAGCTGGAAAGGAAACCCTAATTTTTAGAGTGTTGAACCTTATTTAAGGGCCTGAAATCCCGTGGATGGCCTCCTTATCAGCCTCATCTGTCCAAAAACCCTAAAATCGAGTATCATCTTACATTGTTGAGTGTGTAAGCTTGTGGAGAACCTTGGGTGTTCATTTTTGGTGCATTTTGAAGGAGCTAAAGAAACTAGGAGTTGCTTGGCTTGAAGAAGAGGTCTTGGATCCAGAACCACCATCTTATTTGCCAGGTTTTTGAGGTATCAAGTTCCCACCTTGCTTGTTAGTTGCTTAGATCTCTTCTTAGGTTAGATTGTATGCTTTTATCCATGGTTGGGTGGATGTTGGGGATTAGGACGTCCCAATTGCTTATTCTTTCAGATCTATGGTCTACATGAACTTTTTTGTCATAAAGGTGCCAACTTTATGGGTTTAAGGGCTTCATGTATTCATTAAGTCCTTCATTTATCCCTTTTTGAGCATTTGGGCTTCTCCTAGTTATGCATGAGCGTAAATTTGGAAACTTTACGTGGCCTTCCAGCTTTGAGGGATCAAATCCGCATTTTGGGGCTATGTCTTTGAAGATTAAGAGCTTAATGATTAATCCCTCACTCTTTTAAGCCTAGGGTTTGGGTTTTGGACCCATTTCGATGGTCCCTAGGGGTAAAGTTGGAAACTTTACCCCTCTAGATTTCATTTTAGTCGAGATATGAGTTTTGGAACTCTTGGATTCGTTGAAAATAGTTTAATGCATTAAGTTGTTGGAATTTAGGCGAACACGGCGAGTTTGTTGGCAAACTCGATGTGTTGGCTTGGTTTTTCCCCGATCTGAAGTTAATAGAGAAACCCAACGAGTTTATTAGTGCACTCGGCGTGTTTGGTCAACCTGGACTGTTGACCTTGACTTTGAATTTGACTTTTGCAGTTGACCAGGGTTAACCATTGGACATTTTGGATTTGGGCCTTATTAGGCCTTGTGGTGTCATTGTGGGTTTGGGCTATCGTGTGGGCTTATATTGCTTGGGATTTTGTGGGACCAGCTGAGAATATGTGTTTTCGATTAAAGTATGACCCCTTTGTCCCCTATAGCTTGAATCAGTGGTCTTAGATCGTTTTGCTGTCGGCTGTGACTGAACGGGAGCCTACCGCTACTCCCTCGTATGCATATCCATCTCGATCTCTCACCTCCTCGCGACATCCTGAAGCTCGGCGAGGGTACCATAACACTGGTTGGACACGAATTATAAGATATCCGTATTGAGCATGCTTAAGTATCCAGTCATTTGAGCCTGCTACAAAGCAGCAAACTCAGGGCAGAAAATAGCCCTTTCCGTGGACATATTGGTGATCTCCATTATGGTCTCAGTCGCCTGTCTCAGATCCAGGTACCATTAGCCAATATCTCCTTCTCCACCAAGGGAACATATCTCAAACGTAACATATCCGAGAACTGCTCCCAAGTAACAACATCCCTCTGCTCAGGAGTGTACGAACCGGTCACCAATCTCCACTAATCCTTCTCACTGACCGGAGAAGGTTCCGGGTGCACTTGACCTTCTATTCATCCAAGAAAGAACGTGTGAAGAAACAACCCTCCACGTCAGACAACCACCTCATAGCCACAATCGGGTCCTCGACCCCATCAAAATGTGGGGGCTTCGTGTTATCGAAGTCCCGATACTAGAATGATCTCTCCCTTTGAATCCTCGTTGCAACAACAGCCGTGGTAGCTACATTAGCAACAACCTCTTTCATATCAACATATTTATCATCAAATAGCTCAATCATAATGGTCTTGATAGACCCAAACAACTCCGGATACAACTCCGGATAGTATTAGCCACCTCTGTTGTAATCAACTCTCGAATATGATCCTCAATCAACCACGAACTATCCTGGCCACTCGCTCCCGATCCAGAACCATATCCTCTTGTGAACACCATACTGAAAAAGAACCAATAGATATGTCAGAAAATGCCACCATTCATACTATACAATCATTACAAAGAGGCTAAACCCTCGGGGTTTGTGACTTCCTTGCTACGCATACGAATCCTGTGCTTCTAGTAGTATGGGCCCATACTACCTTCCAAATTTACCCGTATTTGTCTCAAGGATCAT
Source organism: Lactuca sativa (assembly GCF_002870075.4). Lineage (NCBI taxonomy): Eukaryota > Viridiplantae > Streptophyta > Magnoliopsida > Asterales > Asteraceae > Lactuca > Lactuca sativa. The sequence goes on along the minus strand of NC_056630.2, from coordinate 4,993,149 downwards.
CACAACTGCCCGAAAATAAACCATCACTAGGATACGCATACATCTTATCCTCACTCTCTCAAGAGTGGCTAATCATTCCTCTACATGCCTGCTACATCCACATACTCGCTCACGAAATTTCCACCAACCCTATAACCACTCGTGCATGCTAATTAGGGATGAGAGTGAGTCCAAACCTGGACCGGTAGACCCGGACCTGGAAAACCCGGGAACTGGTTAACGAGATTTTTTAGGATTGGAAACCGGACCGGTATATAGGAACCGGTTCCGGTTCGGTTCCGGGTAAGGTACTGGGTAAAGTGGGTCTAGAACTGGAAAACCAGGAAATATCAAAGTGGGTCGAATGGAACCGGGTAAAGTGAGTCTAAAACCTAAAAACACGGGGAACCGGGTAAAGTGGGTCGAATGCATGTTTTAAAATTTCACAAAATACAAAAATAAAGCTGAGAAAAAAATCGCAGCTTTGATATCCCAACTTTGGGAGACTATAAATCAATGAATATGAAACCAAAAATGACAAAATTATAGTCTAAAATCATGTATAAACTCTATACTACACTTTCAAAAAAAACCGCATGCTATTCCGATATGAAACGAATTAAATATACATGTTTTAAATCTATCACGAAATACAAAGAAAGCTGAAAAACATAAAATTTTCAACTTTGATATCCCAACTTTGAGAGACTATAAGTCAATGAATAAACACCCAAAAATAACAAAATTATAGTCTAAAATCATTTACAAACTATAAACTACACTTTGGAAAAAACCTCATGCCAATCCGACGTCAAACGAATGAGATATACATATTTTAAACTATCACAAAATATAAGAAAAAGCTGAAAACATAAAATTTCCAACTTTGATATCCCAACTTTGAGAGACTATAAGTCAATGAATATAAACCCAAAAATGAAAAAATTATAGTCTAAAACCATGTACAAACTATAAGCTATACTATGGAAAAAAAACCTCATACCAATCCGACGTTAAACGAATGAGATATACATATTTTAAAACTATCACAGAATACAAAAAAAAGCTGAAAAATATAAAATTTCCAGCTTTGATATCCTGACTTTAAGAGACTATAAGTCAATGAATATAAACCAAAAAATTACAAAATTATAGTCTAAATTCATGTAAAAACTCAACCCCTCATTTTTACGTTTATGTTTATCGGATACTTTGATATTATACATTTTGAAAACAAGTTTTGTAAAGATTAATGGTTTTGAAATATTTTTTTTAAGCTTAAATATGACATGATTTTTATGGGTGTTACAAGAATATAGACTATCATTATTCGCCAAGAATATAAGACTAAGACTTAGTAATGTGAACCTAGGTCATGTTAGAGGAAAAGATAAGTACCCAGGCGAAGTTTTGCTTGAATTCTAAGGCATCCACTTTTATCAAGCGAGTGAATAGTTTCCGCCATCTTACACACACACACATACACACACACACACACATATATATATACATATATATATATATATATATATATATATATATATATATATATATGAAGTATTTAGATAATAGAATGCTATATGTGCTTATGTGCAAAGATGATATGTGTTTGGTGAAATGTTATAAAGATAAATCTATATTATTTATACCACATATATATATATATATATATATATATATATATATATACATATATATATATATATATATATATATATATATATATATATATATATATATATATAATCTTGGGTAATGAAAGGTAAAAATGATAAACTGTCATGGTACGATGAAAGATGAAATAAAAGGAACTAGTACTACTGTACTAATGACGTAAGAACTAGTACTATTATACTAACGATGTAGGAACAAATACTAATGTACTAACGATGTAAGAACTAGTACTATTTTATTAACGATGTAAGAACTAATACTATTGTACTAACAATGAAGTTATCTAATAGAATATAGATGACAACAATGATGGTCCTTAAGATATGACTCTATAGATGAATAACGAAGATAATGAGGACGGGTAATTGGGTAAATCGTTTGATAGATACTTACACATACTAATTATAGATATTATTGTGGGTTGAAAACCCTATATACTCACCGGGTTTCCCAACCTGACCCACTCAGCTTCCTTGCATCACAAGTAGCGGTACAAACATGAGTAATGAGAGATTCAAGGAGATGTAGATTAATATTCTAAGATACTGTAAAACATGTTTATGCTTATGTTTTGTATCAGTTATAATATCCCAAACTTTTATAAATCAATGAAAAACATTTCTTTGGAAATACTTTTACAGGACCAAATTTCACATTTATATATAAATTAAATAAGCATAAATAAAAAGGTTTAAAATGACCGTAAATTTGGGGATGTCACATATCTTTATTTTATTTATTAATAATATAAATTTTTTTATATTCTGATTGGTTCCTACATCCACATACTATATTTAAGGAACATATGAACATATATATATATATATATATATATATATATATATATATATATATATATATATATATATATATATATATATATATATATATATATATATATATATATATATATATATATATTGGACTGTGATTTCAAGATTCATGTAATTCATATCTGTAATCCCAATTTTCATATAGCCTGCAATAACAATTTGGTTAAATATGCTCTTCTATTTTCCATGTGTTCCATGTGATAGATCACCATGTTCCCAAAGAAACCTATAGACGGATCCAATTAGATACAAAGTTATTGCATTGGTTGAGTGAGTTACTGAAAAACTATATAATTCTTTATTTTAGGAAATAATAAGGAAGTTTTTTTTTATTACTTTTTCATAGTTTATAACTATGACACACATGTATTCATTATTGTTAACTTTAAACTCATTATCATGCATCTATGGCAGATTTGTGTCCTGCCTAGCCTTTGTTTATAATCATGAATTTTCACAGGGATATTTAGTCTCTAAAAGTAGTTATTAAAATGTGAGAAATATTATAATCTTAACTTTTGTAAACGTTGTCATTATGATTTTTTTCGTCACTGTAAAAATATGGACATTCTTGTGATGTAGGTTCGCTTGTGGGATTTTGCATCTTGAATGCTTCTTCATAGATGTAAAGTTGGATCAGAGGTAGCCTTTTTGCTTTTAAATTAACAATCTTTTTACATTACTACACTTGGCATAATTTCAAGTGATTTTATAAATTTATAGTTTGAAAACTGTTTGTAGGTTGGGCATCAATAGAAAAATGGAACAGAAAACAATAATTATACATTACAGATCTTTATGCAACACCTGATGGTTCATTAGTTTGTGTAGTTGTTCAAGGGTAAAAATGTCTTCTTGATCTTCAAAAATATATCTTCATAATAACTCTGATGTTTTTTTTTAATTCTAAAATATAGGTGGCCAGGAATATCAGTGTTGAGTTGCAACCTCTCTGCTAAAACTCTTTCTGTTTTAAGGATTATATGCAAGAAGTGATAACGTACAACCATTTATTTGTTTATTATGGAATCCTACTTTAACAAATGACTTAGTAAATGAAAGTACATTTCTATTTCTTAAACAAGTTGTAACATCCAAAAATACAACCCAAAAAAATTGTTTTAATGATAATAAAAACCATATACTGATTGTCACATCATAAAACCATGTGTCAAATATCTCAATCCATAATAAAATGTCATGAACATTTGTGCCAAATCAAACTATGAATCAAAACAAACTCCCAGGAAAAAGACTGAAGTTGTGGTGTGTGCGATGCCATCATCCCGAGCTCTTCCCTTTACTTGCGGAAGTACCTGAAACCAAAACTGAAACTGTAAGCACAAAGCTTAGTGAGCTCCCCCAAACTACCACATACCATACGATAACATATAAAGCATCTACTGGGCCTTGACCACTGCATCAGACCGTAGCCCGAAAACTAACCAGGGCCTTGCCCTCTGCATCGGACCAAAGTCCGGAACTAACCAGGGCCTTGCCCTCTGCATCGGACCGAAGTCCGGAACTAACTGCATCGGACCGAATTCCGAAACTGATTGGGACCTTGTCCCCTGCATCGGACCGAAGTCCGGAACTGACTGAACATAGCATAAACATATCAACTAACATGAATACATATACTGCATACTGCATCGGAACAGAGTCCGGAACACATAACACAAAACATGCTTGAATCACAAAGACATCAAGCACCCTAACTACTGCATCGGACCGAGGTCCGAAACTACTGCTAACTAAACGGGCCGGCATTGTGGCCGTAGACCCGTTCCTACTGGAAGGAAACTCACCTCGTAGCCTAGCTGCTGAAAGAATTGCTCCGGAATCTGTCTGTTGTGGCTCCGGTTTCACCCTGGCTACAATTTCCATAAGTACCATCAATCAAATACTGATAATAATACTGAGGGTAAAATGACTCTCTTACCCCTGGTCCAAGTCAACCTAACGGTCAAAGTCAACATTCAGTCGACCTGACTCGTCGAGTTGGGTCACAGCTCGTCGAGTCCTTACTCTTGCTTTCTTGCTTCTACTCGCTACTACTCGTCGAGTTTTGGCACAAACTCGGCGAGTTCCTCTTTGTTACTAACACTCCGACAATCTGCATCCGACTTGCCGAGTTATATGAACAACTCGTTGAGTTCTCCTTCATCAGATGAACACTCTAGTTGTGATTCGCCGAGTTGTATGAACAACTCGTCGAGTCCGTTCTTGAGGCATGAAGATTGCCTTAGACTCGTCGAGTCAGGGCATTGACTCACCGAGTTCTTCCACGAATGAGTCTAACCCTCTAGCTCTCCGAGTCCACCTCTCACTCACTGGTTCCACTCGGCATAACTCGAAAAGGGGAAAACAGGAGACTCGCGACTCAACTCGTCGAGTCTGAAGAACGACTCGCCGAGTCGTATACATGCAAACACTATATGCTCGATTCTGCTTGAAACCAATCCATTCCATTCATAGATCTGGGTTCTTGGTACTTGATTAACACGTAAAGTTTCCAAATTTACGTGTAAATAACATCAAATGAAGGTTTTAGGGTTCAAAGCACACTATAAGAGTAGATCTAGAGCTTTCATGCAAAATGGCTCCATAAAGGTGCTAGATCTAAGCTTCTGAAACTCAAACTTAGCTAGATCCGAAGGCTAATCAACTCCATGAGTCCTCTATGCTACTACTAAGCCAAGAAATGGTTCAAGAATAGATTTAATGGCTTCAAAATAGGGATTTAAGCATAGAAACAGAAAAGGGCCAAGATATACCTTATTATCTTCTAAAATTCCTCAAGGATCTAGGATCTCCTTCTTCTCCTCTTGATCTACCTTCCTTTTTCTCTCAAGATCTTCAAAGAAACACACCAAAATCACACAAAATGCAAAGAGGGCTCTAGGGTTTTGAGAATGATGCTCTGAGGGGTGATGGGGGCTGACTAGAGGCCCCAAAAGTTGTTTAAATAGGGTGCAAACCCTTGAAATTAGGGTTTCATCCAGACTGGCGGACTCGCTGAGTCCGGAATATGGACTCGTCGAGTCGCCAACTTAAACGTGCTCGAAATCCCGACTCTACTCGACGAGTCCAACTACTGACTCGTCGAGTTCCCCCTAAAACTTGAAGAAAAATAAATATATAAATATCATACCAGAATTGGGGTGTTACATAAGTGGTGTCTATTAGTGGAGAAGATTTCATACCCACAAGTTTGGGGTGTTCATTAACATCAGATTTCTTATGGATGGTGATGGTTGTTTCCAATTTGGTTGGTTTTGATTCTTCTGTGTTATTTATGGTTTAAAGAAATGCAATTCAGGATTTGTTGAAGAAGATGACAACATTAAAATATTAGAAGATAAAAACTCCCCTGTATAAACAAGTGTTGGAAAAGTTACAGGGAAGTTTGTGTATTGATAAAGATGTTTTCTCAGCAGCTGTTGAAGCTGTTAAGGCCTCGATGCACAACTTATTAATTAAGAAATAATATTTTTCTGAAGGTTGTGAGTTTAGAAAAGAGGACGAAATGACAAAAAGGGGAAAAGATAGCGAAATATTTATGTTTTTGATAGTAGTTTGTGTTTTAAGTCATTTGTTTTAAAAACTATTGATATTAAGTCTGTTTGAATTTGGATTTACTCTTTATCTTAGTCCTACCTCTTTTAGTGGGATAAAAAAAATGTAATTTTGTCTAATTAACATTAGTCTCATTCCAAATACATGTCAAACACAATATATGATGACCATTAATTATCATTGGAGATTTGAGGTCATGCATGCTTAAACATTTTCATGCTAAGCGAGTACAAGTATACAACAACCACAAGCACAGAAAGCGTCAAAGGCACCAAGAAGCAATAATACATGTTACAAATGGGAGTATAAATGGAGAAAACTATCAAAACTTTGGATTTACAAAAAAAAATCATAGTAATCAAATGGCATACTTGTTATTTGAATTGCAAAGATAATAGCATTATCCGCATGAGGGGGTAGTTTTGATATAATTGTAGTATAAAGGTAACCACCAAAGAAAGTGGACCCAAAAACAACCAACAACCCTCCCCAAAACACTCTTTCGTTGCCTGTTATTATTCATGAGATCGACAAATAATTCCCCAATTCTTTCAACCAAAACCCTACGTCCTGGAGAAACATGGAAACGATTTAACATATATATTATATTTACATACATTACCAAGTTATGAATTTAGCTTAAACCAACAGAGTAACAAAAAGTGGGCCTCAAAATAGTAAAATAGAAACAAGTTAAGTATTCGGTTCTATGGAAATCACAGAATCAATTACCATAACACCACTAACCAAGAATTTAATCATATAGTAATATCATGAATCTAATTCATATAGGATGAAAATAAATAACATAAACAATATCACAAATGCTGATTGATGAACACCTGAACATCATTACTTCCTATAATGCTTGATTGCAATTCTTTTCTAGGTCATGTTTCCTTTTTTTTCTTCCCATTATGTATTGTATGGGTAAAAGTATTGAGTGTGTAAGTGATGCATTATCAATTGATATAGGGAGCATGAACACCTGAACATCATTACACCTACACCTCCCCCATAGTTTAGAGTCTCAAAACAAATGCATAATTCCACCTCTATCAGGGAGGTGATATTCTAATGAAAAATGAAGCCGTTAATAAAGAAAACTGTGAACTGAGCTAATTAGAAAGATAAACAACCAAACCTAACGATTAAACTAAGTCACAATCTTTATTGAAATTTTGAAATATACATTTGAATTTAATCAATTTATCATGTTGTTTTTCTCTTTCATTGTATAATTTATTCATGGCGTTCACCATTTTCACTACAAAGTAAAAATATGATGATACATAATCTCTAAACCACTCATTAAATATGATGATAACAGTATAAACATGTAAGACAGCTCATTGTGCATGTCAACAACCATCAATTGATTTAGTGCAGTAGTGACATCTCATAAGCAAAATTAAACCCAAACTTCTACATACAGTAAAAAACCTTCATATGACACAAAGCTTTACTTGAATAGCACCAAAATAACCTAAAGCTAAAACCTAGCTTTCACAATGCACCATGGTCTAATCAACCATACAAAAACGTCATTAATTTAATGACTATACTGCTACCAAGTAGAGTCTAAAGCATATGATTGGAACAATACTACAATACTAACATACAAAAAAAAAACAGATACAAAACTTCATTTGAACTTAATTAACACCAAAAGAAACCCTAAAATCTAGAATCGATGGTTCACATGGCTTTTGGACTCTAACGAAATGTAAAATTTTCGCAACCAGAAAGTCTAATACGCTATTAAATGAGATTTATACAACTACAAATTGCACGATGTGATGATGTGATTCATACTACAATACTTTACGCGAAAACTAACAGCTTAACAGCTATACTTGCTACAAATCACTGTATTCTTCCCAACCAACTAATCAATTTACAACCTGGTGAATGAGAATTCCCTCGCAATGATTACGCCAATAAAATTTAAACTCGTTTCGCGAAAACAAGTGATTATTCGACTAAAATAAAGCAATAAAGGGAGATTTATGTAGACATGTTATCCAATAAGTGTTCTAAGGGGGTGTATGGGATTCTTTAGAAAATGAATTTTGGACTTTTGCTTTTTTAAAAAGCTAAAAGTCATAAAAATATGTTTGACAATTCCAAAAGTCATTTTAAAATAGTTTTTTTTTGGTAAGAAGAAAAATGAGTTGTTTCAAAAGTCATGAATTGATGACTTTTTGTAATTTTTGGCTTTTTAGCCTTTTACCACTCTAAAAGATAATACAAACACATTTTAAAATTATCTTTTTGAAAAACTTGTAAATGAAAAAGTTCTTTGTTCAAAAGAACTTTTTACTCTAAACAGCAATCCCAACCTCAGATCTAAGAATAAGAAATCACGACGGTACAAACTGCAGATCAGCTACTCCGATCAACGACGACTGTTGCTCTTTGTTCCACTGAGCAGTCGACAAAGAGAGATTGCAAACCCAACGATCAAATTGCAATGCATCTGTAGTCCGAGAAAACATACGCCTCGCTCTTATCGTGGGCTAGGCCCATATTTGGACAAAACACTAGCCTGCTAGCCCATTTACATTCAATTTGAGCTGTGATTCGTGAACTTTTAATCTTTGATTGCCACAACATTTTCTACTAGACAATATTTTCCACCTTGAGTTGCTCGTATGTCTAACAGGGAATGAATAAAATGTTTACCCAGTACATGTAGGGTAGGTAATTTTATAACACTATGATCTAATAAAAAATGAGTTGATATCGAGTTGACAAGAAAGATATATACTAGTGTCAACTACGATTTATCCGTCATAGTCGCTCCGATTTTGTTGTTTGGGTTTCCCTCGTTGCTCCCTTCAACACAAAGTATCTTTGGTTCCGACTTCACTAGCCTCGTTTTTTTCGTTTTGGGCAGTTAGATTACATATGCATTAGTCACAAATAAATGTAGCAAATTCAAGGAAAATAAACACGAGTAACGAATAAGATGAATAATATATAGATTTAAGAAACGAAAAAAAAAAATTGCATGGAATCTCATGATGACATCACAGTGAGTTTTTATGGAAAATTAAGGGGTATTCATTATTCACATTTATTAATTACAATTGACAATTAACCAAAAAATTCATAGCGAAAATATTAACAAACTTCGAAACTTGGTTAGTTGTGAAATATACTAGGAATGTAAATCATTGAACATTTTTGAAGTACACAAAGTTGTGAATGGTTAGTAGAGTTTAAAATACTCTCTTCTATAATAGTTATTTACCATAAATATTGTCAGTCTTGAAACTCTTCAATTTTGCGAAATTGTGATGTTTATGTTCTTTATTTACGAGTGTTGTACATATAGTATCCATATATAAATCACCATTTTCAATACCTTAAAATGCATTTTCCACAAATCTTCAAACATACTTGGAAAAAATGAATTCATCATTTGAGACATTTATACCACTCCTTTGTATTGGGGTTGCAACTTGCAAATGAGAATAAATGACATTATGTAATACATAATAATTCAGATTATGGAAGGGATTTGCCTTTAAGATATGAAAAGTCCATTGTGACTAGTGACTAGTTTTAGTTGTGACAAAATGGATATATACAAGCAAGTGTCTCGAAAGGAGTAAAGAAATGAAGATGATAAAACATTTGTTTGTGGAGCTTGGTAAAATGAAGGTGACAAAGAATATGACATCATTTGCCTTATCAAAAACCATGATGTACCATATTTCACATTTTAATAAGCAGGAGTCTTCTGATGAACGTAAACAGTTCTAAAACTATATTGGTATTGGGCAAAATATTGCATATCACAACCTCTCTTGTTGGCGGGTACTAACTACATGATAAAAAGAAACTATAAAGACAATCCGTTCAAATAATAATAATAATAATAATAATAATAATAATAATAAATAGATAAAAAAAAATGAACTTGATTCAAGAAAATCCATAACCAAGGGACCATTTCTGTAATTTTCTTAAAGTTGACAAAATCACTACAAAAGGATGAGATTACATGGCAGGTCATAAATAACAATGAGTGATCCTGGGCGCATATACTTGCCAAAATCTCACCAAATCCCTACAACACCAACAATCATATACACTCTATGTTTTCCTTCGCTAACCCATGTGTGGTGATTTCTAGTTCGGCTCACCTCTTTCTGCGACCACCCAATCGCCCTCTCCTTTACAACCCGACCCAATTCCCCATTTTCAGATCATCCATAACAAAGATCAAAGCCACCATTGATGAGAAAGAGCAGAAATCCCCTTACCCTGTTATTGTCGAAGAAGAAGATGAAGTTGGTTTACAGCCAACACCCAGTAAGGTACACACTCCCCCCTTTATGAAATTCGGCAAGATTAAGGGTATGCAAATGCTAACACTAGGGTGATTATGCCATTTTAGACATACGCTAGTCTCTTTCGATGAGATTTCACAGTCAAACTCAGAAGGAGGGAGTACATTTCTTTTGGGGATTTCTGCATTACTTTATTCATTAAACACCCATTCGAGATTTGTTCATAAATCTAATTTAAAACATCATGATTGTGGTCATTCATGAAAACAGATGCTACACCCTAATAAACAATACAAGTCAGTTATAGACATGCTTGTATTATTTGTCCACCAAAATGCTTAAATTTTTTTGAATTGGGAAAGTAATCGGTTGAAATGCATTTCTTGGTTGTAATCAAATCTGGGTATGTATGAAATATTGTTTTTTTTTTTTTTAATGATGATCATTGCTTGTGTTTGATACGAGTGAGTGAGTTATAATGGTAAGTCTTGTTCAGGAAGTTGAGGAGAGCATAAAAGTACTGAAGAAAGCTGCAAAGACTAGAAAGGTTGAAGCTACTGAGATTCTGTCTGCTTTGAAATGGATGGAGAAGGCTAAACTCGATCCTTCACAGTTTTGTGAGACTCTTGGAGGATCAGAATCCCCTGGAAGAACTTGGATGCTTATATTTACAGCTGACGTTAACCACTGATCCTTTGTAGTTCATATGTATTATGCATTTTGCTGTTTTTTGTATCCTTGTTTGATGACTCTAATGGGTGCTTAATACTATTTTTATCTACAGAAAGGATTGAAAAGTGGCAAATACTTCCCCATTACTGCTGTCCAGAGATTTGATGCAGCTGTAAGCATCCTGAACTTATTTCTTTTTTTCTAATGAGATTAAGCAAGCATTAATTGATATTGAGAAGTGGAGGAAAAAAATATTTCGTTCATATTCCAAAACAATTACATCAACACACAATTCCTAATTCATATCAATAACTCTTACTAACCAATTACTTGAAAAGCAAATTCGTGATTGTATTAATAGATGATAATTGTTTGACAACATGGGTAAAATTTTATACTACTAATATTTAGGCAAGGAGGATCGAGAACGGTGTGTACCTGGGTCCTCTGGGGTGCCTAACATTTGAAGGCAGATTTTCATGGAAAAAGAGAATACTTGCATTTGTATTTGAGCTTATTCGGATAAAGGTGGGACCTTTCAACCCGTTTGAAATAAACATTAAAGGAAACGATGAGACTGAACCAACCACAAAGAATCCCTTCTTTATATGGTTTTACATCGATGAAGAAATTGCTGTGGCTCGGGGTAGAAGTGGGGGCACCGCCTTTTGGTGTCGTTGCCACCGTGTGTAATGTGTATGTAGCTTCTAAATGTTTGTGTATAATTTTTTACTTTAATTTATACCATATATAATAATCTCAAGACAAAATTGCAAAAATGTCATGCATTTTTTTTAGGTTTTAGTCTAAACCATGATTTTTTTGGATTGGTGGTCCTTTTGAATTAGTTTGGTTGTGTTTTTTGTCCTTCCAAATAGTGAAATGACTGTAATACCCTTGGGGTATTTATTTTCCATTTTTCTTTAATTTCTTTTTAAATCTAATACTAATTTATTTGTTTTAATAATTAAGAAAATAAGAAGGGTCTCTCTCTCTCTCTCTCCAAAGATTCAATCCACCATCATCTTCTTCAACACTCTCGTTTTCTTCAAAACCCAACTCCTCACCACCATCTCTTCGTCCAGCCACCACAAATCAACCACCAACACCATGATCAGAAATCATGGTTTGGGTTCCATCTTCTCCACATCACCATCGAGTTCACACTGCACCTCCATTACAGATACTATCTTCTTCTCTACTATTCATCGAGATCCCCATATCACCATCTTCACCCCACCATCATCGTAATAGCTAACACCATCACCTGTAATCAAAATTACAAACAACTAAAAGCACTCGTTTGTTCTTCAATGGTATATCAGACCTAAAATTCAATTCCTCGAGGGGGAGAGGTAAGACACATACAAGAATAGCGGTCCAACTCTTTGATTTCTACCTGAAATCGAATGAAGAAAGTGAGTGGGTTTAGGATTTCCTGAGGGAAGCAACAAAGAGTACGACACAAGCGAGACACATACACCCTTCGTCTTCGTAAGGTAAAATAGATCACATACTTGTTTCGTTCATTTATTGATTTGCAAACTGGGATATTGGTTCATCATCCAAATCAAATACCTTGCAATAACCTACTTACACTGCTTGATGTATTAGACTGTTTGAGGCCAATAAAATGGATTTTGTTCATCTGAAATCAGAGGATCAACAGATTGATTTCAAAGATCTGTTGTTGATTGATTTTCGAAGGTGGTTGTTGAAATCGACACACACATACACACTTGCAAATCCAGTTGAAATCAACATGCTCACACACATTGGTTGGATGAGTAATCCCAGGAATGCTAGCTTCACAAGTTCTCAAATCTGCAGATGTAAAACAGGATGAAAGGGGGAAAGGGAAATAAGAGAACGTGGGGTGAGTGTAGTGAGAGAGAGAGAGAGAGAGAGAGAGAGAGAGAGAGAAAGAAAAAGTATGTGGGCACCTATTCTTATTTTTATATATAAATACTTATAGGAAAAAATTGGAAAATAAATATAATAAGGGCAATTTAGTCTTTTCAGTTTACCGAAGGACCAAAGTCACAAGCAAACTACCTCTAAAGGACCACCAATCCAAAAAAGTCGTGGTTTTGACTAAAACCCCAAAAAGATGCATATCATAGGAGCCATTTTTGCAATTTTGTCTAATCTCAATCCACATAGATTGCATTTGTCACACGAGATAAATAGGTATTCAGTGCCCTGCTGCTAAGATCAGCAAAGAGCTCCCTTAAACTAGAAGGAAAACTCCAACATGTCATGCCATTGTTGTATATTTTGTTTTATCCCAAACCTCTCTTAAACTTTATGTGTTGATTTCCTCCTATTATAGTTTGGGAAATCTCTAAAAAAATCCCAATATTTTGGGAAAATATTTAATAAAATCATAAATTTTATTTTTTGAATAGAAAAGTCCCGACTTTTTAACTTTTTGAATAGAAAAACTCAAAAAATTTACTAATTTATTCACTTTCGCCATTTTGACCTGTTTAGCAGGTCATGAGACCAAGTTGCTAATTTTTTCAAAATAATTGGATTTTTCTGCACATTTCGTTAAAGTTTGTATATAATTTATAAATGTAATTTTTAGGTATTTATATCTATTTTGATGTATTTACGCTTTTTTTTAAGTTTTATATGTATATGCTTACGTATTTTTATGTATTTTAAATGTATAAATGTATTTTTTACATACTTATATGTATTTTTAAGTATTTTACATATTTTTTTTTATGTATTATGTATTTAGATGTATTTTTACGTATTTATATATATTTTTACAAATATATGTATTTTTTTTAGTTTTTTTATGTAGATGTTTATGTATTTTAAATGTATAACGGTATTATTTTTATGTATTTATGTATTTTTTTACTTCAAGTCGTCTTTGTCATTTCATAAATACGTAATACATAAAAAACCACATAGAAATACATAAAAAATATGTAAAATACTTAGAAATAATTATAAATGTGTAAAAAATACTTTTATACATTTACAGTACATAAAAATACATAAACGTATAAATAAAAAAACACATAAATATGTCATACATATAAAAGTAACACATAAAAATAAATAAAAAAAATAAGTAAAATACTTATAAATACATAAAAAATACATTTATAAAATTAAAATACATAAAAAATGCAAACAAATACATACAAAAACTTAAAAAAAATACATAAATACATGAAAATAGATATAAATATGTAATACATAAAAAATAACATATAAAACTATATAAAAATATGTCAAATATTTAAAAATACATATAAATACGTAAAAAAATTGTTTATACATTTAAAATACATAAAAACACGTAAACATATAAACATAAAAATGTACATAAATACGTAAAAATAGATATAAATGCGTAAAAAATACGTTTATACATTATATACAAGTTTTGATGAAATTTGCAAAAAAAGTCATTATTTTGGAAAAATTAAGGATTTGGTCTCATGATCTGCTGAACAGGTCAAAACGGGTTAAATTGAATAAATTAGCAGGGTTCTTGGATTTTTCTATGCAAAAAGTTAAAAAAAACTAAATTTAATACTTGGGACTATTCTGAAATTTCCCTTATAGTTTTTATAAAAGTTAACACTTTGTGCATCGTCTATAAGTTTGTTTTAGATGTAAAACTTATAAAAAAAAATTATATTAGTTATCAAATCCCATCTCAACTAACTTCCATAAAATCTGGAAATTATTTTTTTTCCTTTTTGTTTGATTTAAATAAAAAAAATAGAAAATAAAATTGATAAAGGGCAAATCTGTCATTTTAAAAAAATTCAAAGCAAATTGGACCAAACTCGCAACAAAATCAAACTTTTGGACCACTGGTGCTAGTTGAAACTTTTTGGACAAAAGTAATAATTTTCGACAAACCACAAAGACCATTTATGTAGTTTAGTGTTTATTATTTATCAATAAGACAATAAGACAATGAGAAGCAAAAATGTTGCATATGGATATAATATTAAGACTAAACTGCACAAATAGTCCCTGTGGTTTGCTCAAAATTGACTCTTTGGTCCAAAAAGTTTTGAACTAGCACCAGAGGTCCAAAGTTTTCATTTTGTTGTTTGTTTGATCCAATCTGTTTTTTTTTTCAAAATGACGGATTTGCCCCTGTTAATATGATTTTTTTTCTTAATTGTTTATCTGATTTTCAGATTTAAAATAAATTAAATCTCTCTCTCTCTCTCTCTCTCTCTCTCTCTCTCTCTCTCTCTCTCTCTCTCTCTCTCTCTCTCTCTCTCTCTCTCTCTCTCTCTCTCTCTCTCTCTCTCTAAATGAGATGGAAACCAACACAAGTTGTGGTATAGACTATAAGTGGTAATTTGATCATTTTTAAAAGGTTCCAATAAGAAAAATATTGTTGTGATAAGAATAAATTATATAATTATAATACCTGATGTGTACGGTGTGGAAACTTTTCTCTAACCACTTCATCCCATGGTGTTTTAACTTGGCTAATATAAAAAACTTGCATACACCGACAAAAACACAAAATTATTAGCAGCAAAACAATACGAAAAATAGCATTAAACATGAAAATTATTGAAAGATTCCCTGTTTCATAAAATATTATATGAGATCTTTTACACTAGAACCCTTAAGTCCATAAATCATGAAACGCCTACAGGAACAAAAGGGCAAATAAATGTAAATTCAGGGGCAAAACAGGGACGAAAAGAAACTTATTACACAAAAAGGGTAACATACAGTTCATATCCAGGAAGATCTCTACACTGCTCAACAACCTTGAATAAATCTTTTTTTTCTCCACCAAGTCTACTTTATTCATTCATAAGATTTTTTTTTTCTTTTGGATTGGTTACCTGTGACCAAAGTTGGAAAAGGAATGTTGGACCAAACCGATTGCTAAAAAGCATAAAGTTTCAAATGAAGAAAAAGTTGAAAATATGATGTTGTAACAGGACATTAATATATAAAATAAAAATGGACATGTTTGTGAACAGTTACAGCTTCTCAAAAAAAAAATCCCATATCTATAGGTTAAAAAAAAATGAACATAGATTTGTTCCAAGCAACATACTTCGATTACTTTAGTAATCACAAATATGAAACTTCTAATTTCTTGTATTAAGCATGGCTTTTACAAAAGCCAAATTTGTACCCTTTAACCAACTTATTATCACTAAGCTCAAAAGATCAAATTGTTTGATTATTTGATGTTTCTAAATTATGACCAATAATACTTTGTGAATCGGAACTCAATTCCAACATACACTAAGAGCATTCAAAGTAATTTGTGAATCAGAACTCAATTCCAACATACGTACTGTCGGCGAGCCTTCCCTGATTTAGGTGCAACACTCCCAGGTGACAATTCTCCATATTGAAACAAACTATGCTTGCTACATTTAGGCATGGAGAAGAAACCCAAACACAATCTTCAAGAATATCAACAATAAAGAGGAAAATTCAGTTGGAAGGCGAACGAAGGGTTTTTCAGTTGAGGTAAAATCGAAGAGGCAAAAATCAGATCTGACACCAACGATTAAGAAGGGATAAAATGAAGAAGCGAAATGTAGAGGATGTTGGATCTGATGGCGGTGACACCACCGAACCCGACAACCACAACAATCGTGAACGTGCACCATCAATTTAGAGTACAAACATCAATGGTTCTTGAAAGATAGTGAAAAATTCTCACCTGCAATTAGAAGAGGAAACGGAGAAGGAAGAAAATGAATGTAACGATAGATCGAAACAGAGCAAGAAAAGCAAATTCGTCGAAATAAAGATTGAAAAAAATGCCAGCAATCGAAAAGTGATTGGGTGGAAAAGCGGTGAAGAGAACAGGCGAAAAACACGTAGCAACAAAAATCGTTGAAATGGCAGAAACTGCCCATAACACAAAATCGGGAAACGAATGCGAAAAGAAACCATACTCCCATAAAAGAAGGACTATTTATGCCAAGTAAAACAACTAGTTCACTATTCCTATACAATTAAATATGCACACTCAAATAAGTCCAGATTTTAATACATATGATATTAGAGGGACAAAACACTAAATCGAAAAAAGAAATGGATCAAATATGGCAAAAAGCTCCAACTTTACTGTAGCTAAGGGACAATAATTATATATATATATATATATATATATATATATATATATATATATATATATATATATATATATATATATATATATATATATATACTTATTCTTTTATATGTAAAAAAATTGTAATCTCTTAAGTATTTTCTTTTTATAGTTTTCGTTTTTATTAATTGCAAAAAAAAAATCCCTACCGTAATACGTGAGGTGACTTAAATACTCGTTTAAAGTTACATATGGATAAAAGGCATTGATATTTTATCATTTGGATCTTAGTTATTTTTAACCATGGAATGGCTTTAGAAAGAATTAAAGTGTTAGGCATATATAATCAGTTGGAATAAATTATAAAAGAAATAATAGATAACTTTTTTGTTAAATTCGATGTCAATTCCATCTTTCTTTTACAAATGTAATTTCATATAATAAATGACTTATTAAATTACTGTGAGATTAACATATTTCGTAATATAGCTTTAATAGATGACTAAATTTTTTTTTAGAAACAACAACAATTTTATAACAACCCCAACCTTCCAGCAAGGAGCTAAAGAAAGGAAAAGGGCAAGGAACAGTTATAAATACAACACATACACATAAACGCCACACAAGGGGAAAACAATGATAAGTACGCAACTACACATCAGAGCCTGGCAAATGGGGACGTAGTCCATTCCTCCTAGGCTATAGAACCACACTTACTCCTGCTTTTACTCCAGAGATGCACCATAGAAATTATCCTGTCAGCACATTGTGAGGGACTATTGAAAACATTGTTAAAGGCTCTCTCATTCCGAAATTTCCAGACCCCCCATAAGAGACCATAACACACTGCTCTTAGTCTATCTTTGCGCCTAACATTTTGTCCCCAAATATTGATGAATTCATGTAGTTCAATCACTGAATGAAAGTCTGTAATGGGAATACCACTCCACCGAAAAAGTATCTCCCTGATAGCAATCGCATGGGGACATGAGATGAGAAGGTGATCTGCATCCTCATTTTCATTAATACATGCACTACAAAAATTTGTGAGTCTCTACTCTGCGTTCCCTGAGAGTCGTTAGCGTTGGTATCCTCCTTTGAATCGCTCTCCAAATGAAGCAATTGACCTTAATGGGCACAACATTGGACCATGTGAAGTCAGGTAATTGTATATGGGACTCACGCTTTTTATCGATTGCTCTTCTCAATGCCCCTACAGTGAATCTACCATCTACATCTAATTTGCTATGCCAAACATCCTTACCTTCTGATAGCTGTACTGACTCCATCTCATTCATAAATTGAGCAAAACCGGTTGTCTGACTCATGATTGCAGGACTCGTAGTCCAATGTCCCACAAATTTGCCATCAAAGAATCTTTCCGCCACTGCACAATTTTTCCTTTGTTCGAAATTGTAAAGCTTCGAATATTTTTATTTTAGTTGGAACTGACCTAACCAGATATTGGACCAAAATGACGTGTTATCCCCAAATTTTATACTAATATCAAATATGTCTCTCCAATCCATCTTGTTCCTGTTTAAGTCTTTACTTACAACGCTATGTTGTGCCAAACACCAGGAATATTTCTATTTGCAATGTAGTCATGTGGTTTGTTGATTAAGTTATGTATGCTAACAACAACCCTCCTCCAAAGAGAGTGATTTTCATGTTTTAAACGCCACCACCATTTCACTATCAATCCCATGTTTAATGCTCTAATGGATCCAACACCGAGACCTCCTACAGATTTTGAAGCAATTACCTTTTCCCAACTACCCAGTGTATTTTTCGTTTGTCTTCATCACCACCCCATAACAATCTTCTTCGGATACTCTCCAACTTTTCTATCACAGCCAAAGGTGCAAGAAATAGGGAAAAGTAATATGTGGGCAAGTTTCCAAGAACAGAGGATAGTAGTGTGAGCCTACCCCCAAATGAGAGTGCCTTAGATTTCCATTTGGATAACTTAGATTGGAATTTGTCTACGATGGGAGCCCAATTTTTTCTGAGATTCATATTGGCTCCTACGGGAACCCCTAAGTATGTGAATGGCATGAGACGAACTTCGCACCCTAGAATTCCTGCCCAATTCTTAACTTCACATTCCGGTGCCCCAATACCGAAAACTCGAGACTTTTGAAAGTTTACTTTGAGCCCCGAAGAAATGTGGAAGCATTTTAGAATGCGTGCTAGGTTCTTTAGATTCGCTCTATCCCATTCACCGAAAAACAGTGCGTCGTCCGCGTAGAATAAATGAGTGAATAACGGACCCCCGTTTGGAAGTTGAACCCTATTGAAGATGCCTTTATCTTGAGCGGCTTCCAAAGCTACATTCAGCCCTTCCATGGTTGTGATGAATAGGAACGGTGATAATGGATCGCCTTGCCTAACTCCTTTGGAAATTTGGAATTCATCGGTGGGAGAACCGTTGATTATCACCGAGGCACGAGACGAATGCAAACAACCACGGATCCATGATCTCCATTTGGAACCAAACCCCATTTGATCTAATGTGTTATCCAAATACTCCCAATTAACCGAATCAAACGCCTTATCGAAATCGACCTTGAATAGTAAGATCTTTTTCTTTGTTTTCTTTGCCCATGAGTTTAACTCATTGATCACCAAGGGTCCATCAAGTATATTGCGCCCTTCCACATAGGCTGATTGCACATCCCCAATGATTCCACCAATGACTTTCTTAAGTCGTGTTGCAAGTAGTTTTGAGATGATTTTGTAAATGCACCCGATTAGACTGATAAGTCTATAATCAGAGAGAGATGTTGGGTCCTTAACCTTTGGTGCTAATGTGATGAAAGAAGAGTTGCACCCGCGAGCTAGGGTACCATATTTGTCAAAATGGAATACACATTTCATCACATCATCCTTTAGAGTTTCCCAAAACGCTTTAATGAACTTGAAATTGAATCCGTCTGAACCCGGGGCTTTGTCACTACCACATGCCCACACTGCAACTTTTACTTCTTCAACAGAGAACGGAGCTTCAAGGCCAATAGCATCCATCATAGACAGTGTTTTGAAGTAAGGGCTAACTAGCTTGGGTCTAGTACGATGCGTTTCTGTGAACTTGTTTTGAAACAAGCGAAGCACCTCGGCTTTGACTTCTGTCACCGAATCGACTCACACGCCATTTATCGTCAGTCCGTAAATAGTATTCTTCCTATTCTTGCAGTTTATAATACTGTGAAAGAATTTTGTGTTCTCGTCACTTTCCACGGACCACTTAACTCGCGCTTTTTGTTTCAAATCAAGAACGGCCAATTTTTCAAATCCAGATATTCGTTTGCTTCCCAAGTTTTATACTTTTGTTAAGAGCAAATGGCTGGAAAAAAAAGACTGTTGATCTGTGAGGCTCATAGCCTTGATCACATAGGAACGATGCATGCGTCAGGCATCATGAAGGATGAGACTAAATATTTGGGGGGTCTAAAGATTGTCATTGAGTTTAAGAGCTCCATTGAAGCAAACGAATATCTGGATGCAAAACATGGTTGGAAAGATTGGTTCAAATGGCTGGTGAATACTGAAAGACACGACTTCATCTATGAAAGAACTGCCTAGCTCAAAATGCTGGGGGTTCCATTAAAACTCTGGGATGATTTTGAAGGAAGAGGAACTTGTGGAAGTTGCATTGGTGTAGCTAGATCTTGTGGATCTAGAATCATCACCAACTTGGGAAGCTTTTGGAGGTATAAAGCTCTTAACTTGATGGTTTTTTTGATAAGATCTAGTTAGGGCTTGTTTTTATGCTTTTTATGGTCCTTTAAGTCATGCTTGAGAGTATGAGCTACTCCAAAAGCTAGGGATGATATATCTTAGCATTTTTGAGGTCCCTTGTTTATAAAAATGATAGTTTGATGGGTTTAGCTCAACCATGCAAGGTTGATGTCCTTCTTAATGAAGTTAAAATGATAGATTTGGACTTTGGGGTGTTTTTAGCCATGTAAAGGCTTAAAGTCTTCGACTTTATGAGTTAAGGACTTGATATAATGTTGATTTGAGGATTGGTCATTAAGTTTTTAAGTGGTTAAGACTCTTGAGCAAGAACTTGGATTCAGGCCAGTACGTTGGGCGTACTCCTGAGTACGCAACGCATACTTGGTGCGAGCCTCGACTCCGGATCAGTTATGTACGTAGGGCGTATAAGCTAGGTACGCCGAGCCTATACGCTAACCAGTGGGCCGTGATTTGTGGGCTTATATTTAGTTGGGCTTAGTTTTATTGGGGCTTGGACCTTAAACTTCTTTGGTATTGGATCATTTCTGGACTTTGGGCCCATGATGGGCTTTGGGTATCATTTAGGGATTTGGGCCGTATTAGGCTTGTTGGTGCCATTGAGTTGGGCCTCAGATATCAGGTCAAGTGAGGAAACTTAAAATGGTCTTTTACCCCGAGTGCTGGTCAAATGAACTAAAATCCCAGTTATGGTTTATGGCCCAATTATTAATTGGGGCTTTATTTGATTGATTAGTGCGAAGATTTTCCAGATCAGCGGTCCAAGCATTTATCTGATTTTTAGCAATTTGAGGTGAGTCTCCTCACCGTGCTTGGTGGGTCGAAGGCACCAATGTCGTCCCATGATTTATTATGAGTAGGATGCTAGTTGTTTGCGTGACTCTTGCATACATGGTATGTGATATGTATACCGAGCGGGGTCCGATGCCAGGCAGGGCCTGTTGAGTGTATTGTATGCTATTTATCTTAGTGATTCTTGAATGTGATTTATGTGTATGTATGAATGTCGGGCGAGGCCTGATTGCAGGCGGGGGCCTGATGAGCGTGATGAGGTGGGGCGCATCTTATGTTATTGACAAATTTGTTCCGAGCAGGGCTCAATGTCGGTCGAGGCCCGATGGGTGTGGGACATGGCCCATTGTATGTTTGATATTATGATGTAAGGTATTTTGGGGAACTCACTAAGCTTCGTGCTTACAGTTTTCAGTTTATGTTTCAAGTAATTTGGATCGAAGGGGAAGAGCTTAGGGTGATCGCATCGCACATACCATGATTTTCGATTTATATGATTATGATGTATTGGGATGTTTGTTTGACATACTCTGATTTTCTTGTATGGTTTTTTATAAACACATTTTGGTTGATATTGTAACATCCCGAAATTCAGGTAAAGCTATTTAACCCTTCCATTTTGTCAAGTTGTCAAGATTGGTCCCTTGAGAGAGTTCTTGTAGCAAATGAATACGTTGGGCGTACTCATGCGCTTAATTTGGACGCGGACTCACCTGAGTATGCTGGGCATAATGGGTCCAGATACAAACCCTAAATGTTTGGCTTGTGCACTATTTAAAGGATGCTAAGGCTCATTTCTCAGCCTCCATATCAGAGAGTGAAACCCTAAGAGAGATCCTTCCATCGTCTTTAGCTTGAGTGTGTGTGTTTTGGAGCTAAAGTGTCTTGGTGTGCTAGTGAAGAAGAAGGAAAAGAGCTTGTAGAGGCTAGGGCTTGAAGTGCAACTTTGGATATGAGATCTACAGAGAAAGGAGCTTCATCTAGAGGTATAAAGTTCAAAACTTTCCTCTTTATTTGGTTTGATGTTGCATGGACCACTTCTAGGGATAAAAGTCCCAAAGGTGGAGACTTTATGAGTGTAATGTACCCCATGGACCTAGATCTGTCCCATTTCAGTGATATTTGTGTTATAGATCCATAAAAATTCTATCTTGGTTGTTGTTATGAGGTCATGCTTGAGTTATGAGCTTTCTAGAGTTGGGAAATGGAATGTTATGGGTGTTAGTGACTTGTCCAGCCATGCAAAGGCTTAAAGTCACCAACTTTATGGATTAAGAGACTTGGAAATGGTCAGATCTAGAAGCTGGACGTGGGTCTTAACTGTTTAAGACCTTAAGAGCTTATAGTCTAAAACTGGGAGTTACGCGAGGCGTAATCCCATTACGCGCGGCGTAAGGGGTCGTGCACCCCGTTTCTGTGAGGACGTCGTGTACGCCCAACAAAGACGTTTGGTACACGCAGCATAACCTGGAGAGTTGGCTTTTGTTGACATTTAGGGTTTGGTCAACTTTAGGGTCTTTGAGCCATGAGAGTGGTAAAATGGTCTTTTACCCTTCTGAGAGTACTAAGAGAGGGAATAGTCTAACCTTGAGAGATGTATTGATTTAGAGTATTTATTTCATATGATTAGGCGGAGGCTAGATCAGATTTTACAGAGTTCGAGATTACCGAGTTACCCGAGGTGAGTCTTTTCACTATACTTTACCTAGAGTGATAATTAGAGTTATGCGACAGAGTATTTTGTATGCTTTTGCATGATGTGATTTCTATGTGATTTATGCTATGTATGCTACAGATTTTATAGAGTTAGGACCGGAAGGTCCACAGAGTTAGGGCCAGAGGGCCCACAGAGTTATGGGACTGGAGGGTCCCACTGAGACACATTGACTAGAGGGTCAAACAGAGTTATAGCCTCGAGTGGCTAATATGTGTTGTGTGTGGTATTTTGGGGAACTCACTAGGCATTTATGCTTATAGTGTTGTGTTATGTGTTTCAGGTACCAATGAGGATCGCGGGAAGGCGCCGGCTTGATCAGTACACACATGAGGAGGTTTTACATATTATGATCTTGGGATATGTTGTTATGAATTGATTATGTGATACAATGATATTTTTATAACAATTATGAATGAAAGTGTGTTTTTAAAATGTGAAATTTTTTTTTTGAAAATTTGGGTGTTACAGATGGTTTTATTATAATAAAAATGAAAATTTTGGTATTAAATTTTGGGACGTTACAAGTTGGTATCAAAGCCTTGGTTTGAGAGATTCAAGCATACTCTCTGGTGTTTCTGAACTCAGACTGAGGATTTGGTAGATTCTTCGTAATATAATGCTTTATAAAAAGAGTTTTTCTAATAATAAAAATGGGTATGGTGCATGCAATTGACCGAACTCAAGTAAGTTATTATCTTAAAATTTCACCAAATCCATCTATTTTGATAAGGAAATCAGATTACCATTCAATAAATTTAATTTATGGTGATAAAAACAAATTATGGTAATTATCCTAATCCTAAATAGATCAAAAATTCGAAAAATCAGCTAACAGACGAGTCAAATCGTTGAGTCAGGGCATGGACTCGTTGAGTTCGTCCAACTCATCGAGTTCATCATAGAACTTGTCGAGTTTGCCAAACAAAAAATGATTTCTGTTTTGCATTCGATTTGGACAGTTCACTATTGCATCAAATATAACGGAAAAACATTATAGGCTTTGATACCACTGATGGGTTTTGAGCATAACAACATTCCTATGTGATCATGCAACCCTAATTGCTTTGGATCTAAGTTTTTCTCTAGTTATACATGCAAATAGAAATTCCAAAGCAATAACCCTAATACTAGCATATAATTTTCGAGATCTATATAAAAACTAGGGTTAAAATGTTACCTTGCTTGCTATCTCGTAATAACAAGAATTCCACGGATGATCTTGACTCTTGAAAGCTCTAGTGCCTCAAGTTTTGCACCTCTAATGGAGTCACAAACACCAATAGCAAAGGATGAGTGAGATAGAGGTAGAAAATCAGCTAGGGTTTCTTTTTAGAAGGCAGTGGTCGATTTCAGGAGGTCTAGGGGTCTTATATTGTTGTGGCTGCTAGGGTTTTCAGTTGAAACCCTAATTCCTTGTTTAGGCTCCAAGCAACCCATGGGCATTCCTTCTAGAAGGCCTTAGATGAAATTCTATAAGGCCTCCTATAGATTTTGTCCACTTCCTTCTAGAGGAGTCCATCAACCCAACTCTACAACTATCATTGATTTGCAGAACCAATCCCCGTACTTTCAGTCAGTTCCTTTAATCCCAAAATAAATATCAAATTAATTTATGATTAAATACTAATTGAATAATATGATTTCTAATTAATATATTATTCTTATAATATATTAATAAATCATTCAGTAACCTCTTTCTCCAAAAGTCATCCTCTCAAGTTGCTATGGTGAAGGCAATCCAAAAGGACCATGCTACTATCAAATCAAGTGCATACCAATTATAGTTATGGGCTTAGACACCTAATCCAACAAGATCATCTTGGGAGTCCAAAGCAACGTAGATCCAGACGCTTGGCTTCCTCAAACATCTCCAGGAGGTATAAGGCTTTCATCTTGATGAGTAAATTGTTAGATCTCTAGATTTTGTCCACCCCTTTTTTATGCTTTGTTTTCTTGAGTGGTTTGGTCTCATAAAGCTTGTGAATTTATGGATCTGCAGGCCTTTGGGAGTAGTTGGTGCTTTGGATCAAGGCTAGGATTGAGCTTTGATGCCATGCATGGATATTGGCCTTTTCTGCCCTATTTTTGACCTAATAAGAGTTTAATTCATACATTGGATACATATGTCTGAAAAACACAATTTTTTATTATGAAAATGGTGTTAGAAACTCTTATGGAGTTGTTGGACAAGTGACCTTATAGATTAAGTACTTATTGCTTAAGCTATGTGGTGTTTTGGACCATAAAGTTGAGATCCA